>NC_054882.1:18378718-19003718 GCF_018320785.1 Cheilinus undulatus
ACAGAGGCTCATTATAGCTCTTCATTCTTGCTCTCCCACGCTCTAAAAAAGACAGTCAACTCAGAAATCTGTCCCACACATACCTCTGAGAGGACACGGCCTGTTTACTATGCATGCACTCACCTGCGAGGGCCTTGATGCGCGAGCGTTCAAACAGCCGGGCTGAGCTGTTGTCATTGTCGAGCTCCTCGTCTGAGAGGTCGAAGCGGGTGTTGATGTGGCTGTACTGCTGCGTGATCTCCGCATTGTCAAAGTCTGTGGTGGAAGTCATGGCGGTAGCCAGCTTGGCAAGTGGGCAAGGGGACGGCAGCAGGCGTCCTCAGGTGGTCCGGGGTGTTTAGGGAAATGAGCGGAGGGGATGAAACGGCAGGATGGACCTTGAACAGTGGAGGAGGTCTGAAACAGAGGGGAGAGACAGACAGTGGAGGTGGTATTATGACTGATTATGATGATTAACTCGGGTTCAGCGCATACACCAGGGACAGCGAGACTTTCATTAATAATAAAATCATACCAGACATGAGAACATAACCGCAGAGGACAAAGACATTCAAAGACCTGCACATTTAAAAATGTTTTTGCTCATTTTTGTCAATTGGAGGTTTGACCTTCATTATACAGAATGTTTGTGAAGGTTTTCAGGAGTGAAGTTTCTCTCAGATCATCTTAATCTCTTTTAGAAAAAACACTGACTGTGGGTGTAAAGGATTTTGTGACACCACAGCATGCAAAAATGGAATTTTTGCTTTAAAAGAGACATCCGGCTCTGTGCAAAATTTAACTAAAGACAATGCAATGATGGTCAAATCTCATAAAGCCATATTTACTCACAATAAAACATAAACAACAAATCAGATGGTGAAACTGAGACATTGTACCATTCCATGAAAATTTGAGCTCGTTTGGAATTTGATGGCAAACACATTTCAAAAAAGTTGGTACGTGACAACAATACCAATGTGTAGTACCCCCTCCTCTTTCAACAGTCTGTAAATGCCTCGGAAGTGAGGTGAACACTTGCTGGAGTTTTGGGAGAGGAATGTTGTCCCATTCTTGTCTGATGTAGGATTCTAGATGCTCTCCAGTCCAGGATCTTCTTTGCTGGATTTTTTGTTTTATGATGTGCAAAATATTTTCTATTGGTGAAAGGTTTGGACTGCAGGTAGGTCAGCTCACCAGCCGGACTCTTCTGAGTCGTGCTGTTGTGATGGATGTGGTCTGTGGTCTAGCATTGTATTGCAGAAATATGCAAGGCAGAGACATTGTCTGGATGGGAGCATATGTTGCCCTAAAACCTCTATATACTTTTCAGCATTAATAGTGCCTTTCCAGAAGCGACCCACACCATTACTCACTAATGCAACCTCATACCATCAGAGATGCAGGCTTTTGAACCGTCCGCTCCAAATTTAAAAAAAAAAGATTGTCTGACCACAGAACAGTTTTCCATTATGCCTCAGACCATTTGAAATTAGCTTTGGCCCAGAGAAGACAGTGCTGTTTCTGAATCCTGTTCACATATTGCTTCTCATACAGCTTAACTTGCATTTCTGGAAGGCATGGCCAATTGTGTAAGTGTCCCTGAGCTCATGCAGAGATTTCAAGTACAGAATCCTGTTTTTTATGCAGTGCCACCTGAGGGCCCGTAGATGATGAGCAGCCTTGACCACTTGTGTTTAGAGATTTCTCCAGATTCCCTGAATCTAGAGAAGATCTTATGGACTGTAGACTACAGAGTTTTCAAAGTCTTCACAATTTTACATTGAGGAATATTTTTCTGAAGTTGTTCCACAATTTTTAGACACAGTTTTTCAGAGTGGTGAGCCTCTGTCCAGCTTTACTTCTGAGAGACTCTACCTCTCTAAATGGTTCTAGTTTCAGTTTGATATGCTGTTTATGTTCTATTCTGAAAAAAATATAGGTTTATGATATTTGCAAATTATTGAATTCTTTTTTAATTACATTTTACACAGTGCCCCAACTTTTTTGGAATTGGGGTTATTTGTATTTGGGTTACAATGATACCCAAAAAATTAGCTTTGATAAGATACCAATAAAAATCAGATTATACTGATAGCTGTTTTGTTACTGTGGCAGTAAAAAACAAGTTTAAAGCACCCAATGTCAGGTAGTTTCTCATTTTCAGTTATCAGAAATTGTTGAATTTTGTTATTGAAAATGTGTTAAAGGTATATTTTTCATACAGAAATCTTTCCTGTATAAGCTTTCCTCCAGGCCCTGTACACAGGCTCCTGTGCCTCTCATAATCTCCATTTTGTGCATGTCGCTTTGCTCAACTGTCACCCTGCAGCGTGTCTGTGCGTCTTTGTGTGGAATGGCGGTTTGAAGGGTACCCGCTCAGATAGCTCTATCTGTGTGCAGCATAGCTCTCTTATCTCACCTCACAGGGGGAGGGGAACACCTATGAACTGCAGAACACGACGAAACCAGTGACTTTTGAATGATGCACCTCAAACAGCTTGAATTGAAAGTGTGAGAGTGCACACGCTCATGTTGATGCTGAGGTACACAATGAACAAAGAGAAAGGCCCGTGGCAGTGTCTTTATGAGGCTGAGACTGCACACCATGAATGATTATTGGGCATTTTTTGGAATATGAGAGATTTAAGCAACATTAGCTATATTTATTGATATGCACAGTTGATTATTTTTGGGGTTAATAAACTCATTGTTCGGTCTGTCAAATACATAAATGAAAAAACAGAAAAAGTTGATTACTGTTTCTTCCAATGTTTTGCTTAATCAGTGATCAAAAAGCTATTCAGATTACTTTCATTTTTAAGATACTAAGATATTAATTATCTGCAACAAAATAATAAGGACTATCGTATAATTTGCACATAAAAAGAGTAGAAAGATCAATAATTGCCTTTTGAAATAGCTGGGTAAAAGTTACAGTAGCATAAAATGGAATAATCTTGGGGGAAATGACCTCAAAACTGTAGCTGATTTCTGAATTACTTTCCGCAGACACAAGTTCACAATAGCAGATTTTAGGGTACAGAAAAGAGGCCCTCAGTGATGCACAATGATGACATCTGACAGTACAGGTCTCCCTCCTCCTCCTCAGTATCAGTGCTCCACAGACAGCACTTATCAGTCTGGGGATTGCTCCACCCACAGCCGGGGATCCCCCTTATCGCCTCACAAACATGATCTGGACAGCGCTACTGCACAACCACCACACACTGTACGTGTCTCCATACACACCGTTCAAGCCCACAAACTGTCAGCTGAAACCTGCAATGGCGTCAGCTGGCGGAGCTTTTTTGGCTCAGCCCCATTTCTAAGTTTTACCTCTAGTCCTTGTTTGCAAGTCTGCCCCATGGCCCTTGAAACATAAAGAGAAGTGGGAAAATCTTTCCCTGTGAAATGCAACGACCCTTCCCACTGTCAGTCTGCAGTGGGATTTACATAAAAAAGAGACATTAGAGAATATTTCAAATACAACCAATGTTTTTTTAATTGCCTGTTTGACATTTCAGGATCATAATGAACTGAAACAACATTATTCTATTGATGCTTGAGCAGCCATCTTAGGTAGATATTATACACCTATCTACTAAAATGCTTACTTTTTAGTAGCTTTTTAAAAGAAACCACAGATTTGTCACGGGGAGGACTGTTCCAAAGTTTAGGAGCTCCCATCACAAATGCACACCTCAGGATTTAAAATTTGAGCAAGGGGCTGTTAGAAGGCCCTAAATAGATGATCAGAGCCAGTGAGGGCTCACTAATTCAGTTATATAAGTAGGAGCCTGACCATGCAGGATCTTGCATGCAATTAATAAAATGTTGAAACTGATCCTTAAAGTATCTGAAAGCCACGGAAGAGATGGAAGAACCACAGCAATATGAGAATGATGACTAGTATGTGTTAACCAGGTGCTGCATTTTGTACAGAGTGAAGATGAGAAATAGAGGACTGAGTGATGCCAGGGAAGAGTAATGAAGAGTAAAGTGACCCGTAAAAAATTTAGGTACAGATTAAAATATCAGTATTTCGGTATGACTTTGGCGGTGTCTCTGAACCGAAAGAAGCAGGACTGAACTAGCTAAGTGATATGAAAATCAAAGTTGAAATGTTGGTTTAAATACCACACAAAGATTCTCAGCAGAGGACTTGATATTGATGGCGAGGGGTCAAGGCTGACCCCCTTATGGAAATGAGTAGGGTCGATGACAAGAATGTTGGTTTTATCTAGGATGAGGCTGAGAACATTTTGAGACATCCAGTTAAAACAGAAGACATTTTTAAGGTGATTAGGTTTAAATGAAAAATACAGCTGTGTGTCATCAGCGTAGCAGTGGTAGGAAGTGTTACAGGTACACTGGAACAAGTCACCGGGGGTAACATACAGATTGAAAATAGGTCTTGACCCTTGTGGGACTCCACAGAACAAGGGAGCAGAAGATCTTAAATAACCAATGTACATAAAATATCTGTCAGACAGGTAGGAGGCAAACCATTTTAGAGCTGTACCCCTGAAGCCAACCCAAGCGGTTGATTAGAATTGCAGATTAATAGTGTTAAAGGCAGCTGAAATAGAAAATTCACTTTTATCAGCCTGCATTAGAAACTTTAAGGAAAGCAGATTCATTGCTATATTTTTGATGGAAACCAGATTGAAATTTATCAAAGGCATGATGACCTTCTACCACTTGAAGAAGATGCTGAGCGACAACTTTATCAAGGGTTTTGGAAAAAAATAGGTAAAAAGTTGAAAAGTTTGAGGAGGCTTTTAAAAGATCTATTTTTGGCTTTTTATGCCTTTGTTATGAGAGAGGAGGACAGTGGATAAAGTCAGTAACAGGGATGAGAGAGTGGGGGAGAGACATGTGGTAAAGGAGGCGCAGGCTGGATTGAACCTGTGCAGTCCATTTATATGGGGACCAAAAAGCTATAATCAGGAATAGCCTGAAGAGAGAGACTGATTAACAACAGGTTTGGAGTATGCCTCTGCCACGTACCCCTAAGACATCACCCATCCCATCTATTATAACAAGAATTGGGACCATTCCTCTGACATGAACCTGCAAAACATGCCTGAGTTTGTGAGCTGAGACTTTATAACAGTGTCCTTGCCTCAGTTTAAAGCTGTATAAGGCCTCCTGCTTATAGACAGTCCGGTGACACAAAGTTCACTGCCTGCCAAAGCCAGTGTGAGTCTGTCAATAGTGAGTTGTCCTCTCTCCTGGTGTCCTTGAACAAGAGACTGAGCTCTGACACACCTGCTCATTCAAAGCAGGTCACTTTGTCAGCTATGAGCTTCTCTAGTGAACACAGGGAGTCAAAAAAAACAAAGCATACAGTCGCCGATTGAAATAAAAGCTAAAAGAATGTAGTTATGTACTCAAGAAGCACCTGGTTACATTGTAAGCTGCAAGATGTTTTAAAACCTGTTTTAAATAAAAACGGACAATACAACCTCTCTACAACAAGCAAGAATTTAATTATACTTACTTATACTTATTTTGGAATTATTTCGAGATCATATATCGTAAACATTAAGAAGAAATGCTAATTCAAACTACTAACTGTAACTGTAGCTAGCTGGCAACTCTCTGAATAGGTGTGCAAGCGCTTTAATCTAAATGCAAGCTGACAGGAATGAGAAGAACATTGTGGGTCTGGTCGTGGATGAGTTCTTGTCCAACTCTGCTGTGCTTCTGACATTTCAGGCGGCCTTAGAAGTGCAGCTGCAGCTCCTGCATCCAGCAGAGGACCCTTCCCATCCCTGACCACGCCAGCATTAGACACACGGTCTTGCCAATGATAGCCAAAAATGTTGTCACAAAGGATTCTAGCCGTCACCTCCAGGCCTCACAAGAGTATAGTAAGACCAGGGTGACCAAGGACAGAAAGTCTCTGACTTTCGTCTGCATGCTCAAATATTAGGAGCACCACACTGCTTTGCCCAGTGAACCCATGGCACCATGTGCGAGGCCAAGTCTGCAGTTGATCTCAGCCTTGCAGTTATTACGCTGCCAAGATAGATGAACTGCTCCTTACCTTCCAGGCTCTCACCATCCACAGACACAGATTCTATGGCAGCATCCAAGGCATCCCTGAATGCCTGGATCTTTGTTGTGGCCTGGGAGACACACAGGCAGATAAATACTTTTATTCCTCAACTCATAATAATGGCACAGCTACAAAGAAAAGGGAAATTAAAAAGGCTCAGTCCCAAAATAACCTGAGGGTTATTTCTAGCCCTTTCTGTATATTGTGCAGGTTCACATCTAGAGGTAAGGTGTCTTGTTGGAATGGTGGCAAAGTGCTAGGAGTAAACAGTGCTACAAATGGAGAGGCACACTCCAAACCCAGCATTATGGCAACTCTCCCAGAATACTTTGTGAATAATCTGCAAGACTTGAAAATTACAACAATCTAATGTCTTACATTAATGTTGTTTCAATGCATTATAGTCCTTTTGATTTTGAACAAGCCTTTAAAAAAAGTTGCTTATCATTGAAATGTTGTCACATCTGTTTACAAAAATGATGTCAGTGACAAATGATGAGGAACTTGAAGGGTCTTATCATTTCATAGCAGAAGATTTTACCACCACAGGTACGCATCTCTCTTTCAAGGGGCAAGGCTACTCACAAGAGGGGATGATGGGGAAAGCTTTGTGGGACCCAGCCACATTGAGAGGCCCATGAAAGACAGCAATATGGTCCATGCTAAATTCAAGAAAAAATCAAATGTACTAAACCTTACTTACTAAAAAAAACAAAAATATTCATTGTGAAATTTGAGCCTCAGTAAAAGGAGACAGTTTCATAATGTAAACCTGCTTTCTTGAAATGGTGTTGAGCTTTAACTTCTTTCTTTTCTAGTACCATTAACATCATGGGAGAGCCCGTGGAATTTAAATATACGTTCCTGAAATAGAAGTGTGGATACTGGATAAGAAAGGAGAAAAAGGAGATGCATATGACCCCTAATGATAACCTGACAGCAAATGTTCTTCAGTCAGCTTCAAAGTCAATCTGAGCCTGGGAACCAGAAGGCTAGCCCCCTGCAGATCCGTGTGCTGTTATTACTAAATCAGATCTGATGTAGGCATTTAAATAGCAAAAATCAAGGTTTGTAATCTTAGATGGCACAGGAAAGAAAAGGTGGCAAAGTTAGTGCATCATTCAGCCATAACTCACTTAATGTCTGGCAGTTAAACAAAATAGTTGATGATAGTGTACTAAATCTCTAGTTTTATTGCGTCTGAGTTTAACAAATATAAAATCACAGACATATAAATGACATAAAGAAGAATTAATATTAACACTGTCAGTTATTCTGCAGTATGAAGTTGGCAAAGATTGCCCCTATTGGCCTCTACTGATAAAACAAATTCTCTAATACTTCAGAACTTCACTGTAACTCTTACTATCAGCCATAGAAGATAAAATGTCAGCAGCACATGTATCAGTAAATACATATATTTTAGCAGCACATTGTAAGCTTATGAGTAAGGGTAGCTGCTTAATTTCTCAAAAGTTGTATAAATGTCAAGAGGGATGATTAAATTTCCACCTGGAATTTCTCCACATTTCCAAGCACTGCAAAAGCTGACAAAAAAGTGTAAGCTCATGTTACTGTGGATGCTGCTATGCAAATATTTTCTGCAGCTTTTGAGAAATAGATAAAAAGGTGTGAATGAGATTTTCACCCTTAAGATTTGCTGAGTAAGAACATAAACAAAACAATTCCTTGTTTGCGAGGCGTGAAATAGCTTTTCTTTCATAACTTTTCCGCTGCTTGTGATTTTTTTTAATTAAGTAGCCCCTATTTTTCTCCTTTGCTGTTACTGCAAAACTACATCGCAAACAAACATGTACAATATAAGCATCAAATCAGCACCTGGGAGATGAGTAATAACCTTGCAAAGCGTGCTCGCAGCTGTAAGTAAGCTGCTGGAGGATGCACTCTGAGGAGCAGAAACACATTAGCTATAGGAAGCACATTATTTAGAGTCAGGAGAAGAGGCTGAAATAAGAGATGGGTGTGGTGTAAATGTGGGGGACCTACAGCGTGTGAAACTGTAGCAGCAGCAGCAGCAGCAACTGAACTGAGGAGAGGGAGGCCTGTGGTCCTGCAGAGAGTAAATCGGAGACATAAACACAAAGTGGAGAGGGATCAATATGGACGGAAGAGGAGGCTGCTTACTGGATTGAATGACCACCAAAGTCTGCAGCTTTGATGCTATCTTCAACCTGTAAATATCAACACAAAACACACCTCTATTATTGTGACAGCATAGCATGCTGTACATCGATTATGAACACCAGCAGTGAGAAAGTCCCTCTGTTGTGGTCAGTTCTGTTTTGACTTCAGCATGCCTGAGCCTGATCTTGTGAGAGGCTATAAGGAATCAATAGTAAACTATTCCTGGAGAGTGTTTACACTTCAGTCCCTGCTCAACCAGACGTGGCGACACACACTTGTCCTTTTAAGGGGAATGAGGAGGAAGGTCTGTTTTGCTCAGAGAATATTTTATGTCTTTGTTACTGAGAGGCCAGCACGTTGTTTCCGATCAAGGATGGGATAAACATCTATGGTCGCCTTGAGGCAACCATGCGATCATGGAAAGTACATGGAAAGTACTTGGGTTAGTTAATCAAAGGTGGAATTAAATGATCTTAAGCAGACTTTCCCAAACTTGCTACTGTCAAATTTGAAACCTGAATTCTCCGAGGTCCACCAAACCCTCATACACCCAAAACATAACACCCAGTTACTTCACTGGACTTGTGACGACTGAAATAACTTCAAACATCCCTTTTCACTGCTGCTTCCCAACTATAATAGTTATCAGTGCCTTCAGAGACATAAACTTTATTTAGAAAAGGGTTTGCAGAGTGATGAAGTACAATTAACAAGCCGCCATTGTTTGCATGTTTTTGATCAGACATTTGTTAAGTCGCTTATATTTTCTTTTCAAGTATTCATCTTTTTAATCATACTTTGCAACTCCACAAGCTCTTTTCAAGTAACATTATGTCCCCAAAAGCACCCATAGATTCATAGAATCAGGAAGTTAGTGGACTTGTATGGATTGTCCCTAGTTAATCCAACACCAATTAAACTGTGACACTGATTCAGTGACAAAAAAGGGTGGCATGTAAATTCAGTCCTCTCGCTGAGGTTGTTTTAGATCTGGACTATTTCTAGAATCATTAACTTGTACTTAGTCTTTATTCAACCAGGAGTACACCTGGTGCACAGATGGCCTGTTGTGCCTTTTTGATATGGGCGGTCTGGGTTTCAGTTGGCCTGTGGCTTTTTCACTGCATATCATTCCCCACTCTCTCATCCCTCTTTCCAGCTCTATCCACTGTCCCATCTCTCAAATAAAGGCAAAAAAGCCCAAAAATAAATAAATACAAAATCTAGGTTACATCAATCAACAACTCAGCAGCTTTCAGTAAAAAAAAAAAAATGAGCATACACTGGTCAGATGTTCCCTAATTCTAGCTTTAAAATCTCCTAAACTAATGTGATTTCTATTCTAAACCATGCTTATGATTTTAATTTATCTTAAATGAGCTGTGGTGGCCCACCTGAAGGACCTCCAGGGCCCTCCAGTAGTCCTCGGCCCACACTTGGGAAGCACTGGTCTAAAGTACGGCAGATGAATTGAAAATGTAGGTACTTTTACGTCATTATTTTCGGTTTTCATGTAGGTTTTCAAGTCATTTTGGGGAAAAAATACATTTTTTAAAAACAGTTCAATTTTTGCATGTAAAACTTGAGGTAAATTACGTATATATCTTTTAAAAATATTATACATTCCTGACTCACTTAGGCTGTTCTACCAAAATTAAGGCAAACAGCCAAAAAAAGCAGGACTTTTCAAACTTTTGTACCTCCTAAAATAAAGGTGCAAGAGAACAGGGACCCCCACTGTACCTGAAAGTGCACATTCAAGAATAGCCATGTGCAGACTTTTACAGGATTTTTTAAACATTATTTTAATTTCAGCATAAATCTCCCTGAAATGACCAAGTTTTTATATTACATTTAATTAACTTTACACATATATTTCTATAAAAGTGGGTAAAATATACAATTAAAAAAAAATAAAAAATATTCTTTGTTTTTGGAAGGTATCTGGAGACTCCCAAAGGGTCCTGACCCTATGTTGAGAACCACTGGTCTTAAAGTATAGAGAATTAATCCAAAATGTAAATGCTTTTACATCATTTTTCCAAGGTTTTTTTTTTCAAGTTTGACATGCATTAATAAAACAGCAACCTACAAAACAAAACCTAGCAAACAACACTAGAAGGCTTCTTCACTTAAACAGTGTGAATGACATTTAATGGAGAGTTTCACTGTTTTAACCAATTTTTAAGAGGAATTCATTTATTTTGATTTCTACATACAGTATTTAATATGACGTAGTATTTCTCATTCTCCATTACTGCCAAGTATTTCTTCACTTCGTCCTCCCTTTAAAAACACCTACTTGGACACGCACAACCATGCGCCTAGACGTCACTGTGCGCACTTTCAACGCGCTTTGCTCGTAATGGAAAGATAACAAACTGATAGCAAATAAACACCAGCTGTTATTTCAATTTTAAATAAAATGCAGGGGTTAATTCGTGTGTATTTTATATTATCTTTTCAAAGGTTATGTCGTAATTTTGAAATGGCAGCCTACAACAGGTGGTTTGGCGGAAACTTGTAAATTCTCTTCAAACAAGGACAACTTGTGCTAATAGCCCCGGTAAAGTTGCCTTCCAACACTAATTTGGCAGTTTCTTTTTCAAAAGAAACATTAAACAGTTCACCTTGCTCTGTCATGAATTTCAGCTTACTTGTTTCTTGAAGTTCTTCTGTCCTGGAGTGCTTATGTTGAAGCTTCGCCCTGCCAATAAAACAATTATAATCCCATTGAAACAGCGGGGTCCTGGTCAGTGCGGACGTTGGTCTCCACAGCGCGAGGAGGGTACGGGGGACGAGGGAGAGGGGCTGCAGGCGCCGCGCGCTCCACGATCATTCCCGAAAGCCAGCGACTGACCCACCCTGCAGGGTTAAAAATAAAGTGGGCGCATCCAGTACATGATCTGTGTGCAGGCAGGGACGGACATTCCTGACATGAGCTGGTGACTCTAAATGGCAGACACTTCTGATCTACCGTGCCCCCCCCCCCCCCCACCTACTTCACATCTCCCCGCCCAGACAGGGCTCTAATCGCACACACAACACCCACCCAGACCCTTTCAGAAATGTCACCTCCACTGCTGCCTCTGAATGCCATTTACACACTGAACAGCGTGAAGGAAGATTGGACATGGAGACAAGTACTGGACAAAGATCCTCTCATTTGAAAGGATGCTCTACATCCTGTGGACAATGTGAAACGAAATGCTTCAAAAACTACACTTATGTATTTTCTCAAACATTTTCATATGACTCTGAGAATCTATGACATTTAGTAGGGATTATTGACTCCATAGAGGACTGCATTTAAACGATACATATTTTTTTAACCTTGTAAGACTTGGGCGTTTTCTTGGAATACATTTTTAGTTTATCCCATTTATTTAGGATAAGAAGGACCAGATCTTCAAACAGGATTTTTTTTTTACCAAAAATGTCTGAAGGTTTGGTTTCTGAAGAAAAAGAAACAGCAGTGGATCTGTGTGTTGTTATGGAGTATTTTTCCTGTTTTTCTGATGACAGACCGTAAGGACTTGTTAAGACTAAGCAAGAACAAAGTCTTCTCTAAAAGCTCTGAATTTGTTGGAAAATTTCCTTTCCCAAATCCATACAAATTCTCTAAAATCTCCAAGAAATTACCTAAAATTTCAGTGAAAACTCTGAAACACATTTTTAAGCATACCATAAAAAGCACCCCCCAGATATTTCAGTGAAACTTCATCCTCAAGCTTGAATATTTCAATTTTAGAAATCCCCAAAATTCCATGTAAGTTCCTGAAAATCTTAATGCTCTCCAAAATTTCAAAACAAACCCCCCAAAACGGTATCATTAAATTCCCAAAAATGTACACATTACCAAAAAAATCTATAAATGAAATAAACAAAAAGTCCCCTAAACGTCCCAAACAAATTCCCAAAAATTACAAGTACATGTCCTTTTTAACGTCTATGAGGGATGTTAAAAGGCCCAGTTCAAGCTTCTGACAGAGTTTTGGTCCACTGGAAAGGTCTCCACATTAAAAACGCAACAACATTTTCTTTAAAATATGTATTGTACTCAAAAATGGCCAAACAAGCAGGCCAAACAAAGCTGAACATTTATAATAAAATACATTTACAATTCATCAATGCATAAATAACAATACATACTTTGTACACAATGAAATAGGCACTTAAAAAAATATATAGGAAGACATAAACAAAATCAGTATGAAAAGTTCTATGCTCCTTCAATCTGTGTCCACTTCAGTATCTTTTTTTTTTTTTTTTCTTTGGCTCCCAGGTGAAGTTTTAGTCACAACTGTAACGCCCAAACAGTTGTGAACCTTCAGTAAATAGTATGGCTTCATATCTGGATTCAGTCGATCCAGCTTTGACCCGACAACAGTCCTGCCTTTGATTCTGCATAGTTTCAACACTGTACAAAGTAAAACAATATAAAACATTAATGGATGCATTAATATGTTGTGCAACACAGCACCGAGCTTTGCTTACAAACACGATAACTATAACACACATTCAACAGCATTTCAAACTGAATGCAAAAGGAACAAAATAAATACAACTTCTTGAACAGGTGAGAACAAAGGCCTTCAGACTTATGCAGATTTAGGGTACCGTAGTGTGTCTTTTTTGTTCTCTACTTATTACAGTAAAATCAAACAGGGAGGTCAGTGGTCAGGGTCAGTTGGAGAGCACCATCCTAGGTTTCTAAAGCACTTTGCTTAAGGCCACTTCAGTAGGTCAGATGCCTAAAGGAATCTGAGACCTTTGGCTTAAAACTGTTTTAGACGTCTTATTTGAAAATTTCCTGACTTTTAAACTCATCTTCTTGTTTGCTACAAAACAGTGCTGTTTATTGTTTTTTACATTTGCCCAAACAGATAAAGTAACAATCATTCTCTTAAATTCTTCAATACACCTGCGTATTATCCAAAATATAGCTTAAAGACAGTATGGCAATCATTGTTACAGTGAAGAGAGCTAAATATTACATTTGACATTAAAACAAGGCATTTCCTGTGTTTTCTTTTTTTTTTTTTTTTTTTTTTACTTAAAGGGATATTCAGTATTTTTGAAGCTGGGCCATATGATGTACTTGGCATTGTTGGCAATAGAAGTGGCATTAGTCTCTAGGGATTTCAGTGTTGCCCCTTTGAGAAGACTTGCTGGTAGTAGCAGCAGGGAAGTTAGGCTATATAGTGCTACAGATGGGTATTTAGTGAGTTTTAGGTAAAAATGGGCCAAAAAGCAATGTCTGCTCAATTGTTTGCTAAAGTGAAAATGTCTGAGGTGTTTAAATTTTTTTACCCAGAAGGCCTCTGTGTTTGGCACTGTTTGCACTGCAGGCTGCATGCAACTGGCTACGTGTTCACCCACCTCAGCGTATCTGATCAACTGTATGAGACAAAATTGTAATTAAATGAATTTAAGTGGTTTCTGTGAAGGTGGCCAACCAGTTGAGAGACATGCGGAAAAGCATGAAAAAGCTGATTTAGGTCATTGTGAAACACTTCACAAAGGAACAAAATTCCCTCAGTGTTGAGGATTCTGCTTTTGGTGCTGCTATAACTGTGGAAGTGTGGGGAGTCTTACGACTAAAATATCAAACATATCAGAAATCCATCCAACCAGTCAAGAGCAACTGGTTGGGCAATAGGCAGGTCGTGGTCAGCCATCGTATCCCCCTGTACACTGCACAACAAACAATGCACGATCAGACCAAAAGTCAAGACAACTTCTAAGTGAGTGATGTGACTCAAAACATGTGTCTGAATCAGATTAAATTTACCAGCTTTACTGAACGTCTGTGTTTTACCAACCTGCTTCAACTTTCTGAAGATAAAATGACAAAACCAGCCCAGGGGGCAACTTACACTAAAATCATCTGAGACCAATGCCGCTACTACAACCAAGTACCTTACATAACCCAATTTAAAAAACACTAAAATATTCCTTTAACCCCTTAAAGCCTGTTGTATCATATTTGATACATACTTTTATGATACCTCCATCTAGTTAACATGCTCAATAAATTACTCAAAAAACTTCTAAATACAATCTGCTAAATGATAAAAAATGCCATCAAGTGGATTATCAGTCACCAATGAATGAATGAGATACAAAAAATACATATATGTTAAATTTAATGGAAATTTGGATTATTTTGAATTTCAGTAGAAAGGTAAATAAACATTTCAGATCCAAAAAAATGAGAAATTCCTGGCTTTAATTGGTGTTTTCAGGCTTTAATGGGTTAAAGTTGTTTTTAGTTGGTAGTGTTTTTTTGAGGAAATATAACAGAAAAAAATCATATAGATTTGAAAAGTGTTGCAAACCAACCCTCTCCAGGAAAGTTAAACTTTCCTTTCTTTAACCTTTTTTGATGATCCATCTCCTCTAAAAAGTTCATACTTTCCCTTTTTGCTTCAGAAGTTCATTCTCTGCTGAATTAACAACTTTCAGTGGTTAAAATATGCAATGCCTGAGGAAATAAGTACATACCTTACATATCTTTGCTTCTTAGAAAAATGTTTAAATTAGATCCGAGGAAAAGCTGTATTGCTTCTGAATATGAGCTTAAATTGGGCTACATTTACTTTCTTGTATTCATAAAACAGTAGGTTAGTAAATAACCACCACTGACTAAAAAAGTATGACCTTGTATTTTCTGCTAAAGCTATGTAACTGACCTTATAAACTCTAACATATCAGCTCCATGTCATAAAATTGAAAAAAAAAAAAAAAGCCAACATCATAGTGTTGAACTGTTTGGGAGCTGAACTGCTGATACAATTAAGCTATGATTGACATAAGAAATTACCTTTGTTTTTTTTTTTTAAGATCAATAAATGGATTTAATGGGGAATCTTTGAAGCAGTCGCTATCTAATTATCAAGCTTAATGTCATTTCAAGTGGTTCCCTAAGGCTTCTTACTAATCTTTGGTAGAAAAAATAAAAAAATAATAATAAAAAAGGAAATCTGATTGTTACAAGCGATACTGTACATTACACATATAAAAACACAGTTTCAATCTTTAATATAAAAAATACCTTCATGCAAAAAAGCTGCTTCAACTTTAAAAAATAAAAATCAATGTAACAGTGCTCTTAGAATTAAAAAAAGTCAAGTAAATAGTTTTCAGGTGCAAAAGTAAAAGACAGACTAACTCCCTGCTGGAGACAGTTTAGTCTAAGTGCTCACAGCTAATGTGTCTTCATCCCAGGGATTTACGAAGCGAGGAAAACATCAAGGTCAGCAATGACAGCCGCTTGTCTTCTGGCAACAGTGTTTAACAATCGGTGAGGAAAAGATGGAGTTCCTAAGTCCACCTGGGGGGTAAAGATCAAAGATAAACACGTTCAGAACCCACTGGCAACAATAAACAGCACGGATGGAACAATACTGTAATCTTCACTTTCTAACTGCTTTGGACCAAAATGGGTGGATGTGGCTCAGTGGTGGAATTAGGTGTCTCTAAATAGAAGGTTTTGTACCCTAAGTAACATGTCAATTTGTTCCTTCTGCTAAATTAGTGGCATGTTAATGTACAGTACATGAATGTGTGTAAATGGGATTAACGAATACTCATGCACACTTTACATAGCGGCCTCCACCATCAGTGTGCGACTGTGGAGTGAATGCATAAGCGTGACCTGCAGTGTGAGAGTACTTTGATTAGTCAGGCTAGGAAAGCACTCCAAGCTCTAGTCCATTTATAATTTAAGTCCATAACAAATGCAGAGTTCTGTACAAGTGCTGTAAATAGAGGCATACAAATACTCTGAATTAAAGGATATAATTGAAAAAATCTATAACTTTCTGATAAACTGAATCTAGTTTTAACAGATGACTGGATCATAGTCTAGAGCGCAGGTCCAGTTTTGATTACCAACTTCTGCTTCCACACAGCCTGGGACAGGAACTTGTTAGTCACCTGCAATTACCTCAAAGCCCAATCTGGAGTGGGCATAATGCAGGAATTATCATACATTCACCTTATTTTTAGTGCTTTACTTTTATTTTCCCACCTGAATGTGTGAAACCTATGTTCTACATCATTATTAACTGGCCCAATTAGTTGAATAATTATCAAACATGCTGTTCTTACTAAGCCAACATTTATTTGTCCATGATTCTAAGGTTGCATTCAGAAGAATATCACTCAGAATCCCTGGTTTATGATTGTACAGTTTTACCAGGCCAATTAAAAAACGTAGGCTAGACTGAAAATATAGCATTCTGGGATATGCTGCTGTCTTTGGAAGGCAAAACAAAAAGCTGCTATCTTATTAATTTGGCAGTTCATAGTGAGCTGATGACTCATCTTGCTGGAATTCTTTGTATGTTTCCCGGGGTTAGAACTTTTTATGAAGATGTTTTTGGTTTTTTTTTTGCCTTTTTAGAGAAGGACAGTGGATAGAGTTTGAAACAGGGATAAGAGAGTGGAGGTGAGACACGCGGAAAAGTAGCCATAGGCTGGACTTGAACCTGAGCTGCCTGCATATGTGGGGCGCAGTCTAACCGCTAGGCCTTTTGCGCCACACGCAGGGTTGTAAAGTCACTGCTATGCAGACGATACATAGATGTTCCTATCCTTTCCACCAGATGACACAACTGTCTTAGCTAGGCTCCTGCCTTGCTGATATTTCTGAATGAATGAACAACACCTTCAGCCCAACCTGTCCGAGACTGAGCTTATCATCATTCCACCATACAACATCAAATCAATATCCAGCTTGGATCGAATTAATGTATGCCCACTAAGTCTGCCTGAAATCTGGGTGTCCTGACTGATGACCAACATCAGACCCTACCTGATACAGCTCATGGTACAGGAGCTTGTAATATCATGTTATCAACTACTGCAACTTATTACCGGCGGGGCTCCCTGTGTGCACATTTAAACCTTTGCAGATGATACAGAACACAGCAGCACATCTGGTCTTCAACCAACCCAAGACAGTACATGTCACTCCACTGTTCATCTCTCTACCCTGGCGGCAGCTTGCATCAAATTCAAAACACTACACACTAGATCTTTGCTAGTGATGTACTTACTCTGAGATGTATGTCACTTTGGACAAAAGCCTCTGCTAAATGACACTGCAATGCTGTAAGTTGTCAAGACTTATTGTTCTCCAATGGCCTGTGTCAGAGGTAGGTTTTGTGAAATCTACATCAGTCAAAAGGAGCCATTATTGTCTATGATAACCAAAGTAAAATAGCTAAGAAATGCAGTGACGTTTCTAATAAAAGAACGAACCTAAAGGAAGCATATTTTACCTGTAGCAGGTAGATGATCCTGGTGACTTCCTTTCCATTATGCCTGACTGGCTGCAGTATCCAACAACTGGGCATCATCTCCCCTCGGACGGCGTCTACACTAGGACGAGGCAGAGACTCCTCAAACACAGACTGCATCGCCAGGATGTAGCGGCCACCCTGAGGCAAAAAGTGAGAAAAGTATAAACAAAACAGACAGTTTAGCTATTTCATCAGAAGGGGCCAAAGACAGATAACTAGCAGCTGGTACATTTCTTTCCTTTTTTTTCCTTCCTCTGGGTGAATGTTGCTTATATTCAGTGAATTCCTATAAGCTTAATTTGTCTACACAGCTGGTTCTCGATGCTAAGGGTAAACAGCAATGTTTATCAGAAATTTTATTTGCTTACAAAATATATATCACAGTCCAATTTAAGTTTCTTCAACACCATATGTCAGTAAAGTGTGTTTTCATCTTCACAATGAAGAGTAATAAAGCCTGCAACTGAGCTGCGAACACTCAGGGGACCCGTTACAAGAGCGACCAGCAGGAATGACCAGGATCATCTGGTTCATTTCACAGCTGTGCTTACCCGTTTGGATTCAGTGCTGATGCAGCAGAAGTCTCGCGGCTGGCTGAGGTGGCAGGAGGACGGATCTGTCAGTATGTACACTGAACGAAAATACAAGAATAAATAGATGATGTTACTATGTAAATGAAGGAAAATATACACTAGACAGAACTTTTTTGCCAAAACTGTGGAAAGCAGTTTGGTTTCCAATATTAAAAAAAATATACCAAATATTAAAAAGGCAAGTTAAAATATAAGGATCTATACTAACTGGCACTAAAACAGCCAAATTAAAGAGAGCAGAGCAGAAAAGAACTAATGTTTCAAAGGTCAGCAACATACTGCAGGTGTAAGAACTGAGTTGATGTATGGGACTGTGTTCTTTACAGTATAACAAATGGCTAACAAATGCTGACATTTCATTTTTGGTTAAGACATTCTGAGGGGCCATAAACACCTTGCAAAAATAGATGAAAAATAACTCTGCAGCATAGACAAAAACAGAATTATTTTCCACATAGTCTTGCAAAAATACCAATATCATTTGCTCGGTAAACTCTAGCCACAGCAAATTAAATGCACTGGTTGCCATTTATTTCTGTATTGTCTAAAAGTTTCAGGTGGTGTTTACAGAGAAAACATACAGTGCCTATAAAAAAAGTATTCAGCCCCTTGGATGTTTACCCTTTTACTGATTTTATAAATCAATCATGGTCTATATAATCTGATGTTTTGACCAAAAAAAACTCTTAATGTCAAAGTAAAAACAGATCTCACAAAGTAATATCAATTAAACAAAAAATGGAATATAAAATAGGTGGTGCATAAAAATTAACCCCCTTTAAGGTGACTGACCTAATCCAGCAGAGGTGTAGCAAACTGGTGCTAGTAATCTCACAGTTAATGAAAATGAGGATAAACTGAGTGCAGTGAATGTGTCTCAAATGATTGTAGTATAAAGAAACGTGTCTGGAAGGTCCAGTCACTAGTTAATCAGTATTCCTGGCTACTATTACGCCGTGAGGACAAAAGACCACTCCAAGCAGCTCAGATGAAAGATTATTGAAAAGTATAAGTCAGAGGATGGATATAAAAAAAAAAATCCAAGACACTGAACATCCCCCAGAGTTCAGTTAAATCCATTATCAAGAAATGGAAGGAATATGGCACGTGTAAATCTGCCTAGATCAGGATGTCCTCACAAACTGGGTGAGCGTGCAAGGGGGAAACTAGTGAGACAGGCCACCAAGACACCTATTACTACTCTAAAGGAGTTGTGAGCATCAACCGCTTCCCAGATTCTTCAACAGTGAAAGCTTTATGTGAGAGTGGCAAAAAGAAAGTCACTGTTGAAGAAAATTCACATTAAAGGATTAACTCCAGCAATTTGTCACTAAATAAAACTGCATGAATTGGAATCACTTCAGTAAAGTACATTAATATCAACTAAACAGTTCTTGAATTTAGATATTTTGTTATATTCTACCACTTGTATTTTGATATATAGGAACTATATGAGGATGTTAACTATGCAGACATGATAGCTCACCCAGCTGAGTGCTGTCATCTAGTGGTCGTGTCCAGACTGAACGGACTGACTGATTGTACATGTGGCTCTTGGACAGCTGGCAGATTATGTTCCACAGACTGTCCACAGGTCTGTTCAGCTCCCCGGCCCCGAGAAAACCGTGGACAGACGGGCTGGAGGAGGGCTTGTAGTAAGCCTGGATGCCTCGTTCTTCCCCCTGATATCTGAACAAACACAGTTAATACAAAGGCAAATGAAATATATTTGTAATTTTGGTGGACTGAAGTAAGGACTTTACTTTGCAGCTGATCAATTGTATCTAAAAGCAAACAATGAGGAAGTCCTGCAATAATAAGGGATTAGACTGAGGGTATTTTTAGAGGTGTTTATGATATAGAATTAGTGATCTCACCTCCAGCCTGCTGTGGGCTTGCCTACCAGCAGGTTGCTCAAATCCCCGGAAGAAGCCAACCGCACCTAAAGAAAGAAGTTTACAACTCAACTTGATGAGAATGTCTTAAAGAGAAGATAAAATAATGTGGATCATTTACATGTTTATTAAATAGCAGCAGCATTTAATAACTTTTTACTGACGAAGAACTGCAGCCAGTATAGCAAAGATACTGGCCAGTTTTTCTTCAAATCAGTGTCACAGTTGAAGGTCATTACCTCGGCCAGAGCTCGGCTGAGGAGACTGGATGTAATATCCTGGTAGGCTATGGATATGGAAGAGGAGGAGCCAAAGGAGGCAGTGCGCTGACGTGGACAAGCTGTTGGTGATGGCGTCGAAGCCATCAGTGGCTCAAACCCGGTCACAGGAGGTTCAAGACGAACATCTAGCAAAGCACACAGATATTGACAAGACATTTTAACATGGAAAATGAATAGTGACAGACATAAGCAAAACCATCTACCAAGCTATTTTTAAAGATATGTTACTTTTTAATCTGGAAAAAATGTTCTTTGCAACACATCATTTTTAAGCATGCTTTTTTGTGCATGTGACTCGCCATCCAGTCCTTACCATGGGCAGACAGCCACACTCTGTGTGTTTTCACACTTTGTGGACCACATACAGGAGGACATGTCCTGACCTTCAGCCCTTCATCCTGGAACTCTGGCATCTGCACAGACCAAAAGTCAAAATAAGACAGTAAAATGGATCTCCATGGTGCTCATTAAAAAAGTTGACAAATACATAAAGATAGGCTTTCTGCTTTCTAAAAGTTGATCAGAAATTCCTTCAGTATTGTCTAAATTAAAGCTTTAGGTTATTACATTGCTTGAGTACATGTGAAAATCAAACCTGTCCATTAAGAAGCATTCTGTTGCTTTGCTGTAGCTGGGCAGCGTTGCCACTGTTGTACCCTGAAGTCGGTCCAGAAGAGAGGCTGAGGCTGGATCCAGTACACAAGGTACTGCTACTGATTCTTGTACGATGTCTCAAGTCATCCTGCAGATGTAGGAGGGGACAAGGGATTCTGGTGAACACTCTATATCCTTAAAATTAGTGGGAATAAAAATGAGCTGGAATAAAAAAATGGGGCATAAACATTTAATTGTGACCGAAAACTTATAAAATCCAAAACAATTTGTTAAATTATGTAAAATTCAAGTAATTTATGAAGATTTTCTTTGTATATATTTGCTGGTAAAACTTATTCAAAGTAAAAGTGAAAATTACCCAGTATCAGAATGTTACATTCAAGCAGCTGACATAAATATAGGGAATGCCTCACGTCCCTACAACCTGTTCCTACTGACAAGCCTGAGTGAAAATTATAAAAGAAGACATTTATCATGTGAAATATCTAATAACAGACCCACTGACCTTGGCTTCCTGTGACAGAGCCTGCTGCTGAAGCCTCCTCTTCTCCTGTTCGGTCCTCTCTCGCAGTCGTTCTCGAGCCTTCGCAATCTCTGTCCGTGCCTCCTCTCGGGCTCGCCCATAGTCCCGCAGGAGCTGCTCAATGTCAGATGGACACTGGCCCTCTCCTCGTGGTGGGTCTGGTGTTCTGTTATGAGGATAATTTGGTGAGTTTAATTTAAATCAATAAGGGCCAGTGTCCATAGACTTTTTGCATTGGCAGTGTCACAATGAACTTCTGCTTTCATTGGTTGTATCCGCAGATCATTTCTAAATAGCTCTGTGGACTTATGAGTTTCTGCATTTAAGGAACCATCACCACAAAACATGAAAACAATGCAAAGGACTCTGTGGGAAGCTGAGCTCCGAAAACACTCCACTCCATTGGTTTTGCATTGAACTTGAGCACTGCCAGCGTAAACAACTGTTACTGTGGACACAGGCCCTAACAATTCTGTTCTTTTCAATGCAAATCTTTTCAAGCCTTGGCAATTAATTTCCCTGACTTACTTTCTGAAATGAGAATCTTATTTTGCTTTTATAACAGAACCAGAGTCTTACCTGGTGTTGTCAATCACCTCTTGGTGTAGCTGTCGCAGGTACTCTTTATGCCTAATGGGCGTGGCAGCAGACATCTTAGAGGAGAAAGCAGCCTCTGGTGGAGAGGTGTGAAGATGTTTGCTTGGACTCAAACTACGAGCTCTGCGATAAGACTGCAGACGGTCTTCCCTCTGCTGTCTCAGACCCTCAATACTCCTGCGATGTCTGAAAAAAAAGTTTAAAAGATAAAAAATATAAAACAGGAATTTGGTTAGAAAATGAAAAGGCACATTACATAGAGCTGTTTACTAAATACAGTATTTGTATTGGTGCAAATTTCATTTCAGGACTGCATTAATAGATCAGAATCAAGATACCTGAGGTTGTATACTCACTGATCGTACAGCTGCTGTTTGGTTGGAGCAGATGTTGCTGGTTCCTCTGTGGACCTTGGAGACAGCATCTTTAACAGTGTGTCTGTCTCTCCCAGGCTGTAGTGTAGCTTGGCCTCTGTGAGCTCCACAGTCAGCGGCGTGTGGTTCATGCTGATGTTGACGGTTGCCATGACATGCTCTCTCTCCTGCCTCAGCCTCTCAATCTCTCTCACCCGTCTGTTGCTCTGCCCTGTATATTCTACATGTGAGCCGTGACTCTCCATTTCACCCCACTCAGCATTCTTCCTGCTCTTGACATAGTCTTTGGCTAGAACTGAGGCCTGTTTGTTGGATGGTTTTGATTGCTGGTGGCTGATGCCTGACCAGTTGGTGAACTTGTTGTGCATGGGGAGGTCTTCCGGGATAATCTGTTGGTCTTTGCACAGGGACACACTGCTGATTGGTTCAAAGTTTACAAGGACATCTGTGTTGCACTCACTGGGTGCCAGCGACACCATATCATCCTCTTGAAGAGTTGTTTTGCTAAGTTGGGACTGATTGTAGGTATCAACACAAAAATCTACACACTCAAGTGCAGCTCTTGAGTAGTTTGCCTCCTCTGTTTGTCTAGCTTTGTGCACATGAGGTGGTCTTGATATTGGACTGATTTGTTTATGCATGGTTAAACCTCCTGTTGAAGTCCCTTCCTCCATGTGCCATGTGAATTGGTCACTTTTATGGGAGACATTTTGCCTCTTGGGGCCTGTATATACATCCAGAGATGAAGTTAGGCTTATAGAGCCCTTATCGGAATCTTTTGGGCTTGAGCAAGGCACTTGACTCTCTTTCCCAAGTGATAAGGATTCTGATGTACAAGAAGACACATCACAGCCCTGTCTGGAAATGTTATCAGTCTCTGAAACAGTTTTGCATCCAGAAAGTTTGCATGATTGTGCAGTAAAGCCGTCTTTTTCAGAATTACAATCCTGGTTTTTGGAGGAATATTGTGTTGATTGGTTTCCTTTCTGCTTTATACGCAACCCAACAGCCACGGTCTGTATTGGAGATGAAGCACGGTCTGTGTATGTAGCTTTCTTCAAGTCATTTCTCAAGCAATTACTGGAGCTGTCAGACTTTTTTGGCGATCTATGGATGGTTTCAGATAATGTTCTGCTTTTGTTGAACAATGTTTCAGGTAGGTTTTGCTTTGAAACTCCAGAAAAAGCCGATTTTACACGCCTTTGACTTTCACCAGTAGTCTTCACTTGTGATACTGGGCCACTGTCTGACTGGCAGGAAGCCCTTGAGCTTTTATATCTCAAGTCAGGCATACTCTGCATCTTATCATCTGTGTTTGCCTTATTCTTCACGAGACAGTGCACTTTTTGGTCTTGAGATACACTGACAACCTCAGAACCAATTACTTTGACTATTACATTGACTTCATGAGGTTTGGACTGTTCATAAGGAGTTTGGTGAACCTCATTCTTGGCTGGTGAAGAGGATCTATCTGTCTGGATTCCAACATCTATGGATGTCTGTGTTGAGCAGTCTCTTTTGCTACAGTCATTAGATTCATTGTAAGAAGTATTGGTATTTAACAAGTTAAAACTTCTCTTTGTTATGGAGTTGAGAGAATCGCCTGTCCTCATTCCCTGGACATCCTCTAGAAGGTCTGAAGTGCTGTTGATCAGCTTTGATATTTGAACAGACATGCTTTCCATGCTTGCCCATGTTGGTGATTCTTTAATATCCACTTTCATTTTTTGAGTTGTAGGAACATCTGTTTTACTTCTTTTGTGGCGCTCTTTCCTCTTCAGTGCACTGTCACTGTTGCCAGTAATGACTGTGTGAAGCCTACAGTCAGTTTGAGTGCCATGTTCTAACGTCCTACTCCTTTGCGCTTGTGTCTGACTTGCCTTGGAGTCTTTTTCAGAGTAGACAAACATAATTTCATCCACCTGACTGGGGTTGTTACCAATCCCACTTTGAGCCCCATTACTTGAAGAAGTTTCAGAACTTCCAGCTTTCACTGTCAGATGAGCTGAATGATTGCGAGTTTCAACAGAAGCCTGCGGATGTGGCTGAGATGTTTTGCTCTTATTCTCCTTATAATCCTCCATACTGCTTAGTGTGCTTGAAAGCCCCTTATTGGTGACATAAGTGCTCAGGTGAGAATTGAAAGGCGAGTTCAAACCATTGTCAACGCTACAGCATCTTGTGATTTGTTTTTCAGAGCTGTTTAGAAGTGGAGATTTACAGGAGAGGTCAGCAGCACTTCCAAATGCTGGGTTCTTATAGTAAGGTTGGTTTGAGCCATCGCTTTGCCACTGGTGAACGAAAGGGTTGATATCACTGGAGGCAAAATGCATAGGAGAGTCCCGAGCCATGGCTGTATGTTGTAGCTCACCTTTCTTCACATATGGGATGACTGTTTCAGTAACTGTCTTTTGTGGCATTACTTGAGTGGGCAGAGAGCATCTTTTATCCAGATTCATGTAAGTCTTTGTGTTAGATTTGCTTGCACAAACTTGAGAATTATCCTCATTGCCACCTCTGATTAGCCTGGCCTCCAGTTTGCAATTGCTCTGATGTCCAAGTTTAACCCATTTAGAGGAAAGCATTCTGTTGTTTTCCTCATGTTCCTCATCCTCATCTGTAGATTTAAGGGAAGACTCGGAGGAAGAAGTGGGATATGTCTGGATCTTAGACCTTCTAAACCTTTTGGACCTCCCTTTCTTTGGCATGAGAGAGGAATGAGCCAGTTTATCCCCATATGGGTTCAGCTGAACCTGTCTGCAGCAACTCGCATTTCTGATCACATTTTCTTGGGGTATTTTGGAATTTAGCTGTGATGAACTGTT
The DNA here is from genome assembly GCF_018320785.1 of Cheilinus undulatus. Classification (NCBI taxonomy): domain Eukaryota; kingdom Metazoa; phylum Chordata; class Actinopteri; order Labriformes; family Labridae; genus Cheilinus; species Cheilinus undulatus. The sequence goes on from NC_054882.1 coordinate 18,403,924, forward strand.
ATCAGTTACCTCTGAGTTTGATTGGGATGTTTTTGGAACCTGTGCTTCAGATTGGTTGTGAAATGTCTCCTTGTCATTTGGCATTACACAAGTGTGTTGGCTATTAATCTGAGTATGGTTTGAAACATGCTGGCATCTGCCGTTGTAGTTCTCACTGACAGCACAAGTCTGCGCGAAGTTATTAGAGCAATTCTGTTCACATCTGATACAACCTTTGTCACCCGTTGTGCTGTCTACTTCACCATTTCCAACTGTTGTAACAAGATTTAAAGAGAAACTCTCATCACTATGTGTGTTCTGGTTTGCTTGATGTGTTTCAGGATACTTTTTGAGCTGCTGAATGGTACTTGGTGAGTTTTGTTTGAATGAAAAGCCATCTTCATCTTCAACCCTGGATGTGGCTTCCACATTAACATCCTTAACATGACTATAGCCATTGATTTCTTTTGTATACCCTTTGGAAGAAGGCGTTTCATGTGGTATTTGTTGACGTTTTTGGAAATCAGGAGTTAAAGTAGAGGTGTTTGGACTGCTCTGGGTTCCACCTTCATTAGAACATGGATTGTTGGCAACAGGATAACATGAAGAGCTTACTTTCTGACCACCAGTTACATTCAGTTTTTGAAGTAAAACCTCTTTCTCTACAGTGTTTGCTTGGAAATACATGCACTTCCTTGCAGAGGAGGCATCATTCATTGAGGACGAACCAACTGGGTCCAAGCTGGAACTGCTGACACTTTGAGAGTTTGACTGGATGTCGTTTACGGCAGAGGAGCTTTTGAAAACCCCAGCTGAATGATCAACTGTTGACTGGTCTGGTGTTGTATTAGAAAAGTTACCACCCTGGTTGATCTTTTGTAATACTTTAGTTGATTCAAGCATGTTTGGATCATGGACAGCCATTGGTTCAGCTGGCTGATCAGGTTGCTGTTGCTCATTTTTGTCCACTATGTCTTCACTCTCCATCTTTCCAAGTAGAAAGGGTTCACTGAGGATTTCTTTTAATTCCACTTCTTTGTCTTGCACTTCTTTTTCTGCCCATTTGTTTTTCTCACTACTACAGCTGACATTTAATACAGAACATAAGGCATTCAGGCTTTTACTCCTGCTCTTCCTCTCAACAGTAGGGCTAACCAATGACAAACTCATGTGCTCTTTCACCACTTCTGAGATTCTCAGATCAATGGCGCTACAAATTGCATCAGATTTGCATGTGTGTTTCCTATTTTCTTGATGTTTTCTGGGGTAATCAGTCTGGCATTCTCCTCCTTTTGTTTCGGCAGGTATTTCCTTTATTGTGACACCAACCGATTCAACCGACAGTCTCTCCCCCACAGAGGTACCACTCTGAGAACATTTGTTACATTCAAAGTCCTCAAAGATCTGGAAACTGGGCCCAAGTTTTCCGCTCATGGGATCGTAAACTGGCGACACCACTGAAGCCACATTGTCCTGTCTTTTTGTGCCATCAACAGTAATAAAATCAAATTCACGGCTGTCAGCTTCGACAGAAGATTGCTCCCCCTTTGAGTCACTGGTGTTATTATTGTCATCAGGCCAATTACCTTCTCGGCTGCCAACTGGTGTAAGGCACAAAGTTACCGACTCTTTGCGTTTGGTCCATTTTGGTATTTTTAGGCTGCCCATGAAAGAATCCTGTTGGTCTTTGTTCCTCTTCCTGGAATTTTTACAAGCCGATTTAACAAGCTCCTGCTGTAAAGAAATGTACGGCTCAGTGCCTTTGGTTTCAACGTTGTCCAACGTTTGGTCCCTTTTGAAAAAATTGGTATTCCCAAAGTCATGCTGCTGAAAATGAGTCTTTTTTTCCATCAGACAATCTGGATTGCACAGTCCTTCATCTTTAGTGGATTGTTTAGAGGCACTTTCAGAGTCAGAATTCTTGCTTAAAACTTGACCCTGTTTAGTCGGACTGGTTGGGGACATTCGAATACCTGATGTACACTTTTCAGAGGCAGAGGGCATTGCAAAGTCAGCCAGCACCATTTCAGACTCATCAGTGAATACCTGAGGCAGTATGACTTGTGATATTTGTTTAGATTGGCAGACATCAGTTGGTGACAAATGCATGGCTTGATTTGGGTTAGGTAAATCAGTTGGATTTTTGTTGCTACCGTAGCCTGAAGTATCTGAAAAGAGTTTTGACACCCTATCTTTTTGTTCCACACAATATGCTACCTCCTTCAGAGCTTCCTCTTTTGTTGTTAGACTTTGAGAGTGTGGAAAATTTGATGTTCCTGTGGTTCCCCTTGAATTCTCAACACTGTGTTCCTGCACGGTCACATTTACACCACTAGCACTGGTGGACGTTGAGCTACAGCTTCTAGATTCACTTTGAGACTCTAGGAGGTTTGTAGTGATGGGGCTAGGGCTGCCGCTACTGCTACTTTCTACACATCTGAGCACATTCTTTCTTTGGAAAGGCAGGGAATCTCTGTGAATCCTTGGACTATCTGCTGCATCTGTGGAGGACCAGGCATCGGTGAGAGCCAGCATGTTTTCTGGCTCCCTAATGCTGCAGCTGCTCAGGGAGCCTGGGCTGCTTGTCGATGTAGTTTGGATGTTTCCAAAGTCGTCAATCAGTTTGTGTACAGTGTCTCTGCAGCTGGAATTTGTTACTAATTGCTTATGAGGAGGAGTGTTCTTCATTGCACTGCAATGATTTGATCTTGGAGAGCCTTGTTGGCTCCAGCATGTCTCTGCTGGGATTACCTGAGGTTTATGACAGCTGTTCCCATCTAAAATGGTCTCCCCTGTTCTACAGTTATGTATGAGTGAATGGGAGCTATCTGTCAATAATGAGTAGGTTGGCACCAATGTTTGGCAATACCGCTCCACTGCTGTGTTTTTCCCGCTGCTTTCCATAGCCAAAGAATCCTTCGACATCTGACTGTCTTCACTCTCTGTTTCACTCTGAGCTGCTTCCTCATGTCGCAGCTGCTCTGCTAAGGCTGTAGCATAAGCAGAGGAGAGGGAATCAAGAGAGAAAAGGCTCTCAGAGTCTGACATCCCTTCATCTCTGTCGTCTTGCCCTTCCTCCCATCCAATTAAGCACTGATGGTTCTCAACCCATCTGCTGGTCTTATTCATCAGAGTCTCAGTGCTATGCCATCGTCTCTGTTTGATGTCATCCAACGGTGTCTTTTGGTCAAGCCTCTCACATGAGATGGCTGTTTTAACAGCACATCTGTTACGGCTCATCTTGGGATCTTTCGGGCCACGGTCTTTTCTTTGCCTCCAGTTAAATTTGCTTGCTATCTTCCCAAAGGTTTTGGGGCTTCTGCCTCCTTTCACACCTGAGGGTGGCTTCTTGAACACTTTAGAAAGCACTGTTTTCAACTTGGGCCCCACAGAAGAAGAGCAAGGTTTTATAACGGTTTCCACTTCATTGCTATCAGTAAAGGGTTGTGTTATTTTGTTTGTGCAAGAGAAAATCGGAGAACTTGATTCACTGGTTTTGGGTCCTTGAACATTTTCCTTACTCACTGGCTGCAAAGACTTTCCAACAGGTGACTTCAAACTAAACGCTGAGTTCTGATCTGATCTGATCTTAAAAGACAGGTCTCTGTTTGGCAGCAGAGGTTTTCTTTCCGGTCGTCCCCGGCAGGGCTGAGGCTCATTTTTGACCACTGGCGTAATGTTCTCGCAGGAGCTTACTCTACTTCCGCTAGCTTGACTTTGACCTGAGATGATCTTGGCAGAACAACTCTGGGTTCTTCCCCGAGGAAGACACTCATCTGAAACCCATTTCCTGCCAATTGAATAAGAGGTTGAGCAGGAATCTGATGGCAGTTCTGTGGATCTATTTCTCTTGAGGAAGTGTCTGTCAAAAAAAGTAAAAAATGACTTATTTGAGATCTGTTTGGCAAAAAAATCACCAAAGAAAACACCAAAAATTAGAAGGAAAAGCAAACTGATGCATAGTTTTGGACTTCATATTCACTCTAAGTGAAGAAAGGAAGTTTGCATTAAACTCAAAAAATTTTATGCTTACCTGAAGATAGGAGTGTGCTGTGGGTAGAGCCGGGACAGAAGATCTGCAGAAAATGAGTGTCTACGTGAAACAAACTGCCTTCCTCTGACTTGTGTTGGCAACTCAGGAGACTCAGGACTGTCCAGTCCTGGAGGCAGCTCCCTTTCCAGCTTCTGCAATTCCCTTTTAGCTTCCAGTAGATGCCTCTTACGGGCAATTCTCTCCAGCTGATAGTGCAACCTTTTCCGACGGATGCGGCTCTCGGCACGGCAGAGAGCGTGATGCTTTAGTAGCTCCTCCTGTACCGCCCTCTTCCTGGCCCTTATTAACATCGGTGGTTGATCAACTGTCTGACCATCCTGATCCTCAGGTGCTTGACTTGTTAGGCGCTCCAGAAGGGGTGCAGGGAGAAGGTCTGTTTGAACTCCTGATTCTTGGGTACTTCTTTGTTCTGCAGCTGTTAGGCGCTGTTTCTCCTGCAGAATCCACTGCTGGACTGTTAAGGAAAGATTTAAATAAAATATTTAAAGACTGGAAAGAGGGGCTGAGTATCTGACCCCTAGACAACATATTCTGATTTTGCAACTTTCCATTTTTGTCCATCTTATGTCAAAATTCCTGAATGTGACCTTGAAATTCTAAAGCTAACATGCAGGGTGTTTTTTAAATCTCTGTGTGAATCTGCAGAAGGACTACTTACTCTCACTGTGCTGCTGTCGGAGATGGGCCTGCTCTCGCTCCAGCTCTCTCTCGGCCCGTCTCTGTTCAGCCTGAATCTCCTGTCTCAAACTCTCCACGTAGCGTTGCTGTACCTCCACACGCTGCCTCGCAGTAGGCTCCTCACTTGGGGGAAGACAGTCTCCCAGCTGCCCTTGGAGTTTTACTTCTTCAGCACTATGAAAAATACAAACAGGCTCAGGAAAAAATATCCCCTGACAGACTTTCTTCAGTACAGACAGCCCAAAAAGCAAAACCACAACCAAAGAGACTCTTTTAGATTAACTAGGTTAAACTTCAAGTATAATAACTGAAGGTTTCCTGTTGGTGTGTTTAAAATAAAATCCTCTGTTGTTGGTTTGCAGTCCAGAGCCTCAACAGTAACCAAGCAACAGCTGAGTCCTCCCCGTAAACAGCTAACTGGGATTGTTCACTGGGGTGGAGGTAAATTGAAACACATGCCATCTGTACCAAATGAATTAAAACATGCATGAAGCATTGCCCTATTTCCACAGCATGAACGCTGGTATAACACATGTACCTCTTATCAAATATGTATGCTGGGAGTTGGCAGAATAAGGTCTCCCACACCACACAAATATTTTAAGGGGTCTAAATTTCATTTTTGAAGCAGTATTTACCTGTGGTCAGGACTCAAAGGGCACAGATCAATGTAGGTGCAGGTCATGCCGCTTTCACTGGCCTGTGAACAATACAACAAGATCAATCCAATTTAGACTAACTATAAAAAAATCAACTATCATTACTGTTGTCTAACTACACATGCACAGTCGAAATTATAATTAGAAATGATTTCTGTATTACTTACATCCTGGTTTATCATCCACAGCTCATTACCATTATCATCATAAATCATAACAAACAACATCAAGAACATTTTCAGAGCAGCACCCACCCGTCTGCGTTCCCTGAGCACGGCTGCCTCTGCCGGGTGGTTGAAACGAAACTTATGCACTCCTCCCAAGGTGATTATCATCCCTAGAGACAGAGACATATCTTTCATCACAAGCTGCACTCATACTGAGGCATCATGTTGATGAAGACTGCAGGGTATGCACATGTATATCTATGTTTTTGCTGGGGAAAATCTGTGCACTTCAGGCAGGCATGCATATTAAATTGTACATTAACCCATATATGTTATCAAGTCGTACCCCTGCATCTTTAAGCGAGTGTGTAATTGCACATTAACCTAAATGTGATATCCAGCTTAGTGTGGCATGACAGACCTTAATGCTGCATGTCTGTGCTGTACAGGTTTGATTTTATGCATCACTGGACGCTTGCGTCTCTTTAAACAGCATCAGAAAGGGTCCACATGATACTCCTTATGTGTAAGATTCTTCCTGCATCATGCATGACTGCATGCCTATTACTACAGTCTCTGTATGTGGCAGTTTGTATTGTCAGTAGTAGCCCATTGACCCAAACTGTGAGACTTGTATTATAAAAGTTTTCTTCATCTTTTATAACTCTATGACATTTATTATTTAAATGTGTTCACTATGGTTATTAAATTTCTTTCTCAACTCTCACATCAAATCCTACTTAATCTATATAAATTCTGACTTACTTGTCATACCTTTGATCTAAAAAGGAATTAAAAGTGGCAAAAAGTACAAAAGCCTTAAGTGGACATACAGTCATGTGCATAAGTTTAGGGCATGTAGGTGGCTAAGGATTCATCATGGGCCCGATGTGCCATAACTCTACAATCAAGTTCACCGGGGTTGTGTCATTCCTTCTTTCCACATGATGGTATCCTCAGGCAGCTTATTCGCCACATCCACACCTTACTTCAACCTCAATTTTTGGCCCAAAAAGTCCTGCACACTCCCTGCGTTTCATCTTTCTATGAATTGCTGTGATAACAAATAATTTACGGTTTTGTTAGCAAATAGTTACAAGCATTTGTGCAACCTAGAAAGGTGTGTAAATACCACCATGTGTGAATGCTTGTTTCTCCTTTCAGCTGAATTTGTCATGTGAATATAAATACTGTAAAATCCCTAGTATCGGCTGAAGTGAGTTTGGAAATACTGGCATATTAAAAATTGGCAAAAATTCAGTATAGTGCAGCTATATTGTCTTCATAGCCATGAGATTGAGATCAAAAGACAAAAGGCTCAAACTTGGTTTGTTTCTCACTTTTAGCTATTATTTGCCAATAGTTGAGCATATAGCATTAATTCAGGAAAGCCATGGAGTTGGGCACTGCCATAAATTTGAGATCAGCTGATCTTATACAAGCCGTCATCAGCTGATGGCCAGCTGACTCATGCTATTGGCTAATTGCACTCATGCTGCCATATTCAAACTGTTCAAGCCTGGCTATGCTTTGCTGCTCCCTCCGCAAGCTGCTTTCTGCAACCCTCCTCCACCCGAGCTCCTCCTCTGTGCTTTATCTGACTTAATTAATGTCAATCCGTTTTCACTGATGTCTGCTCTGCTCTGGGTTTATTGCTGCTTCTCTCCCTGCCTAAGGCTTTTCTTGTAGTAGAATAATAGTAGAATAATGCTTTCCACATAGGCTTGTGAGAGGGCAGGGGGATCCTAGAACAGCCACACAGCCAAATATAAATAACAGCAATAAGAGCAAATCAATAACTTCTAATAAAGAGATAAGTTTAAAATCGCAATCATGTGTTTGTTGACAAAGTGATCCTGACTGAACTGATGTATCATACATCCCTAATTGCTTGATTTGTTTAGGGTCTTGTAAATCAGATAATAAAATGTATGGCTTTGAGTATGGTTTTGAGTTTTCGTCGACTAAAACTTGACTAAAACTATAAACAATAGAAATGACTAAAATGAAAATACATTTTATTTAAAGGCTAAAACTAAGACTGAAATTAAAAGTAGCTGCAAAAATTAAAACTGATTGGTTGTTGTGGGTATACTCCATCAGTGGCACTATGACCTAGAATCACAGATATCAAACTTGTTTGATATTTACAATTCGGGGTTTGGTAGGCTACGACGCGATTTAGAGCAGTAAATTAATCATGTTGACAGTACACACATGCAGACTACTCAGACAAATAATCATTTGCGATGAGGCTCCAGTTGGAATACACCCCCACAATCATCGGGGGGGTCAAATCTTGCCTAAAATTGAGCTTAAAATCCTGTAGTGTGTGGCCGGTCTTAGACTTGCTCTTGGGTATAATGTTATGAGATATGATATACTCTGAAATGGAGTTATACAAACAGACTAATTGATTAACTTAATGAATCTGGTGCACACTGTGTTGTCCTGTATTTGTATAAACAAAGTCTGACTCGACTCTTAATTCAGCATACCCAGTCTCTGTCAAACAAACTGTTCTAATGAGGACAGGTGTGTACCTTGAGCCAGTCTGCAGGGCTCGGTGACCTCTCTATCGTTCAGCAGACAGACACAGCCCGGCAGTGGTCTCAGTGTTACAACACCTCCGTGGTTTTCAATCTCACAGCTGGCACTGCCCTGCAGGACTGAAAACAGGATGCAGAAACAGTCATAAACACTGATGCTGAGCTACAGGGTCAAAAAAGCATTCAGTGCTCAATAAACCATATAACAGAACGTTAGTAGTTTATTTTAGAATGTTTTTCACTACACTTTCTCATGTCGTAGTTACAGTATATAATAAAAAACTGTTTATGTACTGTCAGGCCTCATGCTCAATGAAAAAGGGGATTTTTTATTTAAAGCTTCCAGTTTGCTGCTTGTCATCTCTAAGAAAATGCTAGTAAGGTTAAAATATACACTAAACGAGTAGGAAATGAATATTTGTAGCTGGAAAGGGAGACTCAAAGACTATCAAACAAGGAAAAAATACCTATTTGTTGCTCTCCAGAGTGTTCCTGCAGTCCAATGTGGGTAACTCCTTCCTGTAAGAAAAAAACATGACAGATTAATCAAATCTTTCTTAACAAAAAAATTAAACAGCTATCTAGATTACAACATTACTGCTGCTGCGTAAAGACAAGTGATAGTCGATACAATGACTTTACACTGGGATCCACAGAGAACTATTGTCCCCTCTCTTCTAATCTCCACTTAGCTGACAGAAAATATATCATTTGTTTACTCTGAAGTCTTATCTAATGGGATTAAAGGCCTTCTCATACGGTGTCAAGACCACATGCGTTCCCAGGTGGCCTGAGCTCTTCACATGCAGGAAACAGTGTAATTGTCAGGCCTGAGGGTATGCTTGTCATTGTCAGAATCAGGACAGCTTAAGCTCCCCTGAGTCCTAGATTCAGAACTAAGAGCCTCTTCGACAACTGAGCTTTATGCATTACTGAAAAAAAACACACACACAGGGAGAGATGGGAGATCGACAGGACAGTTGGAGGGTAAGAGTGAAAAGAAACGAGAGAAGAAACGCACCTTTTCTCAAGAGTTTTTATAGCAGAACAAAGGCAAAAAGCAGAAGGAGGAAGGAGGAAAATCTAACAGGGGGAAAGAAAGAAACGTTCAAAGTTTTAGTCAAGACAGCTGACAAATCTGAAACTTCAGAGTTAAGGGGGGAAAGAAGAAAATGCAAACACTACCAGTTTGAGGGGGTTTGTTACATGTTCCTGCTAATGTGTGTTTTTAGAGTAACAGCTTTTGTGCAAATGACTGATGTGACTATTGCAAAAGAAACACAGAGACAATATTAATGTTCATGGTAATTTTATATACAGAGGGGAGAAGTTTCTGTTTTTGCTTCATACCCTGAGGTGATAGAAGACGACCCCGGTACTGAGAACATCTCTGTCCAGAGAAACCAGATGCGGCTGGAGGGAATTGATGAGGAATCCAGCCTGGTCTCTGTTGATGTCCACGCTGTACTGCTCCAGCAGCTCCTTCTTGTCTCTCCAGCTCTCTGACCAATCCTTTGTGAGCTGCTCCACCTGAGGATCACACAAGGCAAAAAGCCAAAGGGAAGGAGTCAAACCAGAGTCAAACCAGAGTGGTAAGTAATTGTGTTGGGGAGATGATGATAATAACAATAGCTAACATCACTATTTTCACCAACATCAATTCCAGTTTCCATTACAACAGCTACTTCTCTTACCACTTTTAATATACAATTAGAACTATCACCAATATGTCAAATAGTATTATTCTTTACTTATTCAGCTGGCCATGTTAAAATAATCCAAAACTAAGAGGGTACAGAATAAAATTGGCAGCAAACAGCACATAATGATAGAAACCTTTGTTTGAGAGGTTCGTATTTTACAGAAAACCAAGCAATCAAAAGCAATACACAGGGAGACAGATCATCCCTCCCCTTCTCTCTCCTTGTTGACCTGCACAGCATACAGATGCTAAAGAGCAAGCAGAGAGTGGGCTGCCCTATTCCAATCTAAGAAAAGCAAAGCCCCTACCTTGGCTACCACGGGTGTAAAAAATCTTCAGCACTTGTACATACATAACATCTTTGCTTGCTTCTCTCGACTTTCAGAGAAATTTAACCTCCCTTGTTGCCACTTCTTTCACTACCTACAGGTGAGGGACTTTATCAGAAAGAGGTTTCCCAATTTCCCATCCTGCCCACCTGAGACTCACCTTGATCATATCACAAAAATGTGTCTGAAATCTCAGAGGAGGAGGATTGCTAAAATATATGAATATAGTATTTCCATTAATTCCCCATCTCTACATACCATTAAACAACGCTGGGAAGGGGAGCTTGGTTTTGGCATTGGAGAGAATATCTGGGACAAAGCCCTTAAAAATGTACACTCGTCAACTATATGTGCTTGTCACTCTCTGATCCAGTTTAAAGTTCTGCATCGTCTTCATTACTGCAACTCTGCCCTGGCTAAACTGTACCCACACAGACCCTCACTGCTTTAGATGCAAAACAATGCCTGCAACCCTTTATCACATGTTTTGGGGATGCTCAGAACTAAATCAATTTTGGTCCTCCTTTTTCAATCTGTTCTCTAAAATATTTAAGAAAAACATTCCCCTCTGCTCCCTAACTGCTATCTTTGACATACCCCCAGCAAACGTATCCACAACTTCTAAAAAGAATAAGGCTCTTGCGTTCTCTTCCCTATTAGCATGGCGGTTGATATTACTGAACTGGAAGAATGCTGCTCCACCCACCCACGCTCAGAACTAAATCAATTTTGGTCCTCCTTTTTCAATCTGTTCTCTAAAATATTTAAGAAAAACATTCCCCTCTGCTCCCTAACTGCTATCTTTGACATACCCCCAGCAAACGTATCCACAACTTCTAAAAAGAATAAGGCTCTTGCGTTCTCTTCCCTATTAGCATGGCGGTTGATATTACTGAACTGGAAGAATGCTGCTCCACCCACCCACGCTCAGCTCATCCGCATTTTTATCTCTAATTTTCAATTGGAAAAGATCCGATATAGTCTAAATGGCGCCCTCGAGAACTTCCACAACACTTGGGATGATTTTATGAAGTTTGTCAGGAAACTTGATGGTCTGCAGTTGGACTGATTTATATCCAGCAGATTTGACACACTATTAAAATACTTTGATTGACAACACTTCACCTATGTGCAACTGGACTCTAGCAGTCTTTTGCTCTGACAAGAAGAAAAAAACGCACAATAGATGTATCAAGGGAGGACCATATGGACCGGCTGTCTTTCAAATGGCAGCTTCAGGACCTGCCACCACCTCCCGAATGAGCAATTGCAACCCAAATTTCAGAAAATTTTCAACAACTTCAGTTTACTTAAAGAATACTGATGTTTGTACCTTAATTGAAACAAAACATGACAAAACAAAGTGACAAAACAAGCGCATCTTCAGAAACCCTGAACTGGCATTTTATTCTTCTATGTTAAAGTGTGAATTTTGCATGTTTTCTTGAGATTTCAAGTCAAACTGGATTTGACATCTAGAAAACAGCTATAATGTACTCTTATCATGCAAAAACAGAGTGAAATAAAATGTTCTGATGTATGTAACTCATGGAGTTTTTGCCACAGTTTTTTTCCAGGTACACCTTTGCAACCCGCTGAAAACAGGCTTACGACCTACTCTAACCCACCAGTTGAGAACCACTGAACTAAATAACGATGCAAGAAAAATTCAGATATGCTAGTCTTGTCAAATTGTTGTCGTGGGGTGTCTTGGGTGCATTGTCGACTATACAGTATCATACAACATTTGAACCTGATGTTTAAAGATGAGCCCCACACACTACAAGAACAAAACTGTTCAATTTGTCATTATTTGTCATCACTTTTTTAAAAAGTTCAGATTTAAAAAAATTTTAGTGTGCCAGGCTTAAGTCAGGCAGGTCAACAATCTGCATTGATTTTAAATTACCTTGAGTTCGTTCTGCAGCACAATGTCAGAAAGGTTTCCATCCCTCTCATCACTCAGTGATGGACTGGGATTCCTCTGCTGTCAGTCAGAAGACAAAAAAACAGTCAACATATTGCATAAAAGGGAAAGGTCACTTGCTACAATGCAATTCATTCTCTACCTCTGATGGGATTAAAACATGTCACAAAGACACAAAGTGCTGCTTTAAACATTTGAGAGAAAAACTTAAAAAGTGAGATTCCTTTATATTCAAAGCTCTGTGGTATCAAGAGGGTTCTGGGGACTGTAAAACCAGCTGGGCAATTCCCTAAAAAAGAGGAAGCACAGTGCTCTAACAGTAAAAGGTCACATACCATTTCAAAGCTGAGCAGCATGCTCTTCAGCCTGTCAATCTCCTCTCTGAGTTCCCTGATCAGCCGAACGTTGGCGTCCTGCACAGAGATCACAGCACACATTAACCTACTGAAAAGCCTTTTGATCAAACATGCAATCTTGTTGACAGCCTCCAAACAGGCACCAACCTCATTAACACGAGGCTTGTTGACAATATTCCTGGCATGGGCAGCATAGCGCAGGGTGCTGAGGGTCTCGTTGTAGCTGGTAGCAGAGGGTGACACAGCTGTAACACAAAACAGAAAAATGAAACACACACAAAAACACCCACGCACAGCAAATAGTATTGAAATCAAAGGAAATATGTGCATGAATTTAAAAGCAGGACTAAAGGGACCACATCAGTGTTTTTGCCTGTGTGATCAAGTTACTTAACACTAGTTTTAAAAGCATAACCATCCCTTTTGGAAGTTATTCACAACCATCCAGCCAAGCATTTCCAATCAAATATAATCCTAGAAATAAATATTTTGGAGACTCGCTTGAAATAAAATACATTTTTAAGGATACATTTTTGACAGTGCAGCTATTACAAAGAGATTGTGTGAGTTTTCATGACATCACCTGCTATAAGAAAATGTTCTGAATACTCAGTTTAGGCAAGAATGAGCAAATAAATGATCAAACTGTCTGTGCAGGCCCTTAGCTATTGCCCTTTTCAAGACTGACATTTACCACTCACTTGCAATCATGATGGTCTTTGAGTTGCCGCCCAGGCTGTCTTTCAGCAGCCAGGTTAGGACCGAGTCTCTGTAGGGGATGAAGCAGTGCCTTCTCGCACCTCCTCCTCCTCCAGACAGGGAGCTGCTGTGGCTACCAATGGTGCTGCCATCGCCCTCAGAGGCCACGCTGTTGATACTCTGACAGCTGCTGGACATCTGGGAGTTCTGGGCTGTGGAGGTGGAGGGAAGAAAAGCAGTGAACATCGAGGGAGCATTGCAGGCAGAAGGAAAGAAAAACAGTAATTTGTGAAGTTCAATAACAGAGTTACATCCAAACAAAATCTTCATTATCATTTATTAAGCTTCATTATCTTAACTTACCAAGAGCTGATATGACGATGCCTAAGGTAACCAATGACTTGTTGATGTTAGAGCCCTCTGTCAGTCTGTCCCTGCAGTAATTTGGGTCTGCACGCTCACTGCAAGGCAAAATCCAAAAAAGCATGGTCTATGCCTGTTGCAGTAACAAAAGATGCTGATTATCCCCCACGAATGTGAATCAGACAGTGAGGAAAATCTCAAGGCACTGCCCAAGATCCACTAGGGGGCAGTTTAGTCAATGACTTGTGCTCTAAAGATTATGGAGGAAAGAAGCAGAAGGAAATTACAGCTATACCTCCCTGCCAAGTCCACCAGGTTAATCTTGCTGACAGTTTCTGAAGGGAGGTTGTTTTCGAGGATTGCCTGCAGAAAACACAAGAGTATCAAACTGGAATCTGCAAAAAAGTTTAAATGTCACAGCTTCAAATGAATTCTAACAATACTGAATGCATTTTGAGTCAAGAATCAAGGATGCACAAAAGTTAAAAGATGATTTTTTTATCAGATTGACTTATAACAGATGAGTGTTGCTGTGTGAAAGATTAATGACCTGTGTGTACTGGATGGTGAAGATGGCGTGGGATCTGCTGCTGGCATCATGGTTGTGGGTTGCTGCAGTGATGCGGTTGGCGATGCCTTCCTCCAAAAGGTCCATGGCCTGCTTGCAGTCTGAGACCACGTGCTGTGAAAGGTCTGGTAAGAGAGTTAACAAAATGTTGTAAAAACTGAGTAAATACACAAAATAGGTTACGGTTTGGTAACGAATCTGTTAATTGACCTACTTCTCAAAGTGGAACGTAATTCATGTGGAATTCAGGCTGGGAAACTTAGCAGAAGTGTGTGCAGTTTCAGCGCCTTCCTTTATTTTACTCAGGATGACATTTAATTATTATAATTTGATACCTTGGTTCAGACCGACTTCTATCAGATACCATCAGGCCTTACTACTTTAGGCCAAATGTTTTTGACCTGCCCAAAATCAGGTCAGATGTTTTCAACATATCCCATATGTGAAAGGAGAGTTGCTCCAGACCCTTTCAATCAATGAGATGTAAATGCATTCACAATCTTAGTAGCCCGCAGGCTTATTCTACGCAGGAAACCACCAACCCCTCCATCTCACTTTAGCTGGATTCATAAATTCATGAGGTTATGTCAGTTTTCAAACTGGAAACATTAGGGCTTATTGAAAAGATTTTAAAAAGAACTTGGCACATCTTCCTAGACTATTACGCAAACAAATTTGATGCCAACAACCTCGATCAGTAGCAATCCTCATCTCCCCCCAACACTCTCCCTCATCCTCCCTTTGCTCTTCACTCTTTCTTGCTGAATTTAACTGCCTCCATTTATTCATCCTGCTGTCATTACAAATAGAGGTACACTATATAGAGAAAAGTATTTGGCCACACGTGTGATTTTTTTAATTCAGATGTTTCAATCAAACCTGTTGCCACAGGTGTATAAAATCAAGCACCTTGCCATGCAGTCTCCATTTGCAAACATTAGTGATACTAAATGGGCCATTCTGAAGAGCTTTGTGACTTCAAGCTTTGTACTGTGATGGATGCTACCTTTACAATATGACGGTTCATAAATTTGTTTTCCTGCACAACATTTTACGGTCAGCTGTAAATGATGTTATTAGAAAGTGGAAGCGTTAAGGAACAACAGCACCTAGACCATGAAGTCGAAGACCCCGTAAATAAAGAGGCCGGGTCAACGACTGCTAAAGCGCATCACCAGTGCTGTGCTGATTGTAGCTTAAGACCTCTGAACCTCCACTGGCCAAACTGCTGTATGCAAGCCAATGCCAAGTGCCAGATGGAGCTCTGTAAAACACACCGACACTGGACTGTGGAGCTGTTGAAGCATATTCTGTGGAGTTACTGATCACACTTTTCTGTTTGGCAGTCAGATGGCCAAGTCTGGGTTTGGCAGATGCTGGAAGAACATTACCTGCCTGACTGCATTGTCTCAACAGTGAAGTTTGGTGGATGAGGGATAATGGTATGGGGCTGTTTTTTAGGGTTTGTGCTAGGCCCTCAACTCCAGTGAAGGCCAATCTTAATGCTTCACCATACCAAGACATTTTGGGCAATGTAATGCTTCCAACCGTGTGGCAAAAGTTTGGGAAGGCCCTTTTGTATTCCAGCATGACTGTGCCCCATTGCACAAAGCAAGGACTTCAAGACATGGTTTGATGTGGAAGAACTTGACTGGTCCGCACAGAGCCTTGACCCAAACCCCATTGAACACCTTTGGGATGAACTGGAACAGCGATATGAGCCAGGTCTTCTTGTCCAACATCAGTGTGATCTCATAAATGCTCTACAGAATGAATGGGCACAAATTCCCACAGAAACACTCCAAAACCTTGCGGAAAGCCTTCCAAGAAGAGTGGGGGATGTTATAGCTGCAGAAAGAGGAACACCTCCATATTAAAGTACATGTGTTTGAATACAATGTCATCACAGTCCCTGTAGGTGTAATGGTCAGGCAGCCGGATACTTTTATCCATATAGTGTATATCATAAACCATACTAGAGTACAGCACACCCTCAAGAGAGCTTTTGTGTTACTTCTCATTGTTTACTTATTTTCTTTTCTATTGCATTATTCCTTATTATTGTAATAATTCCTCCAAATTGCTTTATTTCAACTTTTCCTTACAATGCTGTTGTGAATAAAAAAACAGTGAATAAAAGACATCCAGGCCAGCTAGGAAAAAGTAGAGGAGTAGGGATGCATTGAAGACACAAACAGGAAATATGTCTCATCAATACTTGCTTATGTGCGATCTGTAATTTTTTCCCACAGCAGAAAAGCTGCTCCTCATGTTGGCATGAATCACATATCCAAAGCAGCTGTTTAACCACGTGCATGTTCACTATTGCAATACAGACAAATGGTACTATAACAGGGTTATTTATGCCACAGTTTCAAATTCTTTAAAAAGCAGAAGGGAAACTACTGAAGTCAAATAACTGCAACAATACTGAATCTCACATCCGTCAAGAGAAAAGTTCCAGGAAAGAAATTAGTCCGGAACAGCTGGGTCGGATTTTTTTTGCACATTTTGTTGCATTGTTCTCATCAGAATGGGTCCGACATTTGAATACCAAAATATCAAACTCCCCTCTCTCTGAACATTAAAAACGTTCTGTGATCAAGAAAGCTACCCTGATCACAGAGGGCCCCTCTCACCCCCTCCACCACTCCTGCCAGTTACCACCATCAGGCCCAGAAAAATATCTACAAAAAATCCTTCAGTCTCTTTGCACTAACAACCCTAAACAACAACAAAAAAAACTCTTGTTTCTATCCTTTATTGTTCTTAACAGGCCTGAACATTATGTTTTCAATGTGTTTTAATGTATGTTGTAATTCTTGTCTGAACTTTAACAAAGGAAAAATTTGGTCACTTTTGGGGCATATGAAGTTGATCTTTCTATCTCAACTAAGTGTATAAAGTAAATAAATTTGTGTTTGGTAGATTATTTCTTTGTTGTTACAGTGCTTCTTGGCAATACATCTTATACCTCGGAGAGCCTGTTTATCTCTCTTTTTAATGGTGCCACATTTGTAAGGAACATGTATTTGTGGGATGGGCAGCAGAGCTGAGTATGTTTGGGTTGTGCCCTTGAAAACTTTGCCAAATCTTCTCTGCCAATGCCAAACCGCTTATTTTGCTGTCACTGTTGACTTTTGTTTTGAGCTTCTGAAACCCCCAGGTGCTGACAATCATGTGTTCGATGGTCATCACTGGAGGAAATCTCAATGCAGAGATACTGTGATAAGATTCTGCAACCTGTGACAATCCCATATCGCCACAGTCTAGGACCAAACTCTATCCTGACCCAACAGAGCAGGGTTTATCAGAGACTACCTCCTGAATTTGGGAGTGGAGAGGATGGAATGGCCTGCCAGCAGTCCTGACCTCAACCCCACTGAACACAACAACCACATTGGTTGACTTTTGACATATACTGGTTGAGGAATGGGATGCCATCCCACAGCAGTGTCTGACCAGGCTAGTGATCAGCATGAGCAGGAGGTGCCAGGCTGTTGTGGCTGTGCATGGATCTTCCACACGCTACTGAGGGTTCTGTATGTTAAATAAATAGTTAAATTGCCAATGTCTTGTTTCTTCAGACTTCAATCATCCAATCCACCAAACAACACCAAACAAGAGTCAATGGCAGAGTATGTTGTTTGGTATTGACTGAAATGATTTGGCTAAATTTTTCATTGGCAAAACCCACATCCTACATACTCAGCTCTGCTGCTCATCCCAAAAATGCATCTTCATTATAAATGCGGCACCACTTAAAAGAGAGATAAACAGGCTTTCCAACGGTATACAATTTATTGCCAAAAGGCATTGTTACAACAAAGAAATTATCTAACAAACACAAATTTCCTTACTTTTTGTGCTAAGTTTATATACTTTGTCTCTTCACTGGTTACTTTTGCTGAATTGTGTTTTTAATAATCTTGCTTAACTCTGAAAAGCACCTTGGATCGATCTATGTATGAATAAAGCTTTATAAACAAACTTGTCTTGCCATTTTTTAAATATGAAAATATAGTTATTTCATAATAATACAAAAAGTTGGAATGATTCCAGAAGAATACAAGGGATACTGAAACATGATTTGTTGAGCACGTGTTGAAGTAGTGGCAGTAATGGAATCTTGAACACGCTCCATATGTGTGAGTCTGTGTTAAAGCACTCTCCCTGGAGCCAGAAGGAAATGATCTCACTTCCTCTGGCCAGCTGGGATTTCTCCTGATACAGACAATGACTGGATGTGGGGCTTTAAACACAGACAGGCTAGGGGATGAGGACGAATAGAAGGAAACAAGACACGAGAGAGCGAGAGGAAGGGAAAGAAGAAAAAGCTAAAAGTGGAATCTGGATCAGAGCCAGGATGGCCTATTTTGGATCTGATATAGAAAAAAACAACTTGACAACAGAACAAAATTCTGCCCCAGACCACATACCACAGTGACTTGTAAACTAAACTAACAAGACATGAGTATTACTCAAAATACAGCAGCCCATGTTTCACATTGTAGTGCTTCATTTGACAAAATTGTGGGTATAACAGTGTAGAAACAGAAGATATAACCTCTGCTATCCACTTTCATCTTCACTCTCTAAATACCAAGCATTTCAGACACATTATTTCAACCTAATGAAACACTGTGGTCTGTTTGTGAACCTTTTACAAAAGGCTGTTAGATACTTTAAAGAGCTTGCTGCCTTTAAAAGACACAACATTAAAACCATGAAGTTTAAATATGCAAATGTAAAGTTATGCTGTGCTCTTGAGACGTAAGGTTACCACAAGGTTATTTAAAATAAAGTTTTACTGTAATCTGGATAAAATTATCCATGCAGGGTAATAAGAATTTGCAGCCTCTAGACCTCTGTTTAACAGCTCAATCAGTTAAACAGACAGAAAATTACAGAAAGTGGAAATGATCTGTTGATTTATGAGCTCAATGAGTTTTGCAATTACACCTGGAACTGTGGGTCATGTTTGAATACAGAATTTCAATTATATTCATAATCCATCCAATTTCACTTTCTTTGTGTTTTTTTGGAAAGTTTTTTTACAGATCATCTGCTATGTTTCCTGCAGAGATTGATTTTATATTCATGGATATGTATGTAAAGGTATGTGCATGTGTATTGGGATTTTGGGCTTTGCATGATTACAAACATGCACTGAAAGTCTATTTAACAATGCACTCTATTAAAGAAAGTAAGAAATCAATACTCTTAATATCTGTGGATCTGGCAGAATAATCACCTTGTACATAAGGTCCTTTGTCTGGGTGTTCTCGGACTCTCAGGGCGGCTCTCTTTTTCTGCTCTCCTCCCCCTCGAAGCAGGTCCCGCACACGTTCATTGTAGATCTCCAGGAAGCTACAGGGACAGAAGAGTACTATGACACTAGCAGCTTATCACTGATGGAGGTAGTTGTTGCATAGCTGTTATTGTTTACACAGTCACTAAGTTAAGCTACAGTTATAGCTTGATTAGGATATTTAACAGCTCTGCTGTCCTTGTGCAAGTGTACAACCACAATGTATTGGCAGAAGTATGTCAGACTCCACAGCAGTAGGTGGCGATATAGCCCCTTTGAGCTCATTGCTAAGTTGATCCATCAAATCAGATATCAAACAATCAACAGACAAGGAATTTTTTCCTGTTTTCATATTGACACACAAGCATAGATTTTTGTAACCTTAACATGCTTTGACTGCTAACTTCCTTTAAGAAATTCAACTTTGTTTTGTCTATATGTCTTACAAAGGTCTAGTTTTAGTAAAACAACTGCAATAACTCTACAACCCCCATTTCAAAAAAGTTGGAGCACTGTGTAAAATGTATATTAGAACAATGCATTGATTTGCAAATTTCATTACCCATATTTTATTCACCCATTTCTATTCACAATAGAACAAAAAATAAGATATCCAATGTTGAAAGTGAGACATTTCACCATTTCATTACAAGAAATTAGTTCACTTTAAATTTGATGGCAGCAGCACCTCAAAAAACTAGGGATCAGGCACCAAAAAGCTAGAAAAGTAAGTAGTGCTGATGAAATCAGCTCAAGGAAAATTTTGCAGCATCTTAGAGAGGCAGAGTCTCTCAGAGATGAAGTTGGGCAGAGGTTCCAGAAATTGTCATCTGTCACCACAGTAGGCTGTGCATTCCACATGTAAAGAAAAGGCCATTTGTGACCTCCAGAAACACTGCCATTTTCTCTGGGCTGAGGTTCATTTACAATAGACTGGGGGAAATGGAAAACTGTTCTGTGGTCAGATTAATCAAAATTCTATATTGTTTTTGAAAACCACAGATGCCTTGTTCTGCAGACTTAAAAGGAGAGGGACCAACCAGCTTGTTATCAGCGCACAATTCCAAAGCCTGCATCTCTGGTGGTATGGGGTTGCATTAGTGCCTATGGCGTAGGCAGCTTATGTATCTGGGAGGGCACTGCTGAAAAGTAGAAAGAGGTTTGAGAGCAACACATGCTCCCATCCAGACAATGTCTCTTTAGAGGAAGGTCTAGAATATTTTGGCAAGATAATGCTAAACCACATACAACATCCATCACAACAGCATGGCTTCACAGTAGACAATTCTGGGTGCTGAACCAGCCTGCCTGCTGTCCAGATCTTTCACCATTAAAAAAAAAAAAACATTTGGAGCATCATAAGATGAAAAATCTGGCAAAGAAGGCCCAGGACTGCTGAGCAGCTAGAATCCTATATCAGACAAGAATAGGACAAAATTCCTCTCAAAAACTTGCAATAGTAAACATGGCCCTGTACCTACTTTTAAAAATGTGTTGCTGCCACCAATGAACTAGAAAAATGTTTCAGTTTCAGCAGTTGATAGTTTCAGCAGTTGTTTTTGTTCTATTGTGAATAAAAAAAGGGTTTATGAGATTTGAAAAATCAATGCATTCTGTTTTCATTTACGTTTTACACAACACCCCAACTTTTTTGGAATTAGGGTTGTACTTTCTAGCATGATGTAAATTTACTGACAGAAAATTAGAGCACAGGACAACTATAAGTGCAAAATCACAATGTGCAAGTTGTTAAGCTGAGGTAAAAGGCTGTATTCATTATTTCAGAAATAACAAATCTTTAAGTTAACTTTCTGTCACTTGTCCTCTGTTTGAAGGAGAGTACACAGAGACAAAGGAAGGGATGGTATGTGACAATGGCTGCAGCTGAACCAGGTCGTAGTCATGGTGACGGGATCTGCGTCAGACTGGGGACCAAACTAAATGACCCAAAAACAAAATCTGCACTATAAAAATAATCTCCTATATCCTAAAAACTCAACATTTTTCCTTGCGAAAAGTAGAGGGAGTAGAGAGCAGACAAGGCCAATGCATGCTTTGTAAAACTAACATTGCCTTCAAAAAGTTGTCGATCCCTTCAACCCAGACAAGAAAATCCGGTTTGTGATTTGCATTGTGCTGCTAGCAGCTTTGAAGTATAATCGTATAGTGGTATTTGAATTTCAACATTGAATTGTTCAAAAGGAAGAGACGATCACAAAGAATCAGACACAGTACCTAATCTCCACTCTGCTTGAGTTTTGCCCGTCAGGGAAAGTGTCTTCAGACCTGAAGAGGCCCTGTAAGGAAAAGAGAAATGCTATTTTCTTCCTGCTTTAACACCAGATACTCAAGTTAGTTGAATTATCACTGAGCTAAGGTTATTTAATGCGACAATCTGTTGACGTACCTGACAGATCCGAGGTGTCAATCCAATGGAGCCCTGACAGCATGGAGAAAAAAGAGACGGAAAAGGAGAACTACTTTGACAGCCTGCATATAAAACTGGGTCAGAGTTTTATGTCATTTTAGCAGTAGGTTTGCTAAGGTTGTTCAAATACTGGTGCTTGTATCACAAATGTTTTAAATCCCCCTAAAAACCAGGATCAGTTACAAGGAAATATACCATACTGTTAGATTAGTGCTGCACTGTAAATGGCAGTCTAACATGTGATGCAAAATGAGCATCAGCAATAAACACATGCTGGATGTCTGAGTTTTGTTTATGATAAACTATATCAAAAGACCATTTAGCTGAAAAATGTGACTGCTTTTTTAGCTGTTTTCATTCTGCCTTTTGTCTTTGATGTTTCTGTCATGTTTATTGCATTTTGATGTTTTTCTTGTTGTAACTGGTGTGCTGTCTTGGCCAGGTCTCCCTCAAAAAAGAGATCTTAATCACAAGGGACTACCTGGTTAAATGAAGGTTAAATAAAATTTAAAAAAATAAATAAATAAAAAATCTTTTCCACAATAATTCTGCATCAATACAGAGGCAGCTCATAAGAGATACAGATGGATGCTGCTTGTGTATTTTCCCCTGCAGCTGAATCTACCATAAATACTCAACTAATGTCCCGTTTCCCTTCTAAACGATGCTGCTTTAATGAATTTCAACGGCGGTCTATTTTGAATGTCGCGGCTTCTCCTGACTTTGCTGTAGCACCAGTCACATGTGACGCTACTTGAGAGTCAGCAGAGTGCAAAGTCAACACAGAGGCAAAGATATGGAGCGAGTTAGGGAGAGTTAAAAAAGAAGACAGTGAAAATGACATTTTAATCGAGGATGGACAGACTCTTTTATGTCCGTTATGTTTGTTGTCCCCACCGACAATTTAAATCCAGCAAGTCTCATAAATTTTATTACCGTTGAACACAGTAATGTCAAACATTACTACGAGACAAAATACATACCTGTAGAGTAAACATACGATGCAATGGCACAAAAAATAGCATTGCATCCTGATTCAATGAAACACTGCTTAACAACATAACAGCAATGTTTTCTTAAAGCTATGTTAGTTTTGAGTTTATAGAAAAATCCTTTAAATGACACAGGAGGCTACCCGTCACATTTTTAGTTTAGCTTTAAATTCTTAACTGGGCAATATGAAGTTTATTTCTCTCATTTAAAGAGATGTGTAAGAGTAAGGGAAGTGAAGAGAGATATGTAATATGTATGTAGTATGTAAAAAACAATGAGATAAAGTAAAATACAGAAAATGGAGGACACATTGGATAAATCCTAATGCATCATGATATCGAATCGAATTGAGAGCTGATATTTATAATCAAATCAAACTGTGAGACCTGTTCAGTTGCACGGCTCTATATTTTGGGTTTTGATGGGGTTTGATGGCTGTTTTCACACAATTCTGATGTAGTCAGAGGAAGCTCAGGCTCACTATCAGCTACACTCAGACACATTGAGCCCACTGAGTCTTTAATTGAGAAGAAAATAGTTTGCAATCTTTGCAATTTTGAAAAGCATATAGACAATTCATTTGCCCAAAGAAAATTAGAGTTCAGGTTGTTGTTTGCATCACTATTGCACACCTTCACATTTCACTGCATATTTCCAAGCTTTATGGGTGTAGGTCTGATAAATGAAAATAATCTAATGCAGTGTTTACAGTCTTTTTCTCACCGATGTCCCCATCATTGTGTACGTCTTTCCAGATCCTGTTTGGCCATAAGCAAATAGACAAATGTTGTAGCCCTCAGAGGCTCCAGACAGCACCGACACACCCAGGTCCTGGAATACCTGATGGAAAATCACATACACACCTTTAATCACAAATACACAAAGAAAGAAAATATGAAGGCTTCTATAAACAAATGGGTGGCGTTTGACACGTGGATTCACCTCCCTGTTTTTCAAAATGTTGAGCTAATTAACAAGGATGTTGATTCAGGAAGAAAAACAGGCCGAATACACACACTGACTGATGAGTGAAAACTAGAAATGTACCAAAATCTCTGCAAATACATCTAAAAGTCCATGAACTAAAAAGCAAGTGTTCTCTAGTGCATATAAAAAAATCTACAGTAAAACAACAACCTTTATCTGAACCACACTGTGTTTTTACACAAGTCAAGCCTCACACAAAGGTTTCTTGATCACAATGCAGTGGCACTGTGCCACTGGTCTAAAGCAACAACACTTCCTGCATAGGTGTTTAGGTAGGAGCAGGGAGGTCAGCTAATACTCTGGGTAAACAACTCTGCAGAATGTTTTTGTGAGAGAAACATATGTGAAGATAGCAAGACTTTGAAAAGTGGTTGGGTCAAGAAAATAAACGTTGCTTAAAATCATGGCGCTCAGACGGGGGGATCCGGGGGAGTCCCAATCAAAACAATCAGCTAAGGCCTCTTGTTTTCCCTCTCTCTGTTTTCACGTCTGAGAGCCAGAGTCTGGAGATTATTAGCATGAGGTCAAATCACAGACACTTGTTTTTAAAGTTCATGGAATTACATTGTATTCATGTTTTAGTTTGCAATGAAATAGAAGTTGTTAACCGCAAACCAGAAGATGTTTTGGCAAGGTTATTGTACTGTGCACACTACTCAACTAAATTGTCACCACTCAAATATTGTATTGAATCGATAGCTTATTAATCTGTTTTACCAAGTGAAAAATTGATAAATATCACATCAGATGGATTACTGTAAATGTTAATGTAAAAATAGACCACTTCAAAAGGTATTTGGCACCATGTGGTTAAAAATCCTAATCTTTTATATTTCAATAATCAGTATTATCAAATATTACAAAACTTTTTAAAAAGTTTTTATTAAGTAAATGCGTAGACTCCTACACACAGTCTAAACTGCACAAAAACATTGCAGTTTGGACTGAAACACTGCCAATACCACAATATTATTTGAATACAGCAATTTTGCAGTGATTGATATGTTGTGAGGCAATTATGTAATGATAAACCATATTATCTGATTAAGTAAGAGATATTAAATGCTCCTCAAGGCAGGATTATTATTTCTCTTTCCTGTATTTCATTATCAGTTTCAGCTCTTATCCCACTTCATCTCCTAACCTCCTTTAACTGCTCTCCAGCATTATCCTGCAGTCTTCTTTGTTTTTCCAACTTCTCATTAATGGCATAAGTGGCACCATGAATAGCCATGAAATGGTGACCCAGTGGGCAAAATTGGCAGGGAACTCTGTTTAGAGCACAAGGCAGCTGACAGAGCACAAGGCAGCTGAAAAGTGTCACAAAAGCCCCATTTAAGACAAAAAAAAAATGTACCTTCTTTGAAGATCTTAATCCTCTTTACAGTTGTTCCTTTTTTACGACTCATCAGCAAAAACTGACTAAATCTTAACACACTCCTTTGGATCATCAGCAACACAAAAGCCAAACTAAGTCCAAAGCCAACAAATACCTTGAGGGGGGCAGCAACCTGATCCAGACCAGACCTGACACCAGCACACCCCACCCCCCCAAGAGCCAAAACACAACCTGGAGACCAGCGAGGGGTCCCCTGTCATGGCCTCGAGGCTCAGGCCTGGACCACGGATACTGGTGGTTATGTACACAGAGAAGAGGGGAGGAATGCTCTAAAACCTACTGCAATCTCCGAGGATCAAACAGAGGAATCATTTCAAAATACCTCCCATGTGTGTGAATGTGTGCGAGCACCAACTGTGGTCAGGAGAAGAGAGAACCTGGAGCTAAGCCTGTGTATACTCAGGGCTTACAGGACGGTGGGAATAGGTTTAGGTTGGATGTGCTTGAAAGCTCTTGTGAAAAGTCTAAGTCTTGTAAAAGCAACCTGAAAGGATCCAGTGGGCATGTGGTTGTCTTCAGGAGTGTGTGAATCTGTGAGTATTAATATTAAACAGCCTTGAGTCAAATGTGAGAAATGTCAAAGATTTATATTGACACAGTGTGGTGAAGGTTACAGAGAGACCAACGTCTTATCTGACTGCAGTGACCAAATGACAAGGCAGAATAAAGATGCTTTCAAAACTGTTGCAACAACACAACACTTTTATTCAGAAGACCCTAAAATGTAGGTGCAGAAACAAACTATTATATAGGATTGTTTTTTTTAAGTTAATATTAACTCTCTGAAAAGATAGTAATTTACCATTGCATGATAGTCATTTTAATGAGTTTACTTGAAACATATTACAATGCTTTTCTATGTCACTTCATCTAATGAGCTATTAATCTTTTTTCTAGCAGATTTCAAAACAGATTCCTTTGTTCTATCTGTCTAGCTATCTGGACTTAATAGAAAGTTTGGGAGAGTTTACCACAGAAGCTCTGGACTAGGATGAGGAGAATTCTCCTTCAACGGCCAGTATGTGTCATCATGCTCGTCACTGCAACAGCCAAGGAGTTCAAGGACTTTTCTCAGCAAGACAAAAGAACTGCATGCAAAAACTACCCCAGCATACACAGAAGAGTTAGAGGTTCAGCTACAACTGCAGCTTTCCCTTTCTGTCACACTGCTCTGCACACCAGAAAACACAGACTCACTCCTCATGCTCCGTGTCCTTTGGCACACCTCTGCTCACATTTTCAGTGAAAAGTGACACACAGAGTGGACAAATGTAGATCATCAGAGTTATTATAAGCAAAGATCTATTTCCTAGCTCATTGTAGTTCTTCCAGTCCAGTTCTTCCTCATGAAAAAGGTAGCTAATGAACATTTTTAATCAGATAATATGTTGAGGAAATTAACGTTATACAATACGATACACTATATGGACAAAAGTATTCGGACACCTGACCATCAAACCAAAAAGGAATGTAATGACACTGTATTCAACTACAGGTACTTTAATATACAGTCAGTCCACTCTACTTGGAATGCCTTCCACAAGATCTTGGAGCGCTTCTGTGGGAATTTGTGCCCATTCATTATATAGAGCATTTACGAGGTCCAGCACTGATGGCTGGACAAGAAGGCCCGGCTCACAATCTCTCTTCCAGTTTGTGTCAAAGGTGCTCGATTGGATTGAGATCAGGGCTCTGCGCCGGCCAGTCAAGTTCTTTCACACTGAACTCATCAAACTATGTCTTTATAGTCTTTGCTTTGTGCACTGGGGCACAGTCACACTGGAATACAAAAGGGGCCTTTCCCAAACTGTTCCAAAAAGTTGGAAGCATAGTTTTGTCCAAAATGTCTTGGTGTGCTGAAACATTCAGATTGGCCTGATATTTACATGTTATCCATTGATAAAGAAATTGCCATTTTTTGTGACTCACAGACATACAAAAATAATCAATTTACTGTCAGTAAAGCCAAAATTAATCAGAAAAGAGTTCATTTTTTCAATTTTGCTCAACAAATAATTAATTGTATGTTGAAATCATTGTAGAGATTACTTTTCTCTGTCAGTCACCAAATTGAATCATAAACTAATCCCTCTTTCAAATATGGGAGTTATTAAATTGTTTATTCACAACCTTACTGGAGCTAAGAAGATGGCAGTTAACTCAGCAAAAAGAGATAGAACAGATTTCGACTAAGGATTTTGCATTTAAGTCATCCATCAAGCGTCAATGCCAAACATTGACTGACTGCAACTTCTCCAATATGAGAATCCTCTACTCCTCTCCATTACTTATAACTGTAAACTGAATCTTCCTTCCAGGCTGTTGTACAAAATAAGACATCTGAAGATGAATTCTTGGCTCTTCATACACAAGATTTTCTTTAAGAATTTTCAGTATACAGGCCAAACTATTTATCAATAACGAGCGAAACAGAATCATGCATTAAGAAAATAACTTTGGGGTGTAGTCCTGAATCCTATAAACCCCATTTTTCATCTTTACTCTGTAGCCTAGCCAACCATGGAGACAGCAGCAGACATGCAAAACTAGTAAAAGTGCTGCCACAACAGCTGTCTTACTCAGTGACCTTATAAATCACCAAGCAGACCATGGCAGAGACGTGACAGTTCCTACACCTAGGAATCCATGTAAAGGCAGGGATTTTTTTAAGCCTAACTTGGGGTTCAATTGAGAATTTTTTTGATCTTGATAAACAAGATATTTTCTTGGCTTACTTTTTATTGAGAAATGAATATCAGGCCAATGTGGAAAACTGTGATTTCTAAGACAATGAAATGTTTTAAATTGCCTTTTTAAATCAGACCAGATTATATTTAATCTGTTATCTAACATGAAAAACTAGATAAATCCTCAACACAACTAAATTTGCTAAATATTTATCATTTTTATTTACGATTTACAATTTACAATTTAAGTCAATCAACTTATTGATTTACAGGTTTGGCTTCTAAGCTCCCAAGTCCTACCGACAGATGACTATCTTTTTCCCTTGCATTTCAGTAGTGCTTGAATCATATATGACATATTGGAAACTGTGTTTTTATATGTACTTTGATGTTTAAAGAAATTGAAATGGTTGGTTTCTTATGCAACTGCTGCCCAATTCATACTAATGTTATATCAAATGTCAAAGTGTGTAGTCAGCCAGGGTCCAGACCACCAAGTGTTACCCCCTGCTACTCAGCTGAATAAAAGCTTAAACACGAAGACAAAAAGCAGTGCCGCCCCTGTCTTGTCCTCATCCTACAATTCAAAAAACAGACTCAGGCACCCTCTCCTCCCTCAAACACAGAGAATCAATACACCCCTTGTTAAAGTTGACCCTCTTAAATTCACTCTATGGGGGCTACGACAAGGCAGAGGGTCCCTCCAGGCTTAGCACAAAGAGCAGGAACTTCCCTTCAACTGTGCGCTCAGCCTCTGATCTTGACTTTCTTTGCTCTTTGTGCACTTTTCTTTCAGTTTCTCTGGTTCTGCCAGGTTTGTTTTTAAGTCTGCAAAATACTTTGAATAACCCCTGAGCAAAACCACAAGAGAACCCATAAACTTATTTCAACCTATTGAGAGAATTCAAAGTGTGTCTATGAGTTGACAGGCCATGTGAGGAGACATTATAGCAACCCCATTGTCCCAGCAGTTTTAACCACTACATTTATACTCATGCCCCTCTGCTGTAAATGCTCGAATCGATGTTGAAGGTCTCTGACACAACCTACTTTGTAGCAACCTTTAGATTGTGAGTTTTGTTAGACTATCAAAGCTTTTGCATGAGACAGGCTGCATTGCTGGAATGGAAACTGTACTCCAGGATCCAGGGCTGCTCATAAGGGGGGATAAAGGGGAGAGCTTTCTGGGGCCCAGCCAGATTGGGGCCAATGGAAGTCAGGAAAATCACGGTCCATTGTAAAGTTAAGCTGTGATAACCATATTTTATTTCTAACCTGAATAATAACCACTCTTATCAAAGCAACAAAAAAATGAGTTTTTGCTGCAGTACAATATAACCTAATAGAAATGTACACCCCTTATCTTACACCAAATTTTTCTTTTTTTCAATTTTAACAATTGACTTAAATATTTGGAAATTAATGTCAGACTTCATAGCTAAGCCATAGAATACAGACTAAACACCTCCATTAACAGGAAGGTGGCTGCCATCAGCAGAGCCCTGCACGTGCTTATGTGTACTCTAATGCGTGTGTCTCTAGTTTAGAGGAAACAGCACCCAAAACAAGGACAAGGCCTCAGAGTTTGCTTCCCCCTCTGAGAATAAATGCATAAACAATCAAACAATGGAAGAGGAAACACAGAACATAGATGGTATTCTTTTGCAGGAAATGCAGGTCAGATTTATTGGGTCAAACCAGAAAGTGAGGAAGGAAGAATGAATCAAGGCTTTAAGAGAAGAGGGATCAGAACTAGCAGAAAATTGGGTCTGCAATAGCAAAACAACGTCATAGGAGACAGAGACAAAACTAGCAGTTTTGCAGCATTTGGCTGAATGTCAGTGTGTGAGTGGCGAGTACCACCCTATAAACTTCAGAATTCATCTTACTATTTCTATCGACATTCACATCATCAATAAACACCACTGAGTCCGTTCTATTGGCAGCCATACAAGCCAATGCCATAACACTGTCTCCACCATGTTTGACAGATGATGTGGTGTGTTTTGGATCTCTTCCCCTCATTCTGGTACAAGTTTTTCTTGGTTTCATCCATCCAAAGCTCTTTTTAGATGTTTTTCTGGTGAAGTCTAATCTAAATGTTACCAGTGGTTTACATCTTGTTGTAAAGCCTCTGCATTCATAATCACGAAGACATCTCTTGATTCAAGACCGACCACCTCTAGAGGGTTTTTGACTTTTCTAGATGTTGTGACGGGGTGTTTCTTCCCTGAGGAACGGATTCCGCGATCATTCACGTTAAGGGTCGGGCAATTATCAACCTGACCAATTATTGAGGCTGATATTTGGCATTGAGTCTATTATAGGTAGGGGCTTTTTATTTAATGAATAAAGTTGATTAATCAAAAGGTGCACTATTTGGGTTACAATGCTAAGTGTGTCTTCCAATACAATACAAACAATAGAAAATGATAGGATATGAAGAAATGCAATATGAAACAAAGCCATTCAATATGATACAATACAACATTGTCTTGCTGTTCAAAAACTTAAGAACCTAACTGTGTAACAGGTCATAGATGTCTATAATCTCCATTGTATAATCTTAGAGGAGATCTTTAGCTTCATAATATTGTCATCTACACCAGGGATGTGCCCCAAAAACTCAATACAGCAAAGTATTCCAATGTTTGTTTTCATATTTTCCATTTCCCTGCCCCTTCACATGATACATTAAAATGTCTTTTCTCTCTTAAAGTCCAGTAACCACAACAACTTCCTCGCCTGTAGACATCCCTGTTCAGCTTGTAAGCTAACCCCCTTTGAGGGTCAGCTCCTTGAGCCCAGAAGAGCCACTAGCAACTGAACAAGTAGTTGTGGTCCAGTGACATTTAGCACTTTAAGAATATTTACGTCTTTGTTACGCCTCGCCTGCAATTTGTGAAGCATGAAGGCTGAATGGGAGGCTAGAGTCATTCTGCCCCCATCGACCATCAGAGGTAGTAACAGAGGCATAATGGGAATGTGAAACATCTGAGCCAGTATGCTTGAGTGTGTGTGTTTGCATGCTTTCACATTCTGCAACATAGTAAACAATGTGAACTCACACATGTACAGATATACTGCAGCATTTTGGAAGCAAGGAGAAAGTGTAAAGGTGTAGTGATGGTGGAACTTCATTGCAGCACTGTTGCAGAACCACAGTGTGTAAAGAATGAAAAGAAGCTTTAGATTTTTCTGGTACACAGCCGTTTTATGCTGGCCACCATCAGTCCTGCAGTTTACACAGCCACTACACGCACCACTGTCCCCAAACTATGATGTATTCCTAACTCTGGCTAAGAGTCAACTTTAAACAATGCAATGTCAAGAAATGGAAAACAGAAAAGTTCATGTGAACAAATTATACTGCATGACAGCATTTTTTAATCAAGTGGTGACACAAAGAGACGATATCTTTTAAAATCCAGTCTTTGGCAACTGACCTTAAAAACAAAGATGAAGTCACATGCGTGTCTAAGTTAAAGCAGACCTCTGAGGAAAACGAGGTCCTCTGAATAACAAGGAACCAACTGGGTTTCATGCCAGAGATCTGGACTGTGATAAGAACCATGTTCTGTGATTGTTTTGAAACACGTGAAAGACTTCTTTCTCCAAAGAGGCAGCCTTGGTTGTGAAGAAATGCTCAAAAAGCACAACATTCAAAGAAAAAGAATGATAAAGACTGAGAAGAGTGAAAAAGTAATGGTTTAATGCTTCTGTAATAAGTTAAGTCTTGCAATCACTGGCTGTGGAAAATGCCAGTTGCTGGTCTGGTTTTATGTGGCCTGCTGTACGCTAAACCCAGGGGAGGCATTTAAGTGTGCTTGTGTGTGAATGGGAGTAAAATGTTGTCAGGGGTGATGGCTTGAGGCCAAAAGAGTAAAATGAAGCAGTTGGCCACATTTAAAAACTTCTGCTTCTCGTTTCGTTTGCCAGGTGTGACGCAACCAAGAGGACTGGGTTTCATTTTCCCTCTATTTCTGTGTTCACTGGGAGGATGGTTCAGAGCTTAATGTTAACAACTAAGACTGTAAATGAACAAAAAAGGCAAGAAGAGATGCACATCTCCCCAAATCTCCCAATTTCCGCGATTCGACAGCTGCAGAAGAATCAAAGGTCCCTCAGTTCATGTCCCACGCTTTCCAAGTGGGTCACACAAACACAACAGCTGGGCCTTGAGCAAAAGCTAAATGCCTTTGTTTAGGCACAGGGAATAAAATGTCACTGGAGATCACTGTCGGAACTTCCTGCAAGGATTCAGAGAGAAAAAGAGAATCAGAGGTAAATAAATAGGAGGGATAGGACAGAGAGAGAGACAGTCACATTCAGAAAGGAGACAGAGAGGAAGCTGTTTGGCCCAAGTTCAACCTCACTCTCGTTTGTCATACTTGGACAGGATTTGTAGGTCAAATTAGCATGGGAGGGCAGAGAGGTTGCAAGAGAGGGAAGAGGGAGAGACAGAGATATGAAGGCCAAACAGACAAGCTGCTCTTCATTAAACAGGCCTCCCTACACATGGGAACGGAGGACAGTGGGAAAAAGAGGAGCACGTGACAGAAGAAAGAAGATGGGTTGTGCTTTGGCAGAGCATTCCATATTTTCAGTGTACGCTCTGCCAGCAGCTGACCCTGGGGCAAAGGCCAGACACTAAAAACAAATAAATAAAACCATATCTGGAGAGAGTTTGGGGATTCTGTGCCCCTCCCCTGATCCTTGTTAAAGCACGACACTGTAGAAGGTAGCTGCATGTTATACTTTTATGGCTGGCTGGAATGACTTTTCCAGCTTGCAGACTGATGGGAGCCGTGTGTAAGATCTATAAGGTACAGTGGTAGGGTATAGGCTCTTTGATTCAATGGGAAACACATGGGGACAATATTAATAGAGTCTGGCATAAACATAAGTGCCATTCTTTTATTTTAAATCATTCCATTTTGGCTGATTACAGATCCCTGCTTTTACTGTTGGTCCATGCAGGATTGCAGTGCTCCAGATTTTGAAACTTTGATGTATTGTAAAAAATAAGCAATACTTACACCTACTTTGATACCACAACAACAAAAACAGAGGTCATACACAACCAATATGAAGTAATTTTGTTGCTGTCAATTACCAAAAACTGCAGATAAGCTGTGATCAGCTGACAGCCAGCTGATACCAATTATCGCCACCCAGCGCCCACAGCAAATCGCAGCTCTTTCTCTCCATACAGTCTATCTAAATATGACGTACTTCTCACTAAACCCTGCTTGCATTAATGCTGATGCCCCATGCTACTGCCGGAAAAGCTTAACCTCCACCACCCCAGCCACTTCCTTTATAGTATAAAATTTGTTGTATCCTCATATTCAAATGGACAAGAAGCTGAATACAGGGATCTGAAAAGTGCCTTCAGTGACTGGAGTCACAAAAACTGCCTCCTACTCAACACCTCAAAGACAAAGGAATGATCATAGAGTTCCGCCGATCCAAACCCCCTCTTCAGCCAGTGAACACTTGTGACGTGGACACCAAGCTGGCGACATCGTATAAATATTTAGGTGTACACCCTGATAATAAGGTGGACTGGTCTAAAAACGCAGACTTCATCTACAAAAAGGGGCAGAGTTGCCTTTATTGCCTGAGTAGACTCAGATCAATAGACATCTGCAGTAAGATGCTGCAGATGTTTCATCAGTCTGTGGTGGCAAGTGTTCTGTTTTATGCAACAGTCTGCTGGGGAGGCAGTGTAAAACACAAGGATGCAAGGCGTCTGAACAAACTGGGGGAAAAAGCTGGCTCTGTGGTCAGAATCAAGTTGAACTCATTCGAGGATGAGGTGGAGAGATGCACAATGAAGAAGGTGAAGGCCATTCTGAGGAACATGGATCATCCACTTCATATCTCCCTAAATGACCAAAGAAACAACGGTGGTGGACGGCTCCTCTCTCTTCGCTGCAGGACAGAAAGATATAGAAGATCTATCATACCATCAGCAATAAGACTATATAATTCTACCATAAACAGATGAGACTCCAGACAAATGAATTTCCCTTCGGGGATAAATAAAGTTAGTGTATTTTATTGTACTGTATTGTATATTAAGATTCATGCTACTATGGATCAATTGCTTTTAAGCTAATTTTATTGTATTCAACATGCACTGTCATAAATGTATCCATCTATATAGGGGTTTCTAGCTGTGCTCTCTCGGGAAAGTTAAAGCATGCTGCTCGACTAATCCAGGGTGCATCTTTTGAGGAAAGCCTGTACATCCTGTACATCCATTTTGCAAAGAGAAGTTTGTATGATGAAATGTATGTTGAGAGTGTTCCTGAATGAAGTGTATTTCTCAACTCGCAATATAAAAATATTGAGTAGTTTTTATAATACTGCTTCCAAAATAACTTCATACCACCCCCCCTTAAAATTAAAGGTACTTCTACAAAGAGCAGTAGTGGCACTATTGTGAGTTTAAAGGTCTTTCTGCAGGCATTTTTTAAACCTTTCAAGTACTACCTAATACAAAAATAATTGCAAATACGATTATGCAATTGTCCAGCCTGATATCGTGATAAGATATTGTAAATGTGCAGCACTACTAGGGGTCTTACACCAAAAGAAGTGATAAAACAAAGACTTAGGTATTGGCATTAACGTAGACCAGAATGTTGTGTTAAACATCAGCCTTAACATTCGCAATCAATGCATCTATACAAAAAATCTTAAAAATACTGCTGATGTGTGTGCACCAAATGGACAATTAATGTCTAAAGCCATGAGTGCATGGAGTAGCCAAGACAAGAAATGAGTAGCCAACACAAAGATAAATACATACCCCCACAACTTACAAAAAAAGCAAGGATAGCCTGCAGTAAATGCCAATGGATTTACTTTCCTTCTCCGTTTTATTTCTATTCTGAAGTTGTTGTTTTCTTAAATATTTTGATATCAAAGGGAAAAAAGCGCAAATAGAGGAGACGATGAAATTTAAATAGTTGAGGGTGACAAAATAAAAACAAGTGCTGCCAGGTGTTTTAATTCAGCATTGGTTAATCTGTAAACTTTCACTTACCATGAATAACAGCTATCAGAGAGTGAGGGATAAAGCATGGGGAATCTTCTACGATATTTCATGCACTATGTAGATGGTAACAGGAACATAAACACAAACCAAAAAGAAAACATAATCAAGTGTGTGTATCGTGTTTCAATTAAAATGTTGTCTGTTTTCATAGATCAGTGTGTTTAAGCTTGGTTTTAATAGATCCATGTGGTTGTGATCAAAAATAATTTCAAAACAAGAGCATGGACTTTAGAAAAATTAAAATGGTAATGTTCAGTTCGATATTTCAAAGCAAAACCAATGAATAAATAACTGGCAAGTTCTTCAAAAGACAAGAATAAAAACTTCACTAATAACTTGGATCATCATCAACCTTTCAGTTACTAAAAAGATCAAACTTTGGCATCTGTGTTTCAAAATTGACAGCATACAATTATAATGCACTCTGCACCTTTTGTAAATTAATTCTTTTAGTCCCTCTTGTAGCTGCTCCTCTTATCCTCTGCCTTCAGTAAGCAGTACATCCATGCATAAATCACAGGTGATCTTCCTGTTTCCATATGGCTTGAGCTCATATTTCTTTGTTGATTGCATGAGATGTATCTGGTGTCCTGTTTGGAGTTAATTCAAACCAGGCTGAACTGAGGTCCACTGGGTTATGTTGAGGGGGAGTAAAATGCTCACGTGCGTGCATGTGTGGAGGATTCTTCCCATACAGAGAAGCTATTCTTCCATGAGTCTGCAGCACCACTGACACACAGACCTAGAAACACTGAAATCACAATCTGCATCAATGCAGAGAGAAGAAGAGGAGGAGAGGGGAAAACCCCAGCAAGTCGACTACTTTGGCAATAAAAAACAGCTTTGTGCTCTGATTTGAATGCTCAGCTGTGACGACTTTGGCCAGAGATTTAACTGCAAAAAATTACTTCGTGAGGCAGCTGTGACTTTGGCTGGGAGAGAGCTGGGGACTGTGGAGGCACAGCGGACCCCTGACCCCACTTTTCCTCTTGTTCCCCAGGAATTTACATCTCCACTCTCTCTAATCAGTTTTTCTTAGCCCTGTTTCTTTTTCACTTTCCTTTCCCATGTTTCTCATTGTCAGAGGCAATAAAGAAGTGAGTTGTTTGTGTTAATAAATGGTGGAAAAAGCTATTCATTTTTTCGATATCAAGTCCCAAAACAAAGGCAGCGTTTAAATAAATAGTCCCTCGCTAGCCTGCATTAATGCAACAGCTGGATCCCATTATGGAGTGTTGGTTTTTTCAAAAACATTCTTCTCCCCACCTGAAGGTGTCATTCTTTTTCCTCTCTGCTAAACTTCATTTTATGAACTGGTTAAAGAACAAAACCTGAGAAAAAGGAACTCTTGGAAGAAAAAATCATGTAAGAAGACTTCAGCAACAACAACAGAAGCATTACAGTTTGATACCAGAGGTAAGAATTGCAGGGGGATGCACAGTAAGATATGTGATACATGTCCAATAATAACAAAAACCCCCCAACATAATTCAAAGTTTTCCATCACATAACCTGTCTGGCGACCTGGAAGGCAAAAAAACCCAGAACAGTGGCAGCTACTATTACATTATGGGGCTGTGCAGCACTGGGTATTTAATTCCCCAACTCCACAAAACAATTACATCACCAGACAACCACAGAAAAAATAAGATATTAAATTACACAGCAAGTTTTTGTCACGTTGAACCCTTATACAGCACCAGGGATGCTATTTAAATAACAAAAAGTAATTAAATCCTTCTTCATAAACACCACAAACAGGATAAAAAATTTTTTTCTGTCATTGCGATGTTTGTGGGTCAATAATGCTGCTATTTGAAATGAAGGGCAAGAAATTATTCATCATTAAAGAATAGGTGAGTGCCACATAGCAAAAGTTAGATAGTTCATGTTACTTAAAGGAAGTATGAGGATCACTATCAGTTGTCAGTCAGTGCTCTTGTGCTGTAGTGCTAGTTAAAGACAGTTATAATATGATCTAGATATCAAGATACACTATATGGAGAAAAGTAGCCACCTGATCATTACACCAACAGGGACTGTAATGACACTTTATTGAAATATGTGTACTTCAACATTCAATAGTTGTTGCAACTACAACAACTTCCACAAGATGTTGGAGTGTTCCTTTGGGAATTTGTGTCCATTCACTCTGTTGAGCATTTGAGGTCAGGCACCGATGTTGGATGAGAAGGCCTGTCTTGCAGTCTCTGTTCCAGTTCATCTGAGAGGTGCTTCACAGGTTGAGTGAGTACGGGCCAGCCAAGTTCTTCCACAATAAACTCCTCGTATCATGTCTTTATAGTCCTTGCTTTGTGCACAGAGGCACAGCAATATTGGAATTAAAGGGGTCCTTCCCCATTCTTTTGACACAAAGTTGGAAGCATAGCATTGTCCAAAATGACTTGGTATGCTTAAGCATAATTACCTTTCACTGTAGTTAAGGGCCCTAGCCCCAACCCTGAAAAACAGCCCCTAACCATAATACCTCCGCCACTAAACTTCATAGTTGGCTAAAAGCAATCAGGCAGGTAATGTTCTCCCAGCATCTGCCAAGCCTAGACTCACCTATCTGACTGCCAAACAGAGAAGCACAATTCATCACTCCACAGAACACGTTTCCACAGCTCCGCAATCCAGTGCTGATGTGCTTTACAATACTCTATTTGACACTTAGCATTCGTGATGTGAGGCTTGCATGCAGCTGCTCAGCCATGGAAACCCATTCCATGGAGCGCCCAATATACATTTTTAGTGCTCACAGTGAAAGATCCCAACTCTTCAGCTATGGAATCAGCAGAGCATTGGAGACTTTTACGCACCATGGACTTGAGCAGTCGTTGTCCCCGTTCTGTGATTTTACATGGTCTTCCACTTTATGGCTGAGTTGCTGTTGTTCCTTAACGCTTCCCCTTTCTGATAATATCACTTATAGTTGAATGGAACATCCTGCACTGCAGGAATGAAATTTCAAAAAACGTCTGATTGCAAAGGTAGCATCCATCACAGCACCACACTTAAAGCCACTGAGGTCTTCAGCACAACCAATTCTGTATCACAAATGGAAACAGGTCTGATTGAACCACCTGAATTCAGTAACAGGTGATAGGTGTGGCCAAATACTTTTGCGTCAGAATTACGTCAGAATTAGGAGAAGTCTGTTAGGTGTAGCTATCTATTGTAACCTACAGAGACCTGCTCATCTATGGGTTTTTTTCTCTGATGGCACTCCATAGCAGACTAACCCATGCTTGTCCTCTACTTAGTTAGGGAATCCAGCCAATCAAGAACTTTTTTGGATTCAAAGTATTGACATACTGAGTAAAATTACTGAAATCTATTTTGAGTTCCAGCTTTGGAATTATAGAATCACAGATATTTGGCACTAGTCATAGGCTAACTAAACAAAAGTCAGGAAGATATATCGTGGCATCTATATTTCTTCCACTCCTAGTAGGTATTACATTTTGGTAAACTCTCCTAAAGCACAGAAACCTTCAAAAGAAATGGATGTAAACTGTTACTTAGAATGACATGATTATTCAGAGAACAGTACAGAAGTGGGCAGGAGGGAGGTACAGGGGGCTTGGTATCCTGTTCTCTGAGGGGTACTGGGTGTGGTGGGATTGGAAAAAGCCAGAATTGGGACCCCCTTTTCCCTTGTTTTCTCCAGCTGGACTCAGACTGTCTCACAGGGAAAACACTGCAAAACAAGCTCAGACAAAGTCCCTATAAGGCTCTAAAAAGCATGCTAAAATGTATTTTCATATCATGTGAAAATCAATTGCTGGCAAAAACAGCATAAGCTCATTAATGTGTTAAAAATATATGAAGTTAGATACATTAGAGAAACCACATGCAAGCCCTCACTTGGGAGCTATTACCTAAATGTAATGGCACTAAGTGAAATGAGGCAACACAACAATGTGGCCCAAAAACATTATTTTGGTTGAGGTTAACAAGTCCACTAAACCACCCTCTCACACAGGCTCTTCACTGTCCTAAAAAGCATTCAGTCTAGTAAAGTACTTTGGAATGGCTCTTCAGTTATTAGAGTCCACCTGCTATCAATAGCACAGCTACCAAACACTGAGATTTTCTGCTTCTATCATGAAAGTTACATTCAAATCCAACAGAAACAAGTCTTAAATATTTTCAACTGTGATGTGATTAGTAAACAAATGACGTGTTCATGTAAGAGTGTCTTTGTTAAAAATGCAATCCTCTGGATTCTGGGGCAGGAAAAGAGGTCACATTTAAATCCAAAGGCCCCATCTTTTGCCAGTGTCCTTTCGCCCACCATGGCTTGACAGAGGAATGTCTTGTGGCAACAAGGCCACTGTGACTGGACACAATTCTGCTGAAGAGAGTGTTGTCCAGAGCCAGAGAGAAAAGAGAGAGGAAGAAGTGTGGTGCTGCCTGTTACTCTGCAATGTGTAGGCCGTCATTACAGCCGTGTCTTTCTCAAACACACACAAAGGCTGCTCTGACAAGGGGAGAAACAGGCAGCTAGGGAGTGGCAGAGGAGAGAACCCCTTGGGGATAAAGGAGTAAAAAGTTACTGAAAAACTAGGGTTGCATCTGTTACTCTTAATCACAAAAACTCAATGGAATTATTAATCATAGCAAAACTAGGTGTCCAAAAAAAGAAATTCAAAGTAAAAGCGTTTGAGGACATTTCCTGCAATAGAATTATGCAGCACTTCCTCTTGATGTGAAG
This sequence comes from Cheilinus undulatus, assembly GCF_018320785.1. Classification (NCBI taxonomy): domain Eukaryota; kingdom Metazoa; phylum Chordata; class Actinopteri; order Labriformes; family Labridae; genus Cheilinus; species Cheilinus undulatus. The sequence goes on from NC_054882.1 coordinate 18,443,548, forward strand.
CCCCGTCTCAGGTTCCAGCAACACCCTCCAATCAAAGCAACGCTACAATATCTAATCGCCCAATCAAAGTGGGGACATGAAAAGCGAGCTTACTTTAGCCATGCCATGTCTGAGGCGAACAGACTTCTGGGTAGCAGATGGAGCTGATATTGTATCCCTTGAGTGGCCATCTGTGTAAAAACATACAGCACAACACAACATACACACCCCTCTTGTTGCGGTTTGTCTGCAAGGACACACCATTTCCTCTGGGCTCTTTTCTTGGTGCAGTTTTTGTGTTTGCCCAGTGTCAACTTGTGACCGAAGCCTGAGTTGGCACGTACCCGGTCTCCAAGGGTGTGTGCGTAACGGGAGGGTATATAACACAACATAAAAACTAGAATAACCTGTCAGAAGGTTTTCCAAATGGTTTAAGTCACAAAACATACCTTGAGGAGAAACTGTATGATGTAGTGTTTGTGTCTACAATACTTCATTGTGTAGGGCAAAATGCAGTCTATATAAACAGAAAAAAAATGCTGATTTTCTACCAGGAGAAACCTCTTTGAGCTGGTTTTCTCAAGAGGATCACTCAAAGCACTTTTATTCTGGTGCTGTTCCACTAAGGGGGCTTTCACATTAGAGACTTAGTCCCGAATCCAATGCACTTGGCCCTTTAATCCACTTCAAGGTTGTGCAATTAATCAAAATTAAGATTAGACTGCAATATGACCGTCTGCAATTTTAAATCACAGAAAGTGCAATAAGTCTTTAACCTGAAATGTGTCAAAATATTTGTTTGCAGCAGAGATGTTATGCTCTACACATCACACAAACATCATGCAAAGCAATCTTAGTTTATGTTTTTCTTAACCAAAGGGAGAATGGCATAAAAAAAGATCATTCCCTTCAATAAAACAATTAATATCAAATTTGCAATATGAGTCAAAATAATCACAATCAGATTGGGTTATTTTTTCAAAATCATTCAGCCCAGCTTCATTTGATCATTGTGAACAGAAGTGACCTGGGCTTGGGCATGTCTCAAGCCCGATTTATGACTATTGCATGGTCCATGAAAGATTTAAGTACAACCATGCTCAAACAAGGAAGTGGGCTGTGTCTGCTGCATCATAATAACTACACAGCAGAGGTCCATTTTATCTGTATAGCTATATTGTGGATGTGAAAGTAGTAACAACATTGTTGCGGGTGTCTCAAAAACAATTAAAAACAACGTGTATAGTAGCTGGATGGAGTCCATTGTCCACATAGAAAATAAGTTTATATATAACCTGTTGTTTGTCATGGTTACTTCATCTTTTGTCTTCTTGGTGGAATTGGAAACCCACTATGTGGGTACAGCAACCTACTGTAAATGACTATATACTGTGACAGACACTGCCTTTCTTTTTCCTACCAAGACCTTTCTAATAGTTCGTGTCTCTTTGCTCCTAGAGAGAATTCAGTGTGCCAGATTCAGTAGACCTTGGCTTGATGATCTCAGAGTGAATGAAAGTTCAACCCCCTGTGTTGCTGTCTCTTTCTCTCTCATTCAGCCCAGACTCACCCTCGCCATCACTCACACATTTTGTCTTTTGTTCATTTACTCCACACTTCATTATGCCATGCCACCACACTTACAGTACATCACTGATTTAAATGACACTACAAATTTGCAATTATCCTTTGAGTTGGCTAATTTTGTGATAATCATAATTTGAAACCAAAACTTGTGTCCTTCCAGAAGTTTTCATCACCCATGAAACAGGCTGCAACAAAACATATACAAGGGTGCTCAGGCACAGAACAATAGGCCTCATTCACCAATATCTTCCACAGATTTTACTTAAATTTCTTCTTAAGAAAGTTTCTGAGAGAAACCTATGAGGGATTAATGACAGGTTCTTAATCTGCTGAGGCGTTCTCATCTATGTTCATAAGCTGATGAATGCCAGGTGCTCCTAAGCTGGAAGCATGTGCACATTCCTCCTAATCAGCATAAGGAAACATCTCTTTTATGCCCATATAAGGGCATTAGACTGCAAGGCAGTGTGCAAACACAGAAGGCAAACAGGAGTGAGAGGAGAAGACACACGATGTCAGTAACATTCAAATTAAAATAAACTGTTAAAAAAAACACAATACTTTAAAATAATTCAATATTTCTTAAATTGATGTAGTGCTGCTCCAAATGACACCAAAAGAGGAAAAATTAATTCTATTTTTAGCACCAGTAATGGATATTAAATATACGCAACAAACACATTTATTGGATGTAATCGATAGTGCTTTCATTCGGAGTGACGTGCATTATGCTGTAATAAGAAAAGGATGGATTCAGGATTAGGTGAAAAAAATAGTAAAATCAGGCAGGGGGTGTCAAAGTGAATAGGATTTGATTGAAACATACAGTTATTCTAAAACCTGTCACTTTAAATACCGGAAAATCATTTCAAAGTGGCAAAAAATCAACACTCTTCTTAAAAGCTGCATATGTGGGTATTAGGAACAAACTTGTTCTTAAGAACAGTTGGCACATGAGGTCCAGTGTTACTAATGAAAAGGCTCTGAATAAAACATTCAGAGTTCATTATTTGTGCTCTGCCCCATAGCATGTATGCTAATGGTATATCTGTAAAATCACTTGAATAGTTTGGAGTGGAATACTGCCTTACAAACTAATTATTCTAGTTCATATAAACACTGGCAGGTAGTTTGGTCATTACCTCCTCCTGTGAGGCATAGTGAGGGTCTGCAGGGTCCACTGACCAGTAGCAGTAGTCAAAGCAAAACTCCAGCAACTTTTCCCTTGAATCTACAGCACCATCAGTGCGTCCATCCAACTGCAGGAAAAAAAAAAAAGCAGAGAAGTAAACACAAAGACTGTTTGTTATCATTATGTTTTCATTTGGTAAACAAAGTCAGTACTGAATATGAAGGAAAAAATAGTCGAAAATCACTTTCTGTGCTACTGTACATAAGTTCAATACAACATACATTAAATTACTGATACTTTATTAACAGATACTTCAATGTTTTCTGAAAATTACAAGTAATGAGACTGCTGTGGTGTGAAATTGCAAGCAAGCTGTTTCCATTCATTAGCGATGCATTCACTGCTCCTCCAGTCCTTTAGTCGCCTCACTGCATCAACGCTGAGCAGTTTTCTGCTTACAGTGAGTGAATCCTGAACAGTAGCATTGAAACTTGTTCAGGCACAACAGCTGTATGAGTAAACAGACAATAGACAACACATCTCTTCTAAATCACTGCACAGACAAATCAATCTCATTGAAATGACCTAACAATAAGAGCAAAAATAATACACGCTTTGGCATTTATACTTGAGTTAACTTTAAAGTGTGACTTGCAATATTTTAAGTGTTTTCAGGTGTTCTCAATTTATTTAAAAGCTGACGCATCAAATTACAAAGAAGGGGTGTTTTAGAGTGCATGGCAAGTTTTTTTGAGTTCCAGGGTTCAAGCCTGATCTTCACAAAACATTTTACTTTAAATTGAACTTCCTACAGCATTAAATCTTGGCCATATTTACATTACTGAGGTTATTTTTAGAAAAGTAAGTGGCAGGTGAGACAATTTCCCAAAGCCTGTTTTCTCTTTGATTGCTGGTAGAACTGGGCAATATATTGATACAACATAATACAAATTAAATCGTTACAAGTCAAAGTAGAGCTTTGGACATACATTGTCAAAATTCTTGTAACATTATTTGACATTTCTTATTTTTAATTGGCCATGCAAAAATCTGATTTATGGACAAAACACCTGGTGTACAGTACAGAGTGTATAGTATCTCCTATTGCACAGATAATGGTCTGACATTGTACAGTTGTAGCATATTGCACTAGCCACATTTCACATACTGTACCATTCAAAATATTGCACTTTGCCTGACTTGCTGAGGAGTCTAACGGACACATTCAGAAATGGATGTTTGAATAGCCAGCACCAAATGACCCTAAAACTCCTTCCAGAAGGTAAAGACTCGCAGAGTTAAATGGCTTATGTAGCAGCAGCATGTGTTCCATCTACCAAGCATTTTCATGTCATTTTCAAGACTGCCTCTAAAGCTGATGGAAATGATTTGCATTATCAACTTTGTTTCATCATTCTCCTATACTGACATCAGTATATTACCTTTGCATTTTATGAGTGCACGTTCAGCTGTAATAACAGCCTTGCAGATGGTAAGGGTTAAATGCACTGCTCAGGGTCACTTCAGCTGTAGATTGAGAGCTTGAAGAAGGGTCATCCATTCACTCTGTACTCCAAACCTTCAGTCAATTGTCCAAATAATGAATCCACTTAAACATCTATGTAAATAGCCTTTCCTTTCCCTGACTGAAACATTGAGCAACGCTAAGCTCTGGGTATCAGTTTTGTTCACAGCAATTGGCTTGCCTGAATACATGACTGTTTAACCCCTCAGCGCTTTCAGGATGTCCAACAGTGGGCCTTACAAAGGAAAGGATTAGCCAAAAGCAACAGCAGCCAACAGAGCCTCAACCTCTGATAAAGGCTATGAAGTCAGAGAAAATGGACTGGTTTTAGAACTCCCTAGTTTATATCTTCTTCTTGTTTCAAACTTTTTTATTTAGTTCAGTAGTTTTTTATAGCTACTGCTTCCTGCTGTTTGTTGGTTAGCCTTGCGTTTATTGTCCCTTAAAATCCATCCTTACTTCTTTCTGTCTCAGATCGCCAAAAACTGTCCCACTTTCCATAAATAATCATTCCCAAAAGACCCACAGCAGCCGTGGAGTCTTGATCCTTTTCCATGCAGAGGGAGGCCATATGTGGCTCGTCTCTGTCACATTATTTGTAACAGATTCTCTCCTCCCCCACCCAACTTCTCTCCTAGACGTCAGCATTGAAAAATCCAAAGCAAAACAAAGAGGGGTAATTCTGTAACAGCTAATTTGATGAACTTCTTCAAAAAAAGAACCTTACGTGTGCTTGAATTTATTATAGCAAAATGTGTGGTTTAAAATAAATCCTCTTTCTTGATGTTTGAATCATCTGTAAACATTAGAGATGAACATTTTGATATATGCTTCTCAAAAGACCTTTTCATCTACAGGCTACACCCAACAAATACCCAAAGTTTTATCTTGTCAGTATAAGCTAATAATGCAAACATTCAAAAGGAAAAACAGGATATGGTCACATGCTTCAGACTGAAGCAGTAGAGACAGCACCAGGCTGCCTGTAGGTGATGGAGCTCAACCAATCACACAAGTCTTCTAAGCTGTCTGACACAGCAGGTTGGTGAAAGTGTCAGCTTACACAGTAATTATTCCCAAATGTGCAAAACCTCAGGGAAACCTAAATGAAAAAGAAAAACAAAAAAACCTATCCCGTTCATCTGACATACTATTTAAAACATTCTTCTTCTCTTACAGTCTTGTCTGTTTTTAACACAGTCTGGGGCTAGACTCTGGTAAAATCCCTAATTTAGACCACATTTGTGTACTGAAAATGTTTGAAATACTGATGTTTTTGATGTAGTTTGAAAGGTTTTTGGAAGTAGCTTAATTTCCATTATTTTAATGATCAGTATCAAAGAAAACCAAAGCTGTAAACAGAGCTTCAGGCCTTTCTTATTTAACCAAAAGCAGTAGCTGTTCTTGGTAATTAAAATCAGAAAACTCAAAAATATTGGGTGCCTAGGACTAGCAATGAAATCAAAACTTATCAAAATCTTTTGGTTTGTTTCATTATCATTTCCATGTGTTAAATTTAGGAACAGGAAATTTTAATGTTTGTAAACAGTAATAACTTTTTTGGGGTGAAGCCCAATTGGTGGCAGAAGCCAGTGGTTGCTTGCTGTTAACGTACATCAGAAAGCTATGGGGCATCCAGATGCTTTCTTCAGTCATTTTAAGTGACTGGCAGCAGAATGCAATTTGTCTTACAGTGACAGGCTAATCCCTTGCAATTAGGTGAGGCTTCCTTACTCACACACAGTTGGGTCAAGGATCCAACAAGACAGCCAAAGTTACAGAGCCAGACATCTTTGTTTACCTTTGAGAGAATCCCAGCATCTACATTAAAGAAAGACTAAAAGCATACAAATCCCTTGCAGCACATGATTTTGTATTATGCATTCATCACCAAGATATCGAATGCTAACATTTATCGGATGTTTTTGTATATTAAGGACCAACATGGAGTTTAGCAGGGGCAAGGAAACATAGATAAAGAAGACTTGGCCTATCATAACAAGTCACACTACAACCCCAATTGCAAAATTCCCAAAATGTTGGAGTGCTGTGTAAAATGTAAATAAAAACAGAATGCTATTGTCTTGCTGAAATATGCAAGGCCTTCCTTGCAAGATACGTTGTCTGGATAAGAGCGTATGTTGCTGTTAAACCTCATTCTAATTATCCGCAGTGATAGTCTTTCCTGATGTGCAAGCTGCCCACACCTCAGGCACTAATGCAACCCCATACCATCAGAGATGCAGGCTTTTGAACTGTGCACTAATAAGCTGGATGGTGCCTCTCCTTTCAGTCTGCAGGGCATCTGTGGTTTCCAAAAAGAATTCTAAATTTTGATTCATCTGACCACAGAACAGTTTTCCATTATGCATCAGTCATTTTTACAGAGCCTTGGCCCAGAGAAGACAGTGGCGTTTCTAGATCATATTCACATACGATTTCTTCTTTGCATGATACAGCTCTAACTTGCATTTGTGGCACAGCTGGCACTGCAAACTGTGTTGACAGACAGTGATTTCTGGAAGTGTTCCTGAGCCCATGCAGTAATTTCCAGACAGAATCATGCCTGTTTTAATGCAGTGGTCCCTGAGGGCTCAGGGATCAAGAGCATCCAGTATTGACCTTTGGCCTTGTCCCTTGCTCACAGAGATTTCTCCAAATTCTCTGAATCTTTTGATGATATTATGGACTGTAGAAGGTGGATTTTTTCTGAAGTTTTTCCACAATTCTTAGACACAGTTTTGCAGATTGGTGAACCTCTGCTCATCTTTACTCCTGAGAGACCTTACCTCTATAATGCTCCTATTGTACCCAGTCCTGTTTCTGTCTTTTTATCAATTAACCTAATAAGCTACAAAATGCTCCTCCAGTTGTTTTTCTTTTATACCACTTACGTACTTTTCCAGTCTTTTGTTGCCCTGTCCCTACTTTTGTATCCCAACTTTTTTTGGAATTGGAGCTGTACAAATAAAATGAACTTTACTTTATGGCTTAGTTATCATTAACTTGTTGTTGATTATAGTCATTTGTTTGTCAACAACCATATTTTACTTTTCCATTACAAAATCTAGCATGTTTTTTGATATGCTGAGTATCAGGGCGCACAAGTTTGAGAGTAATGATCTATCAGTCCGTGTGTGTGCAACTTTAACACATACAATAAACAACAGTAACATCAAGCACTACAAGCCTGACTCAAAGCTGTAAACATCCTGTCGCTGTGATGAATAGCCTCTACCCCCTTGTTCTCCATCCTACTAAGACCCAGCACACAAAAACAGATTCAATTCTGGGTAGAAGTGTACAGCTGTAAGGATGCTTTCACTCCAAAGTACAGTCATACTCACCTTTACATTTCGAATCTTCACAAACTTGTCCTCCACCTGTACTGCAAACCTTCCTCCATCTGCACTCTCCCTGCAAAAAGGGAGGGAATGACAGCTTAAATAAATATCATTGTTTAACACTAAAACATGTTTCTAGTGAAGAATAGAGTATCTAAGTGGAGCAATCAGAATAAATGAGTATGCTTCAGATAAGACCAGGCAAAAAATTAACAAAAGTTCACTTTGGCTTCAACACTTAAAGGGTTTAAAATCCTCTTTTAGCTGATGCAGATCTAATTGAGAGGGTGTCCAGAAACATTTAAACCAGTTCCACTTGACTTGAGGCCATCACATGACAGTTAATACAATGAATCTCTTTGTTAAAGGGAGATCCATGAAATTCCCACTAGTTTCAGATTCAAATGAAAACAGACCCCCACACACCCAAGAGATCTTCTCTGACGAAGCAGCCTGGGTTGTCTCCACAAAGCACACTCAAGTTTTGTGCGCGTGTGTAATCTGGACCAGAGTGTACATCTTTGCATGTGTGTAAAACAAGGTCAACTCAGCTATGTGAGCTCCAGCAGCTGGACCAAGCACATCTGATGCAACACACGCGAAAGCGGAGGCAATCACAACACGGAGCAGAGTTTTTCGATCTCCAGGAGCGATAATGACGGCGAATATTGCCGCTGCCTGCAGAGACCGTTTCTTGCTGTGCCTCTGTGGTGGGTTGGGGGGCAGACGTGTAAGCTGTTGTAATCGGCAGCTCTCTCCCTGTGCTTCACCACGCGGGACTCATTTTGTCAACCCCAGCAGCGGCCCAACCCAAAACCACTAACCTTCAATCTCAGGCTCAAACTAGCATGAAGGAGAGGAGGTCTGAGGTTGGAAAATAGTACGCCTCATAAAAAAAAGGGTTTTGATACAAACCTTAGATGAGCAATTACACAATTCAGTTGGCATGTTTCTTGCACATGTAAGGGGATGCTTTCATTCTAAAGGAGGGCACATTAATCCTATTGGTCAGCTAAAACAAAGGGTAACATGCTTTTATGCCCAACCAAATGAGGAATGCAGCTACCCAGACTGGTGTTAATGTTATCTCTGTCTCACAGTATGCCCTTATTCAAATATACAAGGAAGGAAATACATCCTTCACTTAGAAAAGGAAAGAAGAAGAGCTAAGGACAGTTGGAGTGTCAGAGAAAGAAATCAGGAAGCACAGATTTGCATTACATTGAACATTATGTATAAGAAATTCTTTTGTTATGCAAATTACCAGGAAGACTGGTTAAAAGATTCATTGTCCAGCCCTGCAGAGCCTGAATAATGCTTTGTTATGGTACTGTAGAGGCCTTCGGATTAAGTATCCCCACAAAACACCCTGAAGAAGTTGAAAATAATGCTATGTACTAATACAGAACTTATAAGTACTTTATCTTAGGACCCTGCAGGGCTGTTATTTAACTTTTTGGAGCAATCTGCCTGAGCAAAGCAACTTTACAACCTCCATGTGTTACTTTATTACTTAAACTGCAGATTTCACTGCATTGTAAAACCAAGAGGGAGAACTAGTTTCCATAGAGGCCTCTCATTTTACAAAGAAAATACCTTTACTAAACCGAGTGAGAGAGGATTAAACTTGTTTTCTATATCAAGACTTTTTAACTCTATAAATTTCACTGACTAAGTCGATTATATTTCAAACAGAAGGCTTGCAAAAATGTGAATAGTATCATTTTACCTAATCTTCTTTCCATTGTTTCCATGTATCAAACCTTAACCTCTACACCCCAACATCATATCACGTTTATTCATTACTGTTTCTGGTCAGAACAAGGTCAAAACGTGCAGAAACTAGTTTTATGTTAAACATCTTTAAACACTGGTAAACACTGTGTTTTATAATATGGTGCAGAAAAAAGTAGATACATAATGTAAATGACATTGTAAGTGAATCTGGAAAACAATGGAGGTCTTAGAGCTCATACAATGAGTTAACATATGAACCACACTGAAATAAATACTGAACCCATTGCAATTATTGTCTCCTTGTCCAACAGAAAATACTGCAGTTAAGACATGAAATTGGTTGAAACAGCATTATGAAGCAATTCAGGGTGACATTATCACTGCGTTGATATCTTGAGATACATTATTTGGACAAAAGTGTTCGGCCACACCTATTAATCATTGAATTCAGGTGTTACAATCAGACCTGTTGCCACAGGTGTATACAGTCAAACACCTAGCCATGCACTCTTCATTTGCAAACATCTGTGATTCAAAATTGGTTGTTCTGAAGAGCTCAGCGACTTCAAGTGTGGTGCTATGATGATGCCACCATTGCAGAACAACAGTTCATGAAATTTCAACCCTGCACGATATTCCACCGTGAACTTTAAGTGATAATATTAGAAGTGGAGGCATTTAGGAACAACAGCAACTGTAAAATCCCAAAGCAGAGTCAACGACTACTAAAGCGCCAGCGCTCTGTTAATCCACAGCTGAAGAGCGATGAACTTCCACTGGCATTAATGTAAGCACAAACACTGCAGTGGGAGCTTCATTGAACAGGTTTCTATGGCTGAGCAGCTACATGCAAGCCTCACACCACCGAGTCCAGTGCCTAGCACCGGATGGAGTGGTGTAAAACCCCGCTAACAATTTGGGAAGGCCCTTTTCTACCCCTACATGACTGTGCCCCAGTGCACAAAGCAAGGACTATAAAGATATGGTTTGATGAGTTCAGTGTGGAAAAACTTGACTGGCCTGCTCCCTGGCCCTGACTTCAACCCCATCAAGCACCTTTGGGATGAACTAGAACGGAAATTGCAAGCCAGGCCTTCTCTTCCAACATCAGTGCCTGACCTCATAAATGCTCCACAGAATGAATGGGCACAAAGTCCCATAGAAACACTGCAAAATCTTGTGGAAAGCCTTCCAAGACGAGTAGAGGCTGGTATAGCTGCAAATGAGGGTCCAGCTCCATATCAAACATATGTAGTTTAATATAATGTCATTACAGTCCCAGTTGGTGTAATGGTCAGGTTGCCAAATACTTTTTTCCATATAGTGTATCTCTTAAAGCTTTGGTAATGTTCTAGGTAACACTCGTTTCATAAAATTACTTAACTGATTTATCCCAGGAGCAGTCACACACAAAGTAAAGCATCAAAAGTCATGTCCAATTCTGGTTACACCAAATTAGTCCAAGTTAATTGTCCTTGTGCAAAGATAATTGGCTGTACCTTTGACTTTAGTCAGCTGATTTGTTTTTGTACATTACTCAGCACCACACACACAGTTGTTCTGCACACAAGGAGCTTAGTCAGACAACACAACTGACAGCCACAGTTGTCATTACTTCCCCATGTGCACCAAGTTTTTGAGTAGCTTAACGGCTAACTTAGCTTAACGTCTCTTTGTTATGACTTGTCAAAATGACAACAGCGCTTATATAAATGGGTAAATGTATATGCGTTTAACTTGTACCTGGTATGTTAATAAACACCAAGCAACAGGCAGAGGAAAATGGCACAGAACAGTGGTAAAATGTGACATGGAGGTAGATTCAATAAAGTTTACCAAATAACGTCAACTTGATAAGACGTTTAGGCTAGCTCTGTAATTAATGTGAGCTAACGGTCGAACTTACCTTGCGTTGGGAGGACGAACACGAACCGCAACTTTAACGTTTGCCATGTCTTAACGAAGATTTTTACACAAAAATCATCGGTTCACTAACTCCGAGTTGGTGTAAAATAGCTCTTCATTGTCCTGTGGGAGCATATCGAGTCTTCTTTCATCCTTTCATTATACTCCGATAAAAGTTTAAAGCGGGTGTAAATGGTTCAGTCATCCGCTGTTTAAGTCATCTCTGCCGGGCTCTGGACGTGGGTTCAACCGCCCGCTGAGTATCTCCAAAAGTCTGAACAGAACACAAACTTCCTGCTGGACAGAGAGCGAGTAGAGGGAGGAGAGATGCCTAGGATACTCCTCCTACTTCGCCATATTTACATCTTTTTTCATGTCTGTTATTATTCAAATCCCCCACTATTTGAAATTAAAAGGAATTAAATTTAATCAGAGGGAAAATGCACTGTTTCTGACATATATAATTGATTAAATAACTGCATAAAGTCTTCAAAAGTTTCCCGTCAGGGTCATTCCAGAATTGAAGGACAATTATGCCATCAAATCTTTTAAGAAAAAAATCACAAGTTGTTTGGCAAATGTCTGATATTTATTTAAAAAAACAACAACAGTGAAGTCAGGAAAATCAGGGTCCATGGCAAAATTAAGCTGTGATAACCAGATTTTATCCTAACCATGACTAATAACCACTCTCATAAACGCAACAAAAACAACTATATTTTTATTGTAGTAGCTACAATATAGCTGAATAAAAATGTAAACCCCCTTTCCTAAACCAGAAGTCCCTGTTTTTACTAATGTTAACAATGTGCATGGGCAAATTGATGAAAATATTTGGACAGTAATATCAGAGTTCATAGCTAAGCGATGATGTGCAGAAATGTCAGGATGCCAGAGAATAAAGAAGAGGAAAAAGAAATAACTGTAAGGGAAAGTGATGAAATAATAGGGGGAAGAAAGTGGGTCAAGAAAGGCAAAAAGAGACAAAAATTGGTGAGGAAATGGTGGGAAGTGGTTAAATCATGGCTCAAACGAGATTAGACTGTAAAAATGGGTCAAAAAGGCAAAAAAACAAAAACAAAAATGTGTGGGGAAATGTTGGAAAGTGGTTAACAAGTGGCTAAATTGGGTAAAAGTTGAAAAAATGGGTCAAGAAAGGCAAAAAGGGGCAAAAAATGGGAGAGTAAATTGTGAAAAGCAATTAAAAGTGGCAAAAAATGGTTAAAAGAGGCAAAAATGGTTTGAGGGACAAAGAGGGGCAAAAAATGGATGGGAAATGAAAAGCAGTTAAAAAGCAGGGGAAAAGGGGTTAATAGACAAAAAATGGGTCAAGAAAGGCAAAAGAGACATAAAATGGATGGGAAAATGGTGAAAACGGTTAAGAAGTGGGGAAAAAAGGGTCAAAAAGACAAAAGGGGGGGTCAAAAATTGGTTAGGAAATGGGGAAAAGTGGTTAAAAGTGGTTACAATGGGATAAAAGTAGAAAATGGGTAGACAGTGATGACAGTGAGGGGTTAAAAAGTGGCATAAGTAATTTCAACATCAGAACCCAACAACTTCACACTTTTCAGCTCCAAAATTAAGTAACTCTTAGTCAGGACACTAGCACCAATGATCCACACACACATTGATATATTAATAGATCAAAAATGGGGGGGACCCCTTCACAGGGTTCCTCAGGGACCCAGACAATTCAGTGGGAAGGCCTGCTTGGTGCAACCCTGTTACCAAAACTAAGGCACATGAAACACAAGTTTCAGATATTAAAAATAAAAACAATTAATTAGCAGCAAATTTTTCAAATTTGGGAATTTTAATGGGCTTTGGGAAACATTAATTCAAATTTTTAGCAACTTTTTACAATTTTTAAGCCATTAAACCAGCCAATGACTAATCTAGGATTATCAACAGAGACAATAATCATGAGTACAACCTCAAGGCAGATTAAATCTTTATTATTTCATTTTGGCAACATAAAAATATTTCATTTTTAAAAGCAGCAGGAAATACAGAAGCCGTTCAACATGAACAAAAACAAATCACAAACGCAGTCTGGCATTCATGAAATTAACATGCAGTCACTAGTATTGGTGGTCAAAGGCAGTGTGTGAAAGTGCTTTACTAAATTTAAGACATCAATTCTTTCAAGAGTGTCTTTAAAATCAACATTTTCTGTCTATTTTAAGGGGTAGTCTGGACTATGGCTTTTACAGGGGCATCATACATAGGAGTATAAATGCATAAGAGCTACATGTGTTTAATACTACAAACAACAAAAATATACAATTGCATATTCTATCTTTGCTATTTTTTTTGTTATAGTCTTGACTATTTAATCTACAAGTACTCCCATCAGACAGAAACAGATACAAAGTTCAACATGTATAAAGTCTGAGTTTATGTGGTCCCATGCTCCCCTGACTGGCAGGGCTTCACTTGTTTTTACACTGGCACCTTACCAAAGAGAGATTCATAAAAGGCTGCTCCAACTGCACAGGTGAATACCAAAAGTCTCGGGCTCGTGAGTGTGTGCAGAGACCAACTGTGGGACAGCTCTGATGTGCTGTGCATTAGAAACTCAGAAATAGTAAACAACAGGAACTCATCCAAATGGTCTCTCTTTCTTGAGTACCACACTGACAGAACTGGTATAAAACACTGAGGGGATCACAGAAAAGGTGCTCTGGTTTCCATGGGCATAATATTATTGTCATGTAGCACCCTCTACTGTCTGCTGGGACACCTGCAGCATGTCCAGATGGCTTTGCAACTCAGCCAGAGGCGACTGTGGCTTAATACCCTGTGACTGCAGCTGAAAATTTTCTATCAGCTCCTGAAATGACACAAAAACGAGAGAACAAAGTCAGTAAGAGACAGATAGAGGGAAAGAGTCAAAAGAGGTCAGATCACTATAGAAAGGAAAAAAATCTTCAAAGGAATATGTAATAACAAGAACGAAATGAAAACTCACCGCTGGCAAGGCTACGTTTGTTAACTTCTTCCAATGAGATATGACCTCTTCTTTGCTCAGGACGTCTTTATCCACCAGCTTTCTGACCAGGAAAAGGTAGTTGTTCCACTAAAAAAGACAAAACCATACATTGTGAAAGGTTAAAAGTCCAGAGGCTTCACATCTCAGACATGTAAAGCTTAAATTTAAGCTAAAAAGTGGATTGAGGGGGAAATGCTTCATAAAATTGCACACAACAGCCTAAAACTAAAAAAAAGTGACTCATTTGAGCATGTCAGTGATGGAATATTCAAGTAAGACCATGGACCTTTTAAATCTTGTCATTTCCCTCCTTTTTTGTCTGTCTCTTTATTACCAAATGTTAAAAGAGGCAAAAATTCCAAAAAGTACTTCTCATATTAAATATACAATATGCGCAGTAAGCAATAAACTAGTAAGTAACACCAGATTTATGTCTTTTGGACATAATAATAATTCAGCAGAATAGCTTATTTTGAGTGATGTTTATGGTGGAGGGGCACTCAAAACTCATGTAGCAATGTGAAGCAGGACTAAATGTTCAAATTCATGAGCTAAACACTAGAAATTGTCCTGCAACTTAGAGGGATTATCAGTGCAATATCAATCAGGGTGAGTACATAAAGCTGTCTATTAAGAACAGCAAATTGATCTGAAATGTTTGAGCAAACATTTGCCCATACCTGTTGCTTTAAATCACTTATCTAGAACCTGTACAAAGGCTATAAATGGCCATGAATATACATGATTAAGGTATATGAGGTGGATATCATACAAATATAAAGCCTAAAAAGACAGAAGGAGTTGAAGTATCATTAAAACTTTAAGTAACAGTTGTAGGAGATTTTGGAGACGTACTTCAGTGTCGCTTGCCTTCAGCACAGCAGTGACGGTGAGGGGGGTAAATAGAAGGTGGAGGGGGGCAGAGGAACAACAGTCTCCTTCCCATAGCTCAACAAGCTGCTCCAGCAGTGCTCTGACAGGAGGCTCTGACCCTGAACCAGGACCCACAACAACCCTGTCACCTTTGACGCACCCTGATGGAGGCAGCACCGGCAGCTCTGCAGACACTGAGCAAACACAAACAACAGGCAGCTCTTATTACATATGGACTTTAAGGTACTTCCATAGTTTCATAGTCTATGAAGCAGGGCTTGACATTAACTTTTTTGCTCACCAGCCATGGTGGCTAGTGGTTCTGCAAACTTACGAGCCACTCAGTATTTCCACTAGCCACAAATTTGGTGTCTAGTAACTCTGAGCTATATGCCAAATTTGGTACAAAGGGTATGATATGACACACGTGCTCTACTTTCCCTCACCAATATGATCAATATCAGCTCTCCTCTTAATAAAGCACTTCTCCCTGGACATATGAAACAGCACACTACTGAGATATGGGTCAGACTATTAGAGACAGTCATCTAAGAGTCAAGACTCTTAGATTTTTATTTTCTTAATGGGTATCAAGTTTATGCTAAAATTAAAATACTGTTAACCGGCTGTTTATTAGAAAAAGCTACAGCAGATTACAAGAACACCAATAATAGATTGTCACTTCCTTTAAACTGACAGGGCAACTTCTTTGTATTTTAATACTTGTGTCTTGTTACATATTTTTTGCTTGTTATTGTGTGTCACTATGATGGGGCTCCCCAGTTTTATTGATGTATCTGAATTGATTTGATATATTTTTCTAAGATTGTATTTTTTCTCAACAAATTTATTTTTTCTAAAGTTGACATGCAGTATTATTGTATAATTTTCTAAAAACATGGTGTACAGTGTACAGGTATATTTGTGTATATATTTCTTGATATGAACTGTCCTCACATTGGCAGAATTTTGTCACATGACTTGTCAGGTGATTCAGGCTGTGCATATATGGAGGTGTATCCCCTGTGTCTGCTCATGTCTGATGAAGGGCTAGGATCCAGAAACGTCACATATGTGGTGATAATCTTCATTAACGTGTTCTCTGTCAGATTAATGAACACTTTCAATTTTGCTGTGTATTTTACTTTATTATAGAGGAGTGAATTTACCTGAAAAACCTGGTAGATCTCTTCTCTTGTTGTTCATGCCAGAAGGAAAGATCATATTTTACTGTACAGCTCCTTAGTAGCTACTCAGTACTTAAGTGAACTTTAAATTAAATACTTTTTACTTTTGGTTTAATAGATTTATAGCCCATTGCTTGCACTTTTACTGAAGTAAATTTAAACCAGAGTAACTGTATTTTTATTTGAGTACAATAGTCATGTATGTTTTCCCCCTTTAGATGTTTGAACTGTCTCTGTTCCATGTCCTAAGTTTTATGGAAAAACATCACGTCGATTCATCTAGGAGGTAGCATTATGTACCTCTAAAGTAATTTTGTAAAGATGAACTTGTTTCATGTTTATTTACAGTACCTTTTATTTTGAGGCCTGATGGAGAAATCAGGGGCTTGATATCATTCAGAGTTCAAAACAGGATGATAAACTGTCACCAAAGGCGTCACCTGGATGATTCACCACTTTCACTGGAGGTACATTTGGGCGCGATGGATCTTGTCTGGAGGCATCACCATCAATAAGGACCCATATCTTGTTCAGACGGTTTTTCTTATCATCCTCATTAATGACTTATCATCCTCATTAATGAACGCTGAAGAGGACGATCTTCTCTATGGTGATAGTGCTTCCTCCTGCCTATGACGCTTCATTGGCCTTGCATCTACTGAAGACACTTTTGGACACTTTTTCCTCTTCAGACTTGTAGACCCTGTCTCCCTAGGAAAGCCGATGTTTGTTGTTTTGGCATATTCCTTTTCATCAAATCCATCAACTGCGCTCTCAGGCAGAGGAATGTCTGCCAACACATTGAGTGGCATCAGTCCAGTATCTACTTCATGGTGATCATCTTGATCAGGTGATGGAGAACGACTTGGTGGTAGAGGGATTTCCCAAGGCTTGCTGCTGAGATGCTGGGATAGCAAATCCAGCTCTGCATCCACAGACCAGGACCTGATTTTGTTTAGTCCCCAGTGGGTGCCGTCCATGTTGTCGTCCATGTCCAGCTCCCTAGGCAAAGGACTTGGAGGTAAAGGAATCCTCTGAGCCTTCTGGAAGAGATGCTGGCACATGATTTCATATAGTTGGTCATCCAGAGACGGGTGCTGGAAGACCTTAAGGTCCGGAAACATGTTCTCCCTAGCGTACTCTGTGTCTGCCTTGACATTACTTGGCAGAGGAATCTCGGCCAACACGCTGAGGGGCCTCAAATCAACATCTTCAGCCAATGCCGGGTAAATGCAGGGCATTGCTGTGTGGATCTGACATTGCTGGGAGAACAAATCAGCCATCTCTTGATCTAAGGAAGGATCGTAGACCACAGGCAGAGGACTTGGAGGTAGCGGAGCCTCAAGAGCCTCTGACAAATCAAACTTGGCGACCAAGTTGTCCGCTATTGTAGCCACAGGCTGTGATTTAGCACATGTCTGTGGATGCTCCTCCTCACTTGGTGGATATGCTGGGTTTAGAAGGCAGGCAATGTCTTTTGGAGGCTCAAAATCCAGCTTCTCTGGTTCTAGTTCCTCTGGCAGTGGCACTTCCTCAGCTTTGAAGAATGTGCAGAAATAATACTTCTCTGGTGCCAAAGCCATTTCTTCAACCTCTCTAAAACTTAGCCTCTTGAATTGATTTGACAGTAGATCCATGTTGGGAACAACTGCTGTTTCAATAATAAACTATCAGGAGAATTCACCGGATGTCGATAATATATCCGTACTCAGGGTAACTCTCACAAGTTTTCACATGAAAGTCACAGGTGTAATGAGTCTAGCTGTGAATATGACTGTGTCTTAAGAGTTCTGTTCTGTCTATGATGCAACAATACCACAATTCCAGAATAAATGTGTTAAACATTCCATATATCCTTCTCTAAGCTCCACCCCTTTTTGGTGGCTCTGGTTCCAGAAGTAAAATTCGCTGATCAAATCCCCCCTAAACATTTTGTAAATCCTGATAACGAGGCATGTCCCAATACAGGATATATATTTTGAAATGGCCTCTCAGCAGCTGTATTTAATTCAGCCCCAAATGACACTAGTTTGGTGATAAGAATAGACGATTCTATTGGATTTTGAATAAAACCATATGCAGAAAGGGTAAAAATCAATATTAAGTCAAATTTAGCAGTTTTATGTTGAAAAGGACTTCATTCTAATATTAATCTTCAATCTTTTACTAATAAATCAAAATACATAAATCATGAAATACTTACATTTTATTATACAATGTATTTTACAGTGTATGCAAATTCCTGAAATGTTTTCTGTGTTATGTTAATTATTGCTGATTATAAAATGATTATTTTCCTTATTAAGGGTGAAGCAAACCTACACAAAACTCACCAATCCTGCATGCCGCCAAAGGCCAAAACCCTGCAGTCTAATCCACCATTCAGGCTCACAGCTGTGATTACATTAGTCCATTATCTGTGCTGATGAAAGCTGGACCAGTTTCTGACAAGTTCATAACATGAGAGCATCTTTAGATTTTATTGAACATGAGAGCATCTTTAGATTTTATTGAACATGAGAGCATCTTTAGATCTTATGACACAAACTCTTTTTTGTGACCATGGGGGGGGCAATTTAACTTCTTGCTATCGGTGTTTTGAACTGTTAGGCTAAGATAAGGCTCTGTGGTTGTGGATAACATTTGTCTGCTGCTGGGTCGTCTTCTCTCTGACATGTACGACTCTGGTGGGGAGTTTTCACCAAAATGCTCGCGTCCAAGCAAATCACGTATTCTGGATTAAGTGTCTTTATGAAATTTTTAAATCCTGGCTTTTCAACAACACTGGGCTTATGTCTCTAGCAATGAGTTGTGTTACTGCTGCTGTTATCTCGGCATCATCTTGCGACGTATTTTAACAAATACCACGTGAGTTTGACCTCTTCCTTTTCAAAGTTGAACAACTGCTCAACGCTGCAGATCCAGGGCTTTTTCTCACTGCTAACTCGCCATGCTGCTCTGTTTACCTTCCTCTGACTTGCTTCTCTCGTCGCTGATACAACAGCGCACCTGTGTGGACGAGTTTTCTGGATGGGCGGGGGATAGGGAGAGAGAGAGCTCTCTGCTGTGAAAGATGCATTCAGGGACAATGGGAGAAGCGAAACTCCAGTGAGAAAGTCACGCTGACAGCTCAAAACTTCCACATAATTTGTACTCTATGTTCGCGATATAGTCATTTTATACATCATACGTGGCAAAAGCCATGATCAGGGCTTGACATTAACATTTTTGCTCACCAGCCACGGTGGCTAGTGGTTCTGCAAACTTACTAGCCACTCAGTATTTCCACTAGCCACAACTTTGGTGTTTGGTAACTCTGAGCTATATGTCAAATTTGGTACAAAGCGTATGATATGACACACGTGCTCTACTTTCATCTCTAATTTTCACTCTTACAAATCTTCACCAGAGAATATTAAGTGTCCAACTTCTCCTGTCCTCTGCTCTATACTGTATGGAGGAAATGTTTTCATATGTGTGTCTAATACTAATTAAAATATCTCTTCAAGTAATAGATGACTTACATTTGGTGGTGAAGCTCACATTTGGAGAACATTAAACAACAGATGTATAATATAAGAGGAAGGAAAAAATCACCGTTTAGTTGAATTCTCTTGGACTTCTAAGTGATTAGTTACAGACTTTTATCCTTCTGCCTCTGTTTCTCACTGCCTCAGTGAACTGATTTAAAGTTTCAGAGTTCCTCTCGTCTTTTATAACCGTTAATTATCAATTTATGGCGAATTTATAATAAACCCTGAATATACAAACGTTTAAAAGTTTCAATGACATTTAAAGTATGCGCACCTTTGCTGAGCTTTTTATCATTTAGATCGCCCTCAACAAACAAAGAATACAGATGGAGTATTAATTAAAAAATATTTAGACACACCGCCCGCCCTGGCTTGCACGAGCAACAGAGACACACAGCTGGAGAGCACACACACATAAACGGCCCTGACACACATGGACAGAGAGGCACTTTAAAGCAGAAAGAGAAAGTTCAGGTCTGAGTTTATCCTGCAAATTCTGAAACATTTTCCCTCAACAGATAGAAGCCTTCAGTCTAACCAACCCGTCAGTGCGAGTGTGTGTCCGTATATGTCTGTGAGTGTCGCGTTTGTGTGTGTCATACAGCATCAAAGCCCTTGGCGCTGCATAAAATACGCACGAATGGATGAAGAGACCAGCCGCTTTTCAGTTATTTTGGCGGGAAATTTGAGCTTTTATGTGCCGAACAGCCTCTCTGTAACAAGTCTAAATCATAAGGGCTAACTGACAAGCACTTTCAGAGTGAAGCATAAGTTGTGACACTGATAAATTCAACCCGCCATCGTGGCTAGTTAGAGTCACGCTGCTACCTGCCACGGCCAAAATCCATCCGCATTTGGCTAGTTGGGGGGTTTCAATGTCAAGCCCTGCTATGAAGCCATTTTCAGTTAACACAATGCACATAACAAATACATCAATTAAGAGCCCATCATTCTTACCCAGTTTGCAGGCCAGTAGGACAGTGCAGTTCACCAGCATCTGCTCTGACACTGCAGTTGAATACTAAGAGAAAAGAACAGGCTGCAGTGAATACTAGTGAAATTAGTAATGATAAAGTTGCATTTTGCACTCATACGTCTCATGTACCTTCCTGCAAGCCAGTGTTTCTCCCACTCTCTGTAGCAGCGTATTGATCTGAGAACCAGTTGGCAGCTCCTCATCAGTCCTGGGGCCGACTGCGACACTCAGCAACTCCTACATTCAGTTCATGCAGACATCAATCAATTCTACTTTAGTTTACTCTCTCTAGACATGTTTTTTTAATTCTTATATATCTTTTAGAATAAAATTAAGCTGAGAAGGTTAAAAAAATTGGACAAAATTGTGATTTTCTGCAGAATAACAACCCTAAGCAATTCCATTTCGTGCATGTACACTTGAATTCTCATGCGGACGAACCTTCATCTCTATGAGGACGTCAGAGGGCAGTGAAGCACTGTGGCTGCAGTGTGGAGGGCAGGATGTCACTCTCTCACTTCCTTGTTTCCTCTTAGGTGTAGTTGACTGCTCCTGAATGACCAGCTCGACCACATCACCGGAGTCTGGAACCGGTGGGCTTCCCACCGCCTTCATCACACGGTCATACCTGCTCTTCCACTCTCGTCTGATTAGGGCTGACGGCAAAGAACATGGAAAAAAGGTAAATCACAGCACTGCTTTTGTTTTCATACAATGGCAATTATGCCCTGGAGCATGATCAAGGCAGCACCCTTCACTTTAAAGTTCAGTCTCTAAGTAGATTTCCCCAGGGATGTTACAAAATATTTACACTGCAGGTAGTTTATTACAAGAAAGGCCTGAGAAATCACAACTTATCTAGTCTATGAATCTGTTTTCCTTAAAAAAACAGTTTATTTTTTACTTAAGTGTCAGCAAGAGTATGCCAAAAATTTTGCCACTGGGCTACAGTAAATGATTCTTTCTGTAATCGTGTATTCTACCAATTATTCTGTCAATTAACCAAGTAATCCTATAAAATATATTTAATGCACAGCATTAATGATGAACAAGACCTCACATTAGTCTGGGGTACATATTCTGAGTTACAAAGGTTTAATTTGGACATTACTAAAAATAGAAATGTTATGCTTTGTTTCATGAGGATAGAGTAATTAAGGGGAAATAACTATTCCTGTGGTACTACTACCTTAAAAGGGCCACACTAAGCATTAAGATCACAATTTATGTGAAACAACTTCCTAATTTGCCATTTATATGCAGTAATAAGGAGGTTGTCAGGGGAAAACTCTTAAAGGACTATTAGCCATAGATTATGGTCTTGTAAAATAAGATACTACTAAGGTCTTAATAATGACTAATCAGCAGTGAATATGCTACTACTTGGTGTGCTAATAAACAGCTAATTAATGGTGAGAGTTGATCTCTATACTAAAGTGTTACCATAAAAGGACATGTGTTTGCATAAATTTGCACACCACCAGACCAATGCTTTGCACCTTTTGATTTCATTACAGCCTTCATACTTTTTGAGTCCATCCAAATATCCCTAATTTAAGTAGATACCAGTCTGTTTTTCTCCCATTTTCACCTACTCCTCATAGAGCAGACAGACGTACTTTGGCTGAGTTTTCGTGCCGCACGCTAAATGTGACATCAGTGCAAACCCCTATTTTTATGTGTGTAGCTCCACCTTCTTGGGACGGATTGGTAAGCTTGGCACCCCTGCAGAAGGGTGCCAAAAAGTGGGACAGTACGGTTTGACTTTGATAATGAAAACACAAAAAAACATGTACCCTGCCGTACCAAACCGACTTGGCAAAACTTGGCAAATTCATCAACACTTTCTTTCAAAAGCATCCAGAATCTGTCAGATTAGGAGGACACTTCCTATACAGAGCCCTCCACAGGTCACCCCTCAGATTTTCAGCAGGATTCAAGTTTTGGCCAATCCAAAACTTTTAGCCTCGTCTGGTGAAGCCATTCTTCATTCTTTGGATGTATGCTTTAGGTGACTATCATGCTGACATGTTAAATTCAACTTTAGCTTCAGCTTTCTAGCTGAAGGTTGAATGCCAAAATCAACAGGTATCTGGAAATGTTGGAAATCCGCACTAACTACAGCCACTGATCCAGCTGGAGGAAAACAGTCCCAAAGCATAATGCTGCAGACATCATGCTTCACTGTGGGTATGGTGCTCTTTTGGTGTTGTTTTTGTGTCAACCACACCTTTGGTGGCCAAATAGTTCAACTTTGGTCTCATCAGACCATAACCCACTTTCCCATATGCTTCCAGGAGACGTTATCTATGTTTTTGCAAAATTTAGTCTGGCTTTCTTTTGAAGAAAAAGCTTCCATCTTGTCCCCCACCTCACAGCCAGAATATGAGAATACAAAAAAAAGAGTACCACACCCATGGTGAAGCACGGTGTGAGCAGCATCATGCTTTGAGGCTTTTTTCCTTCAACTGGATCTGTGGCTTTAATGGAGAGAAAACAATCAGTTCCAAATACCCGTTCATTTTGGCACAGACCTACAGGTGTCTGCTAGAAAGCTGAGGATGAAGATGAATACCTTTCAGTGTGACCATGACTCAAAGCATGCATCCAAATCTATAAAAGAATGGCTCCAACAGAGGAAGATAACAGTTTAGGACTGGCCGAGCCAGTGCAATGACCTGAATACTGCTGGAAATCTATGGGTGACCTAAGGAGGACTCTGCCATGGAAATGTCCTCAGAGAGGGAAAATTTCAGGTCCAGAAAGATTACACAGACAGACTCTTCCCAAAAAAGACTGAATGCTGTAATAAAAAGGTGCTTTAACAAAGTATTGGTAAAGAGTGTGGATATTTACGCAACCAGTTTTCCCTTTCTTATTGTATTCTTTATCAATTCCTACTAAAAGATTTCTTTGTTTCCTTTTGTATAGCATGTATATTAACATTGGAAATATTCCTGGAATAAAATGTCTTGGCTTTTTTTTGGGCATCACCAAAATGTGACATTTAACAGGGGTGTGTAGACTTTTTAGATCCACGGTGCATACTACATTTCCAGAATTTCAGCTGATAATAAAAGGCGAGAACGATTAAAGACTGCCCTGCATCCCTAAAGGGAAAAGAGTACATTTAGAGTAGGCTTAGTTTGTATTAAAAAGTGAAAATATACAAAACCACAAGCATGGTGAATTAACGAGCTACCTGTGATGTTTGCAGAGAGCCAGCTGCAGGCCTTTTCTGTTGCGAGGCGTTTGGTGATGTTTTCCGATGTGGTCAAGACCTTCAGATAGGCAGCAAGTACAAAACACTGAAACAACCCACTCACACGTTTCTAGTGTTTTCTCCATCTCTTTTTGACTAAAGAATAAGAATTGCAGCACTTAAGCGATTTTTTTCTACATGCATGATTTTTGCTGAACTTACAGTGGAGGAGGTCTCTTCAGGGAGAAGAATTCGTATGGCTTCAGGACTTTTCTCACTGCAAAATCTGAAAAAAGCCACAAAATATGCTGATTAACAAGAACAAAAATCCACTTGGCTTTGTTTATATATCCTTGAATCAATGAAAAATCTTCACTCATGCAGACTCATACTCTGTTTCCAGTTCTAATATTGCAATAAATCTAAAGACATTTAAAGGAAGCTGTGGTACCTGGTAGCCCTTGCTAGCGCCTCCAACCCCGCGACGCACAGCTGAGCACAGATGGACTCATTCAGTTTGGAAGGGTTTGAGTTTGGTGACTCCAGGCCGCCTTTCAGCATCTGTTCCCCACGATCCACCAGCTCACTCACTAATGTTGCCCTGGAGTACATTCACAAAGGGATAGGAACACATTAATACTACATATATATGCTATTAGTTACGCATAATTTAGCTATCAAGTTTAAAACAGTTTAATAACACATACACAATGCATCTACATGTGGTGTTGGAATTCTCTCCAGCTACCCCCTAAAGTGCTGATAAATGTGGACTGTTGAACACTCACAAGCCTTTTAGGAAGGCAACCAACCACAGATGCAGGTTTATTGACTTTTATTTAAAAAGTCTTTTTCAATTCTCAACTGTAACTCAGCGGCCGGTGAAGGTTAAATAATGAAATGCGATGTATATGGTTGATTTGGAATATTTTAAGAGCCTGTGTGAACTTGTACTGACTTCATATGTTTGACGGCATTGGATCCAATTCTCTCTGCCACAAACTCCACTGTGCGGCGCAGCGACGGTGGCTGGTTGTGGAAGAAGGCTTGCTCGAGATCCACCTGTCACATTTAAACAATCAGTCAAAATGTTTGCACGCAGGCAATTTAGTGATATCACACCATATCCAGCTTGATCACCTCCGCTGTTGACTCACCTGCAGTTTCTGCTGCGATCTGTTGGTGGTCGGCGTATCCCTGAGCTCAGCAGAAGTGGGAGTGATCTTGCGAATGATTCCTCCACTTTTGGCAGTACTTCCAGACACAAAAGCAGCGAGAAGCTTACGAAACTCACCTGGAACGATACAAACCATGGAGTCTGACACTTGTCTAGAAGATTATGCACTATTCAATGAACAACACAATACAAAACAAAACTATAGCTACAAATTATACTACAAAAAGATGATTATATTACCAGAATCCTATAAAATGTACATGCAAGTTATAAAACGTGGCATTTGTACTAGGGGGGGAATAAAATGTGATTTCCACTTACTGAGAAATGGACAGCATATATAGAGAAGCTGCTGATCCACCAAAGGAATGCCATCCTGCAGATCAACAAGAAATGAATACCCCATTAAAACAAAGAAACACCAATGGATTTATAAAACACCTGGATGGATATTCAACTTACAAGCCCTGCAGCACTTGTAATGTTGTCCTCCAGCTTAGCCATCTCAGTGAAATCATTAGTGAAGAAAATGTCCTCAGGGATCACTGGAATCTGCACAAGTTCAATGAATATTATATTCAGACAGACGCAAGGAAGCTACAAATGTTATTATTTTTTTTTTTGTTCTATGATTTTCTATGTGCAACAATATACAAAACAAAGAAAATAAAAAGGGAAGGTCATACTTGAAAAAGCCAGCCCAACACAGAAACCATGAGCAGCTTGTTCAGGTAACACATTTCTCCACATCTGCCCAGCAACATTCTCCTACAAGGAAAAGAGAGGTCAGATTTTATGAGTAGGGCTGTCAAAAGGTTAAAATTTTTAATCGCAATGAATCCCAGAAGTTCTGTAGTTAATTGTGATTATTTGCACCCTTTTAAATTCATTTTTTTATTCCACTATTTTGCATTTTAAACAGTTTTGTGAAACACTTTTTTTATTTTTCTACCATCTTAAACTAAGGGTAATAAACTTCCTGTTGGATACAGACCTGCTTTTAATGGTAGATTGAAGATGATCTTGAACGCGGAAAAAGGAACTTTTTATGGATCGAAAATGAAATTAGAAAACATTAAAAAGGTTCAGATGACTGTTTTCCACTGAGCTGTCTGTATAATTTTCTAAAGTAAAATGAGACTTAAAGAAGCAGTGGACTTATTTTACATCACTGTGGCTGCAGGGAGATGCTGAAATGCCTTAACCAAAGTGTGTTGAAAGCAACAATAAAGCATGTGATTAATTGCAATTAGCAAAACATTTAGTGCACTAATAGTAGGTCTTGCTTAAATGGTTGGAAGACGTGCAGCAAAATCTCCGCCAAGAGCCTTTCGTTGTGACTCTTAACGCTTGTGGTCCAGTTCTGACCAAACTTCCCTTTAGTATACCAAGCTAATCGCTACACTGGTGGCAACCATTGTTGTCAGTTTCCGGTACAACTCAACCCCGCCCGTAGCTACCGCTTAGCTCTCCTCAAGCGATGCTGATTGGCTAGGTCTGTTTTCAGACCTGGCACAAATGTTGTAGATTGTAGCTTTGCAAAATGGATTTGCCTGATGACAAACATGGAGTCTGGCCTATCCATCTGCTTTGCAAGGTTATTTCTCTACCAATCTTTTAGTATAGGCATGCAGAGATGGAGACTGACCTGTACAGTAAAAGCAATGTGCCCAACACAGCTCTATAACAGAGCAAAAGAGGACCAATGAAGTCAAGCATGGAGAGAAACTCCACCAGCCAGGGCACTGTCAGGATGGTGCGCCTTCTTTTCATACTGTTACTCAGGACTGCACACACATCCAGCACAGGAACACTCTGAGGAAAGTAAGAGACATTATCTATTAGGATGGTTAAAGACCAGAAAAAAATAGACTAATAGACTAACCACATTAGTCCTCATTGAAAATGTGGAGAAAAGCAATCCTGTGTTGAGATGTCTCCTGCTTTACCTAAAACATGCCATATACTAGTAAGTGCATTCTTATTTTCCCTCACCTTGCTGCGCAGCTCTATAGCAGTCTCCTGTATTTCCCTGGACGGTCTCTCAGTTGTTTGGTAAGGTAGAAAGGAAATAAATCCAAGAAACTTGGCAAGAAGACGAGCAAGAAGCAGCACTGATGTGAACCTCTGCTTCTCATCCTGTTGAAGTAGAAAGAGAGGAAATACCATGTTTTAGTCAACACATAACAGATTCTGAAGTTTTCTGAATGTGGCATGTTAGTAATTTAATGAACTAGCTTTGCTTTGGGTTAAAAAGCTTAAATAACTGTAACAAAAATAGTTTGTTACAAATGTATTCATGACTTCCAATATAATATATTTCTCTGCTGGTATACCTGCTGCTCCATATCACCCTCTCCCTCCTCCTCGCCCTCTCCAATGGAAGCTTTAGGGCTAATGATGGACACCTCATCCAGCTGGAGGAGCTGCTGACACAGGCTGTCCTGCAAATGCTGGTTCAGCTGGCAGCTGGTTCACAATATGGAAGACTTGTTAGATCACAGAAAGACAACAGACACTGCAGATTTTAGCTTTAAATGTAGGAAAAGGCTCATTAAGTTCAGAAAAGACTACTGCCAAATGAAGGCAAAGCTTGCAGAGAAAGTAAAGTGACTGCTTTAACTTCCTGTCAGGATAAATATCACTAAAACAATTTATTTTTCTAAATTCAAGGTATTAATCTTGGAGTTTATGTTTGGTTTTGATAAAGTATAATTAGTGATAATGTCTTACCAGCTGGCTGTCTGTAGAAAATCCCTGAAGAACTCCTGATGACCAGGAAAGGAAGGAGGAGGGCAGGGACCTGCGACTCCATGAGGCTGAATGAGACGCTCCTCGAGGCGTTTGAGGCGCCCCAGGCTGTCTGCTCCCAGCATGCCTAGCAGGTCAGCATCAGGAGTATCTCCAGGAGAGCTGTTCACACAAGGGCCTTTACACATCTAAAAGAAATTGGAGGATTTATTGTACCTGGTGTGTGCTCTATGTACTGCAACATTTGTTTAGAAAGTGATGAATGTGTCAGGAAGCAGCTCCAAAAAATTTCCCCTTGTACAGAAGTTTTAATTTATGATCTACAGTTTAAGTGTGAGGGAGATGCTACACTCTACCTGAACAAGCTGCTTAAGGAAGAGACGGGAAAAGTGGGAATGGTTTCCTGCAGAAGTCAGCTGACTCATAATTCCTCTAAAAACAAGAGGATGAACAGAGAGAAATATAAGTAAAGCTCTGAATTACATCTTGAAGACAAATTGTACGCATTTAATATTTGTACTGACCTTATTCTACTTCCAAGGGCAGAGTCAAAGTTCCACCCTGGCTCTTTGTGAAAGTCTTCCCATTCTCGTAATACCTCATAAAAAATATCCCTGAGACAGAAAAAAAACATGGACATTGATTACTAAAGTGTTAAAGAAAATGCTGAATTATCTCTAAGTGCTCAGCCTGTTGAAGTTTTACACAAACCATAAACCTTTCAATAATACCTCTGTTTTTTAAAGGTGTGAAAGGCCTTGTCACTACCAAAATTGGACCGATTGTCAGTGGCCGGCTGGAATGGGACTGAATGGATGAAAGTGGAAACTGAAGGAGAGAGCTGGAACAGATGAGGAGGAATCAGAACCCAAAAAACATTTTAAAAAAAGTCCACAAAGGCAGCTATAAAGCATATGGAGTTGTGAACTTTTTAATTGTTAATTTAAACAAGAAATCCAATAAAGCAAGAGGCAAACTGACTGTATTATCAGACCTTAGTATGGCTGCAATCAAAGATTAAATTATTAACATTGTACAACACAAGATCATGCACTATACTGACAAAAAGTATTCAGCCAACTGACCATTACATCAGCATGGATTTTAGTGACACTGTATTCAAATACATGTACTTTAATGTGGAGTTTTTTGCCGTTAGAACAGCCTCCACTCTTTTTGGAAGGCTTTTCACAAGATTTTGTAGTGTTTCTGAGGGAATTTGTGCCCATTCATTCTGTAAAGCATCCATAGAGTGTATTTAGAATAGAAGGAAGGAAAGAACAGAAGGAAAACAAATTGTTTTGTATCTTAAATTTACTTTATAGCAAAAGTGGTGATTCAATTTCCAAAAGAGTTGTAGATTAATGCCATTCTAATAAACAAACAAATTAATAGAATCATATTTGCAGGTCTAAAAATAAAATGCAGAATACAAAAAACATTAAATCCAAAACAGGTCCGATCTTAAAGAGCAGAAATTCTGGGACCAATTTTCAATCATATTCAATAAGACTGATTATTTATAGCATCACATGGTAAAGGTAAACTACCTTGGCTGTGCTTTTGTCTTGGGCCTGAGTCAGACGGTTCCTGAGATCCGGAGAAAAAGATGCCACCCGTTCATTCTCTGCCAGCAGACGCAATGTACACTTGTCCAAATGAGCAACCAACCTGCCAAGAAAACAAGATGGGGGGAAAATCAGAGGGATATGAGGACCTAATTGGGGAAAGCTGCTGTGTGACAGTACATGTTTATGTTAGTAAAGAGGATAAAGGATAACTGTGATAACTGTGATAAAAAAAACTCACTGAAACTGATTCTCTAGTACCTTCACCGCAAAATACACGCAGTTGTGTACTTGTCGTAGGTAACACTTCTCAAGTACATCTGAAAAAAGGAGGAAAAAGTTTTAGATTATATGAATTCAAATAAATCACAAAGACTGAACATTTTAGGGTTAAAGTTACAAAATATTTCAGTACATGCCTGAATTCCCTGCACACAAACTTTCCTGCTCATCATCATCGTGATTGTGAGGAGACTGAGACGTCAGTAACTGTATCACAAAGAAAAGCTCCAAGAAAATGTTTGGCACAAGGTTTTCTGCAAGTCAGAAAAACACAAACAAACTCATATGTCTTCATGCATCTATGCAGGTGGTCTGATAAATATGAAGAAACAGTTGATGTTCCACCAGCTTCATTTAAATGGTGCATTAATGCCATCTTGTGGTGATTCACCAGAGATGCAGGTACAGTACAGCTCTGCCAGGAGGTCTAGTTCCAAAGAAAAGATGACTTTGGATGGTTCAGGACAGGGTGTCTGCAGATCTGGAGTGGCTTTAGATCCAATCCTGAGCCCCGTCTTGGTCGGTGTGCTGGGGTCCAGAGAGGTTGGCAGAGGAGAGCCAACCTGCTGGGCAAGCCTTGTCCTAAAAACAAATATTTGATAGTAATAAAGCATATATAATCTGAGGCAGAGAATTAATGATGCTCCAGTGGAAAAATAATAAAGGCTCATAATACTGAAGATGACTAAGTAAATAAATTAGCATATTATCAGAAACTAGACTAGAAAATAAACTAAAAGGGCTTCCATAATACTCAGTAGAAATACAGAGATTAATAACAAAAGTTAACACATATTTTTAGCTTGGAATGGGAAATAGTAGACACCATTTAGTACTTGCCATATCAAGCACAAAAACGAATCAAAAATTAGAATAATTCTGCACATGCACTTACTTTTCCCGCTTTAGTAGCTCCCTCTCTTCATGCAGGCTGAGAGGACTTCCCACTGTCATCAACCCCTCAGCTGCCTCTGAAACTAAAGGGGGAGTTGATGGTTTGCTGAATGGTGTGGAGGTGAAGCAGGTCTTTGGCTTTGAGTGTGGTCGCTCTGCACCAACTGGTGTTGGGTTTATTCTCCGTGATGGTTTGGATGCCCTGGAGTAGACAAGAAACTGTTACATAAAACTGAAAGCAACTAACACGGAGTCAGTGTTGACTTTTTGTCTAATTGAACTCACGCTGGGGAAAGTGGTGACGTCCCAACTGGAGGAAACTCCTCTAAGTTGCCGAAGTTGAGCTGCCCCACTGATGGAGGTGACACCTGCTCGCTTATCCTACTGTGCCCTCCTCCTCTACCTGACCTCCTCATCCCACTCTCCCAGCGTCCAGTGTCATCACTGTGATGCCCCCCTCGCCCTCCTCCATGTCTCCCTTGTCCCACCACTGCCGTGCTGCCTCCACTTCTCCTGCGACCCTTTTGAGGCTGGACATTTGGGCTGTGCTGATGCTCAGGAGGAGAAACCATGTAGTCCCCCAGACTGATCCTATGTCCAGGCCGACGTTCAGAGCCTGAAGGCCTGGAAGCGGGGCTCCATGTTGTAGTGAAAGAGGGGCTGCTGAAGGCACTGATCCCACTTAGACAGTGTGACCCAGATTGCCCAGAAGCATCCCAATCATTTCCAGGTGACACAGAGGAGGCAGGAGAAAACAGCTGGACACGGCTGGCACTCCGAGAACCAGCACCACCACCAGCAGATCTGCAGCCCCTTCTGTCAGTAAAGCCCTGGGACTGTGCAGTGGGTCTGGGGCGACTAGGGGTCTTTGCAGGAGTGGCAGGGCCATGAGTTAGTGCCTGGCTGCTCTGCTCTCTCAGGAAGTTTAACAGAAAAGGGACAAATTCTTGTTTGTAAACCGTCAAGGCAGGTTCACTGATTGCCAGGCTGTCATCGTGCTGTGAAAGAGAGGCATCACTGTTGGAAAATGAACTGGACTGGAAACAACATCAACAAGACTAAGATGCGAAGTTGATAGTACACTTGTTTCATGAGTCTTTCATGGATTAAATCTGAATATTTTTAGTGAAGCTTCAGGACATGAGGCTGATACAAACCTCTTGAACCAACGTTAGCTGAATAGGCGCTAATTCATTCCTATTGAGCTGCACAGGTCTGTGTATGTAACGATAAAGGTGACAGCATCTAACAGCTACATTGAGATGTAATCTTTTTAACTATTATCGCTATCCTGACTATGTGAAAGTTGACAACGTAGCGTATCCCCCTGAATCCATCCCATACAGATTACAGCTAGCTTAGCCCACTAGCCCCCCAGCTAAAAGTTTTGTTTACAATCAGTTTGGGGCTCTGTCATCTCAAAATATTCGATACACTAGGTTGAGTGTTTTTACTACATGTCAGTCATGTGGTCTGTAAACATCCCGGACCAACCTTAGCATTCGTGAGCCAGTCCAAGACTGTTTTAATATCCGCTTTCTTCACAAGGAGAGATTCCAAAAGAGCCGCCATTCTGTCCAAGAGCTGCGCGGCTAGAGGGCTGAGGGGAGAAGGGGGCGGGACAAGCGCATACGCAATCACGTAGGCGTAATGCGTATGACGTAGCTAAACAGAGGGGGAAACGTTCTACAGTCTATGGTTACACTCGATACAAATTTTCTAACAGAAACCTCTCCCTTTTAATCTAGAAAGTCTGTTAAAGGAATGTTCTTCATCGAATTTAATTCTCTAAAATGAAACTGAATGCTGTGAAAACTATTTAAACTAGCTATCCATGTCTGATGAGTTTACATCATGTATATGAATATGTATATCTGTATATGTATACAAACTTACATGTATGTTTTAAAAAAGGAATTTTTAACACACAGTAAAAATAATTGAATTTTTAACACAGCTTTTCCAAAATTAAACCAGAATGTTTGGAAAAGCTGAGTTAAAAATTCATTATTTTTATAACTCAAATAAAAGTTATTTATTTTATTTCTCACAATGAAAATTATCTTCTTTCTCAGTGTGTCTGTCCAGCGTGAGAGAGACAGCCTTTTTCCTGGTGCATCTGTGCTGAGTCATAAACAGGGTGGAGCTTTGTTGGCCTGTTTTTGGTTTTACCAGTTAAAATGATAGTCGGACCATTACAGTCAGAGTGAACTGAGTGTTTAAACCAGTGGTTCTCAACCGGTGGGCTGGCAATTTTCAGTGGGTAGCAAATACACTATCTGGACAGAAGTATTGAGTTGGAGGTGAAACCCGTTTTACAGCGATAACAGCCTCCATTCTGTTTGGAAGGCTTTCCACAAGATTTTGGAGTGGGAATTTGTCCCCATTCATTCTGTAGAGCATTTATGAGGTCAGGCCTGACTTGCAATCTCTGTTCCAGTTCATCCCAAAGGTGATGGATAGGTTTGAGGTCAGGGATCTGTGTTGGTCTTCTTCCACACCAAAATCATCAAACCATGTCTTCATAGTCCTTGCTTTGTGCACTAGGACACAGTCATGTAGGAACAGCAAAGGGCTGTGTCATCATCCATTGGCTTCCTGAAGCGGCATTATGACTCCCATCAGTGGCGGTTGCTGGAAATTGGAAATTGTGGCTAAAACTAACATTCAATTTACTAACAGGCAAAAAATATGAAGCTGAGGCAGGCAAGTATGCCCATTTGTCATCTACTGCCCACATGCAAATTTATGGGCTTACTCTTGAGCTTATAAGAAACAGAGAAGCTATAATAAATACAACCCTATACACAGTTTTTACCAGTAGACAAATAATGATCGAACCAAATTCACTTATTTCTGTCTTTGTTCTATTTCTATGTCCTTAGAATTTACAGCCTCACACAGTGTAAGAGCCATGTATTCACTTTGCTTTAATTGTTTTCTCCGAGCCACCAGAGGTCAGTGAAGTGGCCTTTGGTGCAGGCTGAAGCCAGCAACAGGTGTTAAAGGTTTGTGTTAATTATATAAAAGTGGTTGAAGTGGAAGGAGCCCAACAGTTTTCGACTGTGCTCAGTTTTCTTTTATATTATTTGTATTAATTTCAATCATAGGCTTGTTGGAAGCTGAAGGAAACGTTGAGAGTTAATAAAACGCCTTTTTGGAGTTAAATCGGCGACTTCTCTGATCGGTTTGTTTTGTTTTTGTTAACTGAGTACACGTCGTAACATCTTAATGCCCACTATCAGCCGGTAGCGGCTAAGTTTAGGATTAGTCACTACACACAGGAAGGCCCCGGCCAGGATTCGGACCCCCAACCTTCAGATGACCCTGCTGTTCTTTTGCAGTTAACAGCCAACATCAAATATGTGGTTTCTAAAAACTCACACAAGATTTGGCAATGTTACCTCAAAAAGTTGAAGTACTAACCCACCATTTTCCAATTTTTTCTTCCTCCTTGTATTTTGCTGCTCTGGCTTGAACTGTTGGCTACATTGCCCAACACTGACCTCACGATGACCATTGGTTTTATAATGTTTGGTCCAAGACGCAGAGTATGAAAAAGGCTCCATCCTTAACCATATGCAGTGTAGAGCATAAATGTGCCTTAATAGAGAGAATTTTTAAAACTCCTCAATTCAAAACAAGTAGTTGCTGAGCATCTCATCTTTTGTAATTGTTTTGACTGAAAGACCCCTGGAAGCAGCATTTAGATTCTGTGCCTTTAAACAGTGATGCCTCTTTTCACTTTTGGGTTGTCCAAATAAATAAATAAACAAACATTTGAATCAATAAACACCTCAAAGATACCCTTTTGTAACCTTTCCTCTGAAAATTTTAGGAAAAAATACAACATTTCACAAGATTTTATGCATGCGGAATGAGTATTTTATTTATAACCAGTTTATAAAAATAAAATACAAAATAATTTTAAACAAAAAAGAAAAAAAAAACACTGTACAAGGCATTGATATGATACAAATGATAGAATTAACATAAATAATTACAGTTATATACAATGCAAAACTCCCACTTGTTACATTCTTTCCTTGAGACTGTACAGATACATTTTAAAACTGAGACATACATTACAACACAAAATATCAAACATTAAAAAAAGTCAAAATGAAGGATGGGCAAGTAAGCAAATGTCATAATAAATAATTTCTGTCAAGTAATTATAAATTACAAACAAGTTACTCCATGATATGACTTGAGAAGTGTACCAGTGCACACAAAAAGTTTTCATTAGTGTCCATGTCAGCTTTTTAAATAAATTAAAACAGCTGGACTTCAGTTGGCATATGAGTATCTATATCTGCAAATACTGGTGAGCTACAATAAATAATTCTATCGCTGTCCAAAACCGCATACTACACTACTGATACTACAAAATCAAACATATATACAGCATAGTAAGCTATGTGTTACGCCATTCCACAGTTTCCACCAGCCTGTTAGCCCCGCATCACGTGACTTTTGTTTACATATTTCTGCTCCAGGCTTCGTTGGCTAAGCTAGCAACAAGCTAGCACTAGCGTTGATTTGTAGAGTTCAACAGTAAAACAGCTACATAGTTTGAGTGTTATTTAACAACATTGAACATCAGTTTGGTTTCTTTTATTTCATGCTGCTTGTTGGCTTGCAGGCAAATCTGTTACACTTTGTTTTAGGCTAAACCAGAAGTTAGCATTGAGCATTGAGCCTGTTTGTTCATCAGGAAAATCTTGATAAATGGACTCTGCTTTCATAGTTTTTAAAGTATAAGCACACTGACATAAAGCTATTTAAACTGATGGAGTTTATGAAACAAAGTTTTGGGAGTGATAATAAATGATTAACTATGTTAAAAGGGGTCTGTTAACAGCCCCTTTTCTTATTTATTTAATATTAAATAAGAAATTTAAAATAAAGAAACAAGTGGTTTACTTTTTTTAAAAAATAGAAAAACAATTAATGGAATAAAAGTGCCTTTGACTCTTTCATGCAGTTCACATTAAACTTGGAATGAAAAAACAGAATAAAAAAATAACATTCCTTTCAGTTTCTCATTAAAAAGAGAAATAAAAACATTATAAATAAAGAACAGTAAATTTTATTGTTTTTGCTCTGTTAAAAAAATGGATGATGAAAGAATGGAACACTGGTGATAAAACATACTTTTTTTCCACAACACCTGCAATAGATCATAAATACAGCAAAAAAGAATGCTACATCACCAGTGTTTCGTTCATTTATATTCCTTTTTGGAATATCAAACAATAGAACACAAAAAAGACAATAAGATGAAAGAAACATACCATTTCTTTTATAAAGTCCTTTTTCAAAATAAACGGGCAAAAGAAAATGAAAGACCAAATGTTTTTTGTTTTCTGTTCTTTGATTTCCAGTTTAATTTTTTAAAAATAACAAGAAGACCCAGGGGGCAGATTTTTTCAAGTTTTGTTTTCCAATCTTTAAACAGTAATGGGTAAAATTAAAAATTACATTGGCCTTAAAATACTCAGAACTGGAAGCCTCACACAGAACACATCAAGGACAAATTATCCAAGTCTATTGCTGTTCTTTACAAAGCAAGGGAGTCAATGAATAAGAACTGCCTTCATTTTTTTTACTGTTCACTTGTAATACTAATATATTGTGCTGAAATTTGGGGAAATAAATACATATAAAACAAATTTAGATCCAATGATTAAACTGCAGAAAAAGAGCTTTTAGGATAATAAATAAAGTTGGATATCCAGAATCAATCAACTTTTTAAAGGATCATCCATGTTGAGAGTTCTAGAAATTGTATAAACAAGAACACTTGAAATTATGTTTTATGTGGTGAAGAAGAACATAGCAGTATGTATTAAAAAATACTGAAGAAAAGGAAATTATAATTTAAGACGAGTGTTTATGTCTGAAACTTGCGAAGGAATGTTTTCACCCAGAAAAGGCTGAGGCCAGCATTGTGGGCCAGGCTCCTGGATGGATTGCTCTTATCAGTTAAGCCAGTTGTTAGCAACCAACTTTTTTAGTACATGAAAAGCTTTTAAGTTTACAAGTTGAGCACTCTCACATGTATTTTATGTGGTATAAAAAAAAGCATTGTGGGAAGCCTAATAAACACTAGCTCCCGTTTCATACTTACAAATCCTGGACACGTCAGCATACATCCAGGGATTTTTTTGCACATGCAATATTGCATACTGTTAATTTGGACTTATACATACTCAATGTGATGTCAGATGTGGTATTAATAGTGTTAAAGTATGCGGTTTTGGACTTAGCCTATCAGGAGGCCACTTTAAAGAGTAGCTAAGAAAACCTCTTCTGGAAGGTATCACTAGTACTACAACTACACACCACTTATGTATGTGCAATAATAATGTAAAAAACATGAGAAGAAATCTGATTATCTTCAAAACCAGCAGCACTTTTTAGTGTTTTTTCATCCCTTTCACTCACAGTCATTAGCATAAAAGTTATGGTTTTACAATGATTATTTTATTTAAATAGTTACTTTGAATATCTTACAGTTATACTGAATATAAAAAAGTCTGCACATCAGCGTTCTGAGAGAAATCCAAGAGCCTGATAATAGAGCATTGAAAGAGGGAGAATTCAAAGATTGATTGCTGGCAAAATGCAGGAGATGCACACCCCTGTTTGAGAGCGTCACACAAACAAACACACCTTGAATACTGCAAGCTGAAATTTCCCACCAGTCCATTGATAAAAGGCCCAAGCATTCTTGCAGAAAAAAGTCTGACAGCTCTGATAGTTATGGGATATTTTTGACCTTGCTGAGAGGCGTGGTAGCGCTTGCATCAGCACAGCCTAACGGGGGAAAATGATCTCCAACACAGACAAAGCTCAGTCATCCCTCGCTACGCACAGAGGGGGCAGAGAAGAGACATTAAGGCGGCTGACTGACTGAACACTGTCTGCCTTCTGGATGAGTCATCATAGCTGCTCCAAGAAGGTAGCGTAGGTTTCTGCATCACCTGCACAACTCAAACACATTTAATATTTACAAAGCTATGCACCCATTCACCCTCTATACACTTCCATAAACCACATACTGCAAAATTTATCAAAATATTTGGCAATGTGATTTTTCTCTTGTGTCTCATACAGGCTATGGCTGCCATTTCTCATGATTTTTCATTTAATGCAAGTGCTTGAAACGCAGCATTCTCCTAGTTAATTCTTTTGTGCATCATTTCTGTTAGTTGCACTGTTAAAAACACAGTCTCTCATACTTTAGCGACACAATCATCCTCAGTCAGTGTAGACGTATACACGTATACATGTGTTAAAATTGCTCATCCAGCAGGCTCTGGGTGAAATTTTTCACAAGTTAGATGCCTTTTGATGGGGATTATGTATGCATGTTTACGTAATAGGTGG
Organism: Cheilinus undulatus; assembly: GCF_018320785.1. NCBI lineage: Eukaryota > Metazoa > Chordata > Actinopteri > Labriformes > Labridae > Cheilinus > Cheilinus undulatus. The sequence continues at coordinate 18,481,587 of NC_054882.1, forward strand.
CATTTTTCTGTTTTCTGTGTTGTACATGCAAAGAGTAGCATCGGGAGGAAGCAGGAGTTATTTTACAGTATCTTACAAGCAGAGAAGAACTGGGAGGAATTTGAGGAATCAACTAAATGAAACAATACTGTGATTCCTTTGCTTTGTGAATGAACATACTTTGTGTCAACACATTCTCCAATGAAAAGGTAATGAAACAAACATTCTTCAACATGGAACATCATTTGGCGTGAGAAATATATATGTACATATGGCCTCCGTTTACATAATATCTACTAAACACTGAGGTTTTGAATTCACATTTTATGTTTTAACTTCAACACTGACCTGATATATAAACAGTGTATCTAAGCAGGGAAGTTAAAGGACCAGTGTGTAGCCTTTAGTTGTGAAAACTGCAACCCTAACATGACACTGTGAAGCATGTTGAAGGACTTACAATCACTAGTAATTATAAAAGACCTCAAAAGGCCTATTCTATCAAGCTACATAAAGATGGACATAGCTATGGTCACCTGGGAGTGAAGCCAAACTAAAGCCCTTCCTGCTGCTAGTTTTTGTTTGTCCCCATAACTGGAGGAAAAGATGCTAGAGCAGAGATCAAACACATCAACAGTGTCTGCCCACTTTATTGGCAGCGCTGGTTCCAGAAGTGAAATTTGCCGTTCAAATCCCTCATAGACATTTCGCAAAATCCTTACTACTACGCTTCTAATGACTGAACCAAGCTAACCAGCTACCTGGGTACTAATGGCTTTGAAACATTTGATTCAACACAAACACGGAATTTTAAAAAATGAGAAAAAGGTATAAGACTGTGTACATGTTTCTTTACTGGAAGAAGAACTACATTTCCCATAATCCATTGCCATTCTTTTTATTTGCTATTAATGACAGCTTTTCAAGCTTTCAAACCACATATATATCTTTTTCTAAATTAGTAGTGATTTTATTTTGAATGATAATGTTGTGGGGCGTAGATGGCCTAGTGATTAGGTCATGCCCCATGTACACGGACGGCCCAGGTTCAGGTCCAGCCTGTGGCTCCTTTCCCGCATGTTTTTCTCTGATCTCTCATCCCTGTTTCAGACTCTATCCTCCTCTCTAAAATAAAGGCATCATTGGTGGGCTCCGTAGACAATTCCATTGTAAGACCCAGCAAATCAGAGCTGGCACTGTGACACTCTATGATTGTGGGGACTTGTGTATTTTTGGCTGAGATCGTGAATAAACTGATTTTATTAAAACGAGGTTGATATCTTGCAAACTTTTGTTTACTACCAGAGCATGTCACCATTTCACTCACTTGAGGAGTCTTGTACTGAGCTAAGAGACTAGCTGAGCCCCTTTAACATATTTTAAAAAAATCCTCATTTTGACACAAACATGCTTTTAACTGAAAAAGTGATATGCTATCAAACGAATAAAACTTGAGGGGTAAGTGACAGAGTAATGATGTGCCGTTCATGAATGAGCCTGTTCTACAGAACAGCTCTTCCATGTAAGCTACAGAAGCTAACTCCCATTTGAGTGCCAGTTTCCTTTCCTCCCTCCTTTGTCATAATTTAATCCACAGTTAAAAAGCCAAAATGGTACCAAATGAAGAGCCTTTTCGGAGCCAAACAACCTGTTCTACGGAGCCAAATGATCTGGATCTCTCAAAAGAGACAGCTTTCCCATCACAACGTGCGAGACTGGACAGACATCAGCTGAGGAAAAACAGGTAAGATCAGAGCTTAATAAGTTAAACTGAGAAAACTGAGTCAACCCCTGGCCGATATTATGTTAACATACAGTATGTTATACTGATATTTCATCAGTATAACCCAAGTGCATTCATAATGGGGATAAGTAAGTTCATTTATGTTTTGGTCTATGATGTATATTTTACTCATTCATTTATGTGCCCACAATTCCTAAACAGCTCAAAACATGGCATTTTTGGGAGCAGAAATCACTTCTTCCCCCTGTTTGGAGATCGCTGCTGCTGCATGACATCATCTGTAAAGAACCTATAACCATCTCATCCTGGAACACCTAAGCTTCTAAAGAGCATCAAAGAAACATATTTCATGTCTGAGGTGCATTATGGGTAATGTAGGAGCCAGAGTCTTTGTAGCAACACAGACTAAAAGCAGAGATATTTCAGCTTCGACTTCTCTATATTTAGTATGTCCCTTTAAAAACTAAACACACTGATCCTTTAACATACACAGAAAGTTCCCTTTAATCATTTCCTTTCTGTGCCCTACAAATATTAGCTACTGTCCTCAAGTATGCAAGCACCAGGGGGATTTACACTACATGGACAAAAGTATTTTGCTACAACTGTTTATCATTTAATTCAGGTGTTTCGATTAGACCTGTTGCCAAAGGAATATAAAATCAAGCACCTAGCCATGCAGTCTCTATTTGCAAACATTTGTGACACAAAATTGGCCATTCTGAAGAGCTCAGTGACTTCAAGTGTAGTACTGTGATGGATGCCACCTTTACAATGATACAGTTTGGGAAATTTCCTCCCTGCTGGACATTCCACAGTCAGCTTCAAGTGGTATTAATCGAAAGTGGAAGCGTTTCGGAACAACAGCAACTCTACAATGGGTTTGCAACACTATTCTGATTCCATAGCTGAAGAGTTCTGAACTTCCTCTTGCATCAATGTAAGCACAAAAACTGTGTGGTGTCACATTACCAAGCATCAGATGGAGTGGTGCAAAGGGTTTGAGCTAGGTTTCTTATCTCCAGTGAAGGCCAGTTTGAATGCTTCAGCATACCAAGACATTTTGGACAATGCTATGCTTTCAACAATGTGGGGAAGGCCTTTTTCTTTTCCAACATGACTGTGCTCCAGTGCACAAAGCAAATAGGCCCATATTCCCACAGAAACACTCTAAAATAGCTGCAAAAGGGAGGTCAACTCCATATTAAAGTATGTGTATCTGAATACAATGTCATTATAGTCCCTGTTGGTGTAATGGTCAGGCAGCCAAATACTTTTGTCCATATATTGTATTTATTGGCAGAAGTATATCTGACTCTACTTAGGAGGTGATATGCTTCCTTTAAGCTAGTTACCACCAGATTCTCTTCTGGTTAACGAGTTACATCACGCACCAAAAGAAGCAAGCAAGCAGCAAACCGTTTTCCTTCCACTCATACTCTTCAATATGTTTCACCCCTACAGCTCTATAACTTGCCATATTGATACCTTCATCTTGTTTACTCTCTTGCCTTTTCTGGCTATTTATGCTGTTTGACTTCTGGGTGAAAGCTGCAGAATGCCTCGGCCAGTTTGGGTCCAATTTGAGGTGCCTAAATGCAAGAGTGAATTAACCCCCAACTATGTTATCTAGGTGGGATCGTCAAACTTTCATCATCATGTGAACATACTGAATATCATGAAGTTGCAACACTAAATGGCTGGAGTATTCTTTGAATCAGGGCACATAAATAAATGATAAACTATGAGTAAATAAAAGGAATGAGGAAACTAGTGATAAGTGAAAGCTTAGACTAACAGAAACAATGGAGCAGAGAATGTTTTCTAATTGTCTAAGAAGACTCAGGCTTCAATCCTGGCTGGGTTCTACTCTATCAGAATTTGAGTTTTCCTTTCCTCTGCTGTGGCAGCACAACCTGCCAGGTGACTATCTGCTCAGCTTGCTGGAGCACTTGCCCTCTCGGCTACATCCTTTTCCCCTTGACAGGTGGAATGGGCCTGTGCGGGCTTGGCGGCTGCAGCAGGATTCCTGGTGATGAGGATAGAAGCGGCGGGGAGGCGGCGAGCCAGAGAAGCTAGGAGGCGAGCGGCTACGGCCAAGGCAACCCACTCCCCCTCCGCCACGGTGCTCGTGGCGGGAGGGTGAGGAGCTGACGGAGCGCTGCAGGGAAGAGGAGCTGCGCGGGGATGCGCTGGAGCTGCGGTGGTGATGTGGAGAGCTGGTCAGGCTGCAGATGCCCATCCTGGAGCCACCATGCTGCGCAGGGGAGCGGTGGTGAAGAGGAGAGCCTCGGGAACTGTGCATCAGCTGAGCAAGGCATGTCAGGAGGTCCGAGTCGCTCGTGCTGCCGGCTCGAATGCGGTAACGCCTGAGCCTGAGAGGATACAAAAGCGAGGGAGGTGATAAATAAAAGCAAGGATGTAGAGAGCAAATCTAAGCAGGCAAATGGCTGATGAATTACATATTGTGCTGAGCAAGGTGAAGCAATACGTTGTAGGGACGAACATTATTATTGGAACAATATTGGTGGATACATTTCTGCCGGTATTTACAGCCGATATTTTGGCTATAAATTCTGCCCATATCAGCAGTAAATACTGGTATGGACAAATACATTTGTGGAGTTTTTAGTTGGACCAATAGACCTTCATCAGCTGAAGTATATTTCTTTATTTATCACCATTTTTTACACTTTAAAGGACTGAAATATGTTAATTTGTTCATCCTAAGCTGTGTATTTCTAAGGACAAAAGTTTTAGGTTTGAGCTACATTTAAATCTCAGTAATGGCTAAAATTATTTCATGAATATCAACATATCGGATATCAGCATAAATCAATATTGTGCATCCCTAATAACTATCCCTATATTTAGCTAAGCCAGCAGGTTGTTAGCTAAGCTTAGCACAATGACTGGAAACAGCTAGCCTGGCCTTCCTGTAAATAAAGCCAAATCTTTTACCTTTAACAAAGTTACCCATGTTTTCAGTTTTCTGCTTATCTAAGGTGACTACCATATTTGCTTTCCACAGACACTAAAGTACAGCCCCATTTCCTAAAAACTTGGGACATTGTTTTAAAAACCAAATGTGATGATATGCAAAGGATATAAACCAAATGCTTACTTGAAAATAGCAAAGATGATATATCAACTGTTCAAGTTTTGAAATGTATTTCATCATTTTTAAAATAAATTGTTTCAAAAAAGTTGGGGCAAAGTTGTGTTTACAATTCTGTGACTTTTGCTAACAACACTCTAATAGGTCATTTCCATTGAGCAGTCCGGTACAGCTCGGTACAGCATGGTACATGTTTATTTGCATTTCCCTTATAAAAAGTTGGAAAGGGTCCCAAATAACTGACCCCTACCATCTTACATTTTTGGCACCCTTTCGTATGGTCGCCAAGCTGACCTATCCATCCCAAAAGAATGGAGCTACACACATAATAGAGGGTTTGCACTGATGCAACTTTCAGCACACCGGGCTGAGTGGCAAGACCATCTGCTCTGAAAAACAGACTAATATTGCTTGTATTAGGGATATCTGGACTGGACAGACATCCATATTGTTTCCTGAACTGTTGACAATATGTGGCCGCAAATCAGGTTTCCTAATGTTTATATGGACCTTATTTCAAGAACACAAAGCAAAGGCTGAAGGCACACATCAGCCTGGTTCATCTGTCAAACTGAATTAATGTCAAAGTTTCGTTAATACAAAGCTTTAGATCAGTTACACTGTATTTCAGAGATTCATTTACTTCTTTCTAGTAGAAAATCTGTAGATTGCTCTGTGATTGTTAAATCTCTTTGCAAAAATATGGGGAGTATTTTAAAATGAGATTGATGTTCCCTGGCTGTCTTACTTGATCTAGTTTGATTTTAATCCCAGTTAAACATTATTAATGGGACAAATTCATACGGTACAGCTCTGAACTTTCACATTATGTCATATAAACTGTTATAGCGTCGGATAAGTTCACCTCATGAAACATTAATGGAAATAAGTTCAGTATTTAACCCAATAGAAATCTGGTTATCTCACAAAGGCTACTCTTTTGATTTCTTTGTTTCTAGATTTCGGGGATTTGTTTGGCTGTTGTAGTAACTGTTTTATGTTTCTGTTGCGTTTCTTTTTTCCTGATCATTGTGTTTTAATGCATTGTGTAAAGTTTGAATTGCCTTGTTGCTGAAGTATGTTATACAAATAAACTTGCCTTGCCATGCAAAATGATGTAGATATTAAAATGATGATACCACCCTCAATGGAGCACCAAGTGAGGGTATGGGTGTCTGTGGAAACTATTTTGGGGTTTACTATTCTGAGCCATACCAAACCGTACTGATTCAAACTGGACCACGAAGCGGAAATGCAGCTCCAGTATTTGGGAACCAAAGAGAAAAATTTCTATCATTTTGAAAATGGAAATTGTATCCAGTTCTTGTTTTATATTGGGTTCTAGCTGCTTGACAGTTTCTGACTTCTTTTGTTACCTTTTTTTGTTTCATGATGCAACAAATAAAGCAACCATCCTCATTTCACCTGGACTCAGCACACTGTCCCAACCTTTTTATAAATGTGTCCCTGACTTTAAATTGAAAATGGGCATACAGTTTTCTAGAAAAAATGTGAAAAACCCCCATCTTCAACTGTGCTGCCTTTTTTAAACCCAAATATGGTCGTTTAATGTTTTGAAAATCAACATATTCCTTTTTTTTAATCTTAATGGCATTACATTCCAACTTTTTTGGAAATGGGGTTCAAGTATCAATATCGTCATCTGATAATGGCTGCCAAGAAAAAGAAATTTTCATCTTGTCATGATTCTTTTAATCCCTAATTATGATAGGCTAAGTTGTCTATTTTGGAATATTTTTATGTTTTCTTAAATCTTGATGCTTGTTAATTCTTTTTCAGAACTGCTTCTGAGTTTAAGTTCATGTTCTGTTAAGGCAAAGGATGCAAATCCACCCATTACCTGCCCTCCACTGTAGAGCGACATGGCGGTTTCCCAGGCGGTGGGCGCGGCATGAATTGTGCGGCGAGCTGCTCAGCAGAAGAAGCTGAATGTACAGGACGAGGAATCCTGCTCTTGCGGGACAGAGGGCTGGAGGAGGAGGAGAGGGAAGGGGCTTCATCTCCCTGGCGGTCAGAGCGTGAGCCCATGAGAGAGTCCTCTTCCTGAGAGCGGTCAGAAGTGGAGGATAGCGGGTCCCTGGCTAGTGAGGCCACTATTGGGGCACGCCTGTCAGAGAGGGAGGGAGAGGCAGTGGGAGAGGGGACTTGACCCTGGTGGTTGGCTTTCTTCTGCAGGAGTTTCTCCTTGGCGGATCCTGGAGGAGGGAGCTCCAGCAGGCTGGACGGCTCCAGGACTGGGATACGACTTTGCCTTCGGCTAGGGTCCTTACGCGGGGCAGCTGGAGGGGAAGAGGCGGGGCCATTTGTCTGATCTGGAGCCTGGTCGACTTCTTTGCCCTCCTCCTCCTTTAACTGAGGCTCTGTGGCAGGAGGATCTTTCTCAGAGTCTTTCAGCGTGGGGAACGCTCCGTTACTTAAATCTCTTTGGCCGTTCACGGGGGAGAGGTGGCCATTGGCGAAGACGGGGCTGCGAGGGGAGCGAGGGGAGCAAGGGGAGCGCGGAGAGGAAGGTGAGCGCACAGGAGGCGAGTGTGGAGAGCGGGGGGAGCGCGGGGAAGATGCATGACTCGGCACAGGGCTTAGAGCTTTGGTGTGGTTGTTTCCGTTGACCAGCATCTCAGCCAGGGGGTCTGTTGGCGTCCCTGGGTGGGTGGGCACATTGTCCTGTGGGGAGTCCAGGTGCTCCTGGACTTGCTGAGCCTCAGCTTCAGCTTCACCTCGCCTCTCCAGCAGGAGGCACTGTGGGGCACTGTCTGATCCAGACTGAGACGACAACCCAGAGGGACGCTGAGCCGTCAACTGGAGAGGAGGGGAGGTGGAGACATGGGAGGAAAGAGAAATAAACACAGTCGTTACTAGGTGGTAAGTTTACTAAAAATGGGAAAAATATGCTAAAAGTCAAAGGCCTGTTGCTGATAGACTACAACATGTCGAGTTGTGCTGTAGTTCTGTAGCAAGAGCCTGATGCAGATGTGTGAAAAGAGAAGAATTGATCAAATGGGGTAATAAATGGTGATTAGTTTGGCAACAGCATGCAGAACCATAGCTACCATTATCAGACCGAAACACACAAGTGCTATGGCAGTGTCAGTCAAGCTGTGAGTACTAAACCAGCAAGTAGGACAGGAAACGTTCACGCAACTTCGCAGGGGGCTTCAGCGAAGAGAGGGTGAGGAACAAATACAGGGAGAGAGAGAGGAAGAGAAAGATAGAGAGGACAAAGACGATCTGAAACAAAAGAGACCATGCAACCTGTAGTCATGAGTCGACATTCCAAACACACATGCCACAATCAGACAAAAACACACACCCCCCCCCCCATGTCCAGACACAAGGACAAATCTGACCCATGCTCTGTCTGGCCTGCACAATGCCCCTCATGGTTTTCTGGAGAGAGCTGCCTAACAACAACACAAAAAAGCGAGCCAACTGAACAAAGAAGCCAAAAAAGCAACTTAAACAAAGTAAAAAGGAATGAACAAAAATGGTGACAGCAGGTGAATGGAGGGTTTTGTTTCACGCGACGTGATTGGGTCGTCACCTGCTGAAGCTGGGCGCGGGTGATACGTATGACAGAAGGGAACTTGGTGTTGGCAGCACCCGCCGGGATGGCCGGCAGCTTCCGGCGATTTGGTGAGCGAGTGCCAGGGGCGGGGTGCTGTGGGAGCGGTAGGGAGGCGTGGCAGGAGGAGGAAGAGGTGGGACGCTCCTGCTGCCGCTGCTGCTGGTCGGCGGACTGGCTGCGCCTCATGCTTGGCTCGCGCAGGTGCAGCGGGTCCGATAGAGTGGTCAGGAGGGTGTGAGGGCTGGGAGAACGCAGAGGGATGGGGCTGGATGTCCGGATTGCAACCTCCTCAGGCAGGGACGGAGGAGAGGTGGGGAGCTAAGAGATGGGGAGGGGGAGAAGTGGGAGGTGGGAGAGAGGACGGGTTGTGAAATTGGTGAGGGAGTGAGGAGATGGAGTAAGAACGGTGGAAGTACTGTGAGGTCGGTTCACTAAGATGACATCTGGTTGGGAGAGTGACGACGAGCTGTTGCAAAAAGGTAAAGCGAGGGGAGGGTCACTAAAATTAGGAGGTTCACTAAGGAAAAAAAGAGGCAAGGAAGGTCGACTTTGGGAACAAAGTGTACATTTTGAACTTGGAGGCAGATGTTCTGGTTGTAGGAGAGAGTAAGGGGTAAGTTATCCCTCTATTCTTGTTTTAAATGGGAATCAAATGCCAAGAATGCTCAACAAATTGCCAATTTGACGGAACTTAAAAGGGCAAAACAATGTATTTTAACTGTGCAAACCAAAGCATATCTTAAAAAAATAAACACTTTTGCTTGTGAAACCAAAAAAATATTGCAAATGGCTGCAAATAAATTCAATTATGCATAGCGTATTTGCAAATCAAAATGTAAGCTCTCTTCCCCCCATGCTGTGATCTGACAAACAGCCCTGCAGTTGTGACACAGATATCATTTTTCTAACACAAGCGAAGAAGCGTGAAAACATAAAGCAGTGACATTTAGCTTCACACTACAACAAGATGCAGCTGGTGGAACTCTGACTGTTTGTTGACATTAGCATTGAGGTTCAATAGCTAGAACACTGTGCAGCTTTTTAACTCAGTAAAAATGCTGACTACAGTCAGTTTTATGTATGTCATGTTGTATGACGACTTTTAAATAATGGGCTTACCTGGGTGAGAACTCCCTCAGCCAGAGCTTCAGCTGGACTGGTAGGAGTGATCGGGGGTAGAGCCCCTGCAGGGCCAACACTGAGTTCCAACTTGTCCACTTTAGCACTTCCCTTGGAGGAAGCCGCGCTTTCTTGTTTAGCTTTACCAGAGCTTGGGCTCGGGCTGCCCTTGTCCCATGCAGGAGATCGCTCCCCTGCCTGCAGCACCTCTGGCTCGTCATCCTCCTCCGAAGGGCTGGAGGTGACTTTGGCTCCTGGGGAGCCGCTGGGCCGCTCCACCATTACCCACTCTTTTGAGTCAACGTCCTGCTTCCCAGAGCTCAGATTAAGGGCCACAAAGCCCCCGCTGCTGACAGCCCCCTCTCCCTGCTCCAGAGATCCAGAAGATTGTGGCTTGGGAGAGCCGCCGTTAGACCGAAACTCCTCGTCGTAGTGCCAGACCCGATCAGGACGCTCCCCAGCTGGTACAGTCTGACCCTGAGTGACAGGGATGATTGCAGCCCCATCTGTGTCTTTCTCCTGGTGCTGGGTGCCGAGCTGCTGCTTTGATGGGCTGGAGGAATACAAAACAGATGCGAACATCAACTCTACTTTATTCAAAGAAAAATACTGAATAATCATCCTGTTTTCTTCAGACATACCAGGCCTCAACAAAGCGCTCTGGACTAGGTTTGGACTCCAGGCCCAGCCTCCTCTCCAGCTCAAAACTATGAATGTTGCGGAGCTTCCTCAGCAGAGGGCCATCACGGTCTGCAGCACCCACCTCAGAGTGTTTGACCGGGGAGCCCAGGCTCGGCCCAGCGTATGGGCTCTGGTGTCCTTGGTTACCCTGGTTGTTGCTGTGTTCCTCCTCCGTTCCCGCCTACAGAAACCAGTCAGTTCTGTTATCAGTTCAAAAGAAACATAGCTGTAATTCAAACAAGCTATTAACAGTCAATAGTCTACCTTCCACACTGCTGTCCTGATGCGGTTTCTGTTACGGTCCAGCTCCTCCCACACATCAGCCTCCTGGTTGCGGTGTGGGTGTAAAGGAGAGCCTGACAGACGCTCCGGAGCAGGATTGTTCTCCACGTCACTGAGCTGCTCGTCCTGTAGAACCTCATCTGTGTTTTCTCTCATGAGGTCACCAGGGATCAGGGAGGCATTCGCCATGCTGAGGGGGACAAAAGATCCAAAGATTACCCTGTTTTTAGGGCTCTCAGGATGTATTAAAGACATATTTATGTATGAAACATACCCCATGTGTGCCGGGGTGAGGCGGGTGTGATGTTGTGGTGTTGTGGCTGCAGCACTGATTGTCAAGGTGCCATCTGTTCCAGTGCGCTCCCAGTCATAAGGATCATTCTCCACCACGTTGTAGGTTTTCATGCTGTTGTCAAACACTGACATAAGCAGCTGTAAAAACACAAATACACACAGCTGACCTTTTTTAATTTTAATTTGAGATTTAAAGAAAACATGCCTTCTTAAAGCGTTAAAAGACAAAACATGTAAGTAGACCATTCAAGCTGCTTTCTACAAACCTTGTTTCCAAAGGTCCCACCCATTTATATCTAAGAAAAGCCAAGCCCCCCCAAGACCCACATGTATTTAAAAAGTGATAGATTGCTATATAAAAATCAACATAAATCTTAATAGCTTCATGGACAAAATCCAAAGAAAACAGGTCTTCATAGGTTGTTCATACCAAAGGCGTTTGTCCAAACTATTCAAGTAAAGTATCACCATGACCTTAATTAATATAATACCATCTCTGGGATCCCAGATAGGGGACCTAGGGTACCTTCCTGGTGGGCAGTAGGGTTACCACAAGCCCCTGGTCATGCTGTGATTGACTGCACCGATTGACTCACACTCAGTGAGAGGCCATGCTGAATTCCCTCGAAGTGGATGTCAGGATGTCTATGAAGACCACTGGTGGTCTCTGAGCATATCACAGAGGGTAAAAAAGCCCAGACAAAAGAAATGCTGAGGGACACGTTTGTTATGGTACATTGGGCCCCATGATGAATCCTTAGCATCCTACGTGCCTAAATTGGATGCACATGACTGTAGATCAACATTCCACTTTCAACACCAGCTGCTCTCCTTAGCTCCCAAACGCTTATACAGCATTGTTAAAAGTAGAGGTCATGCAACATAGTGGTAAATATGATCCATCCCAACTTTTTTGAAACATGTTGCTGGACTCACATTCCACTCTGGAAAGTAATTTTCTAAAATGCAATTAGGTTGGATATGTTGTTGCTAATTAAAGATAGGGTTCTGAGGGGTGCAAATGGCCTTGTGATTAAGTTGCACCTCATGTACGCAGGTGGGTTTATGTCCGGCCTGTGGCTCCTTTCCCATGTGTCTCACTCCCATCCCCCTTTCCAACTCTATCCACTGTCCTCCTCTCTGAATAAAGGCATCAAAAGACCCCAAAATATCTTAAAAAAAAAATGGGGTTGCAGAGGTTTGCAAGTCATCACATTCTGCTCTCATCTGCATTTTACACTGTATCCCAGCTTTTTTAGAAGTGAGGTTGTAGATGTACTGCACACACCTTCATTTGATTTTGAAAAAAAAATCAATCTTCAAAATGCTGAACCAAACACTTAATGTGGTCAGAAAAGCTCAAATCTTTGCTTAGACCCCTGAATGACCTGGTAGTCCGGCTTGGTGAAGTAGTCAAGGCTGGAAACGTGCTCCAGGAAGACCCCAAACTCTGCTGGCAGGTGTTTGAGCATGAGACGATGGTCGTAAGTCTCCTTTAGCTTCCCCACGTGCTCCTAGGAATGAACGCACACTTAACTGTCAGATCTCATCTCATACTGCTGCCTGGACAGCGTTATTTAAGCGTACAGGGAAGATGAAAACGTTGTCTCGTCTTACTTTGTCCTTGATCTTCCTCCATGGGAGCTGACCAACCAGAAACTCCACCAGCATGTAGAAGAGAGACCAAAGGTCATCATGTCGGCCCATCTCCTGCAGAAGTATGTGACGGTTTGGTTAACTTTAATTAAAAATTTAAAATGCTTGACTATTGAGAATAAAGACACCATAAAGACAGATACTGACCTTATTCTTGTGTGCATTGACGGATGCATAACGAACTGTTCCCCTGAAACCTGCCACTGGACGGGGCTGACAAAGAAAAACAGAGCAAAACTTTAATTTGCATAAATTTTTGGGGCCTAATTTGGCAGCTCAACAAAAATCACATTTTTGACCTCATTATACAGCTGATATATAGTAGTTATTAACAATGTATCTATTTAGACATCAAAAAGAAGCAGAGAAACTTAAGCTTCTAATTGGGAGAGTTCCTTTTCTCTTTACTTCTCTTTACCTGGAACCAACAGCCTTCACCTGAGACAAGATCTGGCTGTTTTAATGCTGAATGTTCAAACATGTTTACCGGTTAGTCCAAATCTTTATCTGTGTCTTTCACACATATACAAAACACCTAAAAATTCAAGGTAAGCTTAATAGTCAAAATCTCAACAACCTCATTTGTCACCTAGACTTTGTCAGGGCTTTTCCTCACCAGTCCTTGTAAAATCTCTGCAAAAGTTGAGTTTATGAGTTATGAGTTTGGACCCAGCAGGAAATGTTTAGGAAAAATCAATCAAAGGGATGGAGTGATCGCTCTATTACCCAACTTTTAAGATCTGTCCTTAAGTATCAAGCAATTTCTATGAATACCTGTGTGCAAATGCTTCTGCTTGTAAGGAATAATAAAAAAAAAAGTGCTGTGAGAAATTATTTGCCCCTTCCTGATTTCTTTTTGGTTTGTGACACTTAAATCTTTCAGATGATCAAACAAATTTTAATATCAGAAACAGATTACTCGAGTTAATACAAAATGCTGTTTTTAAATGATGATTTCATTTATAAAGGGAAAAAGTCATCCAAACCTACCTGGCCCTATGTAAAAAGGAATTGCTCCCTAAACCTAATAACTGCCTGGGGGCAACAGCTGCAGGCAAGCATTTACAATAACTGGCGATGAGTCTTTCACATCACTGTGATGGAATTTTGGGTCAGTCTTCTTTGCAGAATTGTTTTAATTCAGCCCCATTAGAGGGTTTTCCAGCCTGAATGGTCATGCTCAAAAACCTTCAACCCAAAACCTTAATATTTCCTTTTGTTAAGTCATCATCCAGCCACTCCTGGGAAGGTTCTCAACAGGTCCAAGTTTTCTCCATTTGTGGGTAATGGCTCTCACCGTGGTTCACTAGAGTCCCAAAGACTTAGAAATGGCTTTGTAGGTCTTTCCAGACTGATAGATATCAGTGACTCTATTTCTAGTGTGTTCTTAAATTCATTCAGATGGCGCCATGATGTGTTGCTTTTTGAGATCTTTTAGCCTACTTCACTTTGTCAGACAGGTTCTATTTAAAGGATTTCTGGATTCAACAGGTCTGGCAGTAATCAGAACTGGGTGTAGCTGGTGAAATTGAACTCAATTTTCAAAAAATGGGGTTACTCACAGTTAACTCATGATTTAACAAGCAGGGGAATTACTTTTTCACAGGTTTGGATGGCTTTTTTCCCTTAATAAGTGAAACAATTTAAAAACTGCCTTTTGTATTTACTCTGGTTATCCTTCTCCAATATTAAAATTTGATTGATGATCTGAAACATTTAAGTGTGACAAATATGCCAAAAATGAGAAATCGCGAATACTCTCAGTCAACAAGGATACTCACAGGTCGGACCTCCTGACAAGAGTTGGTGAACTGGCGAGCTAAACCAAAGTCCAACATGTAGCAGGTTCGACATGTACTCGGGAAGCGGCCCATGGCGAAGTTTGACTGAAGCAGAAAGGGCAAGACAACATTAAATAGCAAAAAAACAAAAGAATCAGCAACAGTATCTGTAACCAACAAAAAAATGCATTGATCATGTAAACTACCCAGGCAGTAGAAGGAAAAACATTCCCATGAGTCTTGAATACTAAAAAATACACTAAGTGCTAGGTAATGATAAACGACAAAAAAAAAAAAAAAAAAATCTTATCCTTTGTCCAGATAATGTAGTTGGGACTCACTGGTTTGATGTCCCTGTGCAGGAAGCCCACAGAGTGGATGCTCTCGATGGCCTCCAGGATCTGACGCCCGAGGCGCAGCGTGGTGCTGATGCTGAAGGTTCCTCGTGTCATACTTCTCCTGAGGTCAGCCAGGTTTCGGCCCTATAAAGATTACATAACACTGAGTTGATAAATTCCCATCTTCAAGATCACAGTTAGACTCCAGGCTGTTATCACACATGTTAATTTTTAAAGACAAGTCTTACAATATAGTGACAGTGGTGAAAAACACTCCATTCAGCTAAGCATCTAAAATTACACACTGTGTGGTCTGAGGTCAGTTAAGTACACATAAATGTCCCATTCCTGTGGGTATGGTTGTTTAAACCATAGCTATACCACTTCAGAAACACTCAAACCTCATCTGTCATCAATTCAGAAAAAGTATTTGGTGAATTTGTAAATATAGCTTTGATACAACAACAAAGGACGTGAGCTGAATGCAGGACGAGACTAATTTGATGCCTCTGTAGATCACAGCAGGCTACAAGGAAAATGAACACTGCAGTGCTGCCTGAATCTCTACATCAGGACCGTCGTTATAAGGCGGGACAGCTGAGCAATGCTAGCGACGCAGGATGACAATCTTTTCAGCAGACAATTTGGCCCACAATGTAGCATCGCATAAAGTATTAGATGGATTGGATCCTCAGAGAATAAAGCCTAATGACTTCAGTGAGTCAGCAAATTCTCCTTTGGCACCTTGAAGAGGTTCACAGTTGTGGTTTAAAGTTAAATATCAGAACTACAAGATGGATTTCTATAAAATCTGGCATGTTTTCCTGGAAGAAAGGATTATTTTGTACTTTATTTTTCTTGTTTGTTTTTTTTTTTAATCACAAAGACACACAACGTGAGTCCTGTATTGCCTTGTCTCTAAAACATTCAATCCTGTCACTTGTTGAGTAATTCAGTCTTTATCCTGTCATCGTGATGGAAACATGGTCCATTTCTTCCATTTCTCTTGACATTGTTCCTCTTCAGTCGTCAATTGATGAGTCAAATGCTCTATGACAAATATTTCATCCACTATTTTTAACCATTCTTCTTGTGTTGGTGGGTCAGATTTATACCATCTCCTCGTGATGGCTTTTTTACTAGCTGCCAACAGGATTTTCAAAATCTATCCTGTCTCAAAAACAATATCTCCTGTAGTGTATCTTGCATGTAATAGGTATAACATAACCCAGATTTTTATTTGTTATTAAATGAACATTTTCCCCAAACTGTACAATTCTCAGACAAAGCCAAAATACATGGGAATGATTCAGGGATAAGGTGTAAACATCCCTTTTCAAGTCCAGCCACAAATTTGCTATTGGACTGAGGTGAGGGCTTTGACCCAGCCACTCCAGAACATTCACCACCGTTGTTTTTGATCCATTTCTGCACAGCTTTTGCTTTACACTTCCGGGCATTGTCTTGCTGGAAGATAAATCTTCTTCCAAGCTGTAGTTCTCTTGCAGACAAAATATATTTTGCCGCATTCATCTGACCCTCTACCTTTACAAGCCTTCCAGGGCCGGCTGCCAGGAATCATCCCCACAGCATGATGCTGCCACCACTGTGCATCACAGTGAGGATGGTGTGTTTGTGGTGATATACAATGCTTTGTGTCCGCCAAACACAACATCTGTTTGTGTTTGGTGGCCTCTCTCCCTAGTCTCCTTTTGCATGGTCTCTCAATCTGTCAGGACGGGCTGATCTAGGCAGATTTATACATGTGCTATATTCCTTCCATTTCTTGATGATGGATTTAATTGAACTCTGGGGGATGTTCTGTGCCTTGGATATTTTTTTTTGTTTCCATCTCTTTTTTTGTAAGGGTTTGAGTATTACAGAACAAAAAAGAAGGAAATCAGCATTCAGGGAAACAAGCCAGGAAATGTTTGTAAAAACATTTAATCTGAACACTTATTAAGTAACTGAAGTACTGGATGATTACCTATATTTCAACTCCATCTGCGTAAGTTTGACATGTATGCCTTGGAAGAAAACTAGCCAAATAAGTTTATGTTTGAGGCTTCAATCCTCTGCGCTGACACCAACCTGAAGCTCCATTACTACGTAGTTAAATCGGTCATTGCGGCCACATCCCACAAAGCGACACACGTGGTCCTTACCTGAGAAGAAAATAAAGATAAGAGAGTTAGAAAAGAGTTGAGGTCACTGTGTGATCACCTGACCCGGGCTGCATAATCTGATGATTTGATGAGGCATGCTTTGTGAATAATGAAGGCTAAAGTGTCTATATTTCTTAGCTCTGCTGTTTAGTCAGCTTTCTTGGATGACTACCATGCTGATTAATAGGCTATGATAGCAAAAATAATATTTATAGAGCACAATTAATTAAAAGTACACTTAATGTGCTTTAAAGCAAAAAGCAATCAAACACCAGAAAGAATAAGAGGAAATCCAGTAACGGCTAGAAGGTCTTAACATCCAATCACAGAGGGTTACTCATCAACACAGATAAAGAAACTGTTAGTACATTAGAG
This sequence comes from Cheilinus undulatus, assembly GCF_018320785.1. Classification (NCBI taxonomy): domain Eukaryota; kingdom Metazoa; phylum Chordata; class Actinopteri; order Labriformes; family Labridae; genus Cheilinus; species Cheilinus undulatus. The sequence continues at coordinate 18,498,705 of NC_054882.1, forward strand.
TGAATACAGAGGTATTGAGCTTAACTTTAAAAGTAAAGACAGCTGACACATAACAACTGGTTCACACATGTGCTTGACTGCCGTATGTGCTTGTGCATGCGCGAGCAGACATGCATGTGTGTGGGCTCTGGTCTCAAAGGACACTATTGCAGTGGCCGCTCAACTGCAGCCACACCCTGTTCCCACCAACGCACAGAGAATGCAGATTATCTCCAGGTTCAAAACACATTTAAAGGTACAATAAGCAGCATTTAGAACATTCATTTAACAGATACTAAATACATCCAAACTTAATACATCTTTGAGTAATGAGGTTATTAATTCTAAGTCAAATAAAACTCTCTCTGTTTTTGTTTCTCTTAGCTCTGCGTTCACACTGACAAAATGGCACTTTCTTAGATTGATTCAGGTTTCACTCTCTAACAATTAGAGCAATTTAGACTGCTAGATTAAGGTGTTGTATTTTTCCCCCTGTGACGTTATGCCTTCAGTATGACGGTCGCAGAAGTGTAATGGAGTAAATGATACCAGCTTGGAGGGTAGCAAGTATGTTCCCAGGTGGCAATTTCCCTTTTCGACTAAATGCTCCTTTGATTTGGATCGAACCAACTAGTCTAAAGTGGAGAAATAGTTAAATCTTACAGAGCCATTGTGTCATTGGGTATATATTCTGGGGCTGATATACTGATTAGAGTAAGCTTAAGTTAGCAGTTAGCACTGCCAGCCTCCGTTTCACTGCGCAGATTAACCTTGTGTTCAGTGTGGGTACTCTTCCTCAACAACAGCCTACATACAACTTTATTTTCATTTTCTAGCTCAAAATAATGCCAGACCATGCTGTTCTTATGACACCCTAAACGGATGGCATTCTGTTGAGCATCTATGAGGTCAGGTACTGATGCAGGATGGGAAGGCCTGGCTCATGTCTTTATAGTCCTTCCTTTGTGCACAGGAGCACAGTCATGGTGGAATAGAAAAAGGCCTACCCCAAACTGCTGCCACAAAGTTGGAAGCATAGCACTGCTATCACTGAAGAAAAAGGGCCAAGCCCAAACCCTTCCATCTGACGCTTGGCACTGGATTTTGTGATGTGAATCAACCACATATCGAGCAGGGATGGCCCAACTCAGGGAAACTGTATCTGAGTTTTGTCACAAGAGTACAATAAATCTCTCTAAATGAAAGAAAAGACTACGTTTGGACTAAAATGCTTTATAGCATTGGTTCTCAATCTGGGGTCTGGAACCCAAGATCCCGGGAGGTAAGGCTCTGCCTGCTCCAAGACTGAGAGATCACACTGGCACATATTGAGTGAAATCACAATAAACTGTTATTAAATATTTTATCCAAATGTCTTTTGGTAAGAAAACATGTATAAACCTTTCTTCTAGGGTTTTATGAGTGAAACAATTAAAATAAAGTTATGTTTTCTTGAAATAAATTTTTCACGTTTTTATTCATGTGTACTTTGGAGGGCTTAGCTTCTCTTAAATTGAATGGGGGGGGGCTTAAAGGAATAAAGGTTGGGAACCACTGCTTTCAGTAATAAGAGTAAAATCAGTGTTGGTTTGCAGATCAGTCCTACAAACAACTACAGCTGGCTGGTCAGAGCATGAAGGTAGGGGTAGTAGAGGAAGGGAAGCAAACTCCAAAAGTCAAATACTAGACCTAAAAAGGGCAAATTCCACCATATTTTTAGACAAATGATCCAGTTAAAAGAGCCATTATTAGCTCCACACGACCCATTACTCCTCTCCTCTGGCCTGTGGGTTGATGTCGACTCTTTCCAGCCACACTGGTCAACAATGTTTGGTGTACTTGAGTTCAGCCTCTCTAAAGTTACATTGCTGGTTCCCTGAGGAAGCAACAGACCCTTGATGCCCCAGGCCGCAGCCATTAGCCAGCAAACATGATCCCAGCCATTGATTTTCCTCTCAGAAGGGTAGGAAGAAAAAAAGGGTAGTGGTTAAAAGGAAGGAAGAGGGGAGGGAAAAGACATGGTTAAAAAAAGACAGAAAAGAGTAAAATTACACGACCCTGCTGTAGGCACTTTCTTGTAACTCTGCTGTGAGACACTGGGAGTGTCCCAGCACACAAACATCCACTTCCTCTTGTTATGTCACTCTCATCAGAAACTTGTTGACAAAATACTCCCACATTAAAACCAAGATGTTAGACACAGAATGGCTGTTCTGCTGCCCTGTCTGAAAGAATGTTATTGTTTTTTCTGCAGACTGAAGCACACTGAGCTGAACCCCGGGCAACACTGTTTTTTTCAGATGAGTCAGATGATCTATATCTGGTCTCAGAGGGAGAAATTATTTTAGATATCACTAATGCACAAAGGCTGTCCCTGTATTTCCAACTAGCATGACGTTTCTTGACTCTGTCTGCTTTTTCCCATGTTTGTTTTATTTTATATTTTTGTTTCAATCCAGGACAAATACTTTGCAGAAGATAAGCGAGTCCTTATGAGAATTTGTTTCTCCTGCCACCCACGATATCCACTTTCACTATCTTTAGGAGAGACTCAATAGGTCAAAGTGTCGGGGGGTGGTGAATTGATCAGCTTCAGAAATGTAACCAAATCTGCTGAATCCATTTGGACTCACCCTGGAGCTTCTTGAGCACAGCCACCTCCATCTTCAGCACCTGTTTGGGCTGCTGCGCCGACTCCACCTTCAGCGCCACACTGACCCGGGTCATCAGGTCCACCGCCTCGTAGATCTCTCCAAACCCACCACCCCCGATTTTCTTGACCTAGAGGAGGAAGTTGAAGAAAGAAAGATGTCTGTGCTAATACACTTAAATATATTCCTTAACATAGACTGCACAAAAAGTGTTACTATAATGCTTGATAAAAGAGGGACTGAGAAGATCACAAGAGCAGATCCAAATGTTCTGATTGCCTTTTTTTCCTTTCATTAAGGGTCATTTTCTTTATACTTAACCAGCTTTCTTAAAAACTTTCTGACTTATATGATGCAGTGAGCAAGACTGTGTCCAGTCTTTCCCAGCCAGCTAAATATGGGTCTGAACAAATGGCACTACTGTCAATGACAACATTATTGTTTATCATTCCTCTATTTATCCTATTTTGGGCATGGTGTCTTCAACTGTATGCACTAAATTCTTTGCAATATAAAAGCATCTGTTTCCCACACACAGACCAAATTTGGGCGGGCTGCCCAGGTATATTTACAGCCACATAAGTATATTTGTATAAACCTTTTCATATTTTTTTCAAAAACCCATTTAAATTTAGCATCTATGCACAAGAGAGAAGTATTCCAGTATGTAAAATCTTCCTTGATCGCATTTAAAGAGCGCCATCATCCTCTTATCATTATTTGGGCGATAGAGGACTACACTTTCTCAACTTTCAAACTGTTGGATCATGTCTTTTATAATCTTTGGCTGGTCCTGATTGATCACAAACACTAGAAGAAGAAATTTGAGCATTGTGATTGGCAGACAGGTTAACAGGCAGTTGTTGTCTTTTATTTATTTAGATTTATTTAACCAGGAAAACCTCAGCTATATTAAGAATCTCATTAACAAGAGTGTCCAGGCCAAGACAGGCAGCTTCATAATTAACAAGAGTTGCAGACATGAAACATTAAACATAAAAACACCACAAAATACAGATCGACCAATCCAGAGTCACAGATAAGAAAGCCATCAGTCCAAACATCTACAACCTGGTCTTTCACTTCTGGTCTTAAAATGGAGGACAGCTAGCAAGACTGCTAAGTTTTGTACCATAATAAACATCATATATAGACAAATAATCATGGATTTAGAGATGTGGATTTATAGTATCAGAACTCTGGATGAATGCTGCACTTTGAGCCTGGATTAAAATGTTCTGGAAGGGATCTGTAGATTGGTAAAGAGTTAAACTTCCAATCACAGTTTACTCCATAGAGATCAGTCAAACAGATATTGTTTGAGATAAACAACGCATGCACTACCACTTGGGATTGCTGGCGATCCTGCGGGTTTCAGCAGAGGATGAAGTAAAGTTGTTTTAGAGTTGGTTCCCTTAGAATATCTCACAAGTATCTGCATGCAAAGAATGACCAGTTTTACAATGTCTGGCAGCCCGATTTAAACAATATTGGACCTCATTTTACTGCCATTATTTCAAAGTTTGTTGAGCCTGGATTATAACCTGTTATAAGGGTAAAATGGATAATTGCCTGTATGACTGCATCCATGTGAGCTGTTTGTTTTCATCTGTTTGTCATTGTTTATACTTGGTGGTTTATGACATCATTGCCTCAATATGGGCTTGTTAGTTTATTGTGGAAAAATAAGAACATTTAAAAAAGATCTGGTCATCACACTTTCCTTAAGCATGCTGTGATTAAATACCTTTCTGAAGGTGCAAAACACAACAAATGTTCAGCAGATGAACAAAGACAGGAGAGTTAAGACGGGGTCTGCATATTCATAGGTTGAAACTTCATCTAAGTTTTAAAGTTTATTTATGGAGTGAAAAAATGATTTTGATAAGACCTGCTTATATTTAAGTTATATGCATTAACCATAAGCTGACATGCATCTATATATATTTTCAGTTCTTCTATTTCCTGTGATAATGAGTCACTTCTGATTGTTTTCTCAAAGTCATGACTTATTAATCTCATTATTGTGGGATAACAAAGCTGTTTTTCTGTTATTGCTGATGCATTTTGTTATTATCTCAAAATAAAGCTTGTTTTTCTGATAATAATGGGATAATTTCCTAAAAATTAAGTGAACCAAATTACAGGCTGCTCACTGAGACAGTCTGCTATTGTCCACACAACAACCTCCGTTCTGCATGATAGAAAAAATAAAAATAGTTCCTGTACCTTTTGTTTTTATTTTCACAAAGGAATAAAACTGTCAGCACACTTTTCCCAACAACAACCTATTTCCCCTCATTCAAAACGCTCCTGGCGCTTGTACCTTTTTATTCTCAGCGCCCACAGAGCTTTACGTACCCACGTGTCCTTCACTGTCCTCCATACACACAGAGCCTTGTGTCGCACTCAGAGCTAAAGTCATAGGATTAGCTGCAGCACTGTTATGTAACTCTACTCCTTGGAAGACAGGAAGTGGTGCCAGGCTGCCAGTGAGGAATAACAAGCTCACATGGCACCCGGCTGGCACAGCAGAGAGAGACATGGGCCCCTCAGGGAACACTGCCTCTGCCGCCTATAGAACACCGCACCACCACAAATAGCTACACCTGGCTATAATTAGATCTCCCACACTGCTGCAGCCCTACCTGGATGGAGGTACATGACCCCAAACTGTCCAAAGCACAGATGAGGTGGAAAAATTCTCATGCTGGGAAAAGCAACATTTATGGACAAAGAGCTGTTGTGTGTGGGTGACAGGCGGTGATGGAGCCGGAAACACACGCCGCCTATTGTTGCCAAGTGGCACATCACTTACCACTTTCCATCGTTCCTTGACCAGGGAGAGCACGCTTAGGATGTCAGCTTGCTCCGCTCCCCCGCTCATCCCGTCTGTGGACCAGGGACGCTGTCCTCACTGCTTCCCCCCTCAACCAGCAACCTTAGATTAGGCCGGGCATTTTTAGTCTTGATGGAGAACCCTACGGAAGCCTAGGAGACACAAAAATGCCAGAAGATGAGAAAAAAATCAAAGTACAACAATTAACTGTTATTTGAGCAAAAATGTCACCTTTAGTCTCTTAAACTCCTGTGTTTGAGATGAATTTAAAAAAAGGCCTGTATCAAACCTGGTTGAACATGTAATAGTCTAAGTGGAGACAAAGTTAAACTCCTGGCTTCGTGGTTGGAGCTTTCTGATACCCAAACCATCTCTGCAGCTGCCACAGCTGCAGCTGGCAGCTGCTCTCCTAGACAAACTCAGCCCACCAACTCACAGGCAAAATCTCTGCTCCTTAAATTACAAAAAGGCTTCATCTGAGTGTCATTTTTCCCAAACATTTATCTTCTATGTGACAGCAAAGTAGCAGGTGTAATGAAGAAAGCACTCATCGTCTATTCACCTATAATGAGATGGTTCATTCTGTCTAATTCTGCATTAGGATAATCAGAGGATTTTTGTGTCATGATAGAACTATTTAAAAGCTAAATATGTTTAATCGCAAGCCTTTTTCCCATATGCACTTCTGGGATTAAAAAAACTCAGTAAGGCTGCTCCTGAAATCTTGCTTAGTTAGTAGTTTACACATCCACCTCATGGCAGGAGACTTTTCCTGTCAGACAAGAAGGGTTTGTCTCTGGAGGCTTTAAATGGCATAACACTAATGATGATTCATTGTGAAAATGGCAGAGATTTTGTAGCTATGATGACTATTTTTGTATTTAAAGACTTCTACATCTATTTGGATATAATCAAGGCAAAGGAGCAATGAAAACATAGCAATAATGCATGCTGATGCTGCACCTGAAAAAGCTGCCTAACCTGTGAGGCATGTTGGTTTATTATTGAAAGGCTTGTGCTACCACAGTGCAGAAAAGATGACAAAGTTAGTACCAACATATTGGATATATGGTGGAAAAGCTAATGCTAATCTGCTATGCTGCATGCTAATAAAGTAAATAGACTCTGACATCATAAATGACAAAAGTGGTGCTAAACTGCTAAAGCTGCATGTTGAATGTTGATGCTGAATGTCTGCCTGTGATGGATTTTTTTCTTTCAACTGTGAGTGATATTATTAGAAAGTGGAAGCGTTTAGGAACAACAGCAACTCAGCAGAGGACCACGTAAAACCACAGAGCAGGGTCAAAGACTGCGAAAGTGCATGGTGCACGTAAGCTTAAAAATGTAGAATGGGAGCTTCATGGCTTGGGCTCCCGTGACTGAGCTGCTGCATGCAAGTCTCACATCACCAAGTCCAATGCAAAGTGTCTATGTAGTGGTGTAAAGCAACCGACACTGGACTGGACGAATCACACTTCTCTGGCAGTCACGTGTGAGTCTGGGTTTGGCAGATGCCAAGAGAAAGTTACCTGCCTGACCATACTGGGCAAACTGTGAGGTTTGGTGGAATAGGGACAATAGTATGGGGCTGTTGTCAGGGTTTGAACTAGGCCTCTTATCTCCAGTGAAAGCCAATCATAATGCTTCAGCACACCAAGACATTTTGGACAATGCTATGCCTCCAACTTTGTGGCTACAATTTGGGGAAGGCACTTTTCTATTCCAACATGACTGTGCCCCAGAGCACAAAGCAAGGACTATAAAGACATGGTTTGATGAGTTTGGTGTAGACTGGCCCACACGGAACCATTACCTCGACTCCATCAAGCACCTTTGGGATGAACTGGAACAGAGATTGCGAGCCAGGTCTTCTTATCCAACATTAGTGCCTGACCTCATAAAGGCTCTATAGCATGAATGGGCACACATTCCCACATAAATTCTCCAAAATCTTGTGGAAAGCCTTCTAAGAAAAGGGGGGGCTGTTATGGCTGCAAACAAAGGGGGGCCAACTCCATATTAAAGTAATGGTCAGACGCCTAAATACTTGGATGTTACTGAGCACTTACCAGCTCATATCTAATAGATGCAGATGTTAACCCATCCTGTAACTGCCATCATCAAACAGATCAAACTATGAGCACTAAACAGCTTTAATGAAGAAGCTGTGTTAATTCCATCTTGTCTGAGTCAGAAATGTGGCCAGGGCAGTGATGAATATATGCTAAAAATATATGCCCAAATTTTATATGGAAGTGTGGGATTTGCTGAATATGGTTTGACATTTGGCTGTCTATTGGCAAATTAGTAAATCCTACTTTTGCAGCCAGTTAAACACATGCAGCACATAATTACCTACATTTTGATCCCTTTACTATGTACAGTGCTTAATAAAATTTATTAGATCACCACCCAAAGTAAGGTTTATGCCACAGCTGCCCTAAATTAACAGCATTGGTAATTACCAAAATCATTTTTTTAAGTTTCTGCAATGGTTAATACACTCACACACTATGTAGAAGCTCTTTAACCCAAATGATATTTTTAATGCTAAAACATAAGTATTATTGTTATCCATTAATTTTCAAATTTACTGATTCACAAAAAAACTGAAAAAAGTAAAGTACATTATTATTTCTTGATTAATATGTCAAATTATAGTTATTTACTTGCAATCCTGAACAGAAAAATTAGTTTTAGTGGTTGAATGTTATGCTTGATTCATTTCTGACTTCTCAGAGAAGCCCAGTGAGACGGCTCAAATTTGGGTATAAAAAGGGGAATTCAGTTTGAAATTCCTCATTCCTGTTCAAAATGGGAAAACGTGGAGAGCTCACTGAAAATGAAAGAGTCCGCATTAAAGCACTTCATGATGCTGGATGGTCTCTGAGACGAATATGACAGATGGTCTAATAAATTTGTTAAGCACTGTATGTAGCAAGGAAATTTGCGGCCTAAGTAGAAAATTTGATATTGAAGGTGATCAGGTTATTCAGGCTTTATTTACACTTTATATATATGCATATTAAAACGTACATATTAGTACCATGAAATCAACAATATTCAAAGTGCTATGATGGGAAAACAATGGGATTTATGTTTTATAGGACTGTAGTTAACCAAAGAAAAAACTCAACTGAAACCATATTCAAAAGTTATACAATCCAGATTTTCTGCAGGTTTTTACTACAGTTGACTGAATGAATGACTCTGCTTAAAGGATCATTTGCTGCCGTGTGATCCACAAACTGGTCTCACTGATGACTTGTCTCTTACACACTACAAATCCTTCATAAATACATATATTGCTGGGAGAAGCTCCGTTCGTACGTACATAATACTTTTATTTTGAAAAGCTCCAGGCATACTATATACTGAAATCAGTCACTTGTAGGGAGCTTTATCGAGGTAAAACTTAGAAGAATGACAGAGCTTTGACAGCAGAGAGACAAAATCAACACGCAGCAAACTCACGGCGGCAACAACTGCAAGCAACAAAACCGTCTGAAAAATGGTTACTGCTTAGCAACGGAGAAGAGCGCTGCAGAACCGTGACGTCACACTAATGTGACTCAGATCAAAACATGGTGGTCTCCTGGTGAGTTTATGAGCTGAAATGAACTCAAAATGCAGGTATGTGGGATATTTAGTGGTTTTTTAGTTTAATATACATTTGAGACATACAAATATCTATCCAACAAGATGAACTTGTCTGATCATGCAGGGTTTAAATAAAAATCAGCCAGCCCATACAACAAGGACAAAGTGGAGTTTCCTCTGGATAGGCTGTGTATATTCTCCTGAATTATACAACATCCGTGTGAGAGATAAGCATTCCTCAGGAGAGAACACGCTGGAAACTTCCTCTGGTCTGCCTTCAAACACTCGAAGCAAACCCGCGTTTCGATTTATCATTCTGCACACGGCGCCCAGGCATCTACGGTTATGCAACCAGCCTTCAAAACACTATTTGGTTACAGGGCATGATCTCAACATCAAGGAGGCAATCAATCCCATAATGCACCAGGATGAGGTCGGGAGATGGAAGAGGGAAGCGTGGTTAGACTTGATAAAGGTAAAATGACAAGTATGTTCTGACATGTAAGACACCACGGGATGAGGTGTCTCAGGTTTTTAAATCTCATCCTGAGACGGACGATTGCTCTGATCAACTTTGAGCTTTAGCTTTTTTTTAGTCACTTTTTTCTACTTTCTTCTTCTTCTTTGATTCTTCTGCCGTCTTATTCTTCTTTGGCCAGTTAACTTGCACTCCTATAGCCCTTGTTCATGGCATAAACACCACCGTGAGGAGTCATAAAGTCACTGGGGAAATCTGTCTTAGACTCCAAGTGCTACACACAAACAGCTGCTACCACAGAGATACAAATAACTAGAGGCAACAACAACCTACATGTAAACACAAAAACCACATGTACAGAGGAGAAAATGCCAATGAAAAAAACATAACTTTATTGCACATAATGTTGCATAAGACTTGAATAGACTAAGTACAAACCAAATTCCATAGAAGTTGGGGCGCTGTGTAAAACGTAAATAAAAAAAAAAATGCAACGATTTGCAAACCTTATAAACCCATATTTTGTTCACAATAGAACATAAACAACATATCAGATGTTGAAACTGAGGCATTTTATCATTTTCTGAAAAAACAGGAGCTCTTTTTGAATTTGATAGTAGCAACACGTCTCAAAAAAGTAGGGACGGGACAATGAAAGGCTGGAAAAGTAAGTGATACGACTGAAAAACTGCTGGCAACTAAAAAGGTTAATTGGCAGCAGGTCAGTAACATGACTGGGTATAAAAGGAGCATTTTAGAGAGGCAGAGTCTTTCTAAAAATTGTGTTAATTAATAAAAAAACAATATAAAAATGAAATCCCAATTAAGAACTTATGACATGGGTATAAGATGAAAAGAAGGTCTACACTGCAATTAAGGCAGGCCTTGTGGATCATTAATATCCATGCAAAAAGTGGAAGATGAGTAAAAGTAATATGAATTATTATCAGAAAAGCTAAAGCTAAAGAAAAGCAACAAAGGTCCCATCTGATTCGTATCATATCAGCTTTGTTCTTCACATGATTTTATTAGACTTTAATTTTCAAATTTTTATAGCAATGTGACTGAAGTCAATTATGAGTTTCAGAGTTGGAAGAATTAAATATTTTGTGCATGATCCTTGCAATCTCAAAATTCAGTCCCTGTAGACTATCTTGAAATAAGAGAACATCAGCTTAAAGTCACCTTTAGCAGATAGACCAGTTGCAGCACTACTAATATGATCCTGAGTCAAACCATTCCAGCTCACAGCTGACAAGGGAGGAGGAGACAGCGTTCTTTGGTAATTTAGTAATTATGTCCGCTTGGTTCTGCTCATAAAGTTGGTAGAAACAAGCAGAAAACCGGGACTCAATTTAATGAAGCATAGACTTAGTTCATGCAGGAGACGGCGGTCATACGCACAGTCGTGGTCAGCTGACAAACAGCTGATCCCACCACCAATCACACCCTTTTTCTCAACACAGCGGTGTATTTAAATTCTCACTAATCCCTGCAAGCATTAACGCTGCTGCTGTTGGCAACTGAACCTCCTCCACCCCAGCCTCCTCCTTTATAGCATTAAGTTTATTACACCCTAATATTCAGTTTTATGCTATAATAGATTAATTGCTTTTGAACTAATTTTATTTTATTCAGTATGCATTGTCATAAATGTATCTATCTATCTATATGGGGATTTCTAGTCATGCACTCCCTGGACAGTCAAAGCATGCTGCTTGACTAACCCAGTGCATCTTTAGAGAGCAGTGCCTTCTGGCTGGCAGGTTGAGCACATTCACCAGAAACTGCTAAAAAATACTTGCATTTGGCTGGTGATGGGTGCTAATTTTCCACCCTGATGGCCTCTGTAGTATCATATTGTATCTCTAAAGAAAGCCACCCTAACCCTCTGTGTTACTGAGATCTCACTGAAACTCCTGCTATGACTGCTGTGTCACAACTTCAAGGTCAACCAATGTCCCGATGGTTTTCTTTTTTGGAAAAGAAGCAATACTTTTACTGTCACATCTGAGCTACTATGTATAAAATATCCTTTCTAAGCTCATTAGTAATTCATTCAAAATTAATCTGGGAGGAAGAAAAATCAAGAGCTGGAAGAAAAAGGGGAAAATGGATGCTTTCAGAGGTCATTGTAACCTTTTACTTTAAAGGTCAAAAGTCTATACACATTTCAATCCCTCAAAAGGAGCCTTTTAAAGTCAGAATAACAAGAAAAATATGAAAATACTACCAGTCATTCAGCCCATCCACTGTGACAAGCCTTAGCAGCTTCTTTAACACACATGCCCTCCAATACAAGCTCCTAAACACAGCTCATGAGTGCACCTATACACCTACCAGGCTGCCCCACATTGTGACTAATCTCATACCTCAGAGAGAGGCCCGGCTCTGTTCCTCCTCCTCCCCCTCAATACAAACCACCATCATTGAAGAAAAGCAGCCAAGGAGTAGCTGCAGACCTTGGACCAAAGAAATTAAAACAAATTTATGACCAAGCGGCTCCTGTCTTCTTGTGAATCATGCTTTTCTGACCCCAGCAACATCGTCTCCATAGCGACTATGGTGCAGTGCCTTTTTCATGTGCTGACTGCAGCTCGTCGTCGCCTCTGCCCTTTTGGTCTGCTGGAAGCTGCAAGTTTGCAGCTACTTAAAACAGAGAGAGACTTCAATGAGAGGATTCCTGCTCCAACACTTTAAAGCTAAATTCTGGAGATGTTGGAAATTAACACCATCTTTGCATGCATATGAAAGATCCATTCATAATTTTTTAATACACAATTCTTTCTTTGTTGCTACATTATTTAACTGTGCCATATACTACCATTACACAAGCACTTATGCCATTAAATATGCATCACCTGTACATTGAGTTTAATAAGTGTACAATAGAGCTGTCACGGCATCACAGTTTTATACTTAAATATTGAACTAGTAAAACACAAATGATACTGGGGCTGATTCTCTTCACGGCACTTGTTAATCAATGGTAATACAGTATATGACAGTATTTAAAAAATAGCCATGTTATGATGTCAGGCTAATTTGTCAAATAAGGGTCCGGGAATCAAAGGACTTACCCATTTATACTCGTGCATAAACATAATGATAACTAGGGATCGACTGATAATGGTTTTTAAGGGCTCATACAAAGAAGTTCATGAGACAGATAAATATTTGGAACTAATATGCATTTATTATGATGTAAAACATGTACTTTTGCATGATCAAAAAATGAAGTAGAATGAACAATTTAGCCCTGGCTCTATCAGCATGAGAAAGAGAGCAGAGCGACACAGTAGCAGCAGGAAAAGAGGAAGCTCCATATGCTTACTGTGTCAGTAGCACCCAGGCCTCAGTGTTGATTGGCTGCTACTCATGTGACATTTAGCCAGACTGTGTTGTATGTAGGTGTTTGCTGAGACTGTGGAGATGGAAAATAAAGCCAGAGGGGAAGATACCTTGCACAGGAGTCAAAGTAACACACTTTTTGATTATTTTATCTTTTAGCGTTGACAAATATCAGCTTTAATAATATGCTATGCTGATAATTTGTACTCCTGATAATAATCTTTATTTATAGAGCACTTTGAAAACAAAGTTACAAGCTTCCATCAAAACCATAGGCACCATTAAAACCTTTGAACATTTTTCTAAATGTTAACCCTTTTTATGGAAGAGAAAGTAAATCAGCACTTGTCTATTTTATAAAGTAGTCTGTAACTTTTTAAAGTTTTAAAGTGTCCCATAGGCAACAGTGAACTCGCTGACCTCGCCATTAATGTGCATCATGAAAAGAAATAATATTTGTGGAGGAAACATTCTTCACATGACTTAATTCTGTCTGATCAGAGTTTTGGATAATTATTTCACAAATTCCCACTAAAGTAGGGGAAAGAGAGCACATATGCCTATTACACAAAAAGAGATGAAAAAAGGATTCTGTCCTGATGTAAGTCAGCTTATCTGTGAAGTGTGAAAACAATGCTGTAGCTTTAAATCACTTTTAATGCACAAACATTGTTTCTTTTTAGACTTGAAACATTTTTTAAAGGAGTGAATGTAACAAGAGTAAAGGCACGCCTGCAAATGGTTGGTTGACCTGTATAACATGGCTTTAAAACACCTGCTTGTAACACTGTGGTAAATTTTGGGAAGGTTTAACAGCATTAAAAAATAATTCCTCCCAATACTAGGCTGATGTTTGTCAACATAGACAGTAGGGCTGCAACAACAGATCGATAAAAATCGATAATTGGAAGTGTTGGCAACGAATTTATGTATCGATTCGTTGTGTCGGACGATTATGGGGTCACTTGGTGTGGCGTGGAGCTGTTTACATCATACACAGATAGCTGATAAACTTGACTTTTGCTTGGTTTAGTCTAGTTTACTGTGATTATAATCTGATGATTAGTGGGAAAATAAAGTAGATATACTCATCATTAACCGTGTCTCATGACGGAGATGAGACACTAGCGATCTAAAAATAGCTCGTGTTCGTAAATCTCCGGCCTAGTTTCGTTTCTGTTACCGTACGAGACTGGATAAAAACAACAGCGGTGGACTGTCAGGCGTTCATGTAATCCATGATATTTGCCTCACTTTGTGTTCTAAATGTCCGCTAAAACAGGAGAGAGGAAGGAAAAGCGTGAATTGCAGCCACAGGGCGAGAGGAGCTGCTGGGTGTGTGTGCCTGTGTATGTGTGACAGAGATAGTTTATGTGTGTCCGTGAGTGTGGGTCGGTCTGACAACAAGCATCAGCGAACTAACGTTAGCTTGTTGAATAAGTGAGTGAAAACTGTTTATAAATTATCATAATATCAATAATTTGTACAGGCTGAGGCTTACCTGTGGCTCCTCTGGGATGAAATAAATGCAAGAGGATGAAATAAAAGCAGAATCCCACTATAGGAGTCTTTCATTCAGATCATATTCCCAGGCTGTTGTCATTATTATGATCCGAAAGCATTTATGTATGTTTGTTAGGAGGAAGGCAAAGTAATAACAAAAAAAAATATCATTTTCATTTTTTATTTTTTTGTGTTTATTCCGTGGCATGTTCAAGTTATTTAATTTAACAGAACTCAAAAAAATGTTTTCTTTTAATTTTAAGGATATAGACAATTTTGACAGCTTTGGAATATCCATGTTAAATTATTAAGGGATCCCCCCTGCAGGAAAAAACCTCACATCCGATTCATTGATGAATAGAGAAAATAATCATCCGATTCATCAATTATTGAAACCATCGTTTGTTGCAGCCCTAGTCGACAGATACTAATGTTAAACTGATACATCTATGCATCCCTAGTGCAAAGAGTATTAACCAGATGTATTAAAGATTAAAAATGATAATCGCGATCAATCTCAGGATTTCTGTAGTTAATCATGATTAACCGCACTCTTATTTGTTGCATTTGAACACTCCCTCATTTTGCATTTAAAACTGTTACTGAGTCATTTTGAATTTATCTACTGTCTTACCTCAGGGCCACTGACTTTCTGTTTGGAAGCCCTATTTTATAGATACAATGAAAATATGGTATAAACTTAACCAAAGAAGAAGAAACGATCTGGATTGAAAAGAAAAAAAAGGGACAGTAACAGTGAAAAAAACTGACATCATTGGGTGCAGATGACTTGAGTTTTTCTGGTGAAATGAGACATTAAGGAGCAGTGGTGGGCTTATTTTGCATCACTGGGGCTGCAGAGAGAGGGTGCAGCAGCTTAACTAAGGACTGCAGAAAGAAAAAAATAAAATCATGCTATTAACTGCAACTTAAATGCAAAAACTGTGCATTGTAGTTAATTGTAAATTAATGTGATAAATCTTTACAGCCCTAGTATTAACTATCCACTATGCCACCACCATTCATGTTTTATAAATGTAACAAAGCACGTTATATTTCTTTATATCTACTTTTATTTCAACTTAAGCTCACTTGAGTCCGTTATTCATTGTGTTTTATGTCTTTTTAATAACTTACTCTGCTACTAATCTCTCTTTCCCTCTTAACGTAAGAGACCCTAACCACATGATTTTCATGTGGGATCATTAAATTATTATCCTGATTCTGGTTCATTCTGGTTGTCTAAAATCAAACTTCCACTAACTTTTTGTCTAACTGGGGAGTAACTTAGCTCTGTAGCAAGTCAGAGAGACTTGAGGAAGTTAAAGCCCTCACAAGCAGCAGGGGCCACTGTGAGCAGTCCCCTCCACTCTTCAGTTCAGGATGATTCAGTTACTTTAGAGGGGACATATTTGCAACACAAAGGTGTGCCAAGCAGCCAGTCATACTGTGCTTGTTTCCAATATCTGACTTGTAATGTAAGGAGTTTAAATGAGTCAGCACTGTATCTTTAATAATGATGATGTGTCATTTGTGTTCTTTTTTAAAACTTACTCTATAAAAACAGTTGGGATGCACAATACTGGATTTTTGTCGGTATCTGATATTCAAAAACTAGTTTTTTTCAGTCCCAATACTTCAATGAAGATCAGACCTAAAATTTTAGACCTTAAAACACACTTTTAAGTGTAGTGACTAAAGAAACAGACTTCAGCTGATCTTGGTCTGTTGGTCCAGCCTGAAACTCTGCTAGCTTTTATTGTATGGCCAAATACTTACAGCTGTCATAGGCTAAATGTTATAGGCAAAATATGTGCTGTATATACTACCAGAAATTTTTATCGCTACAGATACCAATAACACACTTCTTAAGCTATTATCAGCAGATACTGATATCATGCCACTAATAATCTGCATCCCTAAAACATATTATTTTCCAGTTTTGTTTTTATAGTTCTGTTGTAGTCTGCTGCCTTTGATATGGTTGACCACCAGACTCTTCTATCACGTCTTGAGGCATGTGTTGGAATAGGAGGTACTGGCCTAAAGTGGTTCCAATCATATCTCACAGGGCGGACTTTTTCAGTACATTTTGGCCAGTATTCCTCCATGCTCTGCTAGACTGTCTTGTAGATGTTAAATCCTGGATGGAGCTAAATCTAAAAGAAAACTGAAATTTTTGTCTTTGGTCGTTCTGAAGTCCTGGTTAGTTATGACAGGACCTCTATTCACATATTTATAACTTTTCACTTATACTTTCATACTTCATTGTACATTTGCATTGATCAGACTTTGCTTTGTCATCTACAGCTGGTCTAAAATGCAGCTGCAAACTGATCATATCGCACCAATTTTAGTGTCTCTCCACTGGCTTCCTGTCAGCTTCAGGATCCAGTTGAAGATTCTTTAACTAGTTTATAAAACATTGCACGAGTTAGCTCCCCACCTGTCTGAGTTATTGCAACAACATGTATTGGTCAGAGCTCTGCAGTCAACACATCAGATGCTTTTAGATGTTCCAAGGTCCAAGCCTCAAACCCCCAATGTTTGTGCTGGCCACACCGAGACTATGGAACAGGTTACCTTAAAATACTAGAACTGAAAACATTAAGTCCATGCCTAAGATCCACCTGTTTGATTTAGCTTTAATTAAGCTCAAATTCACACTGCCATGTATTCATCTTTTTATCCATTTTTTGCATTTGTCAATCACTTTTCTGTTCTACTGTAAAGCTTTTGGAAATGCAATGACATTTGTCTTAAAGGTGCTATACCAATAAATTTTGATTTATTGATTTTAAATATTTCTTATTCAGCTTGAACATTTAAAAAAGCCTGGTATAATTTGTTTTTATACTAGCTTTATTTTTGTATGTCTATGTCCAAAGCACATTGTCTCTAATGAAATTCCCTTCCCCCCTTACAATTAAAGCTTCTGTCTTAAACTTTAAGGTTATGTTGCTTTGATGCTTCCTATTAAAAACAGAACTAATCTAATTCAGTGTGATATTTTCTAATAAAAAATCTCCTCCTGCTGTCTTTCCTCAGTCATCTGTATCACTCATTGTGAATAGTTTTGGAGGAAAATGTCAATAAAAGCTGTAACTCACTTGGTCCGACACCTACCCCTCAACAGTGGTAACAAGCATCATTAAAATAATAATTTTAAAAAATTGTATGGAATACATTAGTGTTGCAGCTGATTGTCTGATTTGCTCCTGTTGGCCTTATAGAAGAATTGGCATTAATTTTAGTCCGTTTCTATAGCCTTCTCACATGAGCTTTATTTTTAACTATATTTATATGTATCAATTAATGAGTATAGGGCTGGACTGAGGAGGTTTAAAGATCTGACAGCTCTCCTACTTAAAAACTACAATCAGCATGCAACTAAACAGAAGAAAATAGCAATGTATGCATCATTATGACCATTGCCAAGATAGCTTGGTTTACACAAACAGTGCCTCAAATGCTCCGTGTAAAGAGTTATTTATTAAACACTGCCAGCAGGTTGCCTCAGTGAAGTTGTGTACAATGAGCTGCAGCAATGCCATACATT
Organism: Cheilinus undulatus; assembly: GCF_018320785.1. Taxonomy (NCBI): domain Eukaryota; kingdom Metazoa; phylum Chordata; class Actinopteri; order Labriformes; family Labridae; genus Cheilinus; species Cheilinus undulatus. The sequence goes on from NC_054882.1 coordinate 18,516,668, forward strand.
TTCCAAGCTAGCGGTCACGCTAGCCTGCACGGTAAAAACATGAATCCTCCCCGCAGCAGAGTGGCTGGTTTTGCTGTGGAGAGCTGTTGCATAGCGAGTTGGTTGCCACAGCAGATTTACTCAGGCGCGTCCACGCACACTGGCTGTCCACAACCACAGGCCACGCAACCTCATCCTGCCGAGCGTGTGGATGGTTATGCTGTGACAACATGCTGGATAACGAAGTCAATGCATGCAGCAGCAAGCGGGGGAAATGGCCTGTTTCTGTCATAGATGCTGAGCGAAAATAAAAGAGAGCGAAGGCATAGCACGGCCTCCGGATTTTGGATGCTTACCTCGGGTCTTTAGAGCCAATCCTTGATCCAAAGAAGAGCCGGGTGTGGTTACAAAAAATCCTCTACGTTTGGAGGCGTCGGTGGAGGCGACATTAAGCGGAATCCCATAGCGAGCGAACCGTCCATAGGAAAAGACGGAGGCTGTCGTGTCGGCGGTTAAAATAAAAATAAACGTGCCGGGGTGAAATATGTCTGAATGTGCTCGTCCCTTTTCTCCTTCTGCCTGTCACCTCAGCATCTCTGTCGGTCGCTGCAGATCCGTGACGTGACGACTCTGTGATGATCACCAGCCTTCCTGCGCGCGCGCTCCCGATTCGATCACCCCTCGCAACAGCTCGGGAGCGCGCGCCAGGGTCTTTAAAGCTCGTTCGCGGGCCAACGCTCAACGCGCGCACTGCATATTTAGCAGATTCTACTTTTATTTGAATGGTATTGGTCTCATTATTCGACATACATTAAATATGAAGAAAATTTTAAATAAATTCGCTTTCGAATTACACTAAAAAACACAAAATACCGTCAATCTTGTACGATGTGTTAATCTAAATAGTTTGGAACGCGGCCACCGGAAAAAATCTTCCCCCAAAGACCGCTAGAGGAGGACAGTCGACCAAAAATGGCCGACGTGACTGAGCATAAAGACAGCATTTTTTTTTCATTTTGCAGTGTCTATTCCCTGTTCAATTTAAAACAAAAACACACACTTTAAACAAAAAAATAAATAAATATGTAGATAAATAAACAAATTAAAAAAAAACTTAACTGCTTATTCGCCTTCTCTTTATATTTAAAGCTCTTACTAAAACCTTAAAAACATTGAGGTTAACAACTTTTTTTTACAGTTTTAAAATTTGTTGGTATTGTTTAAAGTGGTAGGTTTAAAGCCAAAAAGGTTTTAATGGCAATGTTCATCTTACTTTGGGATAAACAAATTAAACAATAAATGTACAATGCTTACTTTTAATTTAAAGCAATAATAATGAATGGAGAACATTTAAATAAGCTTATTTCATGGGCTTCATGGTTGGAAAAAGTGGTAATGACTACACTGGGTCCCAAATGAATTGAGGGGTTCCTGAGTAGCCCATTTCTTTAAAAGGCAGAGCTAAAAAAACACAATGTTTAAAATGTCAGGTGAATTTACTACGTATACTTAGAAAGTATATTTAGGACTACAGGAATGACTCATATTTTAAGATCAAGACATCATGAATGTAATACTACTGTAAGTTTTCACCACTGAAGTCAGTACAATGTTTAACCCCAAAATTCAATCACATTCGGGCCATAAAAGATGGCCTCAACAACACAGAGGACATTTGTTTATAACAGTATATTCAATTGCAGTGTTTCTGAGCTCTTTTTCTGTCAAAGCACCCTTTAAAATGTTTAAATATCCTAAGTCACCCCAGACAAACTTTATTAATAATAATTTTAAAAAACCATTCTACATGCCTATGACTGCTTGGTAATTCACATGGTAATTAAATTAACAATATATATCTTTGAAGCACTTTCTTAAATCAGTTACATTGTATATAGACATTTTCATGGAATTGATTTGTTGACCTTAAAACACATTTTGTATTTATTTGTATGTATTTCAGCAACTGCCAACCTAAAAACAACACACACAAAAAAAGAATGAAGACCAGCATGATTCTTGCACAGTGCTTACTGACATAAACCTATTCATTTGCTGACAATGCCCCCTATCCTAATCCTATCTCTAAAAATTATTTTAAAAAGCTAGAATAAGAATATTTCCTATACTTGAAGGATGCATACATTGCATAGTTTTTTAGATCATATTTGTTGCATATATGCAATAGGTCTAAAATTTCCCCTTAAAAGTTCAGGTGATTTGTCAACTTTAACTTGGCTTGATGGCCAAATATGTTTGTATAAATAACCTGACTCTGCTTTTGAAGTAACCTTGTGGAAAACCAGTTGTTTACCAAAAAAAAAAAAAAAACAGAGGCAGACTTTACCTTTAGGAAAAGGTTGGCAACTGCTTGGAGGCCCCATAAGAACTTAAGCTCTGTTTTAATCCTGTTATCATTAAATTCATATACACTACAATGCTATCAGAATACCTGTAATGAACAATAACAAGCATCTCAGCAAGTAGAAGATTGAGGTCCATCATTACTTTGACAAATACCTGAATAGAAAACTCAGGGGACAACAAATGACAGTAAAATGGACAATAAAGTAATAAACAATAAAGTCTCTTTACGGAGAAAAAAATTTGTTGATACAAACAAGATTTGGAAGTATTTTATAGTGTTAACGCTGTACATGTTTCAGTAGATAGATACTTTATTAATAATTTGCAGAAAATGGCTTTGTTACAGTAGCACAACAGTCAGACTGCCGATAATTGCAAAATACTAGATAGAAATGCTACTAGAATTTAACCATAACCTTATATAAAACAAATAAAAATGCAAAATGTGGTTTAAAATGGGCTGACAAAAGTGCAATGGGGTGTGCACAAAGTGCTATATGAAAATACATTAAGAAAACAGATTTAAAAACTCACTAAAACTATTTAAACTATTTTGAGCTATATTAAAAATATAGTTTAGATGTTTTGGCAGAAAGGGGGAGAATAATGATGTGGATGACCCCGTGCTATGGTTTTTCTTGGGCCCCAAAATTCTTTTTTGTGGATTTTTATGAAGAAGCTGTTGACTACCAACTACCAAATGTTATATTCCAGCTAAAAAGAATCATGAAACATGGGACATGATGTTAAGCCGTCCATTGTGCCAATAGGTGGTATGCACTTACCTGAGGGTTTCCTTGACGTTAAGAGTGATTGGGAGTTCTCTTGGTGGTTCCTTGATGTTAAGAGCGTCATTGGAGGTGCATCTCAGATATGGACTGATGTAAATATCTGAGAACATAGTTTATTTTAATTTCAGCCTCTCCCTTACTATTTAAGGGTTGCTCATATGCATAACAAAGAAAATAACTTGTAGTATAAGGTCCCCCTATTTAAAAAAAGCTCCTGTGAGGAATGTTGTTTTGATTCTGGTAGCCCCTGTGGATGCAGTAGAATATTGTATCTCTTTGCTGATTCATCCTGCACAAGTGCAAGTGGCCGTGTTTTTTTTTTTTTTCTTTTTTTTTTTTTAAAGGTCTGGCACTGTCCTGTTTAATGTCATATGTGTGAAACTTATGCTGCTGTCTTGGCCAGGACTCCTTGTAAAAGAAATATGTGTATCTCAATGGGAATACTCCTGGTTAGATAAAGGTTAAATAATAAAAAAGATATATAGGCCCTACATATAAAACGCATGTGCTTTCTACTTCGAAATATAAAAGAATATATATTTTAAATATATACGGTTAATGAACTTCTTCACAACATATTTCTTTAAGTTTTTAACGAAAAAACATATAAATAAATAATACAATATTTATTTAACTGATTTAAAATCAGTTAAAGAAAGTTAATCGAAATCCCCCCGTTTAAAAAAAAAAAAAAGTAAGCCATAACTCATCCATTGGACTGTTATTGTCGGAAAATCTCGCGATAGAAGGTGCGGTAGGATAACCTCTGATTGCGGTACCCGGAAAACATGTCAGAGTGGGTGCTCTTTCCGCACGCACATCTGCTTGTGACGTTTCCCGATCCAACCGGTCAGTGTGCCGTGTTGGTAGCTGGTGGGTAGCTAGCTGCTAGCTAACCTACTGAGCTACCTCCTCCGCCTCTGAAGGCTGCTGAACGGAGCCGTGAATGAAACCCGCACATCAATGCATCTTCTGGGGCCACGATGGCAACGACAGACATGGTCTGAGTCGTAGATCCTAGCCATGTAGCTAAATGGTTCACTCTACCTGTAGTTAATGTTAGTGTGATTCGTGCTCCCTTAGCTATTTCCACCAGTAGCTAGCTTTTTTCTGTCCGGGACAGACGGCGGCAGCTAGCCCCCTCTCTCGCCACTACAGGAGGATGCTGAAGCTGTTCGGTGTGCTGGTTATCCTCGGACTGGCCCTGGCGTGCATCACCTCCTGGGTGCTGGACAGCTATGACACGGCTTGGCACCCTAAACGAAGCGTTCAGCGACCCGCTGTCGGTGATGGAGATGGGTCTAAAGGGAGCTCTCCACCATTTCCCGGCGGCGAGTTGAGCAATATATTCTGGTTTATACAGGTGTGCTTTATTTATACCGGACCGCTAGCTAGCTTTGTTTTGTCTTGCAAGCCTATTGCTACAAATAGAATAGTTCTGACAAGATTCAACGAGTATTTCCATTTCATTTTTATACATTTAAAAGTGCTGGGATGACCCCGGCTTTGCAGTGTTGTTAACTGAGGCTAGCTATGGTAGTTCACCCACTAAACTCTCTCTGAATGATTGACAGAATGAGGTCACTGACCACAGAAGTGTGTCATTGTCAGGTAAAAAAAATGGTCCAGAATCAGCAGCACAGTAAGTTGTAGTTAGACTATGCCCATTTTGTGTTCTACAGCTCTGATAATGCTTTGTGAATGAATGAAGCTCTAACAGAGCCTTTTATGGTACGTTTTATCCCTGATTACTGTTTTTATGTCCCATTCAAGGTGTCTGACATTCACATAAGCCGGTTTCATGACCCTAGACGCATTCCTGATTTTGAAAAGTTCTGCACTGACACAATTGAAGTGATCAAACCTGCTCTGGTACTTGCAACAGGTACAATAACCTCCCACCTTTAACATGTTTAAGCTTCCCTAAGAAGTCTCTGAGTGATAACAAGGCATCATAGGTGTGGTCCTCATGTAAGTCACACATAGTGCTTTTGTCTTTGTTTCCCCTCCTCAGGAGATCTGACAGATGCCAAAACAGAGAGTAAGGTGGGCTCCTTGCAGCATGAGGTGGAGTGGCAGGCCTACCACAATGTCCTGAAGAGATCCCGCGTAATGGAGCGCACGAGGTGGATAGACATCCGTGGAAATCATGGTAATGAACCACAGCATTTTGTTATCTTAATGTTCTCTCCAAATCCACTGCTTGAATCGAACACATCCCACAGTACACTATTAAGATTTCTGAGGAACCCATTAACTGTAGCACATTTTAGCATCACACAGGAAGTCATCCTGCCCCTCCTCTTTAATGCTGCTTTCTCCTCTGTTATCGGAGCCAGAGCTATTAAATGTGAAACAAGATATTTACAGCTGTAAGATAAAAGACAGTTCGTTATTACATCTGAAGTTTGTCTGACAGCTATTCTGCTGTTATTGATTTCAGGTTCTAACTTCATCCTGTGATTGATGCTTTGATAACAGCTGATTTTCTTTAATATTTTCATGTTTTATGAGAAAAACTGATTTCTGGATTAAGTATTAATATATATTCAAGGGGTATTCTGGCCTTAACAGTGATCTATCCTCTTGTCAACACCCTCTTTTAAAGTTTTAAATCTTTAATTTCATTTCTTTGACAGATGCCTTCAATATTATGTCACTGGACAGCACCAACAACTATTACCGGTCAGTATAAAAACAGCAATGCCACAATAAATGTCTGATTTACTCCCAGTCCCCTCCTTTATGTGTTAAAGCAGCAGGCTGAGAGTGAAGCTGATCAGAGCACGTAGTAACTTCAATGCCTCTGAAACCTGAGCAGCTGCAGACCTATTTATTGACAATAATCCAAGCTGTCTTAGCTTCCTGAGCACCAAAATAGAAGCTGCATGAACAGACCTACTCTCCTCTTATCTTTTGACACAAATTGTGTTTAATGTGACATCGTTGCTTCCGTTAATGCTGATTGATCTTTCATCTTCTTAATATTTCTAATGCTGCGGTCATCCTCAGCGAGACAAAGTCTGTCTCCTGCTCGAGCCTGATTTATTTATTTAATTAGAATACATTAAATTATCTGATGACTGTATTAGGAGTAGAGCTGCTGGCTCCGTCCCAGACCACAGCATCGCATCGCTCACGCTGACTCTTTTTTTTTTTCTTCAATCTCTTCAAGGAAATACTCAGCCAATCAGAAAGTTGGCTCTTTCCACTATGTTCACAAAACCCCTTTTGGCAACTACTCCTTTGTCTGTGCGGATGCCACGCTGACGCCAGGACCTAAGAGGCCGTACAATTTCTTTGGGATACTAAACCAGGTAGATCTGTTTACACTCCACTTTACAGAATATAAAATTCACAAACTGGAGAACTGGAGAATGCATACAGGCGAAGAGTGGTTCTTATTGCTTTGGATCAGATAAAAATAAGGGGAGATTTAAGTGTTTTGACTTGAATAGAGATAGACTAATGTCTCCTCCCCTTGTACAACAATTTTATTATTATGTGCTGGTGATGATTAAGTGAAGGGAGCTATTGCACCAAAGACTCACTGAAGAATTCCATCCTGCCTCTTCCACTGACCAAAACACATGTTTCACTTAAGGTTGAATTGGACTACATGTGGTGTGGCACGATCGATGATCCTGGTGCTCACCAATGAAAGGGGTTGCCAGTAGGGCTGAACGGTTTGAGAAAATAATCTTACTGCAGTATTTTTCCCCAATATTACGATTGCGATTTAAAGTACGATTACATTTCAAGTTCCTCCTCTTGTGTATTTCTAGACATACAAGATATAAATCATTGTATTTTATATTATGCACAATATTTGGTTGATTAAACAAAGACAAACAATTTAATTGTGATCATTTTGAATCACCATCGTATTGGCGGTAATAATTATTTTATGTCTTTCTCATTTTGAATCAGACAAACATATACAAAAGAGGGAAAGCAGGAATTTTGCAAAGTGTTGCGTGGTATGTAGTGTAGCATCTCTGCTGCAGAACATTTATTAAACTTGACATACATTTCAAGTCAGTGAAATATTGCATCTTGTGCGATTTGAAAATTGCAGTGTGTAATATTGCGATTTAATCTAAAATTCAATTAATTGCCCTGCCCTAGTTGCCAGCCCATATTTTTGTTTTCTTGATATGTAGGGATGAGTCCACTGTTGTTTCTTTATTTAAAAATTCTAACGAAGCAAAAGACTGCTAGCATCACACAGAGCGCTTCTGCTGCGGCTATGATTGACACTCTGATCAGCGGTCCCAATGATCTGTGAACTCACGCACAGTCACAAAGACAGTCGTGATGACACTGTAAAATGATTGGTCAGGATTACACTTGTGTGGCCAGTCTGTTAGCCAAGACAGGAACAGCTTTTTGTTCCTTTATCTGACATGATGCCATCCTGCATGCCACTGTGTAGTCTGATTCAGCCATTACCAAATGTATAGTCCACAGAAGAACCGATTCTTTTGTTAGTTTGAGGAAAAATCTAAGGGATATTGAATATAAATGACCCTTAGGTTAGTGCAGTGGTTCCAGAAATGGGCCATGACTTTAGCACTGCAGACGAGGAGCGGCTCATTGAAGCCCTCTCAGATTCAAAGATGCAGTTGCACTTCAAGTCCTAGACATGTACATTTTGGATTGGAGTGGAAAAGGAGTACCAACTGCTTGGCATGAGATCCTTGGCCACACTCCTCCCTTTTGCAACATCCTACCTGTTTGAGATAGGTTTTTCCACTATGGCCTCAATAAAGACAAAATACAGATCAAAGTTGACACTGAAAATGAACTGAGTGTCAATCCCACAGCTGCTCCCAAGACTCGAGAACATCTGTAGCACAAAACAAAACAGCATGATTGCAGGGCTTGGAGTATAAATCTGAAAAAATTTTGAATAAGTTTTTGTTCTCAGGGAATTGTTCGTCTTTAGAGAGTCAGATTTTAAAACTCTGTGTAAAGCATTGGTTGTTCTTTCAAAATATTGAGGTTTCATTTTGCAGTAAATGCTTTAAAAAAATCTTAATTTGTTAGCAAAAATCATGACTGACAGTGTGCTTTTTGTATGTTTACATATTTGTACATGTTGATGTGTACAGTGAGGGGTAGAGGGGGCCTGAAAATATTTTCATCTCCTACAAAAACAAACTCCTATAAAAATAACCCCTCATTCCTTATGGTAAGAATTGATTTGAACAACAGAAGCTGTTTTTTTTTGGAAACAATAAATCATGCATTTTAATTTTAGAGTTTAACCGGTGTCCCATCTGTTAATATGGAGGAGCACAGCTTATGACCTATACTACAGCCTGTTAGATATGGGGCTTTACTTTTTAATGATCTTTAAACAGCCTATTTTTTCAACTTGTTTTTTTTTTCTGAGGAGATACCATCAGATTGCAAACAGAAACAAAAAATAACCAGTAGGTGGACAATCTTACACATAAAACTGTCAGTTTCAGCTCAGACATCTAGTTACTCTCACATCAGCTGGTAGAGAATTGGTGGTTCAGCAGCTTTTTTCTGTCACCAGGATGAATTATGCTTCTAGTTTAATGCTGAATGTAATGCACAGACCTTGTAGTTACTGCTGAGTTTTTTCTGACCATATGACAGACTCAAATGGACTTGCTGGACACGTTCAGAGCTGAGAGTCTGAAAAGCAACCAGTCAATCTGGTTTGGCCACTACACCACCTCCACCGTTGTCTCCCCTTCTCCAGGAGTTCGGGAGGTGATGAGGTAAGAAAAACCTGTTTTTTTTTAAGTCTAAGTTTGTATAAATGTACTGTACTTTACCATCATGTTTCCTCCATTGCTCATTTCTCCTGAAAGATTTACTTCTTCTGATGATCTTGGAGTAAAGAAAACAGTTTTTCTTATAGATTAAAATACTATATTAGAGTTTGAAAACTTGTTTTCTCTTTTTTTTTTTTTCTTTTTTTTTTTTTTTCAGATCTGCAGTCGCGTATTTGTGTGGCCACCTGCATACGCTGGGCGGCCTGATGCCTGTCCTCCACAGCCGACATCCCCAAGGCACCCTGGAGCTGGAGCTGGGTGACTGGATGGATAATCGCAGGTATGGAAGAATCCACTGATTGAATCTACATCACAGTCTATGCATTTGTTTTCCACAACAGGCTGTTGGTAGCCATTACAAGCCTGTACACTGGAAGAGTGAATGGTTGTAATTAATGCTTGCAGAAGGCTGTTTAGTCCTTTTTTGACTCATTCCCATTAAACTAATAAAAATGCTGTCATTACTGTTGCCTGCAGTGGCTAGAAGGCTCAATGACTCATAATGAGAAGGGTCAGTCTTAGCTGAACTGAATGAATTAACTGTTTAAAATTATGCTGCTTATGCCCCCTGGTTGAACTATCATGTTACAGTGAATAATTCTAAGCCATATCATGCTGTTGTGTTAGATTCTCTGTATTATGAAGAGGTCCTAGAAAGTCTTAACTTTAACTTCTGCTGTAAACTCATCCAAAACACCTGTCCACAGGTACAGGGTTCTGGCCTTCGACCACGACCTGCTGAGTTTCTCTGACCTTAAGTTCGAGCAGTGGCCCGCAGTCCTCATCACCAACCCCAAGGACGCCCAGTACCTGCACCCCGGAGTGGAGCCGCTGGGTCGAATACGGAGGTCGACACACATCAGGTGCCTGTTCAGTGTTTGTTGATCCCTAAGGCCTTCTGTGGCTCTGCTGCACATGCTTCCACAGCACAAGGTTACCTGATGTCCTGCATGCAACATTTTGCAGAGCATCTGCCCGGGCTATTTTTATAACAATACTGGGGTTTATTATTCATGTATTTAAGGATTTGTGACAAGACATTACTAAGCATTTTAAATAAGATAAGCGTACTGTTTCCTGTTATCACTTGTTTCAACCATATCAGACTGTTTTCTTGAATTGGCATCTGTAGTTTTTAGAATAAAAACTATTGATAGGACAGTAGAAACATTATGGAAGGAGAGAGTTGGGGAAGGCATGCAGCTTTTGTAAAGGGTGGAGATGTGCTGATATAAGATCTTGAAATTAGGTGTGATTCTTGTAAAAATCAAACATGCGTGTATACTTGTTACTAGGGATGCATGATATTGGATTTTTGGCGATACTCAATATCTAGATATTCAAATTAATTTTAGCAGATAATGATATTTAAATGTAGTTCAGGCCTAAAACATCAGTCCTAAAAACATACAATTTAATGTTCAAGGAAGAACAAATAAACAAATTCAGCCCTTAAAACACACTTAAAAGCAGTGGTTGCAAAACTTCATGAAAATATTTACAAGCCCCCATCACTGTGTACACATAAACAAATATCGATAGAGGTTCCTACACACTTTTAAGAAGCAGCTTTAGGACTTTTTAAGACCCTTTTAAGGCATGAAAGCAATTTTTGTACATCAAACATTCAAAAATAAAAGTTGTGAGATTTCGTAGTACACCAAAGCCAAAGTATCGTCTGATTTTTAAGACCTCTCAGAAGTGGAAATAAGACATTATGGTTTTAAATTTCAAAAGTTCAATTTTAGATTTTTTAAGACTTTTCAAGGATCTGCAGGAACCCTGCATTTTAACGTCCATGATGATAATGATGAGAGAAAAAGACTTCAGCTGACGGAGGCCTGTTGTTTTAGCCTAAAACTCCACCAATTTATTTTTTATGGCCAATATATACAGCTGATATTGGCAGATTTTTACTGCCAAATATTGGTTGTAATTATCAGCAGAATTTCCACAATTGCTAATTGCGATAATTCACTCAGAAAGCTAAAATCTCCTCATACCAATATTCTACTGATAATGTCATGCATCCCTACTTGTTTCAGTACCATGTCAAAAATAGATATCCTAAGCACCCAGTTTTGTAATATACAATTTTTTTTAATTACCAGAAAGGCATTTAATCTCCTGCATAATGTCTTAATTTCTGGTAATGTTTTAGACAGTGCTCTGTCTTTATGTTTCAGTAGAATTTGGTTAGATGTATGATTAAAGAGCTGAAGTTTTTCAATTGATCATTAAACCATCAAACCCTGTATGATTTTAAAACACATGGTATCCAACAGTTTAGATGTATTGAAAATTTTGGCAACTTTAGCTGTCAGTTGCACTCAAACTTGGGATGGCTCCAAGGAATGTACCCTCTGCACATGGGACACGTGACCTGGGGATGCACTGACAGCAGTTCTAATATCTTTCTGATATTGTGCACAACTGCTTGGTCTGTACTCTGTCTGTACTACGCAGATACTGCTGTGCCCAACATCACCTTACATTTAATTTTTTAATTAAACAAATTATAGTTAGATGCATTTGACCAGGATTGTTATCCTGAACTGTCAACAAACATATAAACATAGATAGGCTAGATATTGGCTAATGCAAACTCTGCTCTCAATACTATATCAACAAATTATATAGTAACTGTAGCTTTCACAAGCATATTGCAGACATTTTGTCTACTTCTCTCTGACTTTTTCAAACATTTTTTCTAGAAATTTGCCCTTTTTTTCAGAATACTAGAATAATAGTTGAAAACTCCATATTTGACATGGTTGTTGTGAAAGTTTGACAGATGTAGCAACAGTAATCAAGGGGGGTGGGGCTTAGTGAAGGGTCAATTAGTTTAACCAACTAGTAATTCTGGTGCCAACTACTGAGGGATTAGACTTTAACCATTTAGCCGGCTCACTGCATGCATTCCTAGTCAGCAGAGCAGGTTCCAGCTTGGAGACATTCAGACTTAATAAGTATGTCCAAAGAAGGGCAGACTGCCTGTTATGCACCTGTAAAATTTCAAGAATAGAGATGAATTATAGCCCTTTCAGTAATAGCTTTTATAATGCATTATGATGGCAACATTGCATTGTACGTGTTGTGCATGCTGTGTGGTACTGAAATATACTGAGCATGTTACAAGGCTATATAAAGTATTCAGACCCCCTTCATTTTTTTCCATTTTGTTATGTTGCAGTCTGATGCTACAGTCGTTAAAATTCATTTTTCTCTCTCATTAATCTACACCATAATGGCAAGGGGAAAACAGAATTTCAGAAAAATGTTTGTAAATTTTTATTTATTTTTTTTACCTGAAATATCACATTGACAAAAGTATTCAGACCCGTTACTTAGACCTTAGTTGAAGCATCTTTGACAGCAATTACAGCCTCAGATCTTTCTGAATATGACACAAAAAGCTTTGCACACCTAGACTGAGGGATTTTCTTCCAGTCTTCTTTGTAAATCCCCCTCAAACTGAGTCAGGTTGGATGGGGATCATTGGTGGACAGCCATTTTCAGGTATTCAATAGGGTTCAAGTCATGGCACTGGCTGGTCCACTCTGGGACATTAACAGAGTTGTCCTTAAGCCATTCCGGTGTTGCCTTGGCTGTGTGCTTTGGGCCATTGTCTTGTTGGAAGGTGAACCTTCGGCCCAATCTGATGTTCTGAGCGCTGTGGAACAGGTTTTCCTTGAGGATATCTCCTCAATCCTGACCAGTCTCCCAGTCCTTGCTGCTGAAAACCACCCCCACCACATGATGCTGGCACCACCATGTTTCACTGTTTGCATGGTATTAGGCAGGTGATGAGCGGTGCCTGTTTTACTCCAGACATAACATTTAGAATTGAGGCCTAACGGCTCAATCGTGGTTTCATCAGAGCAGATAATCTTGTTTCTCACAGTCTGAAAGTTCCTCAGGTGCTTTTTTACACAGGATGTCTTCAACTCAGTCAGAATGACCATGAGATTCTTGGTCACCTCTCTTAATAAGGCACTTCTCCCTAAATTTCTCAGTTTGGTGCGGCATCCAGCTCTTGGGAATTATGATCTTGGGAACCTCCAGTGCAGTAGAACTTCTTTTGTAGCCTTCCCAAGATCTGTGCCTTGCAACAATCTTGTCACTGAGCTCTGCAAGCAGTTCTTCTGACTCCTGGCTTGGTTTGTGCTCTGACATGCACTGTCAGCAGTGAGGCCTATTAAAGAGAGGTGTGTGGCTTTCCAAATCATGTCCAGTCAGTTGAACCTACCACAGGTGGACTCAAATCAAGGTGTAGAAACATTTTGGCAACAATCAAGAGAAATGTGAGGAAAATGAGCTAAATTTAAAGTGTTGATGCAGAGGGTCTGAATTAAAACATATTAATTTTCCTTTTTCTTGATAGGATCCTAGCATTCTCAGAAGCACCAATCACAGCCGTTCATGTAAGCATTGATGGGGAACCTCAAGGGAAATGCCACTCTGCTGGAGGCCCTCTCTACGTTCTACTGTGGGATCCATCTCTCTACCTCACTGGACTGCACACTATCAGAGTAAAAGTGGAGGTTGGTGCAGCATTCATTTATCTTTCCCTTACACTGAAATGGAGTCTGGAACTTAAATATTTAATAGGTCCTGATTAAATTTGTTTGTCAAGTTGAGTTATGACTCTGGCTCTACTGTCTGTGCACTGTGGTGTTCATACACTTATGCTTACTTATAGTTTGTATCTTTCTTTTGTGTTTTTGGTGTATGTGCCTCAGGACGCGGCAGGCCGGTCGTCGGTGCATGAGCAACACTTTACTCTGGAGGATGGCCTGACTCCTAGCTTTAGTTTTGTGCAGTCTTTCATCCTCCTCACAGACCACTACATCCTGGGCCGAGTGGCCTTCATCTTTATGATGCTGCTGAACGTCGGTTTACTGCTGGCCTTCAGGTTTCTAAGTGTACCCTCAAGGAGAGGTGAGCGGTCATTGCCAAATTTTGATTACAAGTAATTTAAGTGCAATTAACCTATGTCAGAGTCTTCAATGGCTGATTTAGAGTGGGACTGGTGCTAGATTTTAAAACTTCAATACAATTCCAGTAAAAATCAAACAAATCTGGAGCACATGGGCATCACTGGATTCTCAGTCGTCTACCTGGAGATGCTTCACCAGGCCTTTACTGCAGCCACCCTAAGTTGCTGGTTGTATGTAGGTCTTTCTTGGGCTCAGATCAAATGATTGACTTTGCCTTTGAAGATTACTGCTTAATAGTAAATGCCATATTTCAAAACCCCACAAATCAAAGCTGAAAGTCTACATTTAGTCACATCTTGATTGTTTGAAATCTACTGTGGTGGATAGAAGTAAAAAAGGTCAAACTGTGTTGCTGCCCAGATACTTGCAGACTTAACTGTATAGCTGTGTTAGACCTTAATACAGTTTTGTTTTGTTGGTTATCTACAGGAGTGTACTCTCAAGCATGCATGTCGCTCCATCTTGTCAGCACAATGGACACCTTCTTCTACTCTCTGCTGCTGTTCAACCTGTGCACAGCCTTAGGTGGGTCAAAGCCTGTCTTGTTCCACTCATCTACTCTCCAAAGAAGTGAAATATACATGTCATAAAATAGGTTGGTTTTATCTTGCACGTGTCTCTCTATAAAAAGCTCCAGTGATGTTTTTTCCTCTCCACTCAGGTCCATGGTTTATAGGAGAGCTGATAGATGGCCATAGTGGGGCCTGCTTTGCCTTTGGGGTGTTCATTGATGGACATTTTCTGGAGGGCAGTCTCACTTATGTTGTTGGAGTTGTTCAGGTATGAAAATATATGGATATGATTGGTGTCAATTTTTTATTATGTAGAAGTTATTAGGCTGAATTTTTACAAACATTTAACTTACTTGAGGCAGGCACCATGAGAAATGTCTAGATCAGGTCTAGTAAGACTTAATTTATTTTTTTTACTATTCCTTATGTGGATTTTCTGTTCTGAAAATTCAGAGCAATTCCAGCTGCATTTATGGTTGTTTGTATTCACAAACTATTTGGATTGCATGCACATTATATTCAAAATCTATTCTGAACAGTAAGAGCCAAACTGAGTGTCACGTGCCTCTTTGAGAGCAACAAACACCACTGTAACCGGCTGACAAAGAGTGAGTTCTGTAGGTAACAAGATTAAATCAAGTTATTCTTTTAATTTAACAATTAAAACAGGTTTGTAGAATGGTTCCCCTCATTTACAATGATGAGTTAATTACAGAGGAAATTTAGAGAATAAAAACTAATAAAAAAACAGAAGAGAGACTGACCAAAAACGTGTGTATACATAGTGATGCATACTGAGCATGAGGTCTGAATAATTAAGGTAGTAAAATTCAAGTAATAAATAAACCATCAACAATGGAGTAAGACAGTTAAGAAAGGTTCATAGTGTAAAATGATAAAAATTAATATAAAGGTCACACTTACGTTAAACAGTTACAGACATAAGGTTGGGGGTTTAAAATAACGTTTCTTAAAAAAAAGTAGGAAAGAAAAAACATTTTTGACTATTTTACTTAAATTATGTCTTTCTTTTTAAATTATTTTGAGTTTTTATTTAGAGAATAAAATCTCACAATTTAAACTTCCAGAAGAAAACAGCATCACTGTTTGTTAGAGCTCAAAAGTTCCACTGCTTTCTCTGTGGAGTCACAGGCAGAACCAGTTTTAAGCCACTGCCTTCTAATCTACTTAATTAATTTGTGATTAACCTGTAGCATAACCCCTTTATCTAAATAATCACTTTAACTGTACTAATCACATTACAACTGACTCACTTTTGTCTCTGCCAGCTGCTGTTCTTCAACATGCCCCTCACCTCTTACCTGTGCTGGAGCCTCCACCACCGTTGCCGCGGCAACACCTTCCGATCCCACTTCCTGCGGCCGGGCTGCCGCTGGCGGACTCTGGCGATTCACGTCTTCATGCTGCTCCTGCTCACCTGGCAGGCCCACTCCTGCTACTTCCTCCTGGAGACCTACGGCCCCATGGCCTTTTTCCTGTCTCCTGTTCGCACATGGGCGCTGGGCCTCGGCCTCATACTGGTCTACCGCGCTTGGACAGGCCCTGCCCCTCCCCTACGGGAACACAGCAAGAGCGTCTCTTCCTCTTGACAGTAATTGCACTGTACCACCACCACCACGACCACCACTACCACGACTTTCCCTTGAGCCTTGCTCACACATTTACTTTGCTGTCTCTATCCATCCTGGACACCTCAGTTTCCCTTCCTTTCTTCCAAATCCACCTCACAGTACATCACTCACTCTCCTGTTTCTAGATAGTATTGTTTACTTAATATGCATGTTATTGTAAAGCACTGGTGAGCACATTTCTGGCCATATTCATAGCAATGTGTACAGTGTAAGAAAAACCAAGGAGACATGAGGGTTAGTAGCCTAACAAAGTTATGCGAGGACTGTTAAATGTGTGCTGCAGCTGACAGTACACTGAATAGGAGCTGCGGATTAAGCTGAGTCATTTACTTGAGCTTTAGCACTTTTTGGAAGTGTTGCCTTGGCCGAATGCCACTCCACCACTGCCAAATGATGAATAAGAAAGATTCCACCTTTTATTCCTCCCTCTGAGAATCATTTTCATTCACTTAGAAGGCTGGACGTGCCAAACCCATCCTCCTCTTAACCCTCTGGTATACAATCGTGTGAAGAAGAAGGATGTGTGTACGCCTCATTTTGTACTGTGAGATATTCCTTACTTTTCAAAAATGACAGTTGGCAACAAGCCGGTGACAAGCGCATTTTCAAGTTTATTCTCCACATAATTACAGGCAATCAAAGGAAGGGAAGGCAAATCAATCATGTACTGTAGTTAAAGTGTTTTTGAATAATTCCATTGCACACAACTGCCACTCAAATAACTCAAAATTTGCATTGAATAGTCATATCAGAAACTTCAATGCCATTATACAGACACAGAAAAAAAGCTAGCCAGCCTGAGTCGTCATGCTCCTTCAAACGTGAATACAGAAAGCAGCTGTTTGTTTCTCAGGAATGTGAGCAACCGAACAACAGGCTGGTCCCCGAAGTATTTCAGGACAATGTTTTTATACTCCACAGTAGCTCAGTGAACTTAAAAAAAAAAAACATGTTAAATAATCGAGATGTGTGGTGGCGAAAAAATGAATGTGTTCTAGATGTGGTGAAATGAGATGAAAAAGTACTATGCTGTATTTTTAATTTATTGATTCTGATTGTATTGAGTGGTTTCTTTTTTTCCCCTTACATGTTATATTATACCTGCACTGGAAATGCCTGCCTCGCGGTGACATGGTAAAGATACTAGAGCATTCCCAGTTATGTGTGTGAAGAAAAATGTCCAAGAATGATGATTCCGACATTTCTGTGAAGGTGTGACAGCAGGTAAACCGTCTGTTAAAGGACTCAGAATTCAATCTCTTCTAGTGTGTAGCAGGTGCTGGATTTCACAAGAACACAGATCTAATTCATCAAAAAAGGAGACCACAGTTATCAAGTCTTTTAATAGAAGCACTGTTTTTTCCAGAACTATACCCAGCGTGAGTGTAGAATAATTGCCCCGCACTGAGATAAGATTCACAGTTTAATATAAGAGCAGCTGTGAAAATTAAATTATGTGCACCTTTTTTCTATGAAAGCATAACCAAATGTATAATTCCATCATAAAGACGGACATTGAAGTTTCTCTTTAATAGTGATGTTCTTACAAGCTTTGTCCACAAAGAGGCAGTATTGATTCCCTTTATGGGGAGTAAGCAATGACAGCATTATATTTACACCTCCAAATTATGCATGGGACTGTTTCTTTTATTTTGCAGAACAGCACCAAAAGTTTGTCATAGGGAGACTGTTTGATAGTTTATTGACGATCACTGATTATGTTTAACCATTATTCTGGTTGTGATTGTTCTGTACTGTACACTGATTGGCTGCTCATAAACCCAGACATCCACCCAATCATCATGGCCACCACAGAGTAAAAAACACTGGTAGCTGTAAACTGGTGTTCACTTGTTTTCTTCTGAATCCCTTCCTATGTTTAATCACTTAAGTATATGAATGAATTGAAAATGAAATTACACCTGCCACATATTTTCTCGTGACAACTGAAATCAGAGCCAACCACTATTTTATTTTATTAATGGTTTATAGTGCCGTGGAATAAAATGTTCATTACAGTAAATCAGAAATGTTGTTTTTCTTTACAATAATGTTAAAGAGTGTGATGCAGTAGAGAGGTAGACAACAAAGTGACAAATCCTTCAAACAAAATCAGCCTATGCATGGGAAACATTTAATACTGATGCACCACTTAGATCAGAAATCATCAATTGGGGCCACATCAGGCTCCAACATCTTCTGATCTGGTCCCCAGAACATTGTTAAATCAAAAAATGTGCAGAGGAAAGAAAATGTACTCCCTGCAGCTATTAAAACAACTCTATAAACAATTGATATTGAACCAGTTTCCCCTGGAATGATTTCATGTTTCACTCATTTTTCAGAACTTCATTAATCAGCCGTTACTAGCAAATATAATGCACGTTCAGCATGTATTTAACAGTCCATTTTTAGCTTCAGGCATCTAGGGAGTCGATTTTCCTCCTGGGCTCATCATTGCACATCATAATGGTGTCAAACCCATTGATGGACATCATGACAGCCACAGAAATATTCAGTTAAGATGTCTCTATTGCCCCCTTGTGGCCGGCTGTAGTATAGAGCCTGACTCTTACTGTTGAAGCCAAAGATTACATACAACTGAAAGAAAATATACTAAATAAATGTTAGTTTATTTGAAAGTTCAGTCCCCAAAGTCAAGGAAAGAGCTGGCCCTTGTGTAAATATAGTTCATGACCCTTGATTTAGATCATTGTGGCTAAACTTAAAACTGGAAAAAATTCACTGGGCTATTGCTACATAGAAATGTTGAACTTAAGGAAGTCTGCATGGTCTTAACGTATTAAAAGTTGATAAATCAATTCAGTAATTATTAAGGCTTTTATAAAGTCTTGAATGCAAAACCATAATAACCTTACATTTTATGGCTGTTTTTAATTTTCATTTTTGTTAAGAGGTGGTAGGGTGGGTTTCCTGCTTTTGTTTTAACGTTCAGTTTTAATCTGAATTGAGATTCTGATGACTAAGTTTTCTGTGAAGTGGTTGGAGGAGAAGGTGTTGGGCCTGATACTTGATAACATTTTGCAGATAAGAAGAAGTTTTACAGTGAAGCTTTTGCCTAGTGCAATACTAGGACAAAATCTATTAATATTAGCACTGCTAGCATGTCAAAGAAAGCTACCACCATAGCAAGTACCATCTGCATTTTTTGACTATGTTGTCACATTTTTATCTTAAACATGATAACTATCACCAATTTATCTGGATGGAAACTGAACATGCAGTAGGGTCTTTGTATATTGTAAGGTCCTTGAAAAAGGTCCTTATGGGTATTACATTTGATGTTTGATTTTCTGTATGTAACCTGAACTTAAAAGTATATTTCAGTATTTTTGAAGTCGGGTTGTATAAGATACTTGGCAATAGTAGATACATGAGCCTTAGCCATAAATTTCTGTGCTCAAGCTTCAAACAGGATACCCTTGGAGAAGCTAGGATATACAGCATAGCAGATGGGTACAGTTTCTCTGTGTAATTGGGCATGTTTCAGGTAAGGTTGGGCCAAAAAACAATGCTGGCTCAGTTGTACATTATATTGAAAAAATTTCAAGTCCAAACTTTTTACACTGAGGGCCACAAAAAACAAAAAACAAACAAACAAAAAAACAAACAAACAAAAACTAGGATGACTGGGCCACTTGGATATACCTCATCTTTAGTGTATTAATATGCTTGAAGAATTCAGGTGTTTCAATCAAACCCATTGCAACAGGTGTATAAAATCAAGCACCTAGCCATGCAGTCTCCACAAACATTTGTAATACAAGATGGGTCATTCTGAAGAGCTCAGTGACTTCAAGTGTGGTACTGATGGATGCCATCTTTGCAAAAAGACGGTTAGTGAAAGAATCTTGACCTCAACGCCATTGAGCACCTTTGGGATGAACTGGAACGGAGATTACGAGCCAGGCCTTCTCATACAACATCAGTGCCTGACCTCATAAATGCTCTACAGAATGAATGGGCATTAATTTCTACAGAAACACTCCGAACCCCTAAGAGGTACAACATAGTCAAGCTCACACTCCAAGTTAAAATGTGGCCCACATTTCATTTTAATTTTAGATGTTACAATAGGCCACAGTCGTCCCCAAAGCTGCAGCCTTTTGGCAGTTTGTGAACTCTGTACAAGACAGGACAGTGATTGCATAGTTTTTATCTGATTTGGTTTTGTTCCTTTTTTTTTGGCTACAATGTTGCTTCAGAGTTTGTAGCCTAATATCCTGATTAATATCATGAGACAGAATTTCAATGCACCACTCTATTGACTTATTAACCAAGCACTCAACTTTTCATTATAATCATTTTTAAAAAAGCACCATGTCCAAGAACAATTCCCACAACAGAAACCAGCTGACATCAGCTAATCATTGCAACATTTTACCAAAGTTCATTAAATTATTGTTGATTTTAGTGTTAGGAAGGCAACTATAGGAAAACTTCCCATGGTGGTTTATGAGAGCAGTGTTTACTGGAGGCTACGGTGATTTTCTTCAGTCTGATATCTTTATGATTTGCTTTCCGATGTTTCCTCCTGTCATCATGGAGCAAAAGGCATCTGCAACAAAAAGGAAAAAGTGATTTAGCTCTTGGTAAGCTCTCAAAAGCCATACAATGAGGTAAAACGTATAATTCACATACTTCCCATACTTCCAATGCCATCAGTCACAGTCTCTAGCACCTGCAGAATGGAGGCAAAATCACATCAAATTTTGAAGCTGCAGATGTCTGAATTTTGTAAACAAAGATGAACGCCTAGACAATCAACCACACATCATCATCATTTCCCCTTTTACCTTGATTTGGCCGGATTTAACCCACTGACTGAGCTCATAGAGGGCAGCATCTGCTTTGTTCATGTAGTTCAGCACAATAAATCGCTCCCGGGTTATGTTCTTGCTTCGCAGGGTTTCCTGGATGTCTTCACTCAAGGGAGGAGGATAAGGCACATCCTTGTTGTACTGTGAGATCTGCCCACACAGGATCACATGGCCTCCGGTGTTCATCTGGAGATAAGGAGAGGGTTGGAGGTCAATATGTCAGATTGATTTTTACAAGATACAAGACACTCTGTTGAAAGACAGGAAGAACAGCCATGATTACTAACCTTGAAAATACTGGCAGCAAGATAAATGAACATAGAACCATCTGAAATTTGTGACTTTTCACATTTTACACCAATATTAACAACAAAAAAATCTCAAGCAGTACCTGTGTGATTACAGTGTCGCTGATGTTCCCACCCACGTTGTCAAAGTAAACATCTACCCCATGAGGGCAGCTTTCTTTGAGCCTCGCAGGGATGTCCTCTGTACGGTAGTTGATGGCTGCATTAAAGCCCAAGTCTTCCACTAAAGCCCTGCACTTCTCATCAGAACCACAAATACCAACCACTCTTACACAACCGTCCAGTCTGCCAATCTAAAACACAAATAGTACAAGCAGGATAAAATCATACAGTTTAATAAGTAATTAACCGTGATTAACCACATTTCTTTTCGAAAGCTGAATTAAATTTCACTAGCCACACCCAGGCCTGATTACTGCCAGACCTGTTGAATCCAGAAATCCCTTAACTAGAACCTGTCAAACAAAGTGAAGTAGGCTTAAAAAAAAAAAAAAAAAGCAGCACATCATGGCACCATCTAAAGAAATTCAAGAACAGATGAGAAACAAAGTCACTGGCATCTAGCAGTCTGGAAAGGATTACAAAGCCATTTCTAAGGCTTTGGGGTTCCAGCCAACTATGGTGAGGAAAAAAAAACAAAAAAAAAACTAACTATGGTAAGAGCCATTATCCACAAATGGAGAAAACGTGGAACTAAGGCTGAACAATTTGCAAAAGAAATATCAAATTGCAATTTTTTTTCCCAAATATTGCGATTGAATATGTGATTATTCTTGGATTAATCTTGTGTATTTTTCGACAAATTCCAGAAATAAATAATTCCATAAATAAGACCATGTGTATTGAAAACAATGAAGTTATTTCCAAAGCAATTAATACATAGTAGCATGAATCTGAATATGGGGGAGCAACAAGATTTTAAGCTATAAAGGAGGCAGCTGGGGTGGGGGAGGTGACACTGGCTACCAGCTGATCGTAGCTGGGGTATGACTTTCATAAAGTAACGCTAGGTTCAGCAGTTTTAGAATGAGCATACTATTTTTGCTCGTCTTGCAAATGTGATGTCTTTTGCTTTGTTTAAAGGCATTATCATTTTTGTCACTCATTTTGATTAAAAAAACATACATAAAACAGAAAAAGGAGGATTTTTGTAAATGATTATAAAAAAATTGACACTTGAATGTTTGCATAATGTGCATAAATCTTTGCTGCAAAAAAAGATTTATTAAACTGGTATTTTGACACATTTCAAGTTAAAGAAATATTGCAACTTCTGCGATTTGAAAATTGCAGCAGGCCATATTGCGATTTAATCTAATTTGTGATTAATTGCCCAGCCCTACTTGGAACAGTGGTGAACCTTCCCCAAAATGACTCCCAGAGCACATAGACGACTCATTCAGGAGGTCAAAAAAGAACCCAAAGGATAATCTATAGACCTGCAGGCCTCACTTGACTCATTTAAGGTCAGTGTTCATGATTCAACAATAAGAAAGGGACTGGGCAAAAAGGGCATCCATGGGAGAGTACCAAGGCCAAAACCACTGCTGACCAAAAAAACAAAAAACAAAAAAACCCCCCAAAAGATCTTGATGATCCCCAAGATTTTTGGGAAAACATTCTGTGGACTTACAAGACAAAAGTTGGACGATGTGTGTCCTGTTACATCTGGTGTAAAAAAACGCAGCATTTCATCAACAGAGCGTCATACTAACAGTCAAACATGGTAGTGGTAGTGTGATGTTCTGGGGCTGCTTTGCTACTTCAGGACCTGGATGATTTGCTCCAATTGGTGGAAGAAATTCTGCTCTCTACCATAAAATCCTAAAGGAGAATGTCTGGCCATCAGTTCAGGACCTTAAGGTCAAGCTCACTTTGGTTATGCAGTTATGAAGGACAATGATTCCAAACACACCAGCAATTCCACCTCTGAATGGCTTAAAAAATCAAAATGAAGGTTTTGGAGTGGCCTAGTCAAAGTTCAGACTTAAATCTGATCAAAATGCTGTGGCATGACCTTAAACAGGCCGATAATGCTTGAAAACCCTCCAGTGCAGCTGAATTGAAACAAATCTGCAAAGAAGAGTGGGCCAAAATTCCTCCACAAAGATGTGAAAGACTCATTGCCAGTTGTCACAAATGCTTGCTTGCAGTTGTTGCTGTCAAGAGTGGAACAATCCTTTATTAGGTTTAGGGGGCAATTACCCTGTCACACACAGCCAGGTAGGTTAGGTCTGGGTGCCTTTTTCCCCTAATAAGTAAAATCATGATTTAAAAATGGCATTTTCTAGTTACTTAGGATATCTTTGTCTAGCATATGAAGTTGTTTGATGATCTGAAACATCCAAGAGTGATGAATATGCAAAAAAGAAAGAAGTCAGGAAGGAGGTAAATCCTTTTACAGCACTGTAACACTCATTAAGATATTTGCTGTGGACAATGTAAAATAAAACGGCTGTTTCTAAAGCCTCCAGGCTATTACTCTGTCAGACACCTACCCCTGTCAATGGTGGTTCAGAAACCAAAATTAATTCCATAGAAGTCATGCATTTTCATGCTTAGGTTTTCTTTTTTTTTGAAAACCTATAAGAGTTAACATTAAGAAAACCAGATTTTAAGATTGCTGGTACCTCACACGTAATCATTATTACTCTGTAATTTGCTGTGTTTACCTGTCCAGCGATGGAGCCACAGGCACCAGCTGCTCCACTCACAACCATGGTCTGATTGCCTCCTTTAATGATATTACCCTTCTCCCTTACACCCAGCAGTGCAGTGAGGCCTGTTATGCCGATAACACCCAAAAAGTAGGACAACTGCCCGTCAACCAACTGTGGATCAACCTGAAATAAACAGAAGCTAATATTACGACCTGCTTTCTTATTTCTGCTAGATGATCAAACCTCCCTTGTAACAAACCCATATGACCTACCTTCTGTAAAACACTTCCTTTCATAACCGCATAGGTCTTCCAAGGCCAGTTAAAGTTTGTGACCACATCTCCCTTTGTGCAACTTGCACAGCGGCTGGACTCGACCACGCCAACACCCCCACCATCCACACACTCAGAAAGCTGCCACGGAGTCAAATATTCAGCACCCGTGTCTTCATTCATTCTGCAACGCTGCAAAGCAAAGGCAAAATTTACAGGTGCATCTCAAAAAAATTTGAATAATCAAATGAAAGTTCTTTTTTCTGTGATTTACAAAAGTAAAGCTTTCATATATTCTAGATTCATCTCAGATAATGTGAAACATTTCAAGACTTTTTTGTTTTAATCTTTAAGACAACACTACCAGAAACTGCCTTGCTGACCATGGCATTACTATGCTTGATTGGTGAGCCAACTGGCCTGACCTGAACCCTGTGGAGTGCTTATTCCTAAAAGTCTGAGTCAGCATCCATGGTTGGGTCATGTGAAATCTCTTTCACAATTGGGTTTTCAGAATTTCTTGTCTACACTTTTAAATGGGACATTCATGTCTGTTGTACACATTAAAGCCACATAGGGGAGCTCCACCCTATCACACTCGCCCTCTCCACCACAATTAAAAAACAAAACAAAACAAGGCTCTACCAGCCACTGGATAGCAAAAAAGAACTAAAGTCACAGTCATGGATGCATTCTTCCAGACCAGATACCCACTGAAGGCCCAAGGGCCAGGCATATAAAAAAAAGCCAGTGTGACAGAGGTAAAGTGGCCCCTTCAAAAGTGAAAGCGCCAGGTCAGGACCAGATTGAGTCCTGAGTTAGCATTTTCCAAGCTAGCACTGGCCATCAGCACAACCAAGCAGGTGTTGAAGATGCATAAGGCAGACTTGATAAGCAATAACGTATGGAAAGTTGTTGATGGGTCATGATGGCTTGTACTTTGTACAAGTTGGATCACCAGAAGAAAAAAACTTTTGGAAACACTGCCATTAAGAATATCTAGGTAAATGCAGAGAGGAAGATGAGTGGCACCAGACTCAACAATTCAGACGAGATGAAGGCTGCTATCAGAGCAACCTGGGCTTCATAACACCCCAGCAGTGCCACAGACTAATTGGCTCCTTGCCACATCACATAGATGCAGTAATTTGTGCAAAAGGAGCTCCAACCAATTACTCAGAGCATAAATGAGAATAATTTTCAAGAATGTTATCATTTATGTATTATAAATCCTTTTCTGAACTGGTGTTCTGTGCTAATCTACTATCAATAATCATCAAGATTAATTTTTTTAAAAAGTCTTGAAATATTTCACTTTGTATGAGATGACTAGAGTCCCTGTTTATTCTCTACACAACAACTTAAATTCATACAAAAAAAGAGACAATTTCTGTTTTTTTTTTTGTTTTTTTTTGCCGATAAAGCTTACCAATAAAGCAATATGATTTAAGTGAATGTGCATTATGGGCTGGCTGTAATAATACCATGTATGGGTCCACTGACAGGTACAGCGTCCGAACAAGAACGTCCCCATCCTCCAGGTCACTTGATAAAGTTGTATCCTCCAGCCGGAAGTTACCAGGCACTGGCGTCCCGTTTTTACCTGTATGTAAATACGCAGTACGTGTACAGCTTAGCCAAATTGGAGAAATAACGTTCCTGCGCATTTCACGTAAAATAGGTATCTTTCCATAATGAGAAAGAGAAGTAAACTTGTTTTCCTACCTGGCCGTGAGTACAGAACGACTCTCTGCACCTGCATCCTTGAAAAGTAACGTTAGCCTGCGAACTAGTACCTGATCTTTGTAAAAGTCGGCTCCCTTTGTGTTCTACTTCTTTGAAATATTAGGACTGATATAATCTGCATAAAAAAGTTAGCCCCCAAATATGTCTTACGTAATGCAAAACCTATTCTGTGCACTGGGTTATTCTTTACAAGCTAGCAGAAAGTCAACAGACAGCTTCATTCGGCTAAATGCAAGATGTGTCCATGTAAATCACTTCCGCCTTCGCTCAACAATCGTAAAACGGTCGCAATGGCAAGTTTCTTAGCCAACAAGCGTCTCATTTTCTACTCCCTATTTATCGAAAACAAATAAGTTGTACAGTAAACACAATTTCTGTAGGAAGCCAATGTGGTTATACTATACATGTTACACCCGGCGTATTTAGCCAGCAGCTTCAATTTACGCATGCGTGGCGGCAAACTTTTAGAAGTTGTGAATACGCCTGATATAAAATATAGTTAATAATGTACATTATTCTCAGATTAATATAGACTATTCTATTTCATGTGTTTTACACAAGCACTAGTGAAAATAAGTTTTGTGATGCAGGACGTTGATTGCTCAGCTTTCCAGGTATGATATTGTAACGCTCTTGCCAATGATAAGTCGTCTTTTCCTATTGCCTGAGCCGTTAAGACAGCAACAGTTAACAAGAAATTGTACGCGCCCTGGGCACGCTATTTTAATACTTCAGATCATCAATACTGCAGCAACTGGACGTCATTCAGCCGTTTTTAAACAGTATGCACCTGCTCTACCAATGCAGTCATCACAGATTGAGTTAGTTTGCAGTATCGTTTGCTTGCCAAAGTATCTCAAAGTAACACTGAAGACTTGTAGAAGAATCCGAGCAAATTAAGTTTGCACGTCGGTACAGTTAGCTTAAAATCAGCTTCAGCAACTGTAGAAAGACAGCGTGAAAATATGGAAATGAATGCGTGTTTGCTGTGGAGGGACAAAGTTTAATGTAAGTACCGCAAATGTCTTTATACTGCATGCAATCTTCTGCTGTTTTGTATATATTGGCTATTAGACACATCTGGCAGTTAATGTTGCTAGCATGCTTCACTTGGCCATATAACCTATCTCCACCCTTATGCATGCATAGGCACACGCATGCATGAAATGTCTAAATCCCAGAGGGCCCAACAGAAAAGACACATAGTTATACATTCATAATACTTTGTGGTGGGGGACATATTACGTTTCTTGTATGTCTATTGATACCTCGCTGTTGGTGAAAATGTACTAAGTAGCAAAACATCACTAAAGAAATAACCATTCTTGCTCTACATATGTTGTTTCAAAGTCTGTTATTCCAGTCAGACCCTTTGCCAGGTTTGTGAAATCAGGCACCTCGCTATGAAGTCTCAAATTAAAAACATTTATGATACAAAATGGGTCTCTCTGAAGAGCTCAGTGACTTCAAGTGTGGTACTGTGATGGATACCAACTCTGCAATAAGAGAGTTAATGACAGCCATTGACTATTAGTTTATGAATAACAGCAACTCAGCCATAAAGCAAAAGGCCACATAAAACCACAGAGCAGGGTCAATGGCCTTAAAGGCATATGTTTGTAAAAGTCAGCAATGCTCAGCTGATTCCATAGCTGAGGAGTTCTGAAGTTCCACTGGCATTAACGTATGGACACAAACTGTGCGACAGGAATGAGTTTCAATAGTTGAGCATGCAAGCCTCACATCACTAAGTCCAATCGGATGTAGTGGTGGAAAACACACCGACACTGGACTGTGGAAATGTGTTCTGTGGAGTTACGAATCATGCCTCCCTATTTGGCAGTCAGATGGGCAAGTCTGGGTTTGGTGGATGCTGGGTGAACAGCACCTACCTGACTGCATTGTGCCAACTGTGAAGTTTGGTGGAGGAGGGATAATGGCATAGGGCTGTTTTTCAGGGTTTGGACTAGCCCCCCTTATCTTCAGTGAAGGATAATCATGATGCCCCAGCATACCAAGACATTTTGGACAATTCTATGCTTCCGACTTTGTGGCAGCAGTTTGGGGAAGGAGGACCTTTTCTACTCCAACATGACTGTGCCCCAGTGCTTAAAGCAAGGTCCATAAAGAAGAACTTAACCAGCTTGCCCAGAGCCCTGACCTGAACCCTACCTTTGGGATGAACTGGAACAGAGATTGCGAGCCAGGCCTTCTCGTCCAACATCAGTGCCTGACCTTATAAAAACTCTCCTGATGAATGGGCACAACTCCCACATAAACACTCCAAAATCTTGTGAGAAAGCCTTCCAAGAAGAGCGGAGGCTGTTAAAGCTGCAAGGGGCCAACTCCATATTAAAGTTCATGTATTTGAACGCAATGTCATTACAGTCCCTGTTGGTGTGATGGTCGATCGACTGGATACTTTTGTCCATATAATGTATTTTTGTCAGCCCTGCTTTGTCAACAGGAGGGTGCCAAATTCAACACATGTTTACAGTAGTTTCTAACTGGAGCTTTAAATATCGATCAATTTTTTTCTTTCAAGAAGCTGTAGCCATTACGTATTTGCTAATATTATGTTGTGTCTCATCAGCTCTGGATTGGTAGTCTGTCCATCAATCTTTTAAAACCTTTCTCCCTTATTCATTGGACACAGACAAGTAAAACTTAAAATCTTGTCTGCTGCATATGCAAAAGTATTTTGCTTTTGTAGGCCATTGGAGGTCACAAGGAGGGAGGGAGACTGCAGTCTGCAGTCTGACACATGCTCAGTCATGTTCATTGCTCTGATATCGCTCTGGCTTCTATATTGTTCATAGTTCATTGTTGGCTTGCAGTTGGACTTCCCATTTGGATAGGTACCTTTACACAGCTGACAACTGATTGTATTTAATCACAAGAACAAGTGTTAGAGATACAACTAAATAAGGACAGCTCTATTCAAGCATCTCAATGAACTATGACAGTTTCACACAATGAGTCATGAAGGATGGCAATGATAAAGAGTTTTTTCAGTTCTTGTTTCTTCTTCTTCAATTTGTCTATGAATGACTGTATGTTATAAGGAGTTAAATTAAGCATGTAGTTAACTCGTGCAAAATAGATTTTTAAGATTATATGATGCAAATATCCAGAGTTTGAGTTTTGACGCTGTAACAAGCCTTAAAAATGACTGTTCCTGACACTTAGCTCAACAAGACTAAAGAGGATGTCAGAGAGTTGAAATCTCATTATGACAGACACGGACAAGTTGAAAGCTTTCTCACCCCAATGAACTCCACTCACACTGCTATGGGAAGTGACAGTGGTGTTAGCAATGCTTTGTGGTAATCTGTGAAAAACAAAGGGAAAACCCGATTGCTTCCTGTTAAGGGGGCCTGGGTGATGAGAAATACATAACTTCTATAGCACTCTTAAGCCTGACTCTGGTACAGATAGAACTCAGCAATTGTTAATTTTATTTTACAGTATTATTTACATCTGTTATGTGCTTCTCCTTTTTGCAAGAAGTCTGTTATGATAAAGTAATCTAGTAATTCTCATTGTAAAAGCTTTTTATAAACAGATTCATTTTCAGTTGGTGAGCTAAGGTGGAATAAGCAACTAGTTAAATAATTGTCAAATAACTTATAGAAATTACTTACATTAAAGGATGATTATGCATTAAAAAGGCAACTCAAAACAGAGTCTAGCTGAACCAGTCTACTTGAAATAACAAGAGAGAGCTGATAATAACTTGCCATGTCTCTCACAACATTGTTTGTTCTAGGGTGTCTTTCATAGTACAATCTACCTTGACCTGGCACATTCATTGAAACAAAGCCTTATCCTGTGCTCTCCCTGCTATGAGATACTAAAAAAATGGTAACTTTATTATTTAAACAGTACTCTAGCACAGTTTAAAGAACCTCTACAGTGAAAATAATCTGTATCTTGGTTTGTCGTGTGCAAGCCACTGTGTTATGAACCACCAGGTCAAATAAAAAACTATAATCTATATAAAATTAAGCTTCAAAATCATGAAAAATGAGGCAGTAAAACCTGCTCTAGGATGTGTGGGCGTGTCTGTTGAATAAGCTGAAGCCACATCCCCTCAGAAGAAATACGATTCTCTCAAATTTGAAAATGCTATAATCTGAATGGAGGAAAGCATTCACACTATTTAAGCTTATCTGCCCCTTGACCTTACGTTGACCTTGTGATCAGAACACAGCTGCCTGGTTCTGGTCCAGAGAAGAGACAACGTCCGTTTTCTGGCTCAAATCTCTGTTATATGAAACTTTAAATGATCCATAGGCCACTGTGGCTGATAGATTTGGCAAATTTACCTCACAATGAACAAAAAAACAGACAAACTACCTTAAGTTTCAATAAAGGCAGTGACGTTAGCTAGCAACAGACTGTACTGAGATGAATCGCTCTGAGGTACCCCTTTTCCATCAAAAGGGGGTGGGGTCATTCCCCAGTTGCCCCGCCCAAATTAAACCCAGCCAGGAAAGAGGTGAAAAATTTCTAATGGTCTAAAACCAAAATTCAGTCACATGTAGATCTCAGTGTTTTCACATGTTTCCAACATGTTTAGTTTGTTATGGCACAAATTCTGAATTTCACTTTACTAGGTCTTTATTTGCATCTGATTTATTTGTAATATAAATAAACTTTGACTTTTGACACAATTATTTTTAGTGAAGTAGCCTTTCTTTATTAAGATAAAATGTGCAATTTTCAGGGAATTTTTGTTGTAATTGCCATTATTACAAGTATTAGTCATAATACACAGGGCAGTATCGTTGGAGTCACATAAAGTGGTTAACTTATCACCTTTATATATTTTATACATCTTCCTTTTTACCACCGTTATTTTTGCTAAAGCTAGTAATACAGTGATCATTGCTTCATCTTTTAACATCATTCTTACTTCTACAATCATTTCTTAAACAGTTTCACTGAATTCCAGAGCAATACTGCTTCACTGCTATATTTATTAATAATAAATTAACACTGGTCTTTATTAAAACAGGTTATAGTCTTTATTATAATATTAATGATTAACACTGGTCTATTGTAGTGGGCCACAGCAGAGAGTGTGGTCTGGACCTGCCCTCTTTGTAAAGTGTCTTGAGATAACTTCGGTTATGAATTGGCACTACTCAAACAAAGATTGACTGATTGATTGATTGATGGATTGATTGATTGATTAAAGTAATTAGCAGAGGTGGAAAAAGTACCTATTGTATTCAAGTAAAAGTACAGTTAATCTGGTTAAAATGTACTTCAGTAGAGGTAAAAGTTCTGGTCTGTAAATCGGCTCAAATAAAAGCAAAAAGGTCATTCAAAGTCTACTCCAAGTACCAAGTAGCTAATTTTACAGCTTTGTCCCTCCCCTACCACTCCAGAAATCGCTGTCAAGGGGTTTGGGGTTTATAATTTCATCAACTATTGCTGAAAGAGCACAAAAAGCTGGGGTCCAGAAATTGAATAGAGATTAACATGACTTAAACATATGATAAAATGAGACCAAGGAATACTGACACCAAGGGCACGCTGGGTCAACATAGAATGATGATAGTTTTAAAGTGTGTGTTTCCCAACTAAAACATACAAATATTAATGGGGACAAAAAATGCAAAACCTGAAGTTACTGCCTTCAAAATAACTCAGCAAATAACAGTTTTTCATGATTTAAAAATAAAGAATTTCTACAAAATGCAATAATGGCACTATTTTAAACTTAAAGAAATTTCTGCAGGTGTTTTTATAAACTTTTCAAGTACCTCTTAAAAAACTGATTGCAGCCTTTTATGCAGGTATGCCATTGCACAGCCTGACATTGTGATTGTGATTAGATTAATTGTGAGGCACTATTTCACAGTGAAATATAATCTTTCCTTAATATACAGTGACTACAAGAGAATACACTGTAGATCTCCTGCCACATTACCTAAAATAAAATGCAACTGCAGTTTGGAGATCATTCTCTATGTGCTCCTGTCTGACTTGTGAAAGTCAAACTAAAGGTCATTTTCTTGTTGTCAGAGTAATTTAAACCTCCTTGTTTTGGCTTTTAGTGTTTTAACTAAATACTTGTTGCTTTTTAAAATGTAATGAAGTAAAAGTGATTTTTAAAACTACTCAAAAAGTACAAGTATGCAAAAAAGCTCCTCAATTACAGTAGTTTGAGTCAATGCAATCAGTTCCTTTCCACCCCTGGTAATAAGCAAATGGCAAGGTAACTGAAATAGCAAAATTAACAAATCTTTATAATAATGGAAACTTCTTAAAACTCTTTTATACTTCAAGAAAATAAGCAACGTGTCCTTGTAAATGGGCAGGCAAGAGTCACTTTAATGTCCCCCTTAGAAAGAGCTACACCTTAAGATAAATCAGGAAAATGTTTGTTGCTGTACAATGATTGACCAACAGAGTGCGCTGTTTGTGCTTTCTATTGCTCAGTATCATTTCCGTTTCACTTTTTATACAGAAAAAAATGTTCTAATTGCTATAAAACCTCACAATTTAAACAAAAGTTTGAAATTAGTAAGGGCAATTATCCGTTTTTTTTTTGTTTTTAAGGTAAGACTTAAAATTTCCCCAAATCTAAAAAATATCAGGCAACTATTGAAAAGGTAGCAGGTTGAAATCATATTGTGAACCCAGTGTCTTGTATTATGTTGTTAATTGAGTACATTATGACATAACTACAACTAACCATAAACTTTATTTCTCAATTTTCTTGTCCTAATAGCAGTTGAATACCTTGTTAGGTGTTAAGGCTGCAAAGAACACTGAAAGAAGTCTTTTAAAAAAGTTGACATCAATACAAGACGAGTGAATTCTTGATGCACATGTATTTGTGTTTTACTGATTTTAGCTATTTCAATAAGCTCTAATATAAACAAAACTGTTTTTCTGTTAATCCTCTTGGGCTTTCTGCAGCTTCTATAAATAAGCCCCTTCTTGCTGTGTCATTTGAAGGAGAATTCTTCAGGAATTAAAGGAAGTGTATGAGCTGGAAATAAAAGTGAATGTTAATCGGGGTGTGCCCTTCCCTTTCCATCCCCACGGTCCTCCCATGTGTGTCGGAATTTCCCGCATGGACTGAGAGGGATCTTGCTCCGTAAATTACGGCGCCTTGCGTTTCAGAGGAAGACCTTATATGGGCATGGAAGTGGGTGTGGCCAGCGAGCTGATGGCTGGGGAAAGGAGGAGGAGGAGGAGGGGGGGTCACAAGACAGGCAGAGACACGGAGAGACTCGATGTACACCAAAAAGGCCGCATTGCCAGTGAGTTTTTTTGTGCAATCGTAGTGCAATAATGTGCAACAGACAGCCGCGGCTTTGCACCCTCGTTTTTGCAGATTAGCGCTGCGTTTCCGGCTAGGACGAACTCGTGTTTACGCTGCGACCCCCTTTTCCTCTTGACTTTGAAGCGGGAGGAGGGGGGTAAAAGGAAAAAGTACCCGTGAGTGAGGTCAGCAGCATAGCATGAGTCAACCTTGGGGATGAATGCAGTCATCATCGGGTGTCTGTATGGTGCGGGCCTGCTGCTACTGCTGGCCGCGCGGAGCTGCGAGCGTGCGATCCTGCGGGCTGAGCTGCTGTTAGTAGCAGCTTTCATGACAAACACAGTAAGTATCGGGGGCAGTCAGGGCTGGAGCTAGGGTGTCGATGACTGTGGCGTTGTTGTTGTGTTCGACAGTGCCTGTTATTGTGGCGCACAGCTCTGCTGACAAAGTTTTGTTTACCTCGCAGAGGCGAGCTGGGGCGCGCGCTGCCGCCGATCGAGCCTCCATAGGGGAGCTCACCCTGGTTCTGTGTCTGAAAGATGTTTTTAATGTCTCAGTCAAAGCCGATTGAGTGCGCAGAACAAGACGTGACGTGTTGACAAGTTGAATCGATCCGTTGTATGTGTGATTGTCATACACGCTGCATTGTTGGCTCGGGTATATTAGTGACTGGATTATCCGTTCCTGCAACAAAAGGGGTTTCTCGTAATTTGCGCCGAGCTGGCTGACCGCTGAACGTGATGTGGATGAAGCAGAGGTCCGGGAAGAGTCCTGTCTTGGACGGACTTAGTATGTTGTTATTATTTGTCGTCTCCTGCACGCTGCAGGCCCCGGATGCCCGCTGCACAGTGTGCCTGCCGTGCCATACGGGCCGATTTAGATTAGGAAACGGCGATGGATTAGGGCGGCTAATGGCGCTTGACATTTATTGTAAGCCAATTTAACGTGTTGCTTTGTTTATAGGGCTAAACCCTAGGCTTGTGCAAGGTTGCACTTGTGATGCGTCACGATGATCCCAATACTCACACAAGCATGGTCGCTCAGTGATGAGCAGTGATATGCTTCTGCACCAATGCAGTATGACTCTGAAAAACAGTATGAATTAATGCATATGCATGTTTTTTTGGCTATAGGCAAGTGCAGCATCACATGGCATGGCTGATGCACAAACACACTGCTTGTTAGCCACATTGCATGGTCATTCACCTTCCTTGCTCTGTGGTGCCTCTGAACCAATGCAGGATCTGAACAGCTGCAGCTGTCTATTTTAAGAAACTTGTGTTTTACTAGGCCACCAGAGTAAAGGGTGATGAGTGTCAGTCACTTCCCATGCTGCCAACTCCATGCTATAGAGATCAATCATCTTGACTTTTTTAGTTATAAGATTAATATGGTACTTTTAGTTGCATTTAAATGATTTCTGCACTGCTGCACAAATGTGACAAGATCTAATTCCATGCAGATGGAGCAAGAACAGAACAGAAACGACAACAGTCGGGATCTGTGTGCATCCTGAAACTTGGCAGACTGCACTGTGTCAAAATCTGCTCCAAAACCTTACACGCGGGTATTATTTTATTAAATAATCATCACAGGTTACCATGGCAATTATCAAGATCCCCGACTATCTATCAAAGCCTGCGAGGCTGTTTTGACTTTTTCCCTCTTTCTTTTCTCCCTCATGCGATGGTTGTGTCACCGTGACTCATGCTCACTCACTTTCAGTTGCCCTTTTTGAGTATGCAGTCAAGGTTCAAATGGCACAGGGTACCCCTTTTTCTTCCATCTTGGATGAGTAAACGGTTGTAGAAACGAGTACTTTCTATCAGTTTAACCCTGCTAACTCTTGTACTAGTAAGGTAGGAAAGAGTGAATGATCTCTTTTATTCATCTGTTCAGCTATGCATTTATGTCTCGCTATTAAATTTCAAGATCATAGATCAGGTGTACGTGTTCAGGTGCATGTAGCCCCATATCCTTGTGTTACGTGATCTTAGTGAATAATGACACAGGGTAGATTTGCCCCTCCCCTCCTCTATTCTCTCCCCAGCTACCTTTCAGTGGAGGTCTATTGTTGAAAAAGCAAACAGCAGGTTTTTACATGGTTTAGGCGGGGTTGATAATGAGTCCCCCTCTTACCCCTCCCTGTGGGGACCCCTTCACTCCAGTGGCTCAATGCTTGACCTTTCTCTCATTTTCTCTATACAGGGTGTTGCCCATGAATGAGCAAAGCACGCGGACCACTTCAGCTCTTCTAGCCCCAGGCTGTCGACCTCTGAGTGGGTCACAAAGAACTTCAGAGGGAAATAGGAGATTAACTTTGCAACTGAAGTCAACATAGTATTCTAAGTTAATTTTAATGTGTGCTCCCTTTGATTGTTGGATTGATTTATTCAACAAGGGGAGCATTTACAGCTGGAAATACTCACCTGTCATGAGCCCGTCATGAGCGTGCCAGCCCAGCAAAAACCCAGCACCAAAAGAACTGGCAAACGTATCACGTTCTTCAACGAACAAACTGTAGCAATGAAAGAAGGTTCTCAGCACCCTGAGGGTTCCTACTACGCCCCAGGCGGAAACGCCTCAGACCCTGGACAGAGCGAGGCTGCAAGTACTGTTACGTCAAATCCAGAGGGTCCTCAAATGTACCTGAACTCTGTCATCTTCAGCCCTGATAAAGGAGACCAGAGCAGGGGTCACTATCAGCAGACTGTGCCGATGAAGTGGGCGCATCAAGAGCCAAGTCAGCAGCCATCTCTGTCCCAGCAGCAGAGAGCTTCCCCCTGGAATGCTATGTCAAACTGGGGACAAAACATTGCTAATTTCATTGGAGGTGTTAATGTAACGGACTCAAGGACCCAGAATGCATTTGTGAAGCCGATGCATGACACTTCTGGCTTACAGCCCCCTAACAGAGCTGCAGAAAAGCAGTCGAACTCTGCAGTTGAAGCATACAGAGATGCTGTTAAGGGTCGAGGGTTGGATTGGGAGCAGCAGCAGCAGCAGCAGCAGCAGCAATCCCAGGCTTTTCAAGAGACCTTGAAACCAGGTGCCCTAAACCCCCAGCAGCACAGTGCATTACACCCTGGAGGAAGCTCGGTGTTGCAGCCTTTTCAGTTGGCCTTTGGTCAGCCCAGGCAGCACCTGCCAGCCTACTACCAGACATTTCAAGGCAACCGGACAACCTTACCAAACCCACCCATCTACTCAACACAAGCAAAACCCCCACTCCAGTTACAGCAGCTGCAGAAGCAAGAGCAAATACAACGGCAGCAGCAGCAGCAACAACATCACATAATCCAGCAGCAAATTCAGCAGCAGCAGCAACAACTCCTTCAGCGTCAACAGCATGTCCAGCAACAGCTACAGCAGCAGCAACAAATAAAGCATGAGCAGCAGCAACAAAAGATACAGCAGCAGCAACAACTCCAAATTCAGCAAATGCAACATCAGCAGTTGCAACAACAAAACCCCCATGTGCTTGACTTTTACTCTGGTGCACAAAATGCACAACCTCACCCGCATTCACAGCCTGTGGTGGTACACTCCCAGGAGTCCTCTGTGCCCGCTCCCCCTAAGATCCAGGAACCAATCATCCAGGACATCACCCCAGAACCCCAGCAGCCGTCAGACCCACTGAAGCCCCCACTCCAGACTGAGCCCCTGACCCAGTCACAACCCCAATCCCAAACGCAGCTACGCAGATCACGGCGACTCTCAAAGGAAGGAGGGGCGCCGTCAGAAAACCCTTTTCTTTCTGTTTCTTCAGATCAGGCGGCCTCGGGGGCACAAGGCTCCCAGAACGGGGCCCGCGACATTCAGGCAGCTCCAACAGGCGTCATCCAGAGCACACGCAGGAAACGCAGGATCTCCCAGGAAGTCAACTTGGAGACCCTTGCTCAGAAAGCGTCAGAAATGGAGTCTTTACCCTCACATGTTGTAAAGGTAAATATTCAGTTAACTTTTCCCTTTCTTTCTTTTTTTTCCCAGTCTCTGTTTTCCTTTTTCTTTTTTTCACTCATCAATTTCATTTTGAGCAAAAGAACCTTAATATTAACCTTAAACAGAAAACTTATGTACTCTATCCTGATGATGGTATAGCACTTTATGTCAACACAATTTGCCTGTAGCTTGAAACCTCAATTGCAAATATCTCAGCAAGAGCAAAAAATGTATTTTTCTGGTGTTTTCTCAGGGTTTAATTGCAGTGGGACTTTAGCTCCCTTAACAAGAGCAAGAACTGGAACAAACTGCTTGAGGCAGCTGCCAGGAAAACTGCGCCAAAACTTGTGTTGTTTGTGATTAACGTGTTGCTGGAAGAGATGCTAAATGTAATCAACACCCAGCGAAGTATACACCACAGAACTGAGCAGCTTTTCTCTGCCTGGGAGAAAAATAGAACACTTTATGTACTGAAGATTATCCCAGGTTTGATACATACAGGCACAATAAGGTTAACAGAATTTTTCATACTTTTGACGCTGTTTTATATTGCAAGTTTTAAAAATGAAGTGATCTTATTTATTTGGATGTACAATAGAAGTGAAGTGGCTCAGAGCTTTAAAAAGTAAAGATATTAATATTTTTAGATGCAACAGTTTGCTTACAATTTTGAGTAATTGGAAAAAAGGAAGGACCCAGTATTTGGTGCCTAAGATTTGTTTTTCTCCTGCAGTAAATAGTGTTAAAGTTCAACTTCTTGTATTGCGACAACTCTACCTAAACATCTTATATGTGAGTCTTAAACTCTCCTTGAGTAATTAAACAGGCCTGCTAAGTTTCCCTGACTGTAAAATGTGAAGTCATACGCTTATCTGTGTTTATGTGCTGAATGCCTCAATTGTGCAACAAGTTCTATTGCCAAACAGCAGTGAGTCAGTGTGTCTGTAGCTCAGCATGGCTGCGCCCTGGATTTGCCTCGCAGGCTAGCTGATCATACTGACAGTGTGTTTGGTTACATGCCTGCACCCCCCTCCCATCCCATCAAAGGAGAGAAACTCCAGCCTGGCCTCGTCTGCCCCATCCTCCCCCCCCTCCCTCTATCCAGGGAGGGGGTGCAGGGTTGCCCTGCATGCAGTGCTCAGCAGAATATCTCTCCACCGCTCTGGTGTAAGAGCTGGAGTTTTCCACCAGCGTTAATGAGCAAAGATCCAGCGTAGCCACACTGCTGCATGCCTATCTGCCCATGCAGATGCAGCGTGCAGTGACGGAGTGAATCTTTCTTCAGCAATCCTGTGATGTGGTCTTTAAGTTCTTTGAAGTTGCTCGAGAATTGATCGTTGCTCTAAAGCGTGCAGCGGCTCTTAAGCATGGCGGCTGCTCAGGCTCAGTCATTATGGTAACTCAGAAAAATGTGAAGAATGCTCTGCAAGTTAGTCTTTAATGCTGCACATAAAAGTACTGCATCAGCGTGAAGACCTGCAGAATGCTTTATGGTGAAGGCTTTCATTGAAACAGTCATGAAACATAACTTTTCTGTATTTTATGTTAACAGTTTACAGTTAATTTAAGAGTTAAGGGCGAATTATAAAGAATGGGGAAAGACAGGCGCAAAGACATTTTATAGAAGTTTAGAAAAATAAATAATTAGGAAAGGGTGGCAGAGATACAGCAACTAGACAAATTTCAGAATACAGCTTCAACATAAGTGTTGTCTACCAATAACCTGGTCGCCTGCATACATATGTACACATACAGATCATTTTTTATTGTCTTATTTTTAAAAATTGTTTAATTTTATGCTTTGTAAAAATTTTACGAGTCCCCTCACTGTATTGTTAAGAATTTAGGAATCCCCAGATAATGAATTTACACTCACTAAAGTGAATGTTGAGACTTCCTTTGATGGGTATTCTAATGTATTTGGGATCTTGGCTCATTATATAGAGTACATTAAGAAGGTTGTGCTCAGTTTATGAATTTATGCCAGAAAACTATTGCTTTTGTCACTTATTAGTCTAGACGTTTTACCTTTATTAATCAATCATGGTCTGTATATTTTGGTCCCAATTATTAAGAAGAAAGAAAAAAAAAAAAAAAAAAACCCTCTCTGATGGCAAAGTGAAGTCAGATTTCTACAAAGTAATGTCAATTGCACAAGTATTTACCCCCTTCAAGTCAGTATTTGGTAGATGCATCTTTGGCTGCAATCACAGCACGGAGTCTGTGTTGATTGCTCTCAATCAGGCTTGCACATCTGGACACTGAAATTTTACTCCATTCTTCATTGTTAAACTGCTCAAGCTCTATCGGTTGCACAGGGATTGGGAGTGAACAGCTCTTTTCAAGTCCAGCCACAAATTCTCTATTGGATTGAGGCCAGGCAATCTCTTGCAGACTGAATAAGATTAGCCTCCAGGATTTTCCTATATTTTTCCACATTCATTGTACTCTCTACCTTTACAAGCCTTCCAGAGCTGGCTGCCGGAAAGCATCCCCACAGCATGATGCTGCCACCACCATGCCTCACAGTGAGGGTGGTGTATCTGTGATGATGTGCAGCAAACATAGCATCTTGTTTGATGGCCAAAAAGCACCATTTTGGTCTCATCAGATCAAAGAACTTTCTTCCACTTGACCATGGACTCTCCTACATGCCTTTTGGTGAACTCTGAGTCTTCTTCAACAGTGGTTTTTCTTTTTGCCTCTCACCCATTAAACTTTGACTGGTGAAGAACCCAGGCCCATCCACCTCAGCTGCTAAAACTTGTAAGTCCTTCAGAGTTGTCATAGGTGTCTCAGTGACCTCTCTCATTAGTCTCCTTCTTGCACGACCCTCAGTTTGTGAGGACAGCATAATTTAGGTAGATTTATACATGTGCCATATTACTTCCATTTTTGGATGATTTATTTAACTGAACTCTGAGGGGATGTTCAGTGCCTTGGAATTTTTTTTTTGCATCCATCGCCTGACTTATGCTTTTCAATAACATTTTTTTCTGAGTTGCCTGGGGTGTTCTTTTGTCTTCATGGTGTAATGGTAGCCAGGAATACTGATTAACTGGTGACTGGACCTTCCAAACACAGGTATATTTATGCTACAGTTTCTTTAGACATATTTACAGCACTCGGGTGATCCACATTTAACTATTTTTGCCACTTTAAAGGGGGTGAATATTTATGTGGCCACTTATTTAACATTGCATATTTTTTTATATTTGACATTACTTTGTAGAAATCTGTTTTCACTTTGACATTCACGAGGTTTTTGTAAAAAAGCCAAAAAATAAAAAATAAAATTATAATGACCATGATTGATTTTTAAAGTCAGTAAAAGGGTAAAACATTCAAGAAGGGTGAAAACATGTTTTATGTTAAGCTGGATTTTTGTTGTAGTTTTTTTAATACCTCTTTCATTCTCTCTAGCAGGAGCCTCACAGGCCTTGGAGTCCAGCTGAATCAGACTCTCTTGACGCCAAACGACCCAGAGATGAAAGCCTCCTTCCGCTTGTTATCCCTGTATCCGTCCCAGTACGACGGCAGGAGCCCTCATCCCCTGACGGTGACGAAACAACCCCGGCCTCTCACTGGCCTCACAGGCCCACAAACCCCCAGGACCTGGGCCGCTCCGACCACAAGCCCTCGGTCATTGTCACCAGGAGACGCTCACTTAGAAACTCCTTATCAGACAGCTCAGAGCAGGCAAGTTCACATCAATTCTTTGGTGCTGTTCTTTGTTTTATTTCATGCAATTGGTGTTCTTTGGAGACATTTTTACATACGTACATGTATGTACTGGTATGTGTATTATTCACCAGTATGAGTCAACACTGAGTTTTGAGGAATACAGGGTTTTAAAGCCGGGTTTCACTGTCCTCCTCAGTCTGTCAAAACTTCTGCATTTAAAACCTGACATTTGTGCCCCACCAGCACATGGTCCCTTCCCCCCACATTCTACGTGTGTCCCCCTGCCCCCATTTCCACACATTTCTCCCTTTCCCTCTTTCATTTGGGGGGATTTGGTGAACCGGCTGCCCTGTCCCAGATCAGGCAGATTATCAGGGTTTAGCAGTGCCATACTGTACATAATGTACAACGCTGTACAATACAGCAGAGGGTTGGGGT
This sequence comes from Cheilinus undulatus, assembly GCF_018320785.1. Classification (NCBI taxonomy): domain Eukaryota; kingdom Metazoa; phylum Chordata; class Actinopteri; order Labriformes; family Labridae; genus Cheilinus; species Cheilinus undulatus. Next base: position 18,557,958 of record NC_054882.1, read on the forward strand.
GCCGTTCTTTTTCTCTTGTACTCCAGGACTTCTCTGGGGAAATGCACAAACAGCTAGCTGTTTATTTATGCATTACATTTGATCAGAACTTTGCTTTTTCAACAACTTTTTCAATATCACATGCTTTCAATAATACCAAACAGACATACATTTGTATTTCAACCCAAAGGTGGCATTAGCAGAGAGAGAGAGAGATGGCAAGCTTTAATGGGCAACCAAGTGAATGAAGGGAAGATTCAGGATATAGTTGATATTATGCTGAAGACCCTGAAGTCCCTCTTTCTGCCTGTTGTGTGCTTTTATGCTCTGCCCTCCATCACAGCTTCCTTCTATCCTTGCTAGCTTTTTTATCCTTGCTAACTTGTGGACTGATGACCACCTCACAGCTCTGCACAAACACTCACACCCATGAAATAACCTAAATACAAAAAAATTATAGATAGAGAGAAGAATCAGTGTTGACACCTCTTCTGGCTTATTAATGATGATTCAGAGGAAATGTTTGATGTTAGGTTGTCCCTATACATTAGTTTAGGAAAACCTTACTTAGTTAGCCTTTAATTAAACAGCATTTCAAAGTATGTTCAGTGAACTTTTATCATAAGCAGGTTGGAATTAAAAAATAACAAAATTCAGCAGTTTTGGGATTATTGTTGTAGCTGTGGTATTTAAACAGGTATTGATATCCTTTTATTTTAACCAGTATCATATCAAATTCTGTTATTGTGAGAAACTGTTTAATATTACTGAAAAGTACTGAAGTTATAAAAGAAGAACAGATAAATTGGCATTTTTTTTAACCCTAAGTATTACCAGAATATCTAATAAATTAGACATTAAGGTAGCCCACACCTGCGTGAGAGAGACACGGCAGGGGCATGCAAATCCATATGGATATGCAGATCCTACATAGAGGAACAAATTTCTCACCTGAAATATTTCAAGGCTTCGTCTTCTGTAGATTGAGTGTCTGAAGCTCAGTCACACAGTGAAGAGCTTTTTTTGTCTGCGCCACATTCTGTAAACGCAGCATGGCTCATTTGCACGCACAGGTTTGGCTTTATGAAAGTATAATGTTGGTGGGGCATATTACACCTATAGTCTATGTAACTGATGAGAACCCCTGTTCACTAGATGAAAAATGCATTTTCTAACGTCCCATTAATTTCTCATCAAGATGCACACATACCTGTTGCACACAAAATGCTAAGGAGAGACACGCTGACGTCACTTGGTAGCTTAAGATTCCTTATGATCTTACCTGCAGTCTACTGACTGTGAGCTTCACATCAATACTCAAATGCTGGCGCCCATAAAATGCCCTAAAAAGCAAAATACAGAGAGCTGCAACACTGCATGCACATCTTCTTGATTGTTAATGATAATTCAGAGGATTTTTAAAATTTTGGGTAGACATTTGTGTTTGGAAAATCATATTTATTTTGCCCTTCATTACTATTAACAGTACATCTAAGTTAGAGTGTGTTCAGTGACTCTGTCTAATGTATAAGCTTGAAATCCAAATGAACAAAATAAATGATGTTTTTTGTGTCCGGGAGGAATTTTTGTTGCTGTGTTATCACAAGAGATATCAGTATTATTTGAGTTTACTCGTTCTGGTATCTGCTCTAACAGTTGTTAGAATTTTTGTTGAATTAGAAGGATTTTCCACAGTACACACGGAGTCTCCTGCGTTAATGTTGGTCATTTTCCTCCTCAGAATGGAGCTGATGGGGAGAGGGACGATGATGGCAAAAAGTCAAAACGACGCCCCCGTCCAGAGCCCCTTTTCATCCCGCCGCCAAAACCTGGTCTATTCATTGCTCCTCCTGTTTACTCCAGCATCACGTCCTACCAGAGCCACCTGCGTTCCCCTGTTCGCCTCGCTGACAACCCCCTCACCATCCCCCCCTACACGCCGCCACCGATCCTCAGCCCGGTTCGTGAAGGCTCTGGCCTTTACTTCTCCACTTTCCTGTCCTCGGCTGCAGCAGCTGCAGCGAGTGGGCAGGGCCTGCCGCCTCCTGCAACCCCCAAGTCTGCAACACGCAGCCTGTTGCGCTCCAGTAAGTCAAAATATGTAGTTCATGTGATTTCCCGGAGTATCCCCATGACATATCAAATGTAGGCATAATTAACATGTATGATCCGTGGATGAATTATGATCGTCTTACTATGAATTTTAGAATTAAGTCAGACTGAATGACCATTTATGCATTATATGCTCTTGTTTTATACCTTACAAGTTTACCTTTATAATATATATCAAAGTTCTAAGTCCTGTGATCATGTCACTGAGAGGATTTTGTATTTGTGCTTCTATTTAGACAGCTGCGACATCACACCACCAGTTCTGTCTGCTATGAGCGAGGCCACTCCAGTCAGCATAGAGCCGTGAGTATTTCCCTCCCAGCATCATCTATCATAATGGAAAGGGAGGCTTCAAGGGGGTTGGGGTGTGTTATTTTCAAAAGAAATTACATGGGGACTAAAAAGCATGCATTATCACCGCTAGAGTAGAAGTTCTGCAATCAATTATTCAAGTCATAACAGTGGGCTGAATCTTGAAATGTCTTGAAAGAGAACACAGACTTTATGAAACTCTAAACCCATCCTTCAGAGCACCACTGTCACCACTGGAATCTTTGCCCTGTCATCCACAGGGAGCATCACTGCCAGCATTTATCCTCTGATCTAACGATGCAGCTTGATGTCTCTTTCAATTAAAGTGTATCCTGTCAAAACGGCTCCATATCAAGTGGTCTAAAAAACCTTGAAGCTTTTTAAAGTCTTATAGTAGAAAGAGAATCTGACACTTGTGTTTGTGCTCTTTAAAACATGTTTGGAAATTTGACAGATATCCAGGGTTAATATATGTGGCTTACATTCATACTTAAGATACAATTTTATGGTTAAGATTTCTGTTGATTTAAGGACTCTTACAGTTACTGTGGTAACAGTGAGTGCAGTTTAATACAAAAGCAAGGACTCAATGAGCTGCTACTTTGTCAGAAATACAGTGGAGCAACTGGTGTATCTGTGCAGCGAAACAGACTTCCATTGTTTTAATAAATAAATCACTCAGTGATTAACTCATCTGCAGTCTGGTACCAGTTAGTCTGCAGAGGAGTTTGATATTTATGTCTAAAAGCGTCCCAAAGCTTCATAAGTTAACTCTTTTATTGTGATGAAGCAGCAGTATGGTAACTGTTTTGCAATGCAGTACTTATGAAATTAGAGAGTACCTTTAGATCAAGTTTATTTATAGAACAAAAGATGCTTTAAGCCATTAAAACAGAACATTAAAAACATTTGGTGGGCAAAAATAAGACATGAAAATACATAATATATTAAAAGCCTAGCATTTCCCTCACAAAGAGGATATTTGGGTGACCACCCAGGAATATTTAAGGTCACCCAAGTATGATTGCTGCCCTATTTTATACAATAATTGCCATCGTATGATAGAGCGAGAGAGAAAGAGATGTCTGCCTGAATGCCCCTCCAGTAAATGCACCAGTATGGTTGTGAAACTGATACTTCTTGCTTGATGCCTTTGTTTTTATATGTTTCTGCAGCTGCTTGCTGCCCATGCTGCCTTGCACTCTTAGTTAAGTTATACTTGCACAATGTGTCATCATCAATACACTTCTACACATGCAGACCCGCTGAATGAATGTCAAGTAAAACATTTGATAATGCAAGTAACATTCACTACTCCTAATGGGTATTATCAAATGAGCAGCAAAAAAACAAAACACTGGCAGGGCAGAACAAAACACTGTAAAAGGAGAAGGGCTGGGTAGTTTATCAAAATTTAGATTAAATCGCAATTGCAATTAAATTGCCAATTATTTGTATTTTCATGTCATTTAATCACATTGTCCTTGGTGTGCAATGGCTTTAAGCATTAATATACACAAAGCAGATGAAAGAAATTAGGGATGCACAATATTGGATTTTTGCTGATATTTACAAATTCAATTTAGCCGATACCGATATCAATAACAATATTTAAATATACTTTTCGGACAAGAAATTTCAGTCCTTTTGGACACACTTTAAGGTTTGAGGATGACCAAGAAAACAAACTTTAGTCCTTAAAAAACACTTTAAAGTTTAAAGAATGAGGATAAATAGAGAAAAAGACTTCAACTGACATTGGTCTGCTGATTTAGCCTAAAACTCCACTAATTTATTAGTGTATAGTGCTTAACAAATTTATTAGACCACCACCCAAAATAAGGTTTATGCCACAGCTGCCCTAAATTAACAGCATTGGTAAAAATTGGTAAAACCAAAATCATTTTTTATGTTTCTGCAATGGTTAATACACCAATATGTAGAAGCTCTTTAACCCAAATGATATTTTTAATGCTAAAATATAATTATTATTGTTATCCATGAATTTTCAAATGTACTGATTTATAAAAAACTGAAAAAATAGTAAAGCACATCATTATTTCTTGATTAATATGTCAAATTATAGTTATTTACTTGCATTCCTGAACAGAAAAATGAGTTTTAGTGGTTGAATGTTATGCTTGATTTATTTCTGACTTCTCAGAGAAGCCCAGTGAGCCGGCTCAAATTTGGGTATAAAAAGGGGAATTCAGTTTAAAATTCCTCATTCCTGTTCAAAGTGGTAAAACATCGAGAGCTCACTGAAAATGAAAGAGTCCGCATTAAAGCACTTCATGATGCTGGATGGTCTCTGAGATAGGTGGTCTAATAAATTCGTTAAGCACTGTATATGGACAAAATTTACAGTCAATATATATGCTGAAATACACAGGCAAAATATCAGCAGAAGTTTTGATAAGTGCCGATACCAATACTTGCCTTTACAAGTTAATATCTACCGATACCAGACTCATAATATTGTGCATCCCAAAAAGAAATACTGCCTGTACAGTTTTTACCTGTCAGACATTAGCTGTCCAGACCAAAAGCTTTTTGTCATAACAGGCTGTAAACATCTTTATTTTTGCGGAAAAAAAACAGGCAATTTGCAGAACAGTTCACCTTACCCTGACAGTGTAATCCATCAATCCACTGACTCTGAGGCTGAGATTAACCGCAGACTTTGACTCGCACATGAGCGTTTGGTTCACTGGGCAACTGTGGCATTTCCAGCATTTGAGCATACAGACGAAAGTCAGAGTCTTTTGGTCGCATTTTTGGGTATCTTTGGCAAGACTGTGTGTTTTATGTTGACGTGCTCAGGAGAGTGGGGATTGGAAGGCTCAGCGGCGCTTTTACAGGTGTGCTTTCCCGGCCTGATCCAGCCCATCGCATACTGGGTGCCTTGTGGAATGCTTCATGGAGGGGTTAGCTGGGAAGATACCTGGAGATATGGGGCATGGACCTGGCACAGGCCTGGACGTTTGCCATTAGGAGGCCAGAACAGTACAGGACCAAGGTTGACGTGGCTCCCGTACCTGTCCTGACGTGTAATAGGGATTACTTGGCTTTTGTAACCAACCTTGAAAATTCAGGCTATGTATAAGTGCAAGAAATGCAGTTCCTGAAGTGAAGCTAGCTGCAAGAGCACTAAAAACACACCCAATATTAAAATGCCAGCTGAAATAAACATGTTTATAGTCTGGTTCCAAGAAATGATATTGATGGGAATCATAAACATTTTTATGGGCATGCACTTTATGGGGGTGAATTATTTAATAACTCATCTGTTTTGGTTTTAAGCAGAATGTGAGTTATGTATACTTTAGGGCATGGCTGATACGACAACAGGACAGGATGATGTAGCTGTCTGGAGGAGGCTTTAGATTTGTCTCATCTTCACCTCTTTGTCTGTTTTCGGTTGAAGTAAGAGTTAGCCTGAGGCACTGTTTTGTAAAGGCAGTTTCAGTAACCAAATGGCTGATGCCACAAGGGTCTGGCCATAAATTTGGTTAATAATTCTCTATATATGTCCACTTCAAAAGTAACTCTAAGGTTGCTATATCAGTCATCACTTTGTTTTCCCCTGTATATTTGACACCACTGTCTGCTAAAGAAATCAATATTGACCTGTCCTTAAACTGGTGTTGATTTACATGCTACGTCCTCTCCTGCGTAATGTCTCCTTAAATCTAAACCATTGCAGGAATGACAGATTTGCTGTTAGCAATTATTTATGTACCTAGAATACTGTTGCAGAATAAATGGGGTTAAAAATTTCTAAGTGTGCTGAAAAAGACCCAAAGTAAGAACATGGCCAACATCCAAGTTACGCCATTAATGTAAACACAGTCATTCATGCCTTTGTTTATGAAATCCAAGCAACAGAGAAAGAGGAGCATTAAGGATCCAGAGACTCCTGGTAGTTAACCTTTAACTATTAGTCAAGAATTTTTCTTTGTTGTTTTTCATCGACTGCAAGGTGATGTCTATGGGGGTGCATTGTGCAAGCTATCGAGCTGTTAGTCAGGGGTCAAGCCAGTGAGGCTTCACATAAATCATGTTTTCAGCAGTGCCTGGTGCACTCCCAAACTCACCAGTTGAACTTTTAGCAGCCCACCTTCCCTGGGGGAGGCTGCCAGAATACACACACTCATCTGGAAACACTGCAGGCCCACTGGAAATATACGGGTGGGAGGGGGCATGTTTGAACAGGATCTTCTGTTAATGTAACAACATCAGTTTCACAACTATAGCATTGAAGTGTCTGGTTTTAGTTGATATTTCAACCTTAAAAGATGCATGCATTTATTGAATTATGAGCCTTTTCTTGGTACTTGAATGTGGCCTTTATCCCACACCATGATGAGGACCCATTTACATTTGTTCTATGGTTTTACAAAGTGCACTTTGTTTTTAAGTACAAACTTCTGACTTAAAATTGTATCTAATGTTCTGAGAGTGCAAGAGAGCACTTTAATAAGATTGATTTTGAAATAGCTCAAGGATTGCAGTGCATTAAAACTTAAACAATCTTCAACAGAAGTCAGTGGTCAGAGGAAAGCCAAGAAATGAACAGTAATCCTAGAAATACAGCAAAAACTTCTGAAATTGATTAGTGATGTCTAAGTGAACATGGTGAACTCTTGAGTAAATACATCAATGTCCTGTTCCCAGACGGATAAACATCGGGTCCCGATACCAGGCGGAGATTCCAGAGCTGAGGCAGCAGTCAGCTGTTGAGCTGGATCATCATCGAGCAGAGCTGGTCTGGGCTCCACTTACTGAGCTGGAGGAGAAAAAGGATTTCCAGGAGAAAGGTAGGTTGTACAGTGTTTTATTCTAAAACTGAATACATGACTATTGGAAGACACATTCAGTACATTTACACAATGCTTGAAAGGGAACTTGGGTAAGCCTGTCTAGCAGTGGACTTTAAAAAACTAGTAAACGGGCACTGGTGTAGCTCAGAAGGTGACCACAAGCAGAAGCTATAGTCCTCAAACTGGCCTAGGTGTTCTGTGCACCCTCCATAGTTCCTGCAACAGTACCAGCTCAGATGCAACATCAGAAATGCATAGAAAAAATCCAGAGACCCATTTCATAAATTAGGTTTGGTGCAAACTAGGGGTGGGAATCATAATTGGCCCTATGATATGATATTATCATGATACTTTGGTCACGATTGAATGATATTGCGATTTTAAACATTTTGCAATACAGTGAGTATTGCAATACCATATATTGCGATCTTTGCCGTTTTTTAAACTGTTTAGCTGATTTAGTATTAGTGTTGCCCTCATGTTTGTCATATTTCTGCAGTATTTTATTTTCATGTGGCACTCCTTGCAAACCTCATGTGCCATTTCCATCTTGTTTGTGCCCTGCTTGCATTCCTAATGTCCTTCCCCTGGTGCTGCCGGGGTTGTTGTACTAACTTTCTCCTGCTCTATGACCGTCACCTCTGCCGACCTCACTGGACAAGCAATTATCTAAACAATTTATTTCCCATTATTATAGACTTCAAGTCATATTAGCAATTCATTTGAAAAAAATTGGTGGACAAGTTGATACGATATATCACCAGACAAAAGGCAACTCAAACTCAATAATGAGGGGTTGAAGCTGAGTCTGTGAAGTTAACCTGATGAGGAGCATGTTTTCTTCAATGAACCCAGTATTCCTCCCTGTCTCCATTACTGATACACTGTATGGGCAAAAGTATTTGGCCACCTGGCCATTACACCAATAGGGACTGTAATGACATTGCATTCAAATACAGGTTCTTTATTATGTTTACACCACTCCATCTGATGCTTGGTGTTTGACTTGGTAATGTAAGGCTTGCATGCAGCTGCTTAGTCATGGAAACCCATTTCATGAAGCTCCTGCTGCAAAATGTTTGTGCCTACATTAATGTCAGTGGAAGTTTAGAACTCCTTGGCTTTGGAATCAGCAGAGCGCTGGAAGTTGCTGTTGTTCCTGAACTCCTCCACTTTCTAATAGTATCACTTACAGCAGGCTGTGGAATATCTAGCAGGGATGAAATTTGTCTTATTGCAGAAGTGGCATCCATATCAGTGCCTCGCTTGAAGTTCACTGAGCTCTTCAGAACGGCGCATTTTGTATCACAGCTGTTTGCAAATAGAGACTGCATGGCTAGGTGCTTGATTTCTTACACCTGTAGCAATCATGCCATAGCTGTAGATCCACTTAATGTTGCACGTAAACACACTTAATGCTTACACTTACACTTCCAAGTCCTCCATGTGCCTGACCTCGGTTACCCCTTGCACATACATCATCAAGTTGTAATACGACACTCATAGCTTTGTTTACAAGAGGTGCATTCTCAGACTCAGCACTATAGTGAACAACACAGAACATAACTGCAAGCTTAATTTAGAGTTGTTTTCGCTAGGTATGGTCCTGAAACATTCCTGGATTTCTCTATTATGCAAGTTGGTGTGCCGGCTCCCCTCTGTTAGTGTATAAGTCATGTCTGTGTTTCATACCCGTGCTTGTAAATTACAAACCGCACCATGCTGAAACCCAAGTCTTCCATCTGTTCTGTGTTTGAGTAAGGTATGGAGTAGGGCTGGGTGATTATGGCAAAAATCAAAATCATGATTGTTTGAACTCTTTACCTCGATTATGATTAATGAATTATTATTCCACCTTTTTTTGTAAAAGGAAAATTTTTCCAAGTTCAAAAATAAACAACTTGTATTTGAGCGCATGACTAGTACTTCTTCTTCTCTTAGGTTTCCAGTAGGCTACATGCCTTGCAACACCTGGCTACCTATCACGTGACTACACAGCCAGTAGTTTGTTTTTAAAGGGGTGTTACCTTTGTAGAGACAGAATTACAAGGAAAAGATTTAGAAATAATTGACACAGCAGGTTTATGTCGGTTATAAGCTCTAAATGTTGGTTTTGATTATTTTTCAATTAATTGTCCAGCTCTAGTACGGAGTGTTCATGCTGCACAAATAAACTGGACTAAGGGGGACAAATGTGTTTGGGTGATGGTAGAACATGTGCTCTGTTCCCTGTTTGCCTTATCAACCTGTCATTACCTTGGTTGCTGAATGCAAAATAATTTTCAGTTCTTGTTTTGAATAGGTTATTAACTCAGAATCCAGCATCTTCAGCTTGTTATTTCGCTGAAAATTTTATGTGCCATTCTAATCACTAAGCTCTCTCAACACGTTTCCTCTAAATGTCACATAAAATCACCCCTGGTGGGGCCATCAGCTTTGTTTTTTGTTTGTTTTCTCATAAACAGTGACTGATTACACCCCCTTGAGATATAGGAGTGGCAATCTCTCGCTGTATATTTATATAAGATTATAGACACTAAAGTTTTGGACTCGAGTTAATGCAGAGCCTGCCGGTTTCATAATTTATAAAAGCATTACGACCTTGTGTTAAAACATGTAAAATACTATACAATGTTTAGATCAGTTATCTTGTAATTGCTGGTGTGAAAACCTCCTCTGTATGTAAAACAACAATCAGAAATGTGTATTTTTTCTGCATTGCTCAACAGCCTGTCTCTTGTCTCTTTCAGTGGAAAACCTCATGCACCTGGCCTGCTCCAGTGTTTTTTGTGGAGGAGGCACCAACCAGGAGCTAGCCCACCATTGTCTGTATGAGTGCAAAGGGGACATAATGGTAAGCAGAACAGAAAGGAACAATCCATATTGACCGACAAGGCAGGGATTTAGTTGTGAAATGAGCCGGGAGCTGTGTTCTGTTCTGCTCTGTGAATTCAGGTTTTTCTTCTAACCCACACACGCACACCGACCTGCATCCTCTTAAAGATTCCTTTGACTCTCAGAGAGCCTGTATTCCTGTTTAAATTTCTAGATCCACAATTTCAAAAATGGTTTAGAGGCCTTTAAAGCCATCCTCACTTTGGTGATTGCAGAAACACAGTATTTTCTGTCATAGTTAAAACACTGTCCTTAATGCTTATCTGTGTCATATCAATCTGTCAATGCATAAGCATTCTCCTCACACTAAACTAAGAGGAAAGAATGAGCCTTAAAGTCTCATTAAGGAAAATGTTGCAGTGCACGTTCACATGTCCCACTTCCTGCATGAGCTTGACATCTACTTACCTGGTTTTGTGCATCTAAATGAAGTGATTGAATGCCTCCATTTGAGCTCTCCGTGATTACTGAACGGAAATGACTGATCTGTGGACTTCAGTATGCTGTGTACTGAAACTCTGTGGTGTCCTGAGATGACTGAGATAGTACAACAGCCTGGTTGTTTAGCCAGAGGCAGAGAGGCCACGTTGTTTTAGCAGGAGAGCTGAGCACACTGTGAGAGAGGTGATACACAGAAAGCAAACCTGTAGCCTATATGCAATCTGTTGATTTATTGTACATTCAAAATGAAACACGGCAGAAGCTTAGGTGATTTTGCGTCTTGTATAGTAATATTCTGAATAGTAGTTGAGTCAATAAAAATTTATTTGCATTACTGATGCAAAACAACATTACTACAGCAATACATATTATCAAAAGTAAAGTAATAATAACATATCGACAACTGTAGTAATCAGATTAGTATGAACATCTTTGATTTGGTGCTGCTTGTAGCATTAAAAATACCTCAAAAGATTTCACTCAGGGATTTGGGAACTGCTAGTTATTTATTTATTTATTTAGAATTTTGATTACTTTGTTTGTTTGTTGACTTTCCAGGGAGTGCATATCTAGAAGGTCCACATAGATATATTAATGACAGTGCATACATTCCAATTAATACAAAATTTTGTTTAGGAGCAACATAAACTCCGTACTCCATATTAACATAAAAGTCAATATGAAGGTGCAACAAAAGCTTTAGGCTAAAAAGGAGGCAGCTGGGACTGTGGAGGGGAAGCTTTGCCAGCAGCAGAGATCAGTGAGATGGACATCATATTTAAAAAGACCATCTTATTGAGAGGATGAGCTGTGATTGGCTGTGAGAGCTGGGAGACAAGAATTAAATCCACTGGCTGATCGCAACTGGGCGTATGACTTCCATGCCCTGCATGAACTACCGTTACACTTGACTTGTTTTAATCGATGAAGTGTCCCGCGCATTAAATATCTGTTCTACCAGTAAACTAGTATGAATTGCTGAGATGAGCATCATCAACTCTGCAAGTGCAAGTGCCCTCAGCACTGTTTAGAAAATGCTGGGAAACATAGTGATGCAGACCAGGCTGGTGGTGCCGCTTTTTTAACAGCTTTTCTCACTCATTTGCTCATGATCACACATTTAAAGAAAAGGGTGGTGTACTATTAAGTCAATACACTTTGTGGACTTTGTGATAGGAAATACTCCTTGATTAAAAACAACAAATGACCAGATGAGCAACTCTGAGGCTGTGGGCCAGTGATTCACAACTATCACCACAGGAGGAGAGCTCCACTTTATTTATTTATTTGATTTATGTATGAGCAATTCAGAAAAACCCTACAGACCATCAAATTCACAATAGAATGACCTAGGAAACAGTGAACCAGCCCTGGATAACCAGAACAAAATATTTAAATTGCATGATAGCAGATTATTAACATGTAATAGAGATGTTAGGGGAGGACAAGAAGCCACCATGCCTATACAAGGGACCTCACCTTTCTTTGAGACAAAGGGAAAAAGACATGTTGGCAATTTTACAGCAAAAACTGTAAATATAAACGCCTACATATATGATATACACATACACATGTATTTAGTAGAAAAAGCAGGCAGAAGGGAGAAAAAGAGAGAGACAGACAGAAAGCACCGAAACAGGACTTGAAGCCTGTCAGTGCTTTCTGGTCAATCTGTGAAGTTTATGAAATCCTCTGCAGACACAGACTGACCACTGCCTCATATCAACAAGTTCTGCAGGGTGGGTGTAAAATTTGAGATATGTGAAATACGGCCTGTGCAGTCTCTTCACTCTCCGAGGAAAACTTTTTTTTTTGCGTCATTTTTTTTTATCAATTCATTAGGACACCATACTGCTACACCAGTATAATGCGATATTGTCATAATGCAACAGACTGTGGCTGCGTAAAAGACCCAGGATGCTTACCTTTCAATATCACTGCACCATTTCCTTTCTCTACCTTCGTGATTTTCACACCTTGATTAGCTTCACTGCATGTTAAGTTACAGCAACAGTGAAAGTAGGTGTATAGTGCCACATAAATAACCGTCCATACAAGCGTGATGTCTGTATTTAAACTATGGGCATGAAGGAATACAGGTACGTCTCAAAAAATTAGAATATGATGAAAAAGTTCAATATTTTTTGTCACTCTTTTCTGAAAGTGAAACCCGTATATTAAATAGACTCATTACACATAGAGTGAAATATTTCAAGCCTTTATTTCTTGAAATTTTGATAATTATGGCTTATAGAAATGAAAACCCAAATTTCAGTGTCTCAGACACAAAATACAGAATTTGAATATTTTAAAAAAGTTCAATTTTAGAAAGTCATGGTGTCACACCCTAATCAACTCAAAACCCCTGCAAAGGTTTCCTGAGCCTTTAAATGGTCTCTCAGTCTGGGTCAGTAGGCTACACAATCATGGGGTAGACTGCAGACTTGACAGATGTCCAGAAGACAGTCATTGACACCCTCCAGAAGAGGGTAAGCCACAAAAGGTTGTTGCTAAAGAAGCTGGTTGATCACAGAGTGCTGTATCCAAGCGTATTCATAGAACGTTGAGCGGAAGAAAAAAGTGTGGTAGGAAAAGTTGCACCAGCATAAAAGATAACCACAGCCTTGAGAGGATTGTCAAGCAAAAGCCATTCAAGAATTTGGGGGAGCTTCACAAGGAGTGGACTGAGGCTGGAGTCAGCACATCAAGAGCCACTACGCGCAGACCAATCCTAGACATGGGCTACAAATGTGGCATTCCTAGTGTCAAGCCACTCCTGGACCAGAGACAACGCCAGAAGCGTCTTACCTGGGCTGTGGAGAAAAAGAACTGGACTGTTGCTCAGTGGTCCACTGTACTCTTTCCAGATGAAAGTCAATTTTGCATATCATTTGTAAATCAAGGTCCCAGAGTCTGGAGGAAGAATGGAGAGGCACAGAATCCACGTTGCTTGAAGTCTAAAGTGAAGTTTCCACAGACAGTGATGATTTGGGCTGCCATGGCATCTGCTGGTGTTGGTCCACTGTGTTTTCTGAGGTCCACGGTCAACGCAGCCATCTATCAGGACATTTTAGAGCACTTCATGCTTCCTTCTGCTGACAAGCTTTATGAGGATGCTGATTTCATTTTCCAGCAGGACTGGGCACCTGCCCACAGTGCCAAAGGTACCAAAAGCTGGTTCAGTGACCATGGTGTTACTGTGTTTGATTGGCCAGCAAACTGGCCTGACCTGAACCCCATAGAGAATCTATGGGATATTGTCAAGAGGAAGATGAGAGACACCAGACCCAACAATGCAGAAGACCTGAAGGCCGCTATCAAAGCAACCTGGGCTTCCATTAGACCTGTGCAGTGCCACAGGCTGATCGCCTCCATGCCACGCTGCATTGATGCAGTAATTCATGCAAAAGGAGGCCCAACTAAGTGTCGAGTGCATAGAAATGAACATACTTTTCAGAAGCCAGACTTTTCTGTCTAAAATATCCCTTTTTCATTGATCTTATGTAATACTGTAATTTTCTGAGAAACTGAATTTTGGGTTTTTATTTCTGTAAGCCATAATCATCAAAATTTCAAGAAATAAAGGCTTGAAATACTTTACTCGATATGTAATGGGTCTATGTACTGTATGGGTTTCACTTTCAGAAAAGAGTGACAAAAAATATTGAACTTTTTCATCATATTCTAATTTTTTGAGATGTACCTGTATATGAGTCATTTATATGAAGCCTCCAGGCAGACAATTTGCCTCAAGGGATTTTTGTAATCAGTTGACTCAAATTACTCAAGGAATTGTTTTTGCCCTAGTTTAGACCTTTAATCTCTCTTGGAGACCCTAAATGGCAACCTATATCATTACGTTTTTTTTACTGTACTTTTTTACTGTTAAAAAAGTCTTTGTAAATGTAATTACTGAAGCTTTGAATTATAAAAATCATAAGAATATAATAGATATAAGAAGGATTATCTTATTTTTTTCTATTGAATACCGAATGTTGTAATAAAAAGATTAAGGCCCCAGACCTACCACAGATTAATGAGAGATAATCAGCAGATTAAACCTTTAATCATGGGGCATCAGCATTTCCAAATTAAAAAGAATAATTTCCCTAGATATATTAATGTGAAACTCATTTCAATTTTGAATGCCTTGAAATAAAAAGATTGTTCAAGATGATTGACGATAGAAATGATCCATAGTTGTTAACTGATGATAACATGATTGTAATGCAGATTCAGAGAGGAGGTTTAGGGCACTCGGCATGATTAAATTGATTTAAAGCAACCAAGAACATTAAATCATAAAATCATACTGGCAAATAAACCTTTAAAAACAAGCAAAAACATAAAAAGCTACAAGGTGACTTTAGGAAATCTGATTGGTCAGATGGTTGCTCCGCCTACTCTGCAGCAGTGATGAATCCTGTGCGTCAATGCATCACCATCACATCACTAATGACATCAGAGCTCATCATCAGAGCAGCGTGCCGTGCAGACATCCAAGAGTATAACTCATTAAGAGCAGATAGAGCTATATAAAACAGCAATCTCTAGATTTTAATGAATCTGCTGCTACTCATAGACAAAAAATAAGAACAGTGTGCTCCAGGCTGACTGTGATAATTAGGTCGATAGCTGTCACTGTTAAATGAAATGAAGGAAGCATCCTAAATGGCTCTTTCCTGATCTTATCATCCCCAAAGAACAAATGATAATAATAAAACATGCTGCCATATTATCTGGACTGTTGGAGAAAGATCTGAGCAAAGGAAAAGGCTGTGCATTTAACATATTTAAAGGGAAGAATTGACAGCAACTCTGGAAGTTGCTTAGTCCACTGGGTTTGTGAAACTATAAAAATACACACTATAATAGCTCTGAATCTGACTGTTTGTCAGAGCAGAAGTCCCAAACCTGTAGGCATAAAAGTTACAACAATAAAGAGAACATAAAAACAAAACCTTCAACATATTTAAGAAGGAGAAACTATGAAGTCTTTTGTCATTTTAGTCTTCAAATAATCACTTAAGTTATCACTAGTTAGTTAGTTTTGTACAATCTTATGTAATTCTAGGATGAGAACAAAAATAAGTCTGCTGGGCTGAATTACAGCATGGTTTTTAGAGCTTTACTGTCACCCCCTTCCTCTCCAAATGAAAAGCACAAACTATAGGATTTGTGTGACACAGAGGACAACGTTGATTTGCACATATGATATGTTATCCATCTGTGACATGTCGCCAGGATGTGAATTTAGTCTGAGCCTCTTACATGAAGAAATTATAGCAATTTCTTTTCTTATGCTGTGTTGTTCTTTTAAAGATAATTCTGATACTTGGACAACCTTTATTCAGCGCCCATCTTTTAACACACAGGTGCAAGGTGACGCTCTTGTTGATTCCTTTTTAGAAAATCCCCTCTTGTAAATAATCCTGATGAATCATTGTTGTTTTGTTTATTTAGCACAAAGGGGGAGGAATATCGATGGGCAGTTTCACTTGGCTTGTGATAAGGGAGAGCAGCACACTGCATGATCAAAGAAGATAATCTTTAAATGATCAGACCAGGCAGGAATTTTCTGCACTACTTCCTGTCTTTTCTATGTTTGTTTCTTGGATTTTTCTGTCTCTGTGTAAATATTTTCAAAGCTTTGAGAGCAGAAAGTGACAGTCTCAGCAGAAGCAGCGTCCACATGGATCAGATCAATGAAGAAAAAATAATTTGTCCAACTTTTACCTGGGTGTTGCCCCTTTCCTCATCTCACTAAACAAATGCTATGTGAAACTTAAAGATATAGTCAGACTCACACAAAAGTCTATAAAACAGATCCATTTTAAGAGATATTAGGTTGCAAATTTTAAGTGTAAGTTAACTTTGGAATTAAAAACTTTTTTTGCCACCATCGACATTTTCTTACTTTTTGTCTTTCTCTATTAGCATAGAGAAACACCTCTGTTATGCCCATATAAGGGCATGATTCTGCAGGGCAATATACAAACACAGAAGGAACACAGGAGTGAGAGAAGAACCAAGATATCAGTGGCGTTGAAATTAAATTAAAGCATAACAACAATCACAATACTTCAAATACTTCAGTAGTTTTTTTTCTAACTTAAATTTTATTTACTTTTTTGCAGTAACAAAACAAACAGAATAAAAGCTTGGTGTCAGAAAATAGTCAATTCTCTTCTCTCTTTTGTGAAGGGATTTAAAGTCAGCCCACTTTCTCCATTTTCAGGAGATTGAATATTGTTGCCCTGAAGCCTGCGTAAATTTCTCCCTATCATGCAGTTCTTCCATACAATTTGACATTTTCAGTCAAGGTTATGTCACACTTCATTTAAAAGCCAGTGCTCCCAATAAAAAAATAAGCACTATATGTTCTTTAGGAGCACTTGAAGACACAGGCAGAATATCTAACTCAGTTGATATCTTCACTCATGGTGCAAATGTGTTTACAATCCAAAACAGGAAACCTCCAAACACAACCAAAAAATATGGAAACACTCTGCCCAAGGGCATGAAGAGAAACTCCGCCCACACATCACCCAAGATTTGATTTTGCAGCTACAGTAATTTGAGTAAATATGATGATTTGCTTTCCGCCCCTGCAGTCCTGGTATACATCTCTAGATATTGGATGAACTAAATCTTTCTAAGTATTGCATTTGAAACGCCCACCTTAGATTATTTTCTCCTGCATAAAGACCTCTTTCATTGTGATAAATTATCTTTGCAGTAGGAGTAGTGCAATGAAAACAAATCTTTGATGAGTAACATCAGTACTATCAGGCTGATCTGTGGTTATACTGGTGAAGATTTTTTAGGCCCCAGCGACCAGCACTGGTCCAGTGTTGTCAAGGAAACTACAAGGAGAGGGGAGGGGGTGTTATGGCACCCACACTCTGCGGCAACAACAGCAGCAGCAGTCTGGCTTTTAACTACCGTCTTTGAACATCCATGCACAGTCAGACAAAGTTAATCCATCCATGTTGGGTATGATCATGAAATAAACAAAACAATTATCCTTCTCTGATCACCTGTAATCTGCCCTTTCATTGTTTGGCTCTGGGTGTTTTCACGCCTTCATGATCACAATTGGAAAGCAGGAGTCAGCTTACTTGGCAGGAGCGACCTGCAGTATAAAGGCTAATGACAGTCACAGCTGTGCAGCACAGTGTGCCAGGGTTGTTCACTTTAAAGTCATGTTTAATTGTTTGTTTTTCAGGCGGCGCTGTCACTTCTGTTGCTGAGGAATCCAGTTTTTCCAAAGTCTCATCATCTGGCCAACTACCACTACTCAGGTAAGTCATAAAGTAATAGTTTTACCTTCCATGATGGTTTGATGGCTGATACATTTGTTTGATTGGTTTATTGACAGAAAGGAAAACATTTTGATGAGCAGTCATTTGTTTTTCAAAGCTAACAATCCTCAGCATTTCTGAGGGTTTTATATTTTTCTGGCATTAACTGACAAACCCCATGCTCTAGCTGGTATTCATAACCCTGTTTAACCCCATGTGTGCTCTAGTTGGGGTAATATTTTTGTAAACCATCATACTGTAACTCTCTAAGCCCCCTAGTCTTGCTTCAAAGCGGTGGCAGCTGCAGCAGTGAGTGTGCAAGTTGTTTTGGTGGGGGGTGGTGGGTAAACTGTTGAGGATTGTCAGGGTCAGCGTGATGAAGGGAAGGGTAGGGTGGGCAAAGAGAGAAGAAGAGGGGGGGTTACAGCATGTGGTTAATCCCCAGCAGAAGACAGGAGAGCCATTGTTTATCGAATGTGTGTATTCGCTCTGTGTGTGTGCGCTTGGTTTTGAGGGGTAGGGGGTGGGGTTGAATTTGTCACACTCAGAATATAGTGTGGAACTTGTTGAGGGTTAAATAGTTTTAAACCGGTCATTAACATGCTGTCTGTGTCTCTTTAAATTCCTCTCTGCCCATCTTTCTCTCTTTTTTACCCCCCACTTGTACACAACCCCCCCCCCAATCTCAGGATCAGACAGCTGGACTGCAGCTGAGCGACGCCAGTTCAACAAAGGCATCACTGCATACAAGAAGGACTTCTTCATGGTGCAGAAACAGGTATGTTGTAATGAAACACAAGAGAAGGAGAATACAAACTCTTGAAACTGCCCTTACACCCCCCACCTCCCACAAAAAAAAACTGGGGGTGGGTGGGGAAAATACTCTGGAAAAGTGTTCCCTTCTTGTTTTACTGTTTGCAGAGTAGCAGCTTGTAGGGAAGAAAATTTGTTCAGGGTTGGCACTTGATAGTGAACACAAGATTACAGCAACAAAATGGCTCTACTTTCCCTTAAAAGAGAAACTCCAAAATCAGTTGAATGGCACACTGCATCTTGCATTAATACTGAATGTTCTTAATGCATGTTTTTAGTCTCAGTTCATTCACACATACACAAAACTTGTCAAAGTTTGAGGTGAAGTCAGGGTAAGCTGATGAGTGAAAGCAGCAGGAAATATTCAAGAAATTTCACGGTAAGCTTGCAAGAGAGGGTTATGGCATTGGTATGTTTGTTTTTTGTTCTCCAGTATGTTCTTATCCATTCATTTGCTGACACGTTTAATACATCCAATCACCCATAGCTTTGATAAAAGGGACAAACAATCATAACTGACTGCCCGCTTCAACTGCCATTTCCAAGTTGTCCTTACTTATGTCATTTGCTACCTCCTGGTCTGCATCCCTCACCTCTTACCTGTCACTGTGAAGTGCCTATGTACAGGTGCATCTCAGAAATGCAAAAAAAAAATATTTTCCTTTGATTTAATTCAAGAAGTGAGACTTCCATATATTTAACATAAATTTCTGACAAAGTGAAATATTTCAAGACTTGTTTTGATTTAATCTTGATAATTACTGCTTACAAAAAAAATCCACTATCTCAAAATGTTAGAATATCACAAAACATCAGTCTAAAAATGATTTTTAATACAGAAATGTTGACCTACTGGAAAGTTCTGGTTTGAGCTTCTTTTGCACAATTTACTGCATCCATGCAACGCAGCCTAGGTTGCTCTGATAGCACCCTTCAGCCTGTTTGTATTGTTGAGACTGTCTCTCTCATCTTCCTTTTGACATTTTCCCAGAGATTCTCTATGGGGTTCAGGTCAGACCAGTTGGCACTGTAAAATCATGGTCAGCAAACCAGGTTCTGGTAGTTTTGGCTTCACTGTGGGTAGGTGCCAAGTCCTGCTGGAAAAGGAATCTCCATAAAACCTCTCAGCAGATGAAAGCAAACTGTCCCTGACTATGGAAACTGAAAACTCTGAACTTCAAGCACCTAAGATTCTGTGCCTCTCTGAACTTCCTTGAGACTCTGGGATGTTGATTCCCAAATGAAATTGAAAGTTGATTTTCATCTAAAACAGGACTTTGAACCACTTAGCAATGGTCCAGTTCCTTTTCTCCTTAGCCCATGAGAGACGCTGATGACATCTGTGGTTCAGGAGTGGTTCGACACTAACACAACACCTGTAGTCCATCTCCTGGACTTGTCTGTGTGGTGGCTCTTGATCCAGTGATTCCAGCCTCAGTCCACTCCTTGTGAAACTCCCATTAGTTCTTGTTCTGCTTTGTTTGACAATCCTCTGAAGGCTGAGCTCATCCCTTTTGCTTGTACTCTTTTTCTTACCACAATTTTCTCTTCCAGTCAACTTCCATGAATATGTTTGATACAGCCTGAGAACAGCCTGTCCTTTCAGCAGTGAACTTCTGTGGCTTACCCTCTGTGTGAAGGGTGTCAATAATTGTCAAGAGTCAAGTTAGCAGTCCTTCCCATGATTGTGGTTGTGTGTACTTAACCAGAGTGAGAGAATGAAGGCTCAGGAAACCTTTGCAGAATGGAATTTTCCACAATATTCTATTTTGAGATAGTGGATTTTTGATTTTCATGAACTGTAAGCTGTATTAATCAAGATTAAGACAAAAAAGTCTTTCTGTTGTAATTATTCACCTGTAACGTGGTAGCAATGGTTGTCATGAATTCTGCATAGACTAAATATTTCATCAGATTAACAAATACTCTATCACAGGATGTATTTGAGGCATTTCTCATAATGTTTCTAACTGCACTTGTACACTACACTACTACACCTGTAGAAAGCTGAGAAAGTAGATACATCTCGCTAACAGTTCCAACTTGCCCTTTTTCTAACATCATGGACATAATTGCAGAAGCAAAGAGACCCAAAGGACTTTAGAGTGTGTGGGCGAGAGTGAGATGTGAGCCAAAACTGAATTACAAGAACAATTATTACATAATATTACTTTTAAAGACTAGTATTTTTTTTTAATCTTATTTTCTCTTAGACTTTGTTCTCATTGACGCAGCTTGTCAAAGGGAATAATTTAATTCAATTACCTTTTAAAGGACATCTTATCATTTACAGGGACAAATTACCAATGTACTGAGTAAAATAGACACTGGTCTCTGTGTCTTGTGTTTTCCTACCAAAAAAATAGTTTTCTCCACAGTACTTTAATGATATCCTGAAAAAATGACTTTATGTGCCCGAAAACTCCATTAAAAGAAAAACTGTTTGTGGGGTTCACAGGTGACGACTAAAACAGTGGCACAGTGTGTGGAATTCTACTACACGTACAAGAAACATGTGAAGATCGGCCGTAACGGGACACTTATCTATGGCGAGACTGAGCCTCTGGAGAGTAGGACTACAGAGGAGGAGACGAACCACAAGGTCAGTTCAATGTTTTCATGTCTGAACAGCAGAAACGGGTGTTATGGCGCTAATGTAGTGACGTAAAGCTCAGTGATGTGAATCATACAGCTTTATCTAGAATTCCCATCTTTCATAGCTAATTTTCCATGAGGATGTTAACTGGGGTTCAGCTCAAACTCAGCCTGCCATTATTGAAAAAGCAGCCATGAGCCATCTGTGCTGTTTGTTTTATTTGCCATGCTCCAAATGTGCTTCTGGAAGTAACTTAACAAGTGTCTCCGAGCCAATAGCTAATGAATAAGGTAAAAATATATGGACTTTTCAGCGGCTATCGAGTTTTGAATGTTTCAATTGCAAAGGCTAATGCCAGGACCAGCTTTGATGCTGCATGGTCTGCATTTCTATGATAATTTTCTAATTAAAAAACTGAAACATATGGGCAATTTAAGTGTATTTGACTGAAATAAATTGTAATACCCCTTTTTACCAATATAAGGTGCTGTCTGCTTTAAACCTCTCTTGTTCGATGTTGGCAGCTAATGCGATTGCACTTATCAGTGTTATTAAAAAGGGGTATTTCTGTATTTTTGAGGTTGGTTTGTATGAGGAACTTGGTAGTGCTGTTAGTCTCCAGTGATTTCAGCAAGGGTTGCCCCTTCATGCAAAGCTAGGCTATGTAGGTTCTCTGCATAATTTAGCTAGTTTAAGGCAAAAATGGGCAAAAAAAAAGCAATGTTGGCTCAATTGTATAAATTTCAAACCTTTTTGAAGCGTTTTATTTTTCATACAAAGAGCCTCTGTGCTTTTCAGCTATTGGCTATGTTCTCTTCCACCTCAGCATATCTAGGCAGCTGTTTAGGGCTTCATCAGAGGAAGCAAGAAATAACTGAGCTAAAACAACACTAAATTTATCAATTTTGACTTAAGTGACAATGACGTGCTGTTTAATGAGGACATGAGAGGATACTTTTATCAACCAGAGTACAGGGATGAACAACTTCTGTAGATATGGTTGGCAAGACAAAAGAGAGAGGAGAGAAACTCTATTGAAGACCAGTCAGCTTACCTGGTGGTGTAGGTGTGGAAATTGTAAGCCCATGCCCACAAGAGATTGTGGCTCACAGATGCCTGCAACCTGCATCACTCCCCATCCAGAGTTCCCTGCCTTACTGAATGCCTGAGTTTTACCAACATTCCTTATCTTTCTGGAGATAAATTAGACTAAGATTTTCGCTGTAGCATGCAATTGAGCCAGCATTTTTTTCTCCCACTTTTACCTAAAACTTGCAAAAGCAACATGATTGGTCCACTGGGTGACTGCTTGTCCTTACACAATGTCTACAGGCATATTGTGTGAGATAAATGGCTGCAGACAGCTACAGATTTGTTAAATATACTTGCTTACAAATATATCGTACATGCATTTCCATTGTTGCGTCTCTCGGTGGCTGAACAAGCATTAAAGTGTCCTACCTAGGCTTATTCAGCAGCTGTACATCGAATCTCCTCGGATGTCTCCTCTCTTTTTTTCTTTGCAGAATCAGCTGCTTAATATTATCCGGTTCAGGTGCAGTAGTTTCCTGCACTCAAAAAACAAGTATAGAAAGTGGCAGGACTGGAAACTGGGGGTATAACAAGCATAGGAGTCATACTGCTGACTTGTGTTTTTGCAGGGCTGCTTAAAAACATGGATGTATGTTGTGCTCTTGATGGCTTGGGCCACTACAGTGCAGAACTTTAAACCAAGCATTCAGGTGCAGATGCTGTTAAACCTCAATTTAAACTGTAGGTTGTTTATTTTGTATGTGCAGCGCCCTGCTCTTCACCTGAAAGCTGGTCATTCAGTGTGCATCAATCCATACATGAAGTCTGCACAGAAGCTACCCTTCTCTAGAACAAAGTGCATATCTTGATGAAAATTGATTTTACTAAAAGCTTAAAGAGTTTTAGAGCCTCGGTGCTCATGTCTCTGGAGCATTGTCCCCAAGCAAACAGGGCCTTAATGGACTGAGTGTCTCACGTTAATCTGGTTTGAAATCAGCAGAATGAACAAGGCTGTTTGGCTGCAGGCTAATGTGATTAAACAAGAAACAATAGAGTTTTATTACAAACCAAAACTGCAAAGTGTTATTTCAGAAATAACGCATTTAGGACAAACATAACTGTCTACTTCTTGACTCTTAATATGAGCTAAAAGAGCAGCTACAACAAGCTTCAGTTTCTGTTTGTCCTCAGGATTCAAAATAGCCTTAGGGATTTATGTGAACACGGGCCAATGCTAATTTAAAGTTACTTGTACAAAGAGAAATTAATAATATCCTCTTTAAAACTGCAAGAAATCATCTGAAATTTACTTAAATATTGATGTTCCTAGGATGCACTTTGTAAACTGTAAAAAAGCTGTCTGAATGAGTCTTTAGATACAAGTAATTTTCCTCATGTCTCACATCTCCACTGTTCTCCTCGGCCCAGCAGGGCTCTCACAGATTGGAGCCAAAGCAGGAGGAGGACAGCAGGAAGTGGGAAGGGTCAGCTGACAGGAAACCGGATGTCGGTCCCACAAGGGTGACACACACGCTGCCGTCCACAGAGAATGTGAGTGTGAAATTAATGACCAGCTCTGTGTGGGAAAGGAACACTGTGACACAATGAATGAATAGGAGTGGATGAAGGGATAAAACACAGAGTGGTTTGTTTATGTGTCTCCATGTCTACACTGATATGAAAGACTCTTAATTTGAACAAATTTCCCCCTTTTCAACACCTGTTTTGATAGAAAACTCAGGAAAACCAATCCTGTTGGGGAATTTTTTGATTGCGATAATGCTAAGAAACACTTTTCTTATAATCCTAAAAAGCATGAAACACATCCATATTTGTGCAGTTTGCCAATGAATATTATTTGGTTGCACCTAATTGTTTATCCCTCTTCCTGTGTTGGACATTCAGTAAAGATGCTTGCATTTTAAACTGTCTTTTATAGCCAATGCGGGGGTAAATTTTATAGATACACTGTATCCAAAAAGTGTTCACCCCTTAGGATGTTTTAACCTTCCATGGATTTTATTAGGGTTGTCCTGAACAGCATTTTTGGCCTCTGATCCCGATCCGATTTTATTAATATTGAATATCTGCCGATATGAGGTCCTGATCCGATACACATAATTATCTAGATTAGAGTTTCAGTTGGGTTTGTTTGCAAAAATAACCGAAATAAACTGAATAACTACTAGACATCTCAAACTTATTCCATTTAAGTCAGTACAGCCAACATTGTTGTAAAACCCATAAAATCACTTTTCTGCTCAGAATGGTGTAATAGCTCTGTTTCGCTTTAATTATTTGTCAAAAAAAGAGTTACATATTCACTTTGTGCAGTGTTTGAATTAAATCAGACAATCAAAAATTCACTTAAAAGTGGTCATAACAGCTGACAGTGACCTGATCAGTCAAAAAAAAAACCTCAAATAACCTCTGTTCCACTTGGAGGTGGTTAAAGCAGAGCCAATAGTCACAACAACAAATTAATTCAATGAAGGAATTTGAAATATTATAGTTTCACTTAGAAGTGGTAATTAACTTGACTATATTAGTCACAACAAAAACTTAACTCAAAAAATTAATTAAAAACATCTCAACTTCACGTTAAAGTGGTATAAACAGTTTAACTTGAATAGGATCAAAAACATATGAATCATACAGATTCAAGACAACAATCTTTATTAAAATGTAGCAGCTTAATCTGCGACATGAACCAAAACATTACCACTGCAATAAAACCAAAATATCAAATACAAGGCACTCTTTACAGTGCAATTTGAAAGTGCAACTGGAGCTGCTACGTCACTTTTTCCTCCCTCACTTTTATTTCTTTACCCACTGTTACTTTAAAATGAAGTGAAGGTTCTTGTTTAGGAAAACCAGCATTCTCAATGGCCTGCTTTACATGCTCTTCTGTGTGAGACCCACGAAACTGGCGTGCATGTAATACTGCATGCTTTGACTCAGAGGTGGAGGACTGTATAGTGAGGCTCAGCAGTGACATGGGGCAAACTCTGACCTCTAGTGAAGCTAACAGCAGTGAAGTTGCTTTTTTTAATTCTCTAGTATGCTGTTACGTACTTTTTTATACAGCCCCAGTAAGCCTGTGTCAGTAATGTAATGTCGAGACGGCAGGGCATAGCGTGGATCCAAAGGCTCAAGAAGATGACAAAAACTCAAATTCTCCACCATGGAGGTGGGCTGGTTGTCCAAAGCAATGAATTCGACCACTTTTTTCTGTTATCTTTTTTGTCTTTTTGCTCTCTCGAGGGTACTTGTCTTTCCTCTTAAAGTCCAGAGTGTGTTGCCTGTTGCTATGGTGAAGTCACTGCTGCATGTTTAGTTCGGAGATGATGGATCAAATTTGTAGAATTAAACGCAGCTTTGCTGCTACCACCTCGTGAAACGGCTGGGTTATAGATGCTGCAAGTGGCCACTGGAATGTTTTCACTCTCACGTTGGTAGGTTTTCCACACCGCTGACATTTTAAACACAGGAATGCTAATGTCGGTGCCGCTACTGGTGCATTTATGGCCTGTCGTAAATTGTGCTCCGTCTACAACAGCTGATGTAAATTATCAGCTGGGCCGACCGGATCAAATTGCCAATCTCCGATCAATTAAAAATGCTTAAATCAGCTCTGATCTGATACATATGATCGGGATTGGGACAACCCTGGATTTTATATATCAATCATAGTCATGTTGAAAATCAGCTTCTACAAAGTAATGTAAAATAAATGAAAATATTGTCTTGTAAAATAGGTGACTACATAAATATTTCAACCTCTTGAAGTCAGTATTTAGTAAATGCACCTTTGGCTGCAATCACAGCACTGGTAGGATAGGTCTCAGTCAGGCTTGCGCAATCTGGACTCTGCAGTTTTACTCCATTCTTCTTTGCAAAACTGCTCAAGCTTTCATAGGTTGCATGGGGATCAGGTATGAACAGCCCTTTTCAAGTCCAGCCACAAATTCGCTATTGGACTGAGGTCTGGTGTCATAGGTGTCACATAGGTGTCTTTATATTACAATCACTTGAGACACATTCACTGCACTCAGGTGATTCCCATTTCACTGATAGTGAGACTACTAGCACCTATTGGCTATACCTTATGTTGATGATGACTGATTCATAAAACCAATAAAAGGGTAAAACATCCAAGGGGATGCATACTTTTTTGTGGCACTGAATGCATGCAAATTTTGCATCTGGTCTACATGAGTTAATGTCTCTAGTTCTTTGCTTTTTTCGTGGACATTTCCAGAAAACAAATATGGCTTATATGAGTTGAATCCTGTATACTGATAAAATTCCTGCAACCAAATATGATAAATGATGATGTAAAAAAGGAGGTCAGTGCTCCACATTGGCGAATTAATAGCAAAGATAATCGCTGTCTATTACCATTCATCATGTTTCATATTGTTTGCAAGTGGGATTTCTTTAGCAAGAAGTAATTGTAAAGTATTTCGTGTTTGTCTGCATATATTGCATCCAGCTGTTTCAAATAATAAAATCACAAACAGCTTTATAGGTCAACTATTTATGCAAATGAAAGGAATTTGACAACTTTCAGCCTGTAGCAGCAGAAAGCTAAAAAACCATTCCCTCCATCTCTTTAAAACAGGGAACATAAAAACGGATTTAAGTAAGCAGGACAATATAGGCTTTAACGTCTTCATCTTCCTGACTAGTGACCTCACTTAGCCTCACCAGTCTTACACATTTGTCCTTTTGAACTCTGCAGGAGTCCTCCTGGTTTTCTATGGGTCTTAGATTTGCTGCCCTCTTCTGGATGTTTCTAAGTAGACACCTTGGCTGTTGTCCACCTTCCTGGATTGTGTAACCCCATTACGTCTGTTAGCAAACAATGACTCAACAAGAAACATTTATTTTGTTATTTGCTTTACATTAAACCACTTAACACCTATAATACATTGTTGACAGGAATGTCGGACTGTGTCTATGGTTGTTTGTTAACTGTTTGCACACCACTGTAACACAACCTAACATAAAAGCTGCTCATAAAGCAGCTTTAGGATCATGATTATTTCTCCTCTGTGACTGTGTCGAAGACCTTTTTGGGCTTCATGTTTAGAAAACCTCTCTACTTTATTGTGCATGCAGCCTGGGACCGTCCTGATTATGAAGGGCCAAGAGGACACAGCCAGGGACCAGCCTCTGCCCCGGGTCATCCACGCTCCACATCCTCACCCTCCCAGCTCCAAATCACGTTACGATGGGAACGCCCCGCGTAGGACCAGCCCTTCAACAGGCAACAAAGGTGCCGCTGGCCAGGAGGGAGAGTTCCCTTGCAAGAAATGTGGCAGGTCAGTGACATGGAATATCACCATCAGTCAGTGCGGTTGTTTTGGAGCTGCTGGAGTGGTTTCTGTTTACTTCAGCAGCAGTCACTCCAGTTACATAAGAGGCCTTAGACTGCACAAGCCAGCTACTTTATGAAAACAGAGCTTTTCTGCAGGAATATTTCTACTAATAATGCTGACTTTTGTACAGAAAGGCAAGTTTATTGTTGTGTTTGAAAGAAAGGAATTATCCTGTTGTGGTTTGATTAAATAACAGTCCGTCCTCCAGCAACACAGGGCCTGTTATTGCCAACTGCATCCTAGCAACAGAAACACAAAGTAGCTGCAGCTTATCTCGCCTCTTTACTGCAACTCTACCCAGTGATATGACAAGAGCTTTACTTACATGCTGAAATACTGACCCTGCTCAAAGTGTGCTTGATATAGATTAGACAACACTACATAGTCTGATAAATGTTGTGAAGGAAATCCAGGCTGTCTTTCTACAGTGATGTGCAGCTATAAACAAACAAAACAAAACTGAACAAAAGGGCTGCAACAAACAACTATTTTTTGGCACTTGACTTGTCACTGATTTTTGTCAGTTAATTGACAAATTAGAACATTTTGTAAACCTATTGTATTTAGGGACCATATCAGGTCAGTTAATCTTCCTCTGTAAAACTATCATAGAATGGACTCTATATACCAGGTGCAAACGGTGGCTTTTACACATAGTCCCTCTGTGCCACTTCACGAAAGGCAGTCCAGTGCACTATGTTCTCCTATAGCAGTGGTTCCCTACCTTTTTCCATGGGGCCTCCCCTTCATATTTAAGAAAAGCTAAGCCCACCCATGACTCATTTGCAAAAAATGAAAAATTCCAACATAATATGCCTACATACACTCCTTCTGGACAAAAGATCTATGTATAAACTATCCAGAATTACAATTGTGTATAAGGGCCACTCTAGAAAAAATATGTTTTTTGTCTGTTAATTTTCAAGGAAAAAGTCAAAAATTCGTAAGCTTAAAAAGTTAATTTACAAAAAAAAAAAAAAAACTTAAAAAGTTGTAAATGCCCGTGAACCAAAACAGAAGATTTTAGACTAAAGTCAAAAGTCCAGCCACTGCTTTCAGTTTGGTTTCTTGTAAAAAATTCTAAATTTGCACTGTTGTAAATATACGATTTTAAAAACTTGAAAGTTTTGAATTTCTTTTGTCAAAATGTAAGATGTATAAACTTGAAATTTCATTTTTTTTTCTTATAAATTTCAGACTTTTTAAACTTTGAAATTCTTAGTTTGTTTTTTGTAAATATAGGACTCTATAAGCTCAAAAATTAGGAGAATTTCTGAGATCTATGGGTGCCTGGACCCCAGATTGGGAACCACTGTCCTATTGTATTGCAAAAGTAAAATTAGCTCTTTCATTCGTAAAAGTCCAGCCTAAGCAATGCAATGACGAAAAAATGGCATTAATACTAGGAATGGGTGGTAATACGGTAATGCTGTACCCC
This sequence comes from Cheilinus undulatus, assembly GCF_018320785.1. Taxonomy (NCBI): domain Eukaryota; kingdom Metazoa; phylum Chordata; class Actinopteri; order Labriformes; family Labridae; genus Cheilinus; species Cheilinus undulatus. The sequence continues at coordinate 18,587,090 of NC_054882.1, forward strand.
CGGGTTTAATTGATAGCCACGGTTTTGCTTAAATTACTGTCATGAAGATGGTGCCGCATATTGAACACATGTTTATAATAAATGCCTTAAGAGTATATGTCTATTTCCACCAAAGCACCTGTGTCTGAAGATGATTTTAAAAATTACCTTCTGTAAATGATGTCAGGACATTTTAGCAAACATCAAACTCACAGCAATTAGCTTGTATATAGCCGCAGTGGCAGTTTTATCAGAATTAGACCACATTTCCTCATTAACACTAAAAGCTTTTCTGTCTTCCTGTCCTGCTTCAACATGAGTTTGCAGTCCTTTTGTGTTGGGTTAAGTTGTACTAAAAGCTGATGTATACAGCATTTTGCAACTAGTTAGGTTAATTGGCAACAGGTCAGTAACATGATTGAGTTATTCATGTTACATAGCGACCCAGCTGTTTTTAAAATTAGGGTTGTAGACAGTTTTTTAATTTTGCACCAGCTTTCCATCCCTATCCCTTATAAAGTAACTTCACTTCTCGATTGAATTATTAAATTTGATTGCACCAGCCAGATAAGAAATCTAACGTGTCTGAAAACAGATTCTGCATTAAGCTTCCTTCTCTTTTACCTGTAGGATATTTTACAAGGTGAAAAGCCGCAGCGCCCACATGAAGAGCCATGCAGAGCAAGAGAAGAAGGCGGCTGCACTGCGCCAGAAAGAGGCCGAAGAACGAGCAGCAGCAAAAGCAGCTGCCGAGGCCGCTGCCATCCTCGCTGCAAGCCAACAGAACGGGACACGACAGATGGGCGGGGACAGCACAAACGAAGACACATCAGACGCAGAGGATGAGGATGACGAAGACTGGCAGTGAACGGAAAGGTCACATACTCTGACTGCAACATGCAGTCCCTCCTGTGAACTCGGTGTAAATTCTGTGGAACAAGAAGACTTCTGTTGCTCGGCACATTCAGGGACAGATTGACTCCCATGTTTGTGTCTGTGAGTGTGTGGACTGAGTGTGTGCGTGTGTGTATCAAACTCACCGACGCCCCCTTTACTCTGCTTGAAAAGCTTTTCAGGAGTTACCTCTCTTGGTCACAGGGCTCTGTCAAATCAAAGCCATGCCGCCTCTCTCGGCACCATCATGCTGTCCTCGCCAGGCCGCAGCCTTCCTCCTCAGCACTTCAAGTCTCACCCTGTGTCCTTTGACGGGCGAGGGACTTGTTGGAGCCCCTTTTGTACGTCTTTCTCAATGAGCCACAGCATGCACTCTTTAGCTGCATCCCATCCGGATGAAGTTGATTTGTAGGCTGAAATCTGACAGCCGGTGGAGGCGCGGGCTGTTAGATTCTTTGCGGATTGTTCCAGATGGATGATGGATGGATGGATGGATCGATGGCATGTGCAAACTGTTGCCTTTGTTCCACCGCTCCTCTGCACTCAAGGCTGCCAAAAGCTTTCTCTTCTCAGTCGCATGATGTGCACCAAATGGGTTCCCCTCTTTCTCTGTGAGTTGTTGTTCTTTTGGGCTTTAGTTCTGTGAATCCCCCTTCAGCCCCTCGTCACTTTTTATAGTTTCAAGTTTGTTCCTTCACTGTTGATGCCTTGGATGTTTTGATGCTTTCTATCTTGAAAAATGACAATCAATTTTACACTGTTGTTGTTGTGTTTTTTTATAAGTATCTATATATGCAGGTAACGTTACTTTTTCTGCCTGTGTAGCTATATATGGTTCTTGTTGTTTTTGTGAATATTCTTGTTGATGATTATTAATATTATTATTATATTCTGGTTTTGGCTGCAATTGAATTGAGCGCTTTCTGTACTTGTCATTTATTATTATTATTTTTATTTAAACTAAATCAAAAATAATGCTACCCGCTGCCTGTTTATAACTGTGAGATTTTTTTAGAAAGCCAGACATGAAGAAAAGACAGAAATGTATGTGCAATAGAACAAGTTGTTACCTAAGCGTCAGAGCCCTCCCTCCCTCTCTCCTTCATTCTTACGGCTGGCTGCTCTGGATGCCTCCCTGTCAACCCTGTGACCTTTAGGAGGTACAGACCCAGACTGTTGAAGCTGCAGGTCTCTATAGATACACATCACAGAGAGGGCAAAGAAAACAATCAGTGTTGACTTGTTCAGGACACTTTTTAGAACCCCGACATCAGAGCCAGGGTCACATTTTGTACTATCTTTCAAAAATAATAGTTTGCCGATAGGACTGCAAAACAAATTTAACCTGGATTTTGCAAGTTTTACAAAAAGATCTAAAAGGTAGTCCCCTCTTTTTAAAACACATATCAAAATCTGTGAGTTTAAGGAACCCCTAATTATTAACTTTTTCAGACAAAAACGTACAACTAAAGTATTTACTGTTAGCAACAATCAGGCACTGAATGAAGAGAATTATTTTTTCACTGTTGGTCAGACTTGACCTTAGTTTTACAGGTTTTACAACGAGATTTAAATGGAAGTCCTAGGCCCTACTTTTTAAAAATGCGTGTCAAAATCTATGGTTAAAGATTACTTATTTAAGGAAACCCTTGTTATTTCCCCCCTTTTTCTGTAAACATGCCATTACAGTATTTAGTCTTAACAACAATCAGGCACTGAGTGAAGAGAACCATTTTTCACTGTAATCCAAACTTAACCTTGATTTTGCAGGTTTTACAAGTTTAAAAGGCAGTGGCAAGACATACATTTGCCCTGAAAACATATCAACATTCATTGTGTATGGTCTCTCATCTAAGCTCAAGGCAAGCTTCTATTTATTCTCAGACTGTGAAAATGCCCCTAAGCTATTTACTATCAACATCAATCTGGCACCGAGTGAAGAGAATCATTTTTCAGTGTATGCCAAACTTACCCTTTATGTTGCAGGTTTTACGAGATTTGAGTGGCAGTTCCAAGCCCTTCTTTTAAAAACTCGGTATCAAAATCTATAGTTAAATATCACTACCCTATGTTTAAGGAAAGCCTTATTATTTACCCTTTTTTAGACTGTAAAAATGCCAGTACTGTATTTACTGTCAGCAACGATAAGGCACTGAGTGAAGGGAATCATTTTTCACTGCATTCCAAACTTCACCTGGATTCGCTGGTTTTACTACAAGAATGTTTGAATGCGTAAATATACAATGTAGTAAGTATTGTACTTGGTTGTAACTTGTTTGAGCCAAGTGTATTTTGAAGCTCAGCAAAATTCAAACAGACTGACCTCAAGAGAGGCAAAATCAACTCCACTTCTGCAGATTTTTGCAGGGGATTTTGATTTTTCGTTTCAACTCATAGTTTCAAATTTAAATCCAAGTGCTACTATCTGATAATACAAAATGTACCTCCCCATTGAAAAATACATATCATGATAAAATGTATACATCAGTCATTCTCAACTGGAATATTTTCAGACCCACTGGCACATTCGTATTGAGATACTTGAAACTGTGACACAAATTCTGAAATTTTTTAGCCACTCATAAAAAATGTGAAGTTTGATTCTTAAACTGAAGAAAAGGGAGCGGGGATGAAATGTCATTTCAGCTCTGTTGCTTTGTGCAAGGAGAACTATGCTTTTTGTTTGTTTACTTTTTCATTCTGAAATCGCAGCATGAAAATGCTCTTCATCACACATCTTGTCCTTTCATTAAAAGCTTGGTATGGACTTGTTGCAACAATTTCATCCTAGGCACACACATGTGACCCTTTTACAATGGCTTTGCTACCCACTTCAGGGTCCCCTTGTATACAATATTCTGTCTCAGAGGCTAACTTTTGTCTGAGTGGAATTTATTTTACATTGCAAATTCAATCAACCAGGCCATAAAGGAACAGAACTATTTATTTTGCATAAACCAAATATCACTCCATTTTTGCAGGTTTTTGCAATGGGAATGTGATGCTTCAGTACGTCATATTTTCCAAAATTACTGGAAAATATTAATCTGTTGACAAGAATATAACAGAATATACCACATACAGTATTCTAACTACTTAGATCTTTCGTCTGAGTGGGGTTTAAGTTTAATTTGCTGCAAAAATACAAGATATTCTGATGCGTCAATATGAAATTTTTCACTCTTAAGCCCAAAATTGATTAAATATGACATGAAACTGCAACCACAAAATGAGCTGAAATTTTTTTTCCCCTTAGAAGTAGTTATGATGATAAATGACATACAGTATTACTATAACCCAGACATTTATGTGTCCTAACCTACAAAATTCAAACAAAGCATAAGAAAAACAGAACCTTCTTTTCAAATAGAGAAGACTTCACTTTTAAGATGTTTGCATGGGAGTAGGATCTTAACACAACCTTTATTTTAGACTGAAGTCCACACAGGTGAATCTGTTGACACTAAATTGGAACCTTCATAATATTATAATACTTAATAGTAGCATATTGCAGCATGAAAAGCATCAAACAACCTTCACTTTGTGACTCTGCTGTAAACAAAGGGCTCCAAAACTGCCTTGGAATACTGTCGACTATTTCAATGAAAAAATGTTGAAAATTTAGACTGTTTCCTACATAATGAGGTGCTTTAAAAATAATTCATATCCTTTTAAGTAAGACAGACTGTCTTGATGTTATTAAAGGAACCATATTTCCCCTGTAAAACCCAAACTTATCCATGGTTGACACTTTTTTCTCTGTTTACCTTGTTGCTGAGAACAGCAGATTGTGGAAACCGCATGTTTTGATCTGTTATCTCTTCATATCTCTGTGTTAATCCCTTTGGCCCAGAGCCAGCTTCTTTTGCCATAGCAACAAAGGGTTATTTTCCGTTAAAGGATGAACCACAGAGGGGAGTTTTGGCTGGAGGAGAGGTTGTAGGGGTGAAACAGCTCTGGTTACTCCACATGTTTGAACCTGGCTCTATGCACAGACTGTGTGTGCTTGTGTGTGTGGATATGCTGTTAAATGTGTGTGAGTGGTTTAAGGTTAAATGTTAAGCTCTACACCAGTCAATGAAAAAAAAGATTTGCAGACTGTTCACATGTTTGATATGTTAATTTATATTTCCTTTTTATTTGGGTTTGTCTTGAGGTTCTTGGGGGGAGCAGGGGGAAGTTGTCCTCGTTGTGAAAAGATGTTTTGAGATGAAATCGAGGAGGCCACGACACAAACACGCAGCTGTAATTTTTCCTCATCTCATCCAGTTGGTTAAGGGAATTTTAAGGGGACAAAAGGTTTATTTAGCTAAAGATTAGAAAATATATATGAATGAAATTATATGTTTGCATACTTTCTATGCTATTTTCATATGGGGTTCACACTAAATGATGAAAACAGAAAGGAATCTCAAGTGCTTTTTACTACAGTGTAACTTATTTGTTTCCATTTGATTTTTACCACTTGTGTTTTTAGTAATGATTTATGAAGCACTGTATATTAAAGTTTTAAAATATTCAAAAACTTTGGAGTGTTTTTAGCGACACATCAGCTTTCCATTCCTCTTCTTCATTTCTCTACATTTTTGTTCTTTGCTAATAACAACAGATGTTGAAAGTGAGACATTGTACCTTTTCGTGAAAAATATAAGCTCATTTTGAATTTGATGACAGCAACATGCCTCAAAAAAGTAGGGGTGGTGCACTAAAAGGCTGGAAAAGTAAGTGGTACTAATGAAAAACAGCTGGAGGAACAGTTTGCAACAAATTAAGTTAAGTGGTGACTGATCAGTAACATGATTGGGTATAAAAGGAGCATTTTAGAGAGGCAGAGTCTCTCATAATTAAAGATGGGCAGAGGTTTGCTGATCTGTGAAAAAAATGCCAAAAAATTGTGGAACTATTTCAGTAAAAAAATTTCCTTAATGTAAAACTCTGAAGTCTTTGAGTTAGTGCTGTTAATAGATTAAAGAATTAATTATTTAAATGCAGTAAATCACATATATTGATCAGTTGAAAAAAGATTGCAATACTAGTAACAAAAAACCAGAAAGGACATCCTTCTGAATGTTATCATAACTTTCTACTAGGAGAAACAGAAGTGAGGGCAGAGGGTAGATTGCCTACTTATTAGTCAATCTAGGATGGTGTCAATCTGAGAATGCCAGGTCTTCCTGTCCAACATCATTGCCTGAGCTCATAAATGCTCCAAAGAATAAACATTGTTGTGGAAAACCTTCCATGAAGAGTAGAGGCTGAGAGACTTCAAAAAAGAGGGAGGGGGGACTCTTAATTAAAGTGCATGTATTTGAATACAATGTCATTACTCTCCCAGTAAGTAAAATGGTCAAGTGGCCAAACACTTTTGTCCATAATAGTGTATATTTTTTTGTCCTGTAATTGACAGACAGCGACCTCTGGTGGCATAGGTCATTGTGACAGGAGTATAGAGTGAAACAGATGAAGGACACAGTCATTTCCTCCCTCATGGACTCACTTCATGTCCACCACCATTTAAGTCAATGGGGTTGATTTCTGAGCCTCAGAGTGAAGATCTGGCTGTAGTATAAGAAGCCTGCATAGGAAGAAGGTTGATATTAGAAAGATCAGGCTACTACCACACACAGTAATTACTGCTAATGCACATATCAATACCATTATTTCTGAAGTTGTGGTCATATAAAAGACAATAAGATTATGAAAGAGTAATGGTGTAATAGTGTTTTCATGGTGGATGGGTGGGATTGGACTTCTTAAGTACTAAGAAAAAGAGTACGGCTTAGGCCTGACACTCACCCTCTTTGTAAAGTGTCTTGAGATAACATTTATTATAAATTTGTACTATGCATGTTAATACTAAAATATAAATTGATCAGTGTATGTAACTTATGCTGCATTCACCAAGCCTGCTCAAGAGATTATGCACTGCAGTCTAAAATCATTGTCTAGATTCTGATCAGACATTCAGTTACAGTTATTGTAGGTCATTTTAACCTGACAAACCCAAGCAAACATCTTAACTTACGTTTTGAGAAGCAAAAAGTAAATTCAGCCAGCAAATTTTACAGGTGAGTTTGGTTTAAATGTGTAAGTTAATCAGAAATCGAAAGTTTAGTGGAAATAGGAGGTAATTTACCTTTTCACAGAGCAATGGGCCTCATTCACCAATGTCTTCCTTGAATTCTTTAAAAGGAACCCTGCATGATCACACAAATCCACCTTATTGGATAGATATTTATATCTCTCATATGTATATTGAGCAAAAAAAAAAACAAACAAAAAAAACCTCATTTGATATCTGCATTTTGAGTAAATTTTACCTTATAAACTCATCTTTGTCCATACTGGTAGTGTGACGTCACTTGGGTAGAGCGCTCTTCGTGTTCCTATGCGTAACCATTTTTGAGAAATTTGAGATTTGAGGTGTCGACTATTTTTTCTCGGAACCATGAGGAGTTATCAGTCAAAATAGACAGGAAAGTGATAAAACAGAGCCATAGTTACCTTGTTGCAGCAACTATGAACATCCACATGGGTAAAATATGTTCGAAATCTCTCTCTTGACAACTCAGTCAAAGGCCACCAGCTAAAATGCGGCCGTTTAATTTAGTTGTTCCCCACATCTACTGCCTATGAAGCTTTCTGCTTCTATAAGTACAAAATGTTGCACATAAAGATAAACACAGCCAAGGAATACATCCGGTTTGCGCTTTTCAAAGTAAAAGTCCCCTTTCACATTTCTCTGGAGAAACCGGACATAATAAACAGTACGTATATTATGTCTGCGGAGAAACTGCCTTCGTTTGTATATAATGCTTTTATTTTGAAAAGCTCTCGGAATGGTTCCACTACGCACTGTATAAAGTTACCTGTAGGTAAATTTATTGAGATAAACGTCGGAGGAATGGCAGAGCTTTGACAGCAGGGAGACAGCGAACACGCAGCACATTCGTGCCCGGTATGAAAGCTGTGAAGGTGCGTGCCGTAGCAGCACGTGCAGCAGATTCACACATTAAAACATGCTACCGTCTGAAAGGGGGTTATGGAGAGGAGGGCTCAGGCCAAGTGACGTCACACTACCAGTGCAGCAAAACATGGCGGCCTCAGGGTGAGTTTATAAGCTCAAATTTTCTCAAATTGCAGAAATCTTGTGACTTTTTTGTTCAACATACATATGAGCGTCACAAATATCTGTCTAATTAGGTGAACTTGTCTGATCAAATCGGGTTCCTTGTAGGAAAACTTTCAAAAGAAACCTGTGGGATTCATGACACATTCTTTATGTGCTGAATTGATCACACCTGTTTTCTGAAGTTGATGAATGCCAGGTGTTGGTGCTCATTTCTCCTAATTAGCACAGAGAATGCTCCTTTTTTGCCCATATAAGGGCGTTAGACTGCAAGGCAAGGTGCAAGCTCAGAGGGCACACATGAGTGAGAGAAGTAGCAAGATGTCAGCAACGTTCAGATAAATTTAACCATGAAACATTTGCAGTTCTTTGATAGCTCAAAAGTGGGTGCAGTGCTTCTCTGAATGACACCAAAAAGAAGGGTTTAATTATAATTTAGCACCAGTAGTGGATATTAAATGTGTGCTATAAACACATAAGCTGGATGAAATCACTGGTTCAGATGGTGCTTTTATAAGAAATGGCGTGCATCATGCTGTAATAAGATCAGGATGGATTCCAGATGGGTAAAATTGTTAAATTGGCCTTTATCAGAGTATGATTTGATTAAAACATAGGTTTATTTTAAACCCTGATGCTTATTTTTTTTTTTTTCTACAATTGCCAAAACACTATTTCTCATTCTCTGAAACAAATAGTCGGTTGCCTAAACATTCATTTACTGATGAATGTCAAGAGTGCATTAATTATTTTTAAGAGCAAATTATTTTTTCTTCCTGTTGTTGCTGATAGTGTTTTAAAGAAGTAGCGCCACCAGGGGGCAGCACCATAGCAGCAGTTGAAGAAGCTGAGTACCTACAAAGACCTAGGGAGGGCGCTGTTGTAACACTAACTGTGCTGTCTGATGTACGTGACAACATTTAAAGAAAAGGATGGATCCACGTTACTGAAGTGTACTTAAATTTAAAGAATATGGTTGCTTTGCACAAAACATCCATTAGATTTGAACACAGGAGAATCTGAGAATACCTGGATTGAAGAAGCTTCCTTTCTAACAGAGTGTTAGTCTCACGAAATCATATTAAAAACACTGTACTTTAGACCACAAGGGGAAAAGGCAAAAGCATCTTATCATGTTTTGAGTCCATGATTTCCAGCCAAAATCAAAAGAAATATTTTGACAAAAGTTTCAGAGGAAAATTGCTGATGATAGAAATCCTCCTGAAAATTTCTAACAAAAATTTCCACTCAGTCATCCTCTAAAATTCCTTGTTGGGCCTCCATTCACACTGTGATGAATGACTGTGTGCTCTTTTTCACACACACACTCATTCAAAGTGACTGAGTCAGTCTGCAGCAGCAGATTATTGATCACAGAGCAATGGAAAACCAGCATCATCATTTGTCTGCCATCACTGAGGAGAGAAAAACAGAGCCTGTGTCTCCTCTCTTCACTGCAGCACAAAAAGAGATTCTTTCTTTTAAGGCACTAGATTGTGCATGGTAGATTTTTTTTCTGATCAGGGCTGTAAAGGATACTGACACTGAATATTTGAAGGTTTCTTTGTTCATATTCTTTGACTGATGTGAGGGATTGCTGTAATGTGCAGTAACAGTCTCCCCTGTGATTCTGTAAAACTGCACATGCATGCACAAACACCTGATTGGCACCAAAGATCAGCCTCTCCTTTGCAGCAAATCCTCAAGCTAATTAATCAATGTCAGTATCAAAGCATTACCCATGTGCTGCAAATTCATGTTTGGGGAGGGAAATTATGCCAGTGTACCTGTCAGCCACTCACTAGATGTATGTTCTATATGACATATTACATGTAATGTGTATGATGATGTATTCAAGCTAGTTAAATTTCCCATTACTGATGCAATTGTGCTGCTGCTACAGAGTCCCACAAGACTTGTATTATGTCCGTCAGAGCTGCAGCTGCTTATACAGCAACTAAGAGAAAGAAATGTATGTTGTTAGACACATCATTGATGATTTAATGTCAGATGAGCTCTCAAACTTCACCTACAGACTCATTTTTAAGGTTGAAATTTACAATTATTTTCTATTAGTTGTTTTTATTTAATCCTGACATAATCGCTTCCTTGTTGATACAAAAAGCTGAAACAGAGCCCTATAATCCCTCATTTTAAGACTAATTAAAAGTACAATATGTGGAATTTTCATACTAAAATATCTACTCTAATACAACCCCAATTCCAAAAAAGTTGGGGCACTGGGTAAAATGTAAATTAAAATGGGATGCAATGATTTACAAATCTCATGAACCCATATTTAATTCACAATTGAACAGAAACAACATATCAGATGTTGAAACTGAGACATTTTACCATTTCTTTAGAACAATATGAGCTCATTTTGAGTTTGATGGCAGCAACAAATCTCAAAAAAGTAGGGACAGGACAACAAAAGACTTGGATAGTAACTGGTACCAATAAAAACTAGCTGGAAGAGCATTTTGCAACTTACTAGGTTTACTGGTCTATGGAAATTTGCATTTAAAGATCGTGGAACAATTTAAGTAAAATGTTTCTCAATGTGAAATTGTGAGGACTTTGATTATCTCAGTACATAATATCACCAAAATATTCATAGATTCTAGAGAAATCTCTGTGTGCAAGGGGCAAGGCTGGAGGTCGGTATTGAATAATGGTGATCTTCGGGTCCTCAGACAGCACTAATTAAAAACAGGCATGATTCTGTCTTGGAAATCACAGCAGGGGCTCAGGAACACTTCCAGAAATCATTGTCTGTCAACACAGTTGGCCGTGCGATCCTCATATGTCGGTTAAAGCTGTATCATGCAAAAAGGAAGCCATGTGTAAACACAATCCAGAAACGCAACTGTCTTCTGTAGGCCAAAGCCCATTTACAATAGACTGAGGCAAAATGGAGAACTGTTTTGTGGTCAAAAGAACCAAAATTTGACATTTGAACTCATGAATGCAATGGTATGGGGTTGCATTAGTGCCTATGGCGTGGGTAGCTTACACATCTGGAAAGGCACTATCAATGCTGAATAGTATAGGTTTTAGAACAAAATATGCTCCAATTGAGACATCACTTTTGCAATGGTAAACACGGCCTTGTCCCTACTTTTTGAGATGTGTTACTGCAATCAAATTCAAAATGAGCCAGTATTTCTCATGAAATGGTAAAATGAAGCTATATATAAACACAATTCAGAGTCGCCACCTTCTCTTCTGAGCCGAAGCTCATTTAAAATGGATTGAGCCAAACTGGAAAACTGTTCTGTGGTCAGGTGAATCAAAATTTGGAATTGTTTTGGGAACCACAAATGCTGACTAAAGAAGAGAGGGACCATCCAGCTTGTTAATAGTGCACAGTTCAAAAGGCTGCATCTCTGATAGTATGGGGTTGCTTTAGTGCCTATGGCGTGGGCAGCTTACACATCTGGAAAGGCACTATCAATGCTGAAAAGTAGACAGAGGTTTTAGAGCAACACATGCTCCCAATGGACAGAGACGATATGTGAATTGTGAACACAATTCAGAATCGCCACATTTCCTCTGTGCCCTCTGAGCTCATTTAAAATGGACAGATGCAAAATGGAAAACTGTTCTGTGGTCAGATGATTAAACTTTAAAATTCCTTTTGGAAATCAGGGACATTGCGTCCTGTTGGCTAAAGAGGAGGGGGACCATCCAGTTTGTTATCAGCACACAGTTCCCAGTAATCTCCTGTCCTGACCCTTATAAGAACTATATTTGTTTTTTTCTTTTCAGCGGTTTAACTAAGACATTCAGCAAGGGTTTTTCTTGGTTCAGACCAAGTGAGCAGCAGCTGCTTGTCTACCTTCCCGTCTGCAGGTCAGTATTGATTTGCTGAACATGATGAAATCATCAGTACAATTACTGCCAACTGAAACTGCTGCTAACGTGCAGTTCTGTCGGCACAGCACACCCACATGACTGGAAGCTAAAAACAAACAGCTGAGTGAAAGACAAAATAAGCAGTTTTTGAGCCGACTGGATGAGGTAAGGGCACACAGATGCTCTCACTCCCCCACATGCACACACAGGCACACAAAAACCTCAGATTAAAGTAATCTGGAGCAGTAACTGGGGTTAGAGTGACTGAGAGTAGGCTGTAATCCCATTTTTAGCTAGGGGAGGAGAGGAAATGGCATTATATATGCTTGAATGACATTGTATACGTTTTAAGAACTGAATATGTCATAAGTAAAGAGAAAGAAAAACTTGTCTCTATGCGAGTGTATCTAAGGGGTAAACCGTGTTTGACTTTGTCATAAGAGAACAGATTTTTTCTGTTTGCAGGCGGGCCAAATGCTGCTTAAGATGTTTGCCAGTGATGATGGCAATCTGTGTGTGCAGCTCTGCAGGCAGCATGTGGGATTAGTATAGAGCAAGTGGTTTTTAACAGCAGGATGTTGTGCAATCACTTGAATCTTCCAAAAATGGGCATCATATTAAAACAAATGTCCCAGCGAGGCTTCTTGTCTGATCCCTTAAATCTTTATGGAATCAAACTGTGATGATTTTCATTGCACAACTGTGCAAAACTAGGAGGAATTGTGCAACACTTGCAAGTCTGCATCACAAGGCTTCTCTGCATTACTCCTATTCAATTGACAGCTTTCTTTTAACATCATTGGGTGTCTCTTAAAGTTTTATTTAACATTCTCATTCATTCCATACTCAAAACAAATAAAAGCTTCTTCCTGAATTTTGTGCAAAGTATAAAATCTATAAAGATTAATAAAAGATTAACAACATTTTTAAGTCCGTCAGTAATTCTTTCTGCTATAGGTACATGTAGTCCAACTTCTTTTCCTCTCCGCTACCCCGTCTTTGTCTCTCTTCCGTTCCCGCTCTTCTCTCCAGAGATCACTAAAGCTAAAAGCAGGACGAGAACAGTCAGTGCTACTGCTAATGCAAAGCCAATCCAGAGATAAAAGCAAAAAGGCTAAGTGAACACTCAGAAATGCAGGCACATGAACACTCACATACATGCACACGCACATCTCCTACCTCCTAAAAGCCCCTTTTGTTTTGAGACGCTCATGCCTGATGCAGTTATATGAATCATTATGTTTTACTGCCTTCTTCTGAGCTGTATATGACTGAATGATTTCAAGAGGACATATCCGGTGTCTTTGTTCTTATCACACTTGTCCTCCCACGCTGCTGCAGAACCAGTCAATATTTGTCTAGACACAGAGGGTAAACTTAGCTGTTGATGGAATGGAAATTACAGGATATGAGGAAGGAGAAAAACCAAAATATTATGTCTGGATCAATGTCCAATCAAGCTTCAAAACATGAGGCAGTTTGTCCTGTTGCAGCATTGCTGTAAACAAAACATTCTAATGCAATAGGACATTAGTAATGTTTTTTTTAACTTAAAACTGTAAAAATAGAACTTACAATTTGAGAAAAATGGTATTATCTGCTGGCCAGAATTGTCTGGGCCCCTGACATACCCAGTGAATGGGCCCTCCCCAGTTGTGATTTATCAATGCATGTGTGTTGGATCAGTAGCATTGATGCTAAAGTCCTGGCTAACAGTTACTTAATTTTAGAGCTAAAAAGTGTGTCAAGCTTTTATTGGGTTCTGATGTCGAAATTACTTATTGGAGCCACTCTTGAACCCCCTTTCATCAATATTTCTGCCATTTTTTTTTTCAAAAAATTTTCCCACATTTTAAAAAAAACTTTTATCCAATTGTAACCACTTTTTAACCGCTTTTCATCATTTTCCTATTCATTTTTGCCCCTTTTTGCTTTTCTGGACCCATTTTTTCCACGTGTATCCCATTTTACCCACTTTTCACGAATCACTTCCTGTCATTTCCTGTGTTTTCCACTTTTATTTATTTCTTAATCCCTTTTTGCCTCTTTTAACCATTTTTTGCCACTTTTTAACTGTGTTTCACCATTTTCCCTCCCATTTTTACTCTTTTTGGCTTGCTTGCCCCATTTTCCTTTTTTTCCCAATTTCTGCCAATTTTAAACCACTTCCCACATTTCCTGTGCATTTTTGCTTTTCTCATTTCATTTTTGCCTCCTCTATCCGAATTCTGCCACTTTTAAACCCCTTTCCATCATTTTCCCTCCCATTTTGCCTTACTTGAACCATTTTTCCTTTGAACCATTTTTGCCACATTTTAACCTCCATTTACAATTTCCCACCCATATTTGTCTATTTTTGCCCTTCTTGACCCTTTTTCCATCTTTTAACCATTTTTATTGCCACTTGTCACCATTTTCCCATCCATTTTTGGCCTCCTTTTCTGTTCTCAGTCCTGGTTTGCCTCTTGTAACCCATTTTGGCCACTTTTTAATTACTTTTCACCATTTCCCCTTCTTCACTTGCTTAATACTTGTTTACCTCATCCAATTTCTGCCACTTTTTTCCACTTCTGTTCCATTTTAGCTACTTGTTACAAACTTTTCAAACCATTTTCCCTACCCATATGCTCCTCTTTGCCTTTATTGACCCCATTACTTAATTATTTTTCTTAACTTTAACTTTACAATGGAAAATAATTTTTCATGGGCCCCCCATTTGGCTGGGCCCCTAGAATCACCCCCTTTATCTCCCTTATGGGCAATCTTCATTATCTGTTTTATTAAATTGAAATATGGATTTAAAGCAGAGGACAGAATGATATAGAAGCTGACAGAGGATTACAAATGGCAGTATTTGCAGCTGGATAATGCCTTTGATTTCTCAGTACTACATTTAATGTTATTTGTGTTCACTGCATGCTTGTCTAAAGTATTTCCATGCAGTAATGGCTGTTTTTTTTCACTAGATAAAGTCTAAATGTGCATGTGTGCTGCTTATTAGTATGTCTTTGTCAGTGTGCAGCAATTTATATAACTGACAGAGGATGATAGGAGTTTTTGGGGTGTGTTGTATGCAGTTAAATAGGTCAACAGAGGGAGGGACTGTGGGGAACGTGATAACACTGAGCAGCAAGGTGATAAAAATGAGAGAAAGGAATCAGAGCATCACCCTCCCTCCTGCTTGTGCCATCTGATGCGGAGACAGTGTTGCTACGGGCAACCATTCGAGCGAGAGAAAAGGAAACAGAGAGACCTTCTGGTGGGAGGAGAGGCAGCAGAGAAGGCTGGGAGAGAAAAGAGTAGAGGAGGAAAAAAAGCCCTGCTATTTCTGCATAACCTGCCTCCCCTGCTCCGCCTGACTGATCTCCAGATGATGACGATGTTGCAAAAAAAAAAAACAGTCGAGCAGAGGACACGACATCCTGCCAGCATCAGCAGCAGCGAGGCAGGCTGCCCAATCATCAGCTGACGTGCAACCAATGAGCTGCCAGGAGGCTCCTCCTCAGCACAACCACTCAGATACAGAGACAGCACTCGCCTGGCTCAGATCTCTTATTAATGAATGGAGTGGCTCCCGGGTTGCATGTCTTCGCGCTCTCCTCTCTGCTACTCTCTGCTCTGACACAAGGCAGAAACATCAACATTGACAAGAAGGAAATCAGCTGTAGAAGAAGAGTGAAGCAGCAGCAGCCATGAAGCGACGACAAAGAAACAGAGACACACATGATGAGGACATAGCTGCAGCGGTTCAAAACAAGGATCCACATCCTGAAATCCAACCTCCAGAGTCACCTTCTCCATCATCATCCTCTCCTCCTCTTCCTCCTTTAGCCATGCCACCATCTACATCTGCTTCAACTCTCCTGGCCCTGGCCTCCCCAGCGACCCGGCGCTCCATTTCCATGGGAGACTTCCGGAGGGTGACAGGGGCGCTGCTAGCTGGATCAGAACCCCATAGCACTTCGGCAACGGCCCCCTCATCCAAACTGGTCACCCCTAGCTCCAGCATGGAGTTTGAGGCGGCTCGACGACGCCTCCTGGAGGTAGAGGAGCGCCAGCGTGTCATCAGAGAGATGGAGCGGCGGCTTGAGGAGCTCAGGGAGGTTTTTGTGCGCTCGGAGCAGGAGGTGGTGGTTCATGGGGAGCTGGTGTCACGGATTACCACAGCAGCCCAGCAGGGGGAGCTGTACGTCGCAGAGAACGGACAACGACTGAAGAAAGGCCTCAAATTTAAGAAACACCGACCCACTATTGTGTTCTCCTCCATGCTGGGACTCCGCACGTGCCTCCCCTGGCCCGTGAAGCTCAAATAGGACAAACAAGAAGCTTGCATAGAAAAATGCTTTGCATTAACTGGAAGACAGACTTCCATTCTTAAGCTATCACTTAACACAGCTGCTCTAAAGTGTCCAACTGTCTGCTCTTGTATCCTGAGGCTGGTCCTCCAGGTCTTTAGAGTGCCTACAATTACCACAAATGCTAGTGAGGAGCTTCCTGTTCTGTGCATTTTTGAGGAAATTCTCCAGCTAGAGAACCAACTGAGCTCGTACCAGTGCAATGTATAGGATGTCATATGTCTTCATTAGCTACTTTGCTGCTTGCAGTGTGATGTAGGACTTGCACAGTCGAGACAGAGCTTGGATGAGTCATTTTTCAGGTGATGTAGGAGGAGAGGTTCAGACCAGCCTTGCTGCACACCTCATAACTAATGCAGCGAACAAGCGCAAAACTAACAAGGGTTATGTAATGCAAAAGTTCCTAGAAGAGGGGCAGTAGGGGTAAGAAAAAAAGGGATGAAGAGGCTTCAAGTGAAGGGCAGTGAGGGACTCAGAGGTGAGGCTGTGATGGAGGGGATTGCTGCACTGTTACATAAAACTACAAGTGCAGCAAGAGATGCGAGGAGAGAGCATCAGATGCAGGAAACGTGCCTTGGCTTCTTTGTGTCGTGTTTTTGGAGGCATAAGAAGCAAGGGAGGCGGGAGGCAGATGAGTTGGTGCTGGGATGATTCCACCTGTGGCCTCTTTTTATCCTGTCACCTAGCAACCACTTGTCCTCTATCCTAAATCCACTTGCTCTAAAATGCAGAGCACTGTAACTACAGCACAGCTAGACAACCATGCAAGGATTTGGGAACTCTTTAATCGGCTGCATTATTTAAATCTGAATTAGAAATGACTAGGAATAGTATAAGGTACTCATTTATTTGATGATTGAATGATGCATGTGTTAGCTAAGACAGCTAAATAGAGATTTTTAAATGCACAAGTTTAGTCTAATCAGCTTATGAAGTATGTTAGATAACATATCTTTAGTATGGGTTAGTATGCAGAAGTCTAAGATCAATTAGGTCTCTTTATCCGATATGCAGACAATGACCTGAATTCTGCACATAAAAATCAGCCTCATTTTCAAGCCTAATTATTCCCTTTCTTTCTTCCTTCCTGCTTCCTCTTATTGCAGTGATTAAGTATCTCCTGTATTCTTCTCTTCCACCAATCCCTTGTTTCGGCTGCATGTGTGCACGTAGAAAGCACAGCCAATACACCAGGGAGAGATGTCTATTTTTGGCACTGGAAGGTTATGGCAAGAGAGGCAGGCGTTCAATCTTGGCGCTGTGTTCGTTCATGGAAAAAAGCTTGCATGGAGATGGTTGTATGAGTGTGCAACTCTGAAAGAATGAGATATTTCTGCAGATGGGGGATCACTGATGCTGCTTTGTTTGCTTTCTAGTCATACTGAAGAACAATGAGAGGCACATGCTTTAAAATTTCCAGAAAATCCTTGCGTGCATTTAAATATTCATAGTTTATCTCCTAGAAAAGGTAAGGACATGCTGCTGCATCATCTGAGATGCACTGTGCGTGTAAATTGCTCTTTGTCAGATCAAATATTGCAGGAAAAGGTCAGGTGTATGGCTTTTACAGCAGGTTGCCTGTGTCAGGGATCCTGCAGGCACAATGGAAGAAAACACTGATGCAAAGAAGAAATTCATGCGATAAATGGTGTAGGTTGATGCAAATCAAAAAGAACAAAGACACAGGCTAGCTTTGGATGTCTTCTATTCTTAACATAAGGGCTAAAACGACTGGTTTGTCTAATTTTCTTGGGAGCACGTTTAAAGGGACACTCCATCAATTATTCCACATGGCTGCCACTTTAGCTACATTTAGACAAGCACTCTAAAAGTTCTTAATTTCTCCATGTGGGCCCGACAGGAGGAGGCATTTGCACAAAAATGTAATAATCTATCCTGAGACGGCATCCAGGTGTATTATGGGAAATGTAGGGTCTGGTATTTCTGGAGCTTGAACCACACAGAGATGAAAAAAATTAACCACTCAAGTCTTAAGAGTTGTTTTTAAATTCCTCATTGAAAAATACTCTAATGAAGATCTATTCCAAGTTTGTATCCTAGCAGATTATGGGAAATGTAGGATCCCGGAGGTTGGATTATTTTCCCACAACTTCTCTGGTAAAAATTGTTGGAGTGCTCCTTTAAGTTAAAACAATGTGACAATTGAAATGCTACTGTGGACATCCTCAGCTTTCAGATTTCTGATTGTCACAATGACCTTATCATTGTTGAATGTTCACTTCCTCTTTATAAGCATTCCACATGGCCAAGGAAATACTGCTTTCTGCCTGTGTGCTCATCTATACCAAACACTTAGCTAGGCTAGTTCAGCTAGCAGAATTAAAGGGTCTCGTAGGCCTTAAACATGTATTCATGGTCCTATCTATGTACATAGCTGAGTTGAACCTGCATATACAGCTGGCCTATATATTGCTTCATTCATATGCCTTATGCAGCGATTGTGCATTGGCAGCGACAAAAAAAGATGGCGATAATAAAAGACGATGGTGGACAGAAAAGCTCATGACCATCACTGACCTCATCCAGAAATGTCATTATCTGGAATGGAGATGAAGAAACTCATGCACTGTTGTGGGACTTGCACCTTTTGTGTTTTTCTATGAATGATAAAAGACCATGTTTCCCAAAGATCTCTGGGCCCACTTGCAGAATGAATGTAATGTTAATTTGTACTTCCTTTTTCCCATTTAACACTATTTATAGAATGCATAGATGTTGTTTGAACCTGTGGTTGGAATTTTCTTTATAATTTAAAATCAACCCAAATGAATGTTTGGAGATGAGAAATCTACATTATAAACCTCCTGAGACCCTGCATGTACTTCAGCAGACATTCTGGTTTTTCTATAACATAGTAGTACATTTTGTGACAGGATTTTTTAGATAACTCTCCATAATCCCCATAGAAGTTAGAGTAATTTGCTTGAAATGTTTGGGGAATTTACTTTGAAATTGTCAGAAATATTTTCGGGAATATGTTTGTGAATTTTGAAGAGTTCACTTTCATGGGAAGGTGGGGAACTGATTTGAATTCGTGGAGGAATTTGATCATGAATTTTTTGAGGGAATTTCCCTATAAGCTTTCTTGGATTTCATTGGGAATTATTGGGAACATATTTCAGTAATTTCCATAATATTCCAGAGGATTTTATTTGTAATTTGCTTGAAAATTTTGGCGGGAATTGTCTTTAAAATTTTGGGGGATTTTACAGAATTTTATATTTCAGGATAATATTTGGGAATATGTTTGTTGGTATTTTCATAGGAATTTTTGGAACTGATCTGAATTTTCGGGGTAATTCGATTGGAAACTTTTGCAAGAATTTCCATTGAAATTTTTTGCATATCACTGGAAAATGTAGAGAATTTGTTTGGATGTATGTGTGTGTGTGGGGTGGGGGGGGTGGGGTGGGGTGAAATGTACCATAATTTTCCATGAAAGTCTGGTGGAATATTTGTAATTTGGTCTGGTTTGGTTTGATTTTTGTTGGAATTTCTTTGAAATTTAGGGAAATTGCTAAAAAAAAATATCTAGGAATTTACATGGAATCGGGGGATTTTATTTGTTATTTACTTGTAAAATCAGTGTACTCGAACTTTTTTTTTTTTCGTTAAAATTTGCTTTTAATTTTTTCCATCGAATTTTTGGGGATAAGTTTGTTTATTTGAAGAGTTTGATTCCAATCTGTATCGATTTGGGGGGCGGTAGGTGTAGGGTAAATTTTAGGTACTTGGAATCCGGGGAACTTATTTGTGTCTTTGTGGGCTTTTATTGGAAATTTTTGGGGAATTTTCCTTGAAATTTTCCTTGGTATTTTGGGGGATTTGAATTTGTAATTTGCTTGAAAATTTTGGTGGGAATTTTCTTGAAAATTTTGGGGTTTTGAAGAATTATATATTTCAGGATGCTTTGAAATTTTGTTTGGAATTTGGGGAATCTGCTAGGAAATTTTCAGGTATTTTCATGGACATTTAAGGGATATATTTGTATATCTGGGAGAGTTTGATTTGAACTTCTGGTGGTTGCATGGAAATTTTTAGGTACTTTCACTAAGATCTGGGGAACTAATTTGAAATTGTTGGGGAATTTGATTTGAAATTTTGAAGATTTTCATTGAAATATTCTTGGCTGGGAATTTTAGGTCATTTGTTTGGATGTTTGGGGATATTTGTTTTAGAAAGTTTCAAAAATTTTCCAAGGAATTTTGGTGGATTTTTTTTATAATTTGTCTTGAAGTTTTGGTTGGAATTTGCTTTGAAATTTTCAGGAATTATCCATGGATTTTTTGGGAAAAGTTTTATTTAAATCATCAGGCTTTTTCTGACAGTTTCACTGACATATACAATAAATATTTGACCAATTTTTTTAAAGAGGAGGACTTTTTGATATTTTGGAAATATTTAACATCTTTAAAGGACATCTTCAAGACCTCCAGGGCTTTAAGTGGAAATTTAGCTCATAGTACCAACTGTCCAACACAGCATAAATCTACTCAGAGAGATTTTTCAGCAGAAACAGAGCCTTTGGGGATGTGCTGCTCTGTTTATAGTTGCTCCTCAGCCTTTAAACTTTTCAGGTCCCACATATCCAAAAGAAGTGGGAGAAACTAAAAATGCATTGTGAATAGGAGCTCAGGTCTCAGGAAGTTATCACAGTTCAAAGCTCTTTACAAACCCAGCCAAGCACAGGTCCAAATATCTTGATCCTGATATTTTGTGTTTGCTTATGTGATGTAGGGTATTTTTGTTTCATTGGATTAAGCACAGAACCTTTTATTTCCTTGATTCAGGTGATTTTGACTTATAAATGACAGTATGATGATAATTTATCGACTGTGAGCTGTATTTTATTCTGAATGTTAAGTAAAACTTTACTTAGAAATTGTAATAAGCTTCATGCAAACAGAATGTTTGGGGTCATTTTGCTTTCAGGTTCAGATATGACATGAAACAGCTATTTGGATGTTACTGCAGGGCCTTAATCAAACTATTGATGAGAGATTAAGACACAGACAAGACAATCGGCTTTCAAAATGTGATTAAGAAACAGCCTGAATGAGTTAAAGTTGTCCCCAAATGTCTCTGTTGTGCCTGCACTGCTTCTGGATTAACTTGCTTTCTGCTGCACATTTAAAGGGTGAATGTTCTGCTGTTTAATGCTTCAGGTTTGCCACCACTTAAATATGTTTCTTGACACTATCATTTACTTGAGCAAAGAGCTACAGTGTACAAGACTAGTTCATTTTAAGCATTATCAGGTTTTGTAAAAAGGCTGAATTATTAGAATAAATCATCTGAAAGACTAAAATGTTAGAGCGATTTCTTCTGTGCAAACATGATGGTGGGGTCTCTAAATATTACATTATTTCACTGTTGCGTGGGAGCTCTTAGAAGTAAACGGGGTCATTCTACGTCAGAGTGCAGTGGCAGCACAGAATCAGAAAACTTTGACGTAACAAGACACAGCAGAGAACTGAGAGCAGATAGTCATAGAGAGTCTGTATGTATGAGCCTCATCTCAGCTGATTATTACGTTAAATGGATGTTAGATAACCTTGAGTTCAGATGGCAATGGCACGATTACTGGAAATATATGCCATTTCCAAGAGCTCATTATAGCAGACCAGGATTTGTGAAGTTCCATTAAGCTGATGCTTCTGCTGTTGCTCACTTAATGAACGGCATTAAGCTTGGAGATGGATTTCAGACAGGCAGATCGGCAGATCTAGGTTATAAGGATGTTAGAACATCCTCTATTATGTATCATTTTCAAAAATTATGCAATCAAATACATAAAAACTTGACATACTTGTAGAAAAAATGCTAATGAAGGACCCAAGC
Source organism: Cheilinus undulatus (assembly GCF_018320785.1). Classification (NCBI taxonomy): domain Eukaryota; kingdom Metazoa; phylum Chordata; class Actinopteri; order Labriformes; family Labridae; genus Cheilinus; species Cheilinus undulatus. The sequence goes on from NC_054882.1 coordinate 18,609,167, forward strand.
ACTAGTTGGGGCTATAAAAATCCAGATATTAAAGCTTGCTCTAGTATTTCATGGATTATTCTTGTGTTATAAAATGATATACCTTGTGTTTATAAATGAGCATAAAGCAAATAAGAGCATTAATAAATGAAACTATATTAGAATTTACATAATGCTACTTGTGTGCATTAGTACACATTCAGGATTAATGGAGGGAAATTGCTGTGTGTGTAAATGTAGCACTCAGCTGGCAGAGCAGAGCAGGCCTTGGCATTATGATCCTGGCTGTTAGTGAGGTGGCGCGTTATGTAAGTGGCAGGTCGGGATGTCATCGTCCTGGCTCTGAAACGGAGGATCAGGTCCCTGGAACGTCCACATGGGAGGTGAAGTGAGACAGGACAGAGAGCTGCAGGGAAAACTGCCAGGAAGGATGGATAGATGGAAAGGTTTAGCTTTAGGGCAGCACTGAGGATGGAAGGAAAAAATGCTAAGAGGGAGGAAATGCAGTTTTTATAATGGACATACATGGGGTGCAGAGGCTGATTTATTTAGATTGGGAGCAGTGATTATTTATCTGGAGATGTACAGTGCATCTAGAAAGTATTCAAACCCCCTTCCATTTCTAATGTTGCAGCCAGATGCTACAGTCATTTAAATTCGTTGTTTTTCTCATCAATCTGAACCAGGGGTTCTCAGGCTTTTCAGCCTGTCGCCGAGACCGGGGACCCCACCGTGCTTCGGGGTGGTTGAAGCGTAGTTTAACACAGACATGCACATTCAAGAATAGTCATGTGCACACTTACATTTTAAAGATTTCTTAAACATGATTTTGATTAGAGCAGCGGTCATCTAGTACATTTGCACAAGGGCCAGATTTAGTCTTGACAGAGGCTCTGGGTGACGGACTTTCAAATAAACCACAATTAAATAATGAATATGTTGACCTTATTCACATATTATTGTAGTAGTATTTGTATTTTCTTTCAACATGCAGAAATGTTTAGGCATTACCATTGAGATCTAGCTCTATTATCTATAATGCAGCAGGCCAAAAGGTGACAGGCCCGCCCACTGAAAAACCCAGAGAATAGGACCTCCCTAATTGTGACTTAGCACCAATATTAACTCTTGTTGGACACTTTTTCACTTTATTTGGCTTTTGCCACTTTCCTGCCAATTATTGCCTTTCTGTGCCACTCTTTAACCCCATTTCATCACTTTGCCAGGCTATTTTTGCTTCTTTTGACCCATTTTTGATGCTTATTTGCCCCTTGTAACACATTTGTTATCTTTGCCCTTTTTTCCTCTTTTAACCAACTTTTGCCACATTTTAACCCCTTTTCACTGTATCTGACCGTTTTTGCAACATTCCCACCTGTCTTAACTTTTAAAATATATTTTTAAAAAATTTACTAATAAAAGCAGACAAGTTATTTTTTGAGAAAACAGATCAGATGTTCAGACGTTAAAAAACTTTCAATATAAGTCGTTTTGGGGGTGGATTTACCAGCAGATATTTTAAGCCAAAATATACCCTTAAAACCACAAAATCTTCTTTTCTGAATTTAATGATCTTCCGCTGGATATGAAGCTTTAGGGGCCTGATATGGCTCTTGGGCTGGCAGTTGATGATCAGTGGATTAGAGCATAAAGTCAACAAATGACAATGTTGTTATTTTACATTTAACTAACTTTATGCATAGATCTGCATAAAAACTGGTAAAATACAGCATTTGAAATCATTTGAAAACATGCTTTATTTTTGGAAAGGCATATTGTGACCCCCTCACAGTGTCTCTGTGTGTCTCTCCCCATCATGATAAAGTAAAAAACAGAATTTTAGACATTTGCAAATTTATGAAAAATCCAAAACTGAAATATCACACTGATATGAAGTATTCAGATCCTTTGCAACAACACAAAAGTTTAGCTCAGATTCCTCCCATTTACCTGGATCCTTGCTGAGATGTTCCTACACCCTGATTGGAGTCCACCTGTGTTAAATAAACTGATTGGACATGATTCGCACAGACCTCTAAAGAAGGCCTCACAGCTGACAGTGCATATCAGAGCAAAAACCAAACCATGAGGTCAAAGGAACTACCTGCAGAGGTCAGAGACAAGATTGTTGCAAAGCACAGATCTGAGGAAGACTACAAAAACATTTCTGCTGCACTGAAGACTCCCAAAATCACAATGGCAAGCACTTGGAGGACAACCAGGATTCCTCCATGAGCTGGACGCCAAACTGAGCAATTGGGGGAGAAGGGCCTTAGCAGGAGAGGTGACCAAGGACCTGATGGTCATTTTGACTGAGACCCAGAGATCCTGTGTGGAGATGGGACAAAGTTCCTGAGGGACAACCATCACTGCCGCCTCCACTGATCTGGGTTTTATGGCAGAGTGGCTAGGCGGAGACCATAAAGCCCAGATCAGACTCAAGACTGCATATTTGTGGTTACAGTCAAAAGAATATTTTACAAAATGCACCACTTTTAAAGTCTGGTTGCTTTTATTGTCCATGAAAGGAGACAACATCCATCCCTTTGCATTTGTCAAACCCATGGTGCATTTACAACACTCTTTGCGAGGGAGTTTTTGTGCCAAATATCAAACACATCACCTAATTTCCATGATAAAAAACTCGACAGCACTTTATTGAACATATTTATGTAAATGTTACAAAAACATTAACATTTGTCAGTTACTAAATGTAGTAGCACTCTGCAGCCATCACTGTCTCACAGGTTTCTGATAAAATGTCTGCTCTGTGATTTGCTCGCTTATTGGTCAACGGTGTACGAAGATGGCATCAGGAGGAACAGTCACAAGCAAACAAACGTCTCATCAGTTTGTTCATGAATGATTAAAGGAAGGTAACGCCTGCTTCCTACTCATCAATTTCGATGTTTGTTTTGTGATGGAGAATCCTCTCTGAACACTGATTATTTCTCTGTTCCCTTTTTTCTCTCTCTGACAGTCTTTTGACAAAGTAACAAATCAGAGGGGGGGATACAAAATAGGAAGACATCACATTGATAACATGAAGGAATTATAATGTATACAACAGATAATAAAGACGGTTATATAAACTGTACATCTGTGGATGTTTTAGACAATTATGTACAACAAATTGTGGGTGAAATGTGTTCCATTTTTTATGTAACTAGTTTCAAAAGTGGAGAATAACAGCCCAGCTCTTCTCTAAAGGTTCCTAAATCCTGGAAGCTAATCTGTGTGTTCAGTAAGTGCATGTGTGCGTGCATGTATCTGGAGAAATACACAAGCTGAACAAATTACTGCAGTGGGGTGCTGATACTAACGAGCTCTTTCCAAGTGCCATTTCCTGGTAGAGCAGAGTCTTTTTCTTTTTTATAACACCGTGCCGTTATTCCAGGTCCTCCAGAGACAAGACGCTTGGAGCCAGAAGAAATTAGATCCCTGTCTCTCCATGCAGCCTGTGCGCCGTGCCCAGTTTCAGGATGGTGAGCTAAAGTTTCAGATCTCTCCAGGTTCGCCCAGACGCCTGCCTGCTTTGTTGGAGACAGACCGGCAGGCACAGAGCCACTTTTAGAGTCCCGGGGCAGGTCTTGATACTCAACTCAAATCCAAGTCTCAGTACGCTACAATTCAAAAAGACTAGAAGATTTCAGTTCACATCAAAAAACAGCTGCATCCCTGTACAGCGGCGTGCCGTGTTTATGTCTGCAGTCTCCTCCAGATTTCTTCTCCATGAGTTCAAAGTGCCTTTTTTCGCCTGCAGGTAAGTTTGGCCTTCAGGTGCAGATCCTAGAACTTAAAAATATCTTGTATAAAGTTAAATGGACATTCGAACCAAAAAGGCATTTGTACCTACTGAATGTGGTTCATGGTGTTTCAAACATGCAAAGGAAATAATTTTGTCATGAACAGAGAGGGTTCATGCAGAAATAAAACCCTTCAGCTCCCTTTTGGACTTCTAGGATGATTAAATGTTAAGGATATAAATAAAATTAAGGCCATAAAATCCTAATACAGGATTTACATCCTCAGTTGACCTTTGGTTGATGTGGAAATAAATCCTCAGTTTGTCATATTGTAAAGTTCCCATAAGATCCAGAAGAAAAAGAGTCCACTCTGAAGGATTAAATCCACAAGTTCCAGTAGACTTCCCATGCTGGTTGATTTGATCATCCATAATACCGTGCAGTTGGTCCATATTCCCATGCTGCTTCAGTCTGACAGTTTGTGGACATAGTTGACGGGGAAGGTCCCGTGCCTGCTCGGGTCTCCCTCTATGTGCCCAACCTGTTTGTGTGAAAGTAATTTCACTTCAATGGTTCATATTTCTTACTTTAATTTCACATTTGTTCCAAAAAACAGCAATAGACATTAGGAGTGTGACAAGAGCTCATGCCACGAGATTTCTCGTTGAGGGGCTGACTGTCTTGCAAGATCAATATGCCACAGAAATGCATAGCAGCAGCCACTGTGATATAATACAGTCCTGGACTGGAAAATAAAAAAAGATGTCCCTGAAACTTTAAAATCGTTCACTGGTAAGGAACAAAGCTGATTCGTGAACTGTTCAGATCAGCACTCCCAACTCCTCTTCCTCCCTTATCTGCGCTTTTATCGCACATGATTGGCGGATGGATAATGTGTGAAATATCAAATACTGCTGCTAAATACCTGTGCAGTCACTTTGAGGAACGTTTAAATTTGGTTTTGTTTCTATATAAGTGCAGACTCTCCTTATCCAACTCTTTAGCAATTCCCTTTTCAATTACTCTTTGTGAATTTTCTTTTAAGAAAAAGTAGACTTTATAGCTTTTTCACTGTTAACTTAAATTTTATTGAGTCTCTTTTTCTATGAACTCTGAACAAGATGTATGCCACCTTCAGTGAGAGTCAATGACAAGTACAATTTAATTTCTGGGTCTAATAAAATATTTTGGTGAATAAAAGTGTTAAACATCAAGTTTTTAGGAGGAGAACATGTTAAAATGCACAAAAATTCTCTTTTTTTTAAAGGAAATATCTTTTAAAACCAACTGCTCTCTGGATCTTCGGTCTCTAAACTTGAATTAGAATAAAATACTAATTATTTTCTTTAAAATATAAAACCTTACAGTAACTGTAATACTAGTCTCTGGGTCCTTGATCTCGGAATGTATAAAACGAAATTTAAACCTTGTACAAAATTAACAGTTCTGGCACAAATGCATGAGATGCATGCCTTGCATGCACTTCCAATTTGACAGACGTTTCACGTCATGCTGTTGGTAAATTGTTTGAGAAATTAAGCCAAACTTTCGACCGCTTTAGCCTGTTTCTGTGACTGTCCGCCATGTTTTCTTCCTTGACTTCTCTGTTCTTGTTGGTGCTTACTGCCTCTTGCGAGACTGTTTGTCAAGGCAGGGGGGAATACGGCACTAATAAGGGAATTGTTAGGATTAAATGTAAAAGGTGTCAGCGGATCGAACCATTGAAACCGGTTCTAAACTGGAATCGGTTCTCAATTTCTATCCCTACTTTTAAGTGATGAAGAAAATTTTGATTTTAATGATGCCTTTTTATATTTCAGTTTGATGTCAGCAGTTTTTAAAGTACTTCCAAAATAATCTAAATTTAAATATTAATAGAATTGTAGCAATGAGTGTACAGTGTGGTAAAAAGACCTAGACTGCAAGGAGATTTGATTTGAAGGGTTGCTAAAATGCACAGCTTGAGTCAGAGTTAGACAAAACAAACTAGATGTAAGCAATCATATTTCGTACATGGCAGTTTGCTTAAATATTGCTGAATAGACCTTTATTGCTTTGCATTTGTGACCTTTAAATTTTCCACTTAAGCGTTGCCACCAAAATTTAAAACAGTTTAAAATCTTATCTCTTCTCGTGAGCTCAGTGTCTTATCACACCCCTAATAGACATGGCTTTGTATGGCGTGAAGAAGTTGCAGTTTCACTTACCCACCAGTGGGGGTCATTAGTGGCTGTCACCACAATGATCTCATCTTTGTAAAAGGTGAGCTGCTCAGAACTGGCTACTCTGCAGTCCACTAAAGCCTTGACACGCTTGTGATGTGGCCTGCTGCCAGAAACCTGCAGGAGACATGGGATACTCTTTCAATGTGCCACCAATAAAGTGTGAAATCTCACAGGCTCTTTCTGTTTTTCCACAGAAGAAGTCCTGTGGAACTAATGATTGTAATATGAAGGACTTAAAACTAAAGGCTGAGTTTAAGATAAGGAGGTTTATATGATTTTACCATAGCATTCCTGCGTGGCCGTGGGGCACAGGTCACAGTGGGTGAAGATGACGGTGCTGGAGTGGGTGCTGGAGGACTATTCCCCACTAAACTGCAGTACAGCTCCTCCTGGCTGCCTACACAGCTTGGAGACAACACGCTACACTTCCCCTGGCTGCCTCCTCCACTGCTGGTCCGACGATACGAAGTGGTTTTCTCAGAACTAGAAGATGGAGAATTCCCATTGAGTACTGCTAAAAAAAGCGGATAATCTTTTTTAAAAAATTTTTTGGTAGGACAAAATATGACAATAAACTCTCTCACCTGACAGGCCCAATGTGGTTCTGAGAAGAGGATGATGATGATGATGATGATGTGACACTGCTTTGAGAGCCAAAACAAGCACCAGATTGGCCCTGTCCCTTTAAGCCTCCCTGGCCATGGGGAGATCTTGGTGGTCTGCCCCCTTGGCCTTGGGTTTCTGTGTTGGCTGAATGTGTGCTGTGTCTGGCCTGTGTCTGGGGACTGGAGGAGTTGGGGTTAGAGCAGCGCCGTGGGATGCCATTGCCTTCCTGTGAAGTCACTGAAATCTGGGGGTCTGAGCGGCCTGTGGAGGGGAAAAGAAATGTAGCAAAAAAGTAGAACAAGAGCGACACAATGCACTAATCCCTATGCAAAAAAACAGTGCAGTGAAAAAGTATTTGCCCCCTTCCTGATTTCTTATTTGTTTGCACATTTGCCACAATTAAATGTTTCAGATTATCAAACAAATTTTAATACTATATAAAGACAACCTGAGTAGATACAGCTTTTAGATAATGATTTCATTTCTTAAGGAAAAAAAAGCCTTCCAAACCTTCCTGGCCCTTTGTCAAAAAGAAAATTCTCCCTAATCGTTCGCAAAAACTGGCAATGAGTCTTTCACATTGCTGTGGAAGAATTTTTTCCCACTCTTTTTTTCAAAATGATCTAAATTCAGCCATATTGGAGGGTTTTCCAGCATGAACGGCTTGTTTAAGGTCATGCCACCAAATCTGAATCAGATTTATGCTCGGACTTTGACTAGAAAACTTAAAAAAAAAAAAAAAAAAAAAAAAAAAAAAAAAAAAAATTCTTTTTGTTTATTTATTTTACCATTTGGTATTACTTTTTCACAAAGGGTCAGGTTGGTTTGGCTGGCTCTTTCCCTTAAGGAATTAAATCAGTTTCTTAGTTCTAAGTAAATAAATGAATAGAGCAACATCAATAGCTGTAATTTTTTAAGGTAAAGGCAACAGATGTTTATTTTATGGATAAACATGTTTGAGTTGCTCACCTCTCTGGATGGATTTAGCTGGCAGAGGTGGTGGTGGCGCTGATACTCCAGAGGGGGCGCTGTTTGTGGGAGGATTTCTGTATAAGAAGTCTATATTCTCGTAAGTCTGACACGGCCTGCTTCCTGCATTACCATTGGCACCATTAACCACGCTCCAGCGGGAAAATGACGATCCACTTCCTCCGTTTGTGGACAAAGGAGAGCGATTTTTGGGTAATGGGCTCACCTGGAGAAGAGTGTAAAGTTATCTTCTGGCTCTTAAAAACTTCATCTTTCTTATAAACGATATTAGAAGGAAAAAGTGCTGTTGTCCAGATTTTATTATGCTTTATCTTAACAGAGACACATAGTCAATAAAGAGAGTGCCTGTGCATGTTCATGTGTGTTTACCCTTTCGTCCAGGTCATCCTCACTGTCATAAAACTCCTGGGACTGTGTCTCCCACATGAACTCCACGTGGATCTGTGAGTTGAACTTCCCACTCTGGGCCAGCTCCAACTAAAACACACCACAAAGAGCACAGAAACATCACACATACCCTATTATTCAACTTAATGAAGAGGAAGCAGCTATCATTTTGCACTTAGCTTTAACAAACAGAGACAGATTTTTGGCAATTATGCATCTGGACTGTTTTTGGTCCAAATCCAGGAGTTTAAAAAACAGAGGAGAACACATAATTTAATGATTTTGTATTTGCAGTTAAAATATTCTGAGATTCTTAAGGGGATATTTCAGCATTTTTGAAGCTGGGTCATGTGAGGTACTTGGCAATAGTAGTGGCATTAGCCTCCAGAGATTTCAGTATGCACTATGGGAAAGCTAAGCTATACAGTGCACTATAGATGGGTATAGTTGCTCTGCGTCATGTAGCAAGTTTGAGGTAAAAATGGGCTGAAAAACAATGTTGGCTCAACACTATATCTATATCTATCTTTTTTGAAGTGGTTCATTTTTCACCCAGAAAGACACTATCAGAAATCACTCTGTTAGGTTAGGCTATTTACTGACCTGCCCCAGTGGCCCTGTGGTAAGTTAAGCAAAATCACTCCCCACTGCTTATCTGCACTCTGAACTGTTGTCACAAGCGGGGCTTAACTTCTTCAGAACATTTCTAATCAGTGGATTGTGGCTCAGAGATGCCTGCAGCCTGCATCACTCCCCATCCAGAGTTCCCTGCCATTCTGACAGCTGTTGAAGTGGAAAAAAGAGCTGATATAACTAGTTTTAGTTTAGTTTGTTGGTGCTTCCTCTGACGAACAAACCTAACTGCTGATCAGATATTCTGAGGAAGAAGGTAATGTGGCCAGTAGCTGAAGCTTGTGTTGCAAAATAGTGCCCAATACAGAGGCTTTGGGGGGAATAAAACACGTGAAAATTTTGAGATAGCGTACAATTGAGCCAACATTGTTTTTGGGCCCAATTACCCTTAAACCCCCAAAATTTTGAGCAACTGTACTCATCTGTAGCACAGTATAACTTAGCTTCAACAAACGCGTCATGCATAAAGGGGCACCACACACAAGTCTCTGGAGGATAATGCCTCTACTTTTGCAAAGTACCTTGTACCAGTGATTTTCAAATGTTTATTTCCCGAGGTACACCAAATCACATCAACAATGCATGGTTTTCAAATTCACAACACTCACCTAGACATGCCACATTTCAGCCATACTAGCCTATTCACAGTTACCAATTAGAGCGATCTGCTGCAGCTATTTTAATTATTTTCGAGTTAGAAATGACCAGAAATACAGCAGAAGAAAAAGTTTTTTTCTTAGTTGTCCAATTTATTGATTTTTTGATAATAAGTGATATTGCAAGTTCTAAAACGATATTACGGTATCAAGAATACCAGTGAAAACACATGTAAAATTCCCATTGCACACCAAGATTTGCCTCAAGGCACAACGGTGAGCCTTGCCACTGCCTTGCACAATCCGACATGAACATGTCCCTTTTTAGATTCAATAAAAATGACTTTTAAAAAAAGAAAAGTATTAAAATGCTGTCAACACAAGCCTTGTACCTCCCTGTGCATTTTAGGAAAACCTGTTCAATTTATCTTTCCTGTCATCTATCAGCACATCATTTGGACAGAAAAGACACTGAAAAAGAAGCTTTAAGAAATCCCTCAGAGAAAAAGGCGAAAACAAAACTTATTGAGGGAAGAGGAGGCCTCTTTTCAGTGACTACACAAAAGGCCTGTAAGGATCAAACAGGATATGACACAAAGCAGATCAGATTCAGTGGGGCAGATGGCCGGTAAGAAAATAAAACCAGTTTATAAATGAACCACAATGAGACCTGATGAGGATAAGATTCCTGATCCCTGGAGTGAGTTTTTAGCCAAGCTTTGCTGCACAGGGAGTTATTTTAAGGTAGTATTTCCAGCTGTAGAAGTTGTCTTGTTTCGCTTCTGGATTTGGCTTTCTGGTACACTTTTTTATGTTGCAATTCAACTCTTTTTAAATGTTTGTGTTCTCAGGATTTATTAATCAAATTTTAAATAAGAGTGTGGGGTCTCACCAGCTCTACACATTGTGTGTGCTGCAGCTTCCGTGCAATATCCAGGGCTGTCTCTCCTGATGAGTTAACTACAGAAGATGTAAAAAAATCAGTGGTTAGAGTGTTTACTGATTGCACAAGGAGTACTGGAGTAGAGGGGTACTGAAGGTACCTGTTTGAAGGGCTGCCTTTGCTTTGAGCAGTAACTTAAGAGACTCTGGTTTGTGATGCAGGACGCTGTAGTGAAGAGCCGTGTTTCCTTCTGCTGTTCTTTTCTCCAAACAGTTGCTGTCAGTGATGATATAGTACAGGAAGACAGGTTAAATGTTGCCAACCAGCGATTAATCCTTATCTAATAAGGCGAATGAGTAATTGTGTACGTGTCTAACCTGTTCTGGCAGAGGAAATCCACCAGAGCCAGGGAGCTTTTTTCCTCCAGACGGACAGCAAGATGGAGAGCAGTCTCCTTAATCCCCTTGAATGAAAAGAAAAATAGGTAAAATAGTTGGCCCTCAAAAGAGAATTATGCAAAACCTGTACTGTCAGCCTTGCAGTTGCATTATCTGTCTTGCCCAAGATCTACTAGCTAGTGATGCTAATGTAAAGGGTTGAGCGTGCAACCACTAATTTGTGTTTTTGTGCCCTACATCTTTAAACACTATCAAGCAGAAGAAACACAGAAGTGCCTGCGTAATTCAATGAGCTCGTCTCCCTTGTTCTCGAGAGACTTGAGCTCTGACCTCAAAGCTGAAATAATAAACGTCGGCCTTCCAACACAAACAAACACTCACATTTACGCACACAGGGAAGTCTGCAGAGCTGTAAACGCTATGCTGAGCAGGAAGTGTATGACGGGAGGGTCATTAAAGACAAGATGAGGCATTTTAGAGAGACAGCAGAGGCGGAGAGAACACGATGAGAGGATGAGGAAAGAGAGATTGGATTAGAGGCTAGCAGAGATGGGAGGGCCTCTGACTACCCGCCCATGTGAAGCATGCACACCAGAGGACAATTAACACATAGTTCACATACTGTATCTGTCCACACCTCCTACATACTGTATGTGGACACATTGTAGGGGATATGATTCTATTTTTAGACATTTGAGCCACATTTCTAGTGTAACTTTTTGAAATATCACACAAATGTGTGCTTGGCTTTAAACCTGCTGGGTGGGCGGCCTTTGCAGGATGTAGCCGCCATTCAAGCTAAATGCATGACATCTGTGGGAATGTTATAGTTTAAATTTGTCACAACATGCTTTCCCACCCCAACAGGATACATTTCAGGAAGGAGAGCAGCTGTGGAGATTCACGGAATTATCCTAACCTGTCCATCAGGGAGTGTGAGCGGTTTGGCGAGCTCTGCTCCTTCAGCGTAGAGCTGCAGAAGAGAAGTGAGGTCACGACTCCTCACGGTGTCATACAGCCGGCAAGGGTCTGCTTCTTCTCTGCGCTGGACATAGCGCCGCTCAGCATATTTTGCCACTATGTACTCCTTTCTGGCATTCCTGTTCGAGAATTTGAGGAAAAAGATCAAAGTGAATATTTGACAAACATAACTCGCCATGCTTATTCTTTCTAAACAATCAGACTGTTGGTTTATACAAATCAGGGACTCACATGTCACTGTGTGGCAACGGTTTGACAGAGTCATTTGGAAGGCCCGCCTCCATGATGTCATTGAACCTTGTGTTGCCAATACTGACTGCCAACTGAAATGACACAAAGATGTTTCTTTAAAAGCATTCAATTAAAGGCAGGCGGTTACATAATGACTGTAATTAGGACAACCTGACAGTGCAAAATCCATCATTATTGTGTGTTTTCAGTTTTTCCATGTATGCTTTAAGTACCAGAAGCTCAGATGTGCTAAGCAGGTCCAGAGTAAGGGACTGGATCCTGGAGTAGTGGACCCCCAGCTCTCTGTGGATGCCTGAGCACTCTATACATGTCAGGATGCCCAGGTTGGTTGACAGCCATGTTGGATCTGAAAAACAGAGCAGAAAGGAAAGACCATTGGAAACACAGAACTCTTTAGAAACGCAGCTGGAAAAAATCAGAATCAGCTTTATTGGCCAAGTATGCTTATGCAACAAGGAATTTGACTCTGGTTAGCTTTGCTCTCTGGAATTAAACAATAACTATAAAAGATAAATAAAACTGAAAAAAGTAATAAAAAACGAGAAAAGATAAATAAGTGCAATTGTGCATATGAGATGAGGAATTTTACCACAGGGAGCTTCCTTGCTTCACTGGAGCTACAGTAAATAGATATGCTGGTTTAAATGTCCATATGAGGTGAGGCATTTTGACACAGTGAGCTTTCTTACAGTCTTTGAGAATAGTAAATATTTCTATTAGACAGGGCTAAGATGCTTGTTAAATTAAAGCTCTATTTTCTGACACTCTGTGACTGTTGAGTGTTCATCAGAGTAAGGGTTTATTCTTGTTTCCATTTTTCACTCTGCAAACACCGTCCCCTGTTATGATTGGCTGACCTGCCGCTCCACAGTCAGCGCAGGCCTCGTTGCCAGGCATGTGTCGGAGTTCTGCAATGATCGATCTGGAAAGTTCCTGAAGCCCGCTGTCCTGGAGGTGGAGCTGGTCTCCTCCTAATGCTGTGTTCAAGGCCTCTTCTTTACTGTTCTGCAGCACTGACACCCAACTAAAGAACAGTTACACATATAGAAATCAGTGAATGGAAGAAGAAAAACTTTTGGTTGTAACAGCTTCAGTCTGTGGCATCAAAAGCAACCTGAAGATTAAACAACTGATTCTTTTCTAGTCCCCCCCATGTGTTTTGCATGTGTGTTGATTCAGTTGTCGAATGATTAGTCATCATTACTCTCACTTTCTCATTTCCATGACTCCTGCCACCCAGACTCAAACCACATCTTTCATCTGAAGCTCTGGTTCTTTCCCCTTCAAACCATTTCTTTCTCCCTCTGTCCCAAAGCTCACACAGCTCATCACTTCAAAGAATCTGCCCACCGGCCCTCACACAAGTAAAAGAGAGGGGACAGAAAAAAAGCACATGCACTCCCTGCAAGCACCACATCACAAGAAAGAGTTCCTTTGCTTGCTTCTTGAAAGAGAAGGAGAAGTCCCACCCAACACCAGCTGGGCAATGGGGCTCCTCCAGGACAGTTTTCTCCCTGAAACCCCTTGATGTCAACTGCCAGCCATGCTTACTCTTCATTTAACATATTCAGCTAAACACTCTCTCATTTTAGTACACATCTTTATCTCGTTATTCCTTTCATCTAAGAAAATGTGTCTTCATTTAAAGAGTAGTTTCAGTCATTTGCATATAAGCATTGCAGTTCCTTTCCCATACAAGCCACAGCTCAAATAAATGTGCAAGACATGTCACAACTTGCTTATATATGGAGAAAACAGGAGATAAGGAGAGCTGGTATGCCATTTACAGTCATATCATCACTTACCTAATACATTCCTGCTCGTCTTCAGCCTGAAAATGGTATGTCCGATTGTCTGAGGAGGAAGGGAAAAAAGGGGGTTCAACACAGACAATGCAATTGAAAATAATTTGCTAGATGGGTAAAACTATAAGTTAACAGGATGGTACAAACAGAGGTTGCATGACTAGAAATTGTATATTAGAGAATTAGAAGGACTCTCTAGACTTTCTGACGAGTAAAATCTCTGATCCCAATTTCTTTTAATACTGGGACCACATAGGCAAGACTGCAAACAGCTGCGCTGCAGATGACTTTTTAGTGTTTAATGTGGAGGGCAGAAAGTGTTGGGGGTCAACAGTAATGGGTGAACATACGAGTAACCAGGTCAAAGGTCCTCCTGTCCTCTGGGTTCGGTCGCACCTGACAGGTCAGTAGGTTCAACTTGGCTGGAGGTCGATTGATCTGAAAACATACACAAACATGCTTACGTCAGCATGTACTGAATCTGGACCTGTTTCAGTTGACAGATGCAAAATGTTTTGAATCTGAATGCTTGTTGACTGTTTAACTTTTGTGTCCTCACCGTGCTGTGAGAAATTGTCAGGCAGCCAAATTTCACTCCACACTTCCTCTTCTGCCAAACTTTCCTGATCCTGCACAATTAAATCACAAAAAACAGAAAAATGTTGAGGCATAAAATACAGACTGAGTTAGTTTCTGAGCAGTGTATGTAGTGATAAGAGTGTTCCCTTGAAGTGAGTAATGATGATCCAAACACAGCACTGGGCTGGCTTAACTCTTGTTTTTGTTATCTTGATTGAATCACATAAAATGGGTGACAACGTGTTCTGTTCTGTGTCAGTGGCCTGAGGAAAGTTTGCTCTCCACCCTCCTTAGCCAAATCTCCTGGCTTTATCAAACTGTATTCCACCTCTGTTTGTGTGTTCGTGTATGTGTGCATGACGTAAAAGTTGGATCCAGTCAGTTTGCTGGTCTGCCAAACGTTCCAGAGGAGGGGCTCCTGCTGGAATCTTCACCCAACAATAATACAGACCAGGTGGGGGACAAAGAGTTCAAGCTCACCCCTCTCTGCTTACTCTTACCTAGTACTGATATTTACTTCATTTATTCAGCACTTAAATCCCTTTTAAAACCACAACCCTAATTCCAAAAAAAGTTGGGGCGCTGTGTAAAAATGTGAATAAAAAAGAATGCAGTAATTTTCAAATCTCATAAACCCATATTTTTATTCACAATAGAATATAAACAACGTATCAGATGTTGAAACAGACATTTTACTATTATAGGAATACTGTTAGCTCATTTTGAATTTCATGGCAGCTTCTTAAAAAGTAAGGACGGGGCAGCAAAGGGCTGAAAAAGTAAGTGATGAAAAACGGCTGCAGGAGCATTTTACAACTAATGAGGCTAATTGGTAACAGGACATTAACATTACTAGGTAAAAAAGGAGCATTTTAGAGAGGCAGGGTCTCTCAGAAGCAAAGATGGACAGCGGTTCCCCAATCTGCAAAAAAAAAAACAAAACAAAAACTGTCTAAAAACTGTGGAACAATTTCAGAAAAATGAAATCTTTAATGTAAATTTGCAAGGACTTTGAACATCCCACCATCTAAAGTACATATGTTGTCAAAAGGTTCAGAGAATCTGGAGAAATCTCTGTGTGCAAGGGAAAAGACTGAAGGTCAGTATTGGATGTTAATGGGCCATCAGGTGCCACTGCATTAAAACAGGCATGATTCTGTACTAGAAATCACTGCATGGGCTCAGGCGCGCTTCAAGAAATGATTATCTGTCAACACAGTTGGCCTTGCCATCCACAAATCCAAGTAAAATCTGTATCATGCAAAGAAGTAGCCATATGTAAACACAATCCATAAACATTGCCATCTTCTCTGGAAAACTGTTCTGTGGTCACATGCATCATAAGTTGCTTTTTGGACACCAAAAGAAAAGTCTAGTAAGTGAGGCTCCCCTTCAGACAATGTTTCTTTCAGGAAAGACCTTCTAAATTTTAGGAAGACAATTCGAAACCCACATCCATCACGACAGCATGGCTTCAGAGGAAAAGTCTGTGTGCTGAACTGGCCTTCCTGCAGTCCAGACTAGCCAGGAGTTGAGCAGCTAGAATCCTACATCAGTCAAGAATAAGACAACATTCCTCTACCAAAACTCCAGAACTGGTCTCCTCACTTCCAAGACATTTATAGACTGTCGTTAAAAGATGGGGATGCTAAATATTGCCCTGTCCCTACTTATTTGAGATGTGTTGCTGTCATCAAATTCAAACTGAGCTATTATTTTTCATGAAATGTTAAAGTGGCTCAGTTCTGAAATGTTGTTTATGTTCTATTGTGAAAAAAATATAGGTTTATGATGAATTTTAAATCATTGCATTCTGTTTTTTGTTTTGTTTTGTTTTACACAGCGCCCCAACTATTTTGGAATTGGGATGCTATACAATAAGCTAAAATATGGATGGGTAGTCTTTGGAATAGTCTCATTAGTTTTTCACAGATTTTACACAGCACTCTGAGTTCCATGTGTTTTCAGTCTTATAGCAACACCTGTGTATTTGCATAACTGCTCGTAATCTGACATTTGGACGCTGTTACTTTTGCCTTCACACACCCGTCACTCTTTTTGAGCAGGAATCCAGATTTCTCCGTCCCGTACTTCTTGTTGCCCTGGGGCTGGTGGATGCTGTACCCATTGCCAGAGTTTTTTCTATTTAGGTATTCCTAAGATGAAAAGAGAAATTGAGGACATAATTTCAAAGGCTTCAAGCCGACTTTGAAGATCAAGAACAACTGTGACAAGGCAAAGTTATCTTTGAATTAACTTGCAATGACACATTTATTGTGCATTATGAATACCTCTTTTCCCTCCACTTGCAGAAGTAATCTTAGAGAATCCCTCAACTGAGTGAGCTGTTTCACCTCCTCGTCCTGGTCCATGCGTACCTAAAACAAACATAAAACAGCTTACTCTTTAGCGGAGTTAAAATGATGTAAGCAGATGGAAGAACACTGTGTTTTCCTCCAAAATTCATGTCCTCATATGCAATGCTTTTTCTATCTGTTCCAAGAACTGGGTGTGAAGTGACAATATATCAGAGCTTTGTATATGATCCAAATAATGTTAAACAGATCTCAGTACCAGGGTGTGCCGTCAAGGGTGGCCATTCATTTTGTATTAAAGCAGCAGATTGACCAGCTTTGCATGCAGCATAAGTCAGAAACATTTCAGTGTTTTTCCTGGGAGTCAAAACACAGATTTTGTCAGGATTTCCTTCATGAGGTCTGGCATGTCTGTGCGGATCTGTTCTGTCAGTGCAGAACCAGAAAAACCTCTAACGTTCTCAGTGTCGCTGTTAGTTTCCAGTGTATTAGCCAGGAAAGGGCAGAAGACAAATCTTGTGCTGACTGGAAACAGGTTAGAGTGGTTGGAAGAATAGGTGTGCAGCAGGGAAAGAATGAAAATGAGGGATGCTTTCAGTTTCATCTTTGGTAAATATTACTGGAAACAGACTCATATAACAGTCCTCTGCCTGCGGGTTTTGCTGGGGGGAAGTTTCAGAGGAGGGGGGAGAGGCTGAGGTTTCAGTATCTGTAGAAGACTGCTATAGGAGGGTACAAACATTATTCACAAAAGCCTTCATTGAAGCTTCGCTATGAAGAAAAGATGTGTGTGTTGTTTTGATCTCAAGTAAGATAACTTAAACCATGATGTGCATTTTTTGATAACATCATCACCAATCACGACGGCAGCAGCTTGCACAGACCCCACATTTTAAACCTCCTCTTCATTACAAATATTCTTCTGTTCTGAAATCATAACAAGTATAGATGACTAAGATTTTCCCCTGTAAACACAGGCTGAACTAAAGCACGTAGGCAGACAGAGCAGCAGTAGCGTCTTCGTGTTTACCGTGTGAACAGATGAAGCGAGCTTCTCGATAAACGGAGAGAGATTTTCTGCAGCTTTCAGCCCGTCCTGAAAGAAACTGAGATCAGAAAAACAGCAAAATGCTGAGTCATGATAGTGCTCGAGTATAAAAGCCTTGGTTCATACCAACCAAAACATCAGGCGCTGAAGCTGTATAAGCAACTCTGCTCCACATAAAAACCTTGGTATGATTAAAATGGGTAAATGGTTAACAAGGTAATAATGGCCTGTAAAGGGAAAGTGAAACCAAAGAACCTCAACTATTATGCTTAACCCCTGACTGGAAACCATTTTGGTCAAGATCTAGCTTATGGAAACAAAATCACAGTGGGGAAAAAATAAAGTTAATGCATGTAGAGGCTTACCTGAGCTGGGCCTGGAAGTATTTGATGAGACTCTGGAGAAGATCAGGGCCCTGACGCACCTTCAGCTCCTGGATCTTCAAGAGATACTGAAAGCATAAAAACACGTTAAAAAAATGCCCACAGAATGGCAGCTCTTTATTAAGGAGGTTACTTATATCAATGTAAAAATGAAGCCTGAATTTGTAAATGTATATCACCAAAAAGGGCTATTCTCTAGAACAGGGGTCATCAACTAAATTTGTACAAGGGCCAACTTTTGTTCTGACAGACGATGCGGGGGCCGAACCTTCAAATACACTAAAATAATATTAAATAATCTGCTCTAAATAACATATGAATGTATTATTTTTTTCAGGGTTTCTTTGTGTTTGTATTTTAAGGCAATAACAGTGAAATGAGTTCCTACTGCCCATACTTCAGCCACCGATTTAGAGCACACATCTGGGGCTGTCATGGTGTCTTTCACTAGGTTTAATGCCAATATGCCGTGTCATGATTGGTTAAAAACGTGCAGGAAACAGGCCTTTTGTGTTGATTCTCAGGCAGGGAAAAATGCATTCTAAGTGGAAAGCTGACGCAGATTCAACAAGGTGTGGATTGCTGGGTGTGTGTTTCTCATGCATCATATTTCCTCAGAATGACTGGAAGGGGGATTTCTATAAAAATGGATCAAATGTTAAGGCTTTCTTGCTCAAATTATCAGGAATATTGATATTGACTGTTGAGACAGAAGACAGGATACCCACATAAAAAAAACAACACACAATCTTTTTCTCTCTGCACATTTTCTCAATTTAGTAATCTTTTTGAGGCTGGATGGTAAGCTACAGGGGGCCTGATAAGTTTTGAAGCACTGAGAAGACTAAAGGAGATGTTTTGTACTGCTTCGAGCCCAAACAGCATCATTTTTTTAAATACTGGGTCACAATTTATCATCACATAGATTGGTGTGGGTCCTAAGGCTTGGCAAAATTGAGAAAATACTGCTTTAAAACACTACAAAACCCACATTTTGTCAAGTGTATTTGTCTTATTTCTAGTCTATAACATTTCTTACAATTGATATAAGCCACATTCGCTGAGTGGTCCAGTCTAGCTTGTGGCATGCCACTAGGGGAGCAGTGCTATGTGGCAGTAAGCATCTATATATGCTAATATTTACAGCCAAAATATCAGTTGTAAATCAACAGAAATATCCTTATCTGTTGGTATTGATAATTCACTTTTAAAGCCATCTGCCAATACTGATATCATGCAGATAATATTGTGCATATCTTATATATGCCATAAACTCTGTAGCTCATGTCCTGGCTGTTGACATAGCATCAGGGGTCAGCACAAGATGCAAGTCCTCCTTAACACTAGTACCCTCCCAAAATTATTAGGTGTATTGTGAATCTTTGCCAATTATTAACTGTAATCAAAGGGAAGACACATATGCTGGTCAGGTCAGGTCAAGTACGGGAGCATGTACCGGTTTGGCTACATCAACCTTGGTCCTGTGCTGCTCTGGCCTCCTGATGGTCATCCTCCAGGCCTGTGCTAAGCCCATACTCTAATTCTCCAGGTATCCTCCCAGCTAACCCCCTCCACAATAAATGTGGTCACCCCTTGCGTCTGGACCAGCACACTGGGTCCTGGGCACCCAGTATGCAGTAAGCTGGATCAGGCCCGGGAAAGCAGGTGCCCATAAAAGTGCAGCTGCCGTTCCCATGTCAGGCAGCTGACCCTTCCCATCTCTGCTCTCCTGAGTACGTCAGCAATAGACACACAGTCTCAGCAATGATATGCTGGTCTGACCAGAAAAATACATACCTTAATAGGGACCCTTGAGGAAATCTAGTGTGAGATCACACTTTCTACCATCACTTATTGTGCTACAGCAGCTAGTGTGATGGTGTTGGCTGGTAAAAGCATTGCTGTGAGCTTGTTGTTATCATCAGCAGTGAAATATATACGAAATTAGTGTTATCACGGAGATTAAAAAAGAAATAAAGAAAGAAAGACAAAGGAAAAATGTCAATGCAGGTGTAAAATACACAGTATACAGTACTGTGCAGAACTTTTAGGCATGTTTGGGCCAAAAACTGAGGCTGAAGTAAGATGTAGATGTGGCGAGTAAGCCATCTGAGTGCACCATCGGACAGGAAGGAAGAACGACACAACCCCCCTCCTGCTCTGGATGTCCTTGCATACTATCAGGGGCATGGAAAATGAACGTGTTCAAAAAATGACAAAGTCCAAGGAGGAGTAAGGGGATGGATGTGGGGAGTAAACATGGCCCAGGGTACTGTCTGGGCAGACAGTCAGGTTGCCATTAGCCTCTGGTCTTGCTTTGGATGTCCCAAAGGCTTGAAAAACTGCAGGCTGTGTCCGTGCATATTATCAGGTGTGAATAGGCCGGGACAAAAAAGAATGCTGTTGAGCTTGACATTGGCTGTAAGTGTCACATGTGTTTCAACATGTGTTGAGCTTGACACTAGCTGCACGTCTTCCAGTCCTAGTGTAGTGGCATATCGGGACCTGTGAAGAATCCTTAGCGCTTCATGTCTAGAACTTATGCACAAGACTGTACAGATTGGAATATTTATATATGGAAGCTGCCCCCCTCATGCTCTGCCATCAGCAGTGACATAAGCCACATAATTTGTGGCATGTGTTGATGCTTTCTGCCACATGTACATGGTACTGCTCCCCTGGTGGCATGGCATAAGCCTTGCTCAAGATCTCTGCTGAAAAATCATCGTTCTGCTGCCAGGTGGCAAAACTGTCATGGTAAAACCAAGACATTTCATTTCATTTATTTCATACTGAATAATAGGGTATTTTTTACCACATATTTTGGCCAATACATACGGTGAGATTTGAAGTTTTGTAGTGTAGTGAACATACTTCATCCTCATCCTAACATAAGCATGGTTTTTCAGTCCCTCTAAGACAATACTTCCTTCTATTTTAGAAGTTAAAAGCTTTATTTACACACCCTCAGCCTTGAAAAAGTCCCTAATCAAAAGAAATGAAAAACACAGGCACACAGTGTAGGCTTTATTGTGCATTTTCCATCCTACCCAGACTCTAAATCCATTTTTATCAAGGTACAAAAAGGCTTTGAGGGATATTTACAGTATAAAGATTTTCATAGCTTTGTGGAAGGAATGACCACATTGTCTTTGCTCCATAAAATCCCCAGTCTGAATCTATCTGTCTCCGTGCAGCTGAGGCAGAAACAGGCTCATGGAAGTGTCTCTGTTGTGTGTTTATTTAGAGTGAGTTTGTGTGTCTCTGAGTGTTTGTATGCATGCATGAGGAGAGACACAGTCAAACAGAGAGACACAGGGGTGGAGTGGCTTGCAACAAGTGGAAATTCCATTTTCTCTGCCTCTCCTCTTTGTCTCAACAGCTGGTCTCAGTCAGGATTAGACGTTTTTCTCAGGGGTTGTTTTTTTTTTTCTTTTTTTTTTTTACATGTGGACTGACACTTTGCTGATACTACAGCACCTGTACCCAAAAGTGAGTCCATGGCATTTTAAAGGAATTTTCCCCCAATTTGGCTTCCAGGTGTGAGTCAAAAAGCAATTATTCTGCCTTTGATCTGCACTTTTTAATGCACATGACCCTGGTTTGCAAGACTCAAGCAACTAAGCTGATGCTTAACTTTTAATTACATATTTTTCCATAAGAGGAATTACTAGAAAGGCACAAAGGGGGTCAAACCTGGCTAGCCAGTTGATCTTGGCTTGAACATGGTGCCCACAAGACAGACCACCCATGCACACCTCAGGTATGTAAAAGGTGTCTGGGTCGGGTATTTTGACTGGTTCTAATCCCTTACCTCACACATTTGCAGCTGAAAGGTCCGTCTCTCCCTCTCCATGTCCTCCCCTCCATCTGATGATCCCTCCATCCTGATCAGCCCCAGCTGCCGGCTCTTCCTCTCCTTCTCCAGCTTCCCTCTGAGCAGGAGAGGAGAATGAAAGAAGATTATTCTTGGTCATTTCAGTTCACAATATACTTCACAGTTTTTCAATCAGCTAATCCACAGCCTTTGTAATGATCCTTTCGGCAATTTAAGCCAGCTTATTTCCACCGTGACTCTTCGATACTTTTTTTCCATTAGCTCTGATAAAGGGAGAGGAATTGGATGAAAGACAATGAAGGAGATGTTGCCTCTTCTTACAACATTATAAAACACTTTAAATCATATTCAGAGTGAGATCAAGTGATGGCTGCAAAGTGCAATAACGCAGTTTTATTTCACAGCAATGTAATTGGAGATGGCCAAGGGGAATGAGCTGTTATCCTTTTAACCTCTGCTGTTACACCATCCTCAGTGACCCAGTAAGAGACTAGCAAGAACTGTAAATGTACTAGTATATGATGGTGTTAACATCTGTCTAAGGCGGCGGCTTTCCTTTATGAAGCAATCAGGCGTTAAGATAAAAAGTGAAAATATAATCCAAATGATGACAAAAGGAATATAAATGTGAAGTAACAAGATGAGTTAAAAGGCATGGATAATTACATTTTTATGTCATACTCCTTCCAGCTCTTCTCCATCTGTTTCTTGAGCTCCTGTGGAGAGGAGAAGAGATTAATATTGATGCAGGGATGCTAAACTTTGAAAACTATAAAACTCTAGAGAAATGCAATTCAACAGAGTCTCATTAATCTACAAACAGTACCCCATCATGACAAAGTGAAAACAAAATTTAAAAAAAGAAGGCAAATTAATCAAAAATAAAAATCTAAAATATCAAATTGACATGAGTATTCAGACCCTTTTTTACATTTTTGTGTCATCTCTCTTTATTCTTCATTGCTGAGCTGTTCCTAAACCTTGACTGGAGTTCATCTGTGTTAAATCAAACTGATTGGACATGATTTGGAAAGACACACCCCTCAACAGAAGGCCTCCCAGCTGACAATGCATATCAGAACAAAAACCAAGCCATGAGGTCAAAGAAACTGCCTTCTGAGATCATAGACAGGATTGTTGCAAGGCACGGATCTGAGGAAGGCTACAAAAAAATTCAACTGTTTTGAGGTTCCCAAGAGCACAGTGGCCTCTATAATTCTGAAACTGAAGTTTGGCATAACATGGACTCTTCAAAGAGTTGGATGCCCAGCCAAACTGATTAACTGGGGGAGAAAGGCCTTCGTCAGAGATATGACCAATAACCCAATGGTCACTCTGACCAAGCTCCAGAGATCCTGTGTGGAGATTGGACAAAGTTCCATGACATGGCATGCCTTCACCGATACGAGCTTTATCGCAGAGTGGCTAGACGGAAGCCTCTCCTCAGTGCAAAACACATAAAAGCCCACTTTGAGTTTGCAAAAAACTCCTAATGAAAGCTAAGCTGGCTTTGATGCATTGAGGAGTGAGAATTATGGAGGCCACTGTGCTCTTGGGAGTCTTGAAGAATTGTTTTGTAGCCTCAGATCTGTGCCTTGCAACAATCCAATCTCTGAGCTCTGCAGGCAGTTATTCTGACCTAATGGCTTGGTTTCAGCTCTGATTTACATTGCCAGCGGTGAGACCTTCTATAGAGAAAACAAATCATGTCCTATCAATGTAATTCAGCACGGGTGGACTTCAATCAAGGTGGGGAAACATCTCAGCAAAAATCAAGAGCAATGGGAGGAACCTGAGCTACATTTCATGTGTCAATGTGATATTTCATTTTTTAAATTTTTAATTAATTTGCATATTTTTTAATTCCGTGTTTACTTTTCTATGATGGGGTACTGCGTATAGATTAATGAGAATAAAAATGTTTTTTTTGACTGTAGCATAAGGCTCCAACATGAAAAAGAGAGAAAGGGGTCTGTATATTTAATTAATAGAAACTTAGCTGTAGTGCATTTAGAAAGTATTGTGTTAGTGAGACAAGTTCAATGGTCTTCATAAACACCAGGATAAAGCAGAAAGTATGTTTTGTTATTATTTGCCATGATCCGGGTAAAGCCAGACAGCCAGCACACAGAGACATGATTACTCATGCTTTGCTAACCCGTCTGCTATCTGGCTGAGCAGGATTGCAGCAGAACACTTTGCCTTCCCTCGGAGTTACAGAGAAGCAGTGTTCATCTGTCTGATCAGCTGCTTTAAACACAA
Organism: Cheilinus undulatus; assembly: GCF_018320785.1. NCBI lineage: Eukaryota > Metazoa > Chordata > Actinopteri > Labriformes > Labridae > Cheilinus > Cheilinus undulatus. The sequence goes on from NC_054882.1 coordinate 18,633,073, forward strand.
AGCAGTGATGGGAGCTTTCAGTAGCATTAGCTTGCTATTACTTACTATGTCTGAAAAATCAAAAGACCAAGCACTGAGCAAGAGGGATCTTTCAGTACTGGAACAGAGCTTGGTCTTACTTAATAATCTGCATAAATAGGCTGGATTTATCCATCATCTTAGAGGGCTCAGCTGGAGCTAAGGCAGAGACAGACAGCTTTGTGTGCTTTGAGAGGAAATCCAGCCTAAAACTGATATTACATAGTAATATTTATTCTGGGCAGCAAAGTCAATATTTAGCTCTTCCAAGCATCTTGAATTTATGATCATCAGAATTTCCTGATTGAAAGAAATAGAATGCGGTTAATGCATCTATCTTTCCTGTGCATCTCTATGGTTCAAACATTCAAATGGAAAAAACAGAGAAAAAAACCAAGTGAAATCTTTTTTAAGCAGGCGTGGTCTCTCAAGTCTAAAACAAGTCTATGCAAACATGGTGTCATCTGCCATCTAGTAATACATTTGCAATTAAATGTTACTCACTAGTCTGCTGTCCCGGAGTTCTGACTTCAGCACATTCTCCAAAGGAAAAGACATGATGTTATTGAGGTTTTGCACCTGAAACAGATTTTAAACACATAAAAAATGAATTAAGTAAATATATTATGTTGCAGGTGGCAGTTATCTCTCTCAGTATGAGCAAACACACATTTTGACACACTCCTATCTCCCTACGGACTTGTGTTTCTGGGAATGAGTCGGAATAACCCAAAAACATGATGATTCAACCACTTTGAGCTGTTGACTCATTGAATGAAAACACTGGTCTGTAATATGCACCTCTGAGATTTTTGATCCAAGTGGGATGTGGGATGTGATTGTTTTTATGACTGTACAGTAAAGTGAGGGTTCAGTTTAAGTTGAGTTAAGATGGAAATTAGATAGCCTGTGTCTATGAGTGATCTTGGGAGAGCAAATTGAAAAATGTCCAGCATGACCTTAACTGTCAGGCTTTACACTAATGCTCAATTTCCTCAGATCCTCAAAGGCAAGCACATCTTAAGTTCAGCATGCTGCTCAGCTACATACATTATCCTTCATATCCTGAACATGAGTCTCCAGTTGACCACTGCCAACATCTTTATTATCTTTTTATGAATGTCACTGTGGGCTTTCCATGAATCATGCTGGACTCAACTGCACCTGGACCCTAACTTACAGTGCCTGTAAAAAGTATTCACCCCTTTGGATGTTTTGCCCTTTCCAAGCCATAGTTCTCTTGCAGGCAGAATAAGATTTTCTATTTTGATTTATTAATTTCACCCTCCATCTTAACAAGCCTCCCAGGACCAGCTGCAGGGAAGCATCCCCACAGCATGATGCTGCCACCACCATGTTCCACAATGGGGACGGTGTGTTTATGGTGATGTGCAGTGTTTGGCGTCTTGTCTGATGGTCAAAAAGCACTATTTTGATCTCATCAGATCAAATAACTTTATCTAACTTTATGATCTAGGCAGATTTACACATGTGCCATATTCCTTCCATTTTTTGATGATGGGTTTAACTGAAATCCGGGGGATGTTCAGCGCCTTGGAATCTTTTTCCATCCCCTGAGTAATACTTTTCAATAACCTTTTCTCTAAGTTGCTTGGAGTGTTCCTTTGTCTTCACGGTGTAATGGTAGCCAGGAATACTGATAAACCAGTGACTGGACCTTCTAGATGTGTGGTGTCTGTATACTACAGTCCCTTGAGACAAATTCACTCCACTCAGGTGATCCACATTTGAGTTGTGAGACTACTAGCATCAACTGGCTGGACTTCTGCTGAATTAGGTCAGCCATTTCAAAGAGGGTGAATATTTAGGCAGTCATTAAAAATTCTTATTTAATTGACATTACTTTGCAGAAATCTTTGCCAAAATATATCGACCATGATTGATTTACAAGATCAATATTTAGGGTAAAACACCCGAGGGGATGAATACCCTTTTATGGGCACTGTAAATAATATCAAGCACTTCCTTGAAGTCTGAAGACTGGTTGGATTGTTTTGGTTGGCCTACAAATGCTGAAGTAAATAATAGATAGCTCACAGAGTAGTGACACAGGGAAATACCAACTCCCAAAGTGTCAACAGACACAGATCACTGCATGCATGACTGTGTGCACAGGCAGGCAAGTGAATCATGACACATATACACAAACAAAGTTGCAGCGTTAACGAATCTCAGGCTGATTTGTCGGCCCTTTGGAGCTACTTCATTTTCACCTCTGTATGGCTCTGTCTACCCTGTAATGCTTTGACTGACATAAAGGAGGAAGGGTGTAATATGGTGTGTGTTTGCGTTGAGACTGTTGAGCCACAGTTGGAGGTCTGGGATGAATTATCATTGCCATAGAAACTATCAGTGGGAGGGTTCAGGACTGCCCCAGATTTTAGAGGCCAGAGGCGAGAGCATGCAGCTGCTGAAAATCCCTTCCTTGCATGCGTCCATTCATGCATGTTCAGGGTGCACTCTAGGCTTTTTTTAGTCATACACCGAAGAACTTATGGGGGAAGATTGGCAGCTTTTCATGCACACAAACCATTTCATTCTTCCCTCTTTTGCCTATTCCATCACTTCACAGTCTTGTGAAGGCACACTACCTCTTTTAGTTTCGTCTTTGTTTCCATACCTCCCCCTTTTCCCCCCTTGGTTTTATGCATGTGGTTTCAACTCTATATCAAAGACAGCTAATTTGTAGAAAAATCTCCCCTTCCCATCCCCTTTACCCCCCACACTCTTCTCTTCTTTCCTCACCAGATTTTTGAAGAGGGCCGTGACCTCTCTGGTGAACACAGCCAGGTTGAGAAAGCCTGTGGAGACTTCGTTGTTGTCCTGCGTCAGGTGACTGTTCCCCAGGTTCTCCAGCACCTCAATATACTGCTCTTTGTTGTCCACATGGACTGAAAAAAAAGCCACACATATGCATTACATCAGGCAGTTAAAGGTGACTCAGACTTCAGTTACATGTGCAGAAAACCTAAGGAAGGCAGATTGACTTGCCCTTTTTTAACAAGACAAGCATGTGGGATAAATTAGCACCGGTTTCCTCCCATCCTGAAGCAGGAGCCGGGCAGACAGATCGAGACCCATGTTTCTCTAGGGCTTATAGGTCACTTTCCCAAGGGTCATGCCCTTTGTGGGCTCTCAGACTCAGGATTTATGTGGAAAAAAGGCTGATGGAAAACAATCTGAGCTCCAGACAGGCACCACATCAGTTTACATCACATTAAATGAGCTTTAACCCTACAGCTATTCTAAAATAAGGCTTGGATTAGGATGTCAAATAAACAAAAGTTACACTCAAGCCACGGAAAACCATTATTCTTTGATCAAACAATGATGGAGCTGATAAAAATAACAATCAAAAGTCAAAAAGGAAACTTTTAGCAAGCTTAAGGAGACATATTAAGGCAGGAAAAATCATGTGTTGGCTGTTATGCATGAAATGCTTAGGGAAGTTGTAAAGGAACATATGGTTGGACCAGACATCTGCAGAAGAACCAATGGAAGACAAAACAAAAGGACATAGAGTACAGTTTGCTGATTTCTTCTGCTCCAATTCCCGCTCCAAGGCAAATATTAAACTGTCTGTAGCTGAGAGACGGACTGACACAGTTGTACTAACTGGCTTTAAAGCAAAAGTAATTTTATATGACAGCAAAATTGTAGATCTAGGGAAAGAATGCAGAAACACTGCAGGAGAGAGGAGCCAAAATGAAGGAAGAGCAGGAGAATTTTGCTGCCGTGGCTGCAGTTTTTAAAACCATATGATCCAAACAAATTTCATGCAGCCATCAAACAACAAACAACAGATTTATAAAAGAGCACACAGGATGATTTTACAGCTGACCTTTAACTAGCAGATACCAACAGAGCAACTTGACTCTTTCACTCTTTACCCAGAACACACACAGACTCCCAGGCCACCACATCTTGGCAGAAAAGTAGTTCTTAGCGGTTTATGGGAATAGAGAGCGAAAGAGGAGAACATCTCTTACCATGTGTGTGTGTGAGTGAGAATGTGTTTTTGCATTTGTGACCCAGTAACAGACCATCAGATTGCATGTGGGAGGAGTGGGCGTATGAGCGTATGTGGTGAGTCAGGCATTTGATTAACATCAGGACTGATTGAGGGGTTCAACAACAGAAGTAGGGGGGCTCATGCTGTCATCTTACTGGAACTTAACCATGTGATTCTACTTACAGACAGAGGAAATAAATAGTGGACACGTATGGAGAATATAATTGGAGCACTTCTCTGCAGCTACAAACACCATCACTGACCGTATCTGGTTGCTTAACTCTGGGCAGCTGAATCTGTGACTCACTTTTACAAAAACTATGAGTTGAAGCCCTGAAATGGGAAGCAGTCTTGTTAGCAAGCAGGAAAACAACTTCAGGAAACAGTTCCTCTGTTTCTCCTGCGCATTTTTGAGGTGAACACTCACATCTTATGCATATTTCACTTCTGATAGACTTTTGAGGACGTGTTCTTGACCCGATGACTCACAGACACCCACAAAGCATTCACTCAGAGGCTTGGTGGATCTGCTTGGTCATTATGTGGCACTCTGTTGTTGCTGAAACCACACATACATTTTGCTTTTACTGCCACCAACCCATGCAGTGCACTCTATATGGGTATAAACACAATCACTCATCAACCCACGCACCCATAACAAGAGGCCCTCTCATAAACACCACTGCCCACATGAACTTGATGAGATCATCCTGACCAGACTTGTACAATGAATTATGGAGAGGCTTCCAGTCATCACCCTGCCATAATTAAGTCTGCCCTTTACTTAAATGCTGATTTCACATACTTCATGCAGTTACAGACATCCTTATCAATGGATTCCAATAAAAAGTTGTGGCATATGTACACTATATTGCCAAAAGTATTCACTCACCCATCCAAACAATTGAAATCAGGTGTTCCAATTACCTCCATGGCCACAGGTGTATAAAGTCAAGCACCTAGGCATGCAGACTGTTTCTACAAACATTTGTGAAAGAATGGGTCGCTCTCAGGAGCTCAGTGAATTCCAGCGTGGTACTGTGATAGGATGCCACCTGTGCAACAAGTCCAGTGGTGAAATTTCCTCGCTCCTAAATATTCCACAGTCAACTGTCAGTGGTATTATAACAAAGTGGAAGCCATTGGGAACGACAGCAACTCAGCCACCAAGTGGTAGGCCACGTAAAATGACAGCGCAGTCAGCGGATGCTGAGGTGCATAGTGCACAGAGGTCGCCAACTTTATGCAGAGTCAATTGCTACAGACCTCCAAACTTCATGTGGCCTTCAGATTAGCTCAAGAACAGTGCGTAGAGAGCTTCATGGGTTTCCATGGCTGAGCAACTGCATTCAAGCCATACATCACCAAGTGAAATGCAAAGCGTCAGATGCAGTGGTGTAAGGCACACCACCAGTGGATTCTAGAGCAGTGGAAACACGTTCTCTGGAGTGACCCATCGCGCTTCTCCGTCTGGCAATCTGATGGACGAGTCTGGTTTTGGTGATTGCCGGGAGAACGGTACTAGTCTGACTGCATTGTGCCAAGTGTAAAGTCTGGTGGAGGGGGGATTATGGTGTGGGGTTGTTTTTCTGGAGCTGGGCTTGGCCCATTAGTTCTAGTGAAAGGAACTCTAAATGCTTCAGCATACCAAGAGATTTTGGACAATTCCAGGCTCCCAACTTTGTGGGAACAGTTTTGGGATGGCAGTGCACAAAGCAAGGTCCATAAAGACATGGATGAGAGAGTTTGGTGTGGATGAACTTGACAGGCCTGCACAGAGTCCTGACCTCAACCCGACAGAACACCTTTGGGATGAATTAGAGCAGAGACTGAGAGCCAGGCCTTCTCGTCCAACATCAGTGTGTGACCTCACAAATGCACTTCTGGAAGAATGGTCAAAAACTCCCATAAACACATTCCTAAACCTTGTGGAAAGCCTTCCCAGAAGAGTTGAAGCTGTTATAGCTGAAACAGGGGGGACCGATGTCATATTAAACCCTATGGATTAAGAATGAGATGTCACTTAAGTTGATATGCCAGTCAAGGCCGGTGAGTGAATACTTTTGGCAATATAGTGTATGTTATTATAGTAAAACTTTAATACAATAAAATCTTATTACATTTTTTTTGGAGCTTGTTACCTTTATTTCAACTGGATATATAGTGAAGAGAGCAAGGAATGGCATGCAGAAAAGAAGCTGCAGGTCAGACTTGAACTGAGGTTGCCTCCTTGGAGGACTATGGCCTGTGCATGGGGTGTGATCTAACAACTAGTGTTGATGAGCTCTCATCTGACAAAGATCTTGTTGGGAATGAGAGAGCGGAGCATGCAGTGGATGGAGGCTGAGAGAGGAGTATACAGCAGGCAATCCAAGTAGAGTAAGGACACAACACAGCTGTAGCACGGAGTATGTGTTATTTTTTATTTTTACACAGCTGTTATGTTCTAGATAACTTAGAAACAACACACTTGACAGAAAGGGGCAGAGTCTTGTTTGTACAGTAGTGGCACTGCGAGTGTCACTGCTCCACCCTCTGCCACAGCATCAGCTCACGCTGTCTGTTCTATGCACCAGTTGGCAAATACAATTTATAAAGTCCCTTCATCATGTCATCAAAATGCGCAAGGTTGGGGCGCAGATGGCCTAATGGCTGGGTTGCACCCCATGTACGTGGCCGGCCTGGGTTTGGGTTCGAGTCGGGTCGTTGTTAGCAGAAAGCATGGACCTGCTTGTTGTGGCTGGTATTTTTTTACTCTATGCTTTTTAAAATGTAATTAAGTAAAATACTTCACTCAAAATATACTTAAGTAAAAGTAAAAGTAGTGATTTTAAAAAACAAAAGTAAAAAAAAAAAAGCTATCCAATTACAGTCATTTGAGGAAATGTATTTAGCTGATTTTCACCTCTGGTTGTTTGTTACCTGTGACAGTGCCTGCCAGCTCAGGCTACTACCAGAGCTGCACATGCATACAACATCATTTCGTTTTGTCACTCTGATTGGCCTGTAATTAATGTGACAAACAAAATGTTAGTCCAATCACCTTCTGAGAATTTTATTTTTTAAAGTCCTGCCCGTCCCAAACACTTTGTATAGGAGATGAATGTGAAATATCCCCATGCAACAGATAAATGAAACAGCCTATATGGCATCAGGTTGTAGACTAACAGGAGGGTGCAACGAGTAACAAACTACTGATGAGACTGATCTTGGGATAATGAGCAGGCATTTTTTAAAACAACCCAATGGATTGGTTGGTCTGTGTTTTTCTTTGGTTGACTACAGGCCTCTAATTTCTTTTTGACCGATCAAAAGTATGACAGAAAAGTGCCAACTGAAGGTTGTCATAAGTACTGTTTTTTTGTGTGGCGCATTCTTCTTGTTATTATGCAGGATAAAAAGTTTGGAAATGCTAGTTACGTACACTTTGTGTTGAAGTGAATTGTCAAAACACTCCAAGGTCAATGATGAACTTCAATAGATTACTTAAAGCCAAACTGGATAATCAGTCCTGAAAGTATTATGGATGAATTCAACACAACTTTATGGCAAAATGAAACAAACAGGTCCGGTAGTAAGCCTAAATTTTGAATAAAACAAAGTAGGTTTATTGGAAATACACTTGTTTTGTGTGTTGCAGACACTTACTGAGTCCAGACGTGTGAATAGTTTTGATCATCTTCTTCATTTTCTGCAGAGTTATGTGATCCATCTCTAGTGACTGTAATAAAGGAAAAGAGAAAGTGCATGAAAATCATTTGCCATGAATATAGTCAAAATGCATGTCACACTACCCCCATAGCAGAGTGGATGATCCAAAGATTTGTGCAACAGAATATGTTATTCCATATGGTGCTATCTATTTTTATTCTATACCTCTGTATTTTCTTTACATTTAGTGGAACTCCATTGACAGACTGTGTATTCTTTTGTGTTGAGCTAAACCAAAGTTTAAGCAAGATTACTTCAATATAGCTATACAGTTATTAAACACCAAGATGTATAAAGTGGATTAAAAAAGAGAATCTGCAATGATTTCTTAACTTTCACTGCATATCTGTTGAAAAATGTATATAATTAATTCATTCAGTTTATCCCCCAATGCCCCCCCCCAAAAAAAATTAATCAGGTTATCTCCTTACACCTTACTCAGTAGATTTAGAGCACACGCTAGAAAATATTATTCACAAAATACAATACAATCAACCATTTTCATGCAGTTGACCACAGTGTCAACAGAAACTTCCATCTAACTGGCAGAAACCTCAAGCAAAACTGGACTTGCTGGTGTATCATAACTGGCTTAGCTTTCCCTATCCTAACTATGAAGATCAGATGTTACAACCATTCATAAAAACAGCTCTACCTGCTCAATTTTTACTTGCCTTGCATAACTGGAAATATTGACGCAAGGCGTTTCTGTGTCTGAGCTCAAACTTGTGCTTAAATTTCCCACGGTGTGTGACTAAGGCAAACACTTGAGTCAGACAGCTGTCTGTCTTGCGTTGTAATGCACTACTGCAGTGATGTCACAGCATTTATTCCACCTGTCTGACTGGCTGTCACTTTTCAGGTTGAATCAACACATTCTTACATTCAGACCAGACAGGGGTTTATTCAGCAGGAAAAAGTTCTTCCCACAATCATGACACATGAAGTAACAAACTTACAAACAGGCTTCTTTGTAGTTGGACGATCAATCTTTTTCAAACCAACAGTTAAACTACCTCCCTCTTGTTTATTCTCTTCACACAAGCCACTTTGTTTTACTGCTCCAGACATGCTGCACTCCACCTATTTGTCACCAGGAATAGCTTAAATGAGCCCGTAATTTAGTTTTAGCAGCGACTCCGCCATGTAAGATGGTGTTGTTTACACACCCTGGTCTTTCCTGGTGAAGTCCACTCCCTCAGTGTTAGTTCTCTAATTAAAAGGCAGGCTGGGTGTTGCGTTATTGGTCTGTGAAGACAATGAATGGGAAAGTGATCTAAGTGGAGACTGGGAGTTAAGAATTGCTCACTCATCATTGCTGCTTTTACAGTTTTCTCTGCTTGGGAAGTTGGTTGGCACGAGAAGAATAAACAGTGAAAACAAGCTGGTGCAGGTCAGTGAAACAGGTTGTTGAATTTGGGGAATAAATTAGGGAGGGCACACATGGAAACACACACAAAGAAATTGGCAAAAGAACAACAGCTACATCCCTACTACTCCACCCGGCAGTGTGCTCAGGTTAAGAGGCGTGTTACTGGCTTGTGTTTTACAGAGCCTTTTTGTACCCACATGAAAAGTTAGATACACCTGCTGTCAGGGTGTGTGGCAGCAGAGATTAATATTTCATGACAAACTGACATTTGATCCTTATTTACTGCATGAACAACGCATGATGACGCTTTTTGCTGCAGGAAAACATGCAGTGTTTAATTTCATAAAGTTAAATATAGAAGAAACTTAAGAGATGTCTTTCAAGATAACGCAAAGTGTATTATAACTTATAGGAAATGTAACCTTTCCTTATCTGCCTGCCTTCCCCCTTTATCGTTCTCTTTAATCAGGAGTAATAAGTAACAAGCAGCCGAGTGTGTGAGGGGGTTTAAATAGTGTCTCTGTTTCCCTGCCTGTTGCCTTAAACCACACACATGCCCACACATTGCCCAAGCCATTAATCAAGCTTTTCCCAGCTGAGCAGACTAAACATAACAGCCACAGATCTATCTATAAAGGGATTGTTGCATTAACATCTGTGTGTGCGCCTGTCTGTCTGTCCATCTGTCTGTCTGTTTGCACATGTGCAGGATTCCTGCATGTCCCTCCCATGAGCAGGTATTCCAGCTATTTATTCTGCTGTACATCAGGGTCATATATTAGTGCAAGAGAAAGAATCAGACAGCTGTCTAAAACCGTTTACAAATACAAAACTCTGCTGCTATGCCAATATCTGATCTGTGGTCGGTTTTAAGTCTCCTTCAAACTAGGTTAAATCAACTGGATTCCATTACTTGATATCAATAAATCAAAGGTACTTTAAGACATCTGAAGTTTAAATAGGGCCGTCAAGATTAAATGAATTGATCGGGATTAACTGCAATCCACAATCAGTGCTTTAACTTTTCAAAATCCAGATCAATCACATGCTTAACTGGCCCTTTAACACACTTAAGTTAACCACTGCAGTGTCTCCCTGCAGCCACAGTGATACAAAATAAGTCCACCACTGCTTCATAATGTCTAATTTGACTTTAAAAAACTCACAGACAGCTCAGTGGATGAGTCAAAAGTCATCTGCACCTTGTGCTAGCAAAGGTTTACCTTTCTACTGTCCCTTTATTTCTTTTTCAATCCATACCAAATTCCTTTTTCTGTGGCTATGTTCATGTTACAATCTTCAATCTGCCCATTAAAGCAGGTCTGTATCCCATAAGAACGGTTTTAATGCAAAATAATGGAATTTAAAAATGCAATAAAAAGGGTGCGATTAATTGCACTTGGCTACAGAAATCCTGAGCTTAGTTGTGATGAAAAATTTCAAGCCAAGTTAAAAAACAAAACCAGGGATGCCCAGATACATCGGTATCTGCTTACATCAGCCCTGTTGACAAAAATCAGCCAACAGCAAATAATGCGGCATCAACAGTTATCACAGATATACAGTCTCAAACTGCACAAAAACACTGCACAAGTTTTGTTGCTGAAATGTTGTCAATGCATTTGTTCAATTTAGATGGTGTGCAGGAACTTTCCTGCATGTTTTTGGTAAAAAACAAACAAACTGAAAATTACACATTATTGAGTGCCAGGACTAGCTACTGTTTTGTTGCCACTGTTTCAATATTGCAGGCATTAATATTGCATCACCTAGAGATGCATTGATTGTGAAAATCAGGGCCGATTCCATGAATTTTAAAGTAACATTTTAGTTGTTTCTTTTGGTGTAAGATTCCCAAAATGCTGAGACTTTCCCTTATGTTAGACCACAGAAACAGATCAGAGTTTTTCCAAGAGTCTTCTTCTTCATGATAAAAACCACCCCTTATCTAGATCAACAGTTAGCTAAAATTATGCTACTGATGCCCGTTCATGCCACATTAACTGTCAATGTGTAAATGCCTTACAACAGGACTGATATCACTGGTACCGAAGTTGAACCGATGCATCACTAATATCAATGTTTAAAATCCTGATAACATGACAGCCCTATAGACTAGATTAATTTGGACTGGTGTGCTGTGATCAAACACCCCTTGCTTAGTAACTTAGATAAAGTATATCTACCATTTATCAAATCAAACAAATGTAAACTCTTAGTGCATCCTAAGCCCTGTGAATGGCTCAAAACAACCATGAACCACTCTGCTGTGTCACAAGGAAAACAAAAACATGGAGGGCTCGATTTGTGTGTAAACTTGGATTATTTGTTTTACAGCAGAGTTCACGACAGCCTCCTGTGTTTCCTCCTTTGCCTGGGGATCTTTGGGAGACCAGATTTCAAACAAACACAAAAGTGCACACAGAGAGACCTCAAACAGGCTTTGAGCCAAAGTACGAGTTCAAACAGAAAGTACAAACTGGCCTTCACAGACAGGCCTGTCGGAATGGACAAACATCTGTGTGTATACTTCCACTATAAAAAAAACAACTCTGTTAAAGAGAAAATACTTGTTTCTATCTGCCCTGCTGTGGCATGTTTTCTGTTTATACTCCACATCAGTCTGACTCCAATGAGGCAGGAGAAAACACCAACTAAACTCTCTATGCTGCATTACCTCATATAACCTTTTCTTTTCTGTTAAACCAGGCCACCCTGCACTGAATCCCCATGAAAGCTAACATCCAGTTATATGTAGATTGTGCACGTGCATCACAGGGAGCAAACAGAAATCATTTATAACATTTTTTTCTAGTTTTGGATAGTTTAACATGAGTTGTACATACTAAGTCACTCCAAAATCAGCTCATATAAGAAATTAATGTCACTACAGAAGTGATAACACCAGTTTATGCTATTAACATCTTGCACCTGCCCCTCTACGTGTAGTTAGCATAGGTAGCTAGCACAGCATCCGCATGAATTTACCGTTAAGACAAAAGGGACAAAGTCCGCTGTTTTATTTCCCTGACACAGCTGAGCTCTCCAGGAAACTCTGCTGACAAGTTACAGGCGATGCCTGAGAGTTATAAAGTAAGGTGAAACTTTCGTAACTAGGGCACAAAGTGAGCTAGTGAATGCAGTTACTCAGTAAGAGCGATATGAACAGGTAAACAAGAGACAAAGGTGTGGGTTTCTCTGCACACCTTCCCCTCCACCTCTCTCACCTCCTCCACTGTAGAAACTGTGTTCCGACAGTCGCTCATTTTGGACTGAAAAACCGAAGTCCCCGGCGAAGACAAGTCCTCGTTTGTGAGGACCACGAAGTCCGAAATACTTATTCGCTCCGGCATGTTTCGCGAGCGCAGCGGTACTCACAATCACTGATGAGAAAAGTTAGCCAGAGTTTCACGCGCGCATGTAATTCCCATTTGAGTAACCCAGAACACTTCGCTCTTCCGTGGAGTCCGAGTGGTGAAACAGAAAGACAGTATTCCTCTTTGTATCAGTTCCTTATCGCGCCTTTGAGGTGGAAACTTGTACTTAAATCAGACCTGCTCTGTCTTGACCGAGTTAAGTCTCAATCCTGCGAAAGTGTGCGCGTGGAGGTGCGCCAGCAGCGCGCTATTGTCCGCCCAGTGAGGGAGGGAGGGAGGCGAACTCCATCATCACGTGGGAATGTTTGTGCTCTCTGGCACTCTGCACAGGGAGAAGAGTGTGTGTGCGTGTGTGTCCATGGCCTCTTTCATTCTTTATTTCTCATTTCTATGCAAACTCCAGAGAATCTGAAGTGTGGTCGCCATGGATATGGAGAATGCCTCATTCATAGACCAAACTGAAGAAGAGGAATTTCAATGGATGATGAGGTGATGGTTCTGAGGAAGAACTCTGTAGAGACATACCTGAATAATAATAGAGTGAAAGATCTGCTGTTTTATAAAAAGAGAATAGCTTGTGAAAAGAAATTTGCTTAAAGGTCACATTAATCATCGCATCTGCGCCAACATTTTGCATCTTCAGAATAATCGTTAAAACCCTATACAGCCTGGCTGCAGACCGCAGATCTCAGATGCCACCCTTGCAGATCACTTCTGTGACATGTCTTCAGAACAATGGAAATAAACTAAAACTTTCAAAAAAAAACTGGATTCAGCTTTTGGTTAGGGTTAACCTGATCTGAAAAACCTTATCACAGTTTATTAAAAGAAAAAAAAAAGTCACCCATGAAACACGCTAACACGGCTAATGTAGCTCAGGCTAACCTAACAAAAAAGTTAGCTAAGCTAAGTAGCTAACATGCAGTGCAGTGATCATCAACTGGAGGCTGGGGGGCCAGATCAGGCCCCCTATAGCTTCCCATCCCACCCCAGGAGATTATTAAATTCAGAAAATGTGAGGAAAATGTGTTATGGTATTTACAGTATCGTTTCATTTTCAAAAGTCCTTAAAGGAACCCCAAAATTGGCTAAGTTTAAATTTTTTTTTCTGGATTTGCATGATGAGTTTCACAAAAATCCACCTGTCAGCCATTATTATTAAATAAGATACATGTTAAGCAGGCACTCATCAGTCAGTTTTCACCAATCAGGATTAAACATATTTGACTAAAACCCAGTAATGCACAACATTACAGCCCTAGAAACATGTGGCTAAAATATCTCAATCACCCTCTTGTGGCTGGCTGCTGTATAGGTGATAGGATTTACTTCTAATGCCTAAAAATTAGGTGCATTACAAAGGAAATCAAAACATCTCAATAGATCATATATGCTGTCTGCCACAATGTCTGCCAAGAAAAAAATCTGGCCCTTGTGCAAATGTAGTTGGTGATCCCTGATGTAGTGTGTTTCAAATCATGTACTTATGTTAGTATAATGTAATACAGTACACTTAAATGTACAGTGGGTTAGTACTGTCTCAGATCATGAACTGCCCACATTAGTATTCTTTGGTTTGGAGGTTGAATGACCTTTTTGGCTTTTCACAGTGATCTTCATGGGGCTAGGGCTCCAAACCCTCATCCTCTGTTTCTTTTCATCTCATGAACACAACTTTCTTGCTTCGCAGTTGTTTTTGAAGTCCTTCCTCACTGGCCTTTTCATGAAAACATCTGAAAATGTGAGAAAAAGCAAAGAGTCTATCAGTGAATCGGAAAAAAACTGCAAAAGTGGTGCCTAGATCATAAGTCTTGCAGGCTTGGTATTGTTAAGCCTGTCAAGTCAAAGAAAAGAGGTGTATCACTGAACCTTGCCCGGGGCAAAGCTGTGATACAACGAAGAGCAGCTGGGAGATTTCAGGAAGCCGCATCAAATCCAGTGGCTCCCTTTGGTTTAACCGCAAAACCACTTATTTCCCTACACTGGCTTCATAAAGGGAAATTAGTCCTAGCGTTGTAGAACACTGTGTTACTTTAACCAAAGTCATTCAAGGAAGAAAGATGCACAGTTTGTAGTGTTCTCTGTGACTTATTATTGCCACCCAGTGATGAGTGCAGAATGGATGTTATGTGCTGGCAAACAGTGGCACTGTGTTTATATTCATTACTTAGACAAACTCGTTTTTGTGTCGCATGTCTCAAATAACTTAAACACACCACATTGCGCATGCACATTTGATGTCCGTTTAGGTGTTGCACTTGCGCTTATGCCAACACAGCCTTTAAAACTCAATAGCACAGTGCTTATAAAACATATTTCTCTGCAAAGTTAGAAGACCTCACATTCATTTCACTGCAATAGTTAGCAAAAAAGCCACCCACTAAAGTCTCCAAAGAGGGAAAGTTTGACACTCCCTCCTTCCTCCACAAATCCTCAAGAAAAAACACCCATTTTTGTAAGGAAGTGAGGGCACGCGACATACTCCAAACAATAGAGCCACATAAATAGCTCTGCTGACCCAGTTAAGCAGGCCCTCATTCTGTCATTGTTTCTGTTTCATGGCTGTATGAACATACATGAGTGAACACAGTGATGGAAAGGCATACGGATGGGTGTGGAGAGTTTGCATTGATACTTGTTGTTATACTGTATATGCATATATATGTGCATTTGAATGCTCATTTTACTTGCACTCAGTTTTTGAATGCAAGTGCAAAGGGGCTGATGTAATACAGAGGCATTCTGCATCCCAACAATACCCTCCTTCAGTTTCTTAGAGGCACCCCTTGTAAAGAAGCAGAGCCTTTGTGTGTCTGCCAGCCTTCCAGCTTTGGTCGCATTGTAAAACTGAACAAACCAGTCTGTGCAGGCGATGAACTAACATATAGGGAGGAAAACAAGTTCAAAAACTTGAGGAGAGGAATGGGGAAAGTAGAAATCTGTAGGTTGTGATGACAAAGGTGGGATAACAGGAAAGAGAAACCGGAGTGAGTCATGTATTGTTTTACCTCCTTATCTCCACCTTTTTCCTTCCTAAACACCACATAACTGTTATATTTCATACTCCTCCACAGTCATAGCCAAATGCACTCCTTTGTCTTATGTCACAAGCAAGCTCTCCCTTCCCTTTCCCCTTCCATTTCTCATGACAGAGAAAATTAGGAACACATTCTCTTCCACTCTGACGCACATATGCTGCAGCTCAGCGGTCGAAAGCAGCATCTTCCAGTAAAGATTGCAGCTGCCAGGATTTCCTCAGCGCTTCCCAGCATAATTCTCTTGAAAAATCTGTCTCTGCACTCTGCATGTTGACTCAGCTCCACCAGTCCTGCTATCAATTTACTACCTCTGACAAGCCAGGAGGCCCCAGCTTTACCGTAAAATACCCCCTCTCCTGGTCGACATGCATGACTGAAAAAGGGAGGATTGGGGAGAGAGAGGGAAAAGAAGGAGAAGGTTTTGATTTATTGGTTAAAAGCAGGTTCTTAGTTCTCCCTGGAGTAACCATATGAAGTGTTTTGAAAAGGGCAGGGCCTTCCTGAAAACAACCTGAGTCACCGACAGCTTAAGGATAGGATTTCAATGCTGCAGTAAGAGTTGTGACATTCACTGACGTGAACCAATCGAGTGTCATGCATGTCATCTGCTGCTGCAAACCCCACCATGACACTGACACGCCTGTCACCACTGTTGTTATGGCAACAAAAAGTTTTCCACTCTTGAAAAAGGTAGTCAAACTTGTTTGTGGTTTATGCTCATCTTTCTAAACCTGGTATTACAAAATTCATGTCAGTGCCACTGAGACACCAACTTAAGATTCTAAGGGCAATAACATTTACCTTTCCTTGAATAGGTCCTTAAACGCTATATGGTACACTATATGGACAAAAGTATTCGACCATCCGACCATTACACCAACATGGACTGCAATGACATTGTATTCCAGTACTTGTACTTTTACATAGAGTTGGTCCCCCTTTTGCAGCTTTAACAGTCTCCATTCTTCTTGGAAGGCTTTCCACAAGATTTTTGAAGAGTTTTAGTGGGAATTTGTGCCCATTCATTCTCAAACTTAAGTGAACCGTGGCCCAATTGGAGACCTGAAAATCTTTGAAGGCCTACCAAAACCTTCATGTAACCACAACGTAAGACTCCAAGTATTTACCCACTTAATTTTGTTTCATTAACAGAGGATTTCAAAGCAAATGCTAGTTTTATAAGGCGATAACACCATAAGAAAGTGTTGACACAGTCATTACAGTTAATTAGCCCCCAGCTTTTATTTCAAATCTGCAAAATCCCCTTTATTTTATTTTCAAATATTGACCTTTGACCTCGGTGATTTTACATGGTCTACTGCACTTTGCCTGAGTTGCTGTTGTTCCTAAACGCTTCCACTCTCTAATAACATCACTTACAGTTGACTTTGGAATATCCAGCAGGGATGAAGTTTCCCAATCTGTCTAACTGCAAAGGTGGCATCAATCACAGTACCACACTTGAAGTCACTGATCTCTTCAGAATGACCACTTTGGATCACAAATGTTTGCAAATGGAGAATGCATGACTGGGTGCTTGATTTTATACATGTGTGGCAACAGGTGTGATTGAAACATCTGAGCTCAATGATTAACAGTTGTGGCCAAATACTTTTGTCCATATAGTGTATGTAACTTGTACAGACTTATAAAGCCTCTTTGTGCAAAGATTTTTCAAGTATCTGTAGCTTTTAAATGAGAATGTGTGTGGCCATAGCTCCTTAACTGCTCTGACCGATCATAAAAAATAATGCACTTGTACCCAAACAATAATATTCTGTGTTTTGGGCAAAGGTTGCTGCTCATTAAAGAGCAGTCACCTCAGTAATGACATGCCTGCACACAAAGAGGCATTTTATTTAAGCCATCAGCTAATAATATTCACGTCAGGGTTTTTTTTGCGCAGTTTTGGTCTGAAGGTGTGAAGTTAAGAGAGCTGAAAAAGTGGGCAGTTAGAACAGCATGTAAACCACACAGTCAGAGGTTCTGCATGTGTACGTGCTGTCTGACATATCAATTTATGACCTATGGTTAAAGACAGGGGCTGTTCTGGGCCACAGATGTTAATAGATCAGCTACTTTGAGCTAAAGACACCTAATGTTGGTGAAGAAGAAAAAATGCTGCAAACTGAACCAAAACAGACTGTATTTTAGCGAGATGCATTTTCCTGAGCAGGGATGGAAACATTTGACCACTGTGGCGGCTGTAATAACTTAGCGTTTCCTGTTTACATTCATAACCTGTGTCTTTCTGTATAAAGTTACCTCTAAGAAACTGTTCTAGTTCATACAGCTGCTATCAAGTTTTTGGGTATACTGATATACAAATGAGATTTAAGGTAGCACAACATTGTTTTATGGGTATATTTTATGATAATGTTGAAAAAGACAGTCAAATGAAATTGATATTCTTTTTCACCCCATGGACACAAAAATGCCAAAGAGGCAAGACATTTGTAGACAAACTCCTACATACCTGCTAAATTGCACATAAACATTGGCAACATATTTCTGCAATTCAGCAGTATTCTCTCTCTTTGGTTAAAAGTAAGAGCGGGGATCATTACGTTTTCAATCAGTAATATAGAGGCAGTTTTTCATTATAAAACACATGGTATTTAAAAGTATAAATCTTTATTGACAACTTCTGCATACTGAAATGTTACCATTGTTTTTGGATAAACCCCCCAAAAGTTAGGACGTTGTGTAAAACGTGAATAAAATCGGAATACACTGATTTGCAAACTTTTAAAAATGAATACAGCACAAAGACAAGATGTAGTACTGGAGCATGTTTGCAGCTGTGTTATATGACTTTTGTTTCTAACAAAACTCTGTAAGCATCTAAGGACTGAGGACACTATTTGTCGAAGTGTTGAAAGTGGAATTCTTTCCCGTTCTTGCTTAATGCACATCTTAAGGTGCTCAACTGTGCAGGGTTGGGTGTCATATTTGCTCTTCATAAAGTCTGGACTGCATGCAGACCTGTCTAGTGGTACCCACGTCCTTTTATTGTGAAGCCATGTTGTTGTAACTCGTGCAGGATGTGGCTTGGCATTGCCTTGCTGAATTATGCTGGGATGTCTCTGAAAAAGACTGGGTGGAAGCATATATTGCTCCAAAACCTGTTTGTATTCTCAGCATTAGTGCTTTCATGGATTTGCAAGTTACCCATGCCATGGACACTTAAAGACCTCCACACCATCACAGATGATGATGTTTGAACTTTGCATCAATAGCAAACAATCCCTCTGTAGGCCAGAGGACTTCACAGCCATTATTTCCAAAAACAATTTGAAACATGTTCTCATCAGACAGCTGCACCCTCAGAGAAGACATGGGTGCTTGTGAGTGTTGTTGATTTTGCTTTGCATGGTGGAGTCTTACATTGTCAGATGCAGTGGCAAAGTGTTAAGTGTTTCTGAGCCTGCATGATTATATCCATCCCAGAATGATGCATTATCAATGCAGTGCTGCCTGGGGAATTAAAGGTCACCTGTCTTAAATGTTGATCTTTGGTGTTGTCCCTTACATTCCGAGATTTTTTGTGTTTCTCTGAATCTTTGGATATTATGGACTGCAAATGGTGAAATCTTTAAACTCCTTGCAATTTCACATGGTATTAAAAGAAGTTTCAAATATTTGACAACCTCAGTGATTTGATTTTTTTTTCATAGCATTTTGCAGTGTTTTTTCATAGCATGTTGCAGTATTGCTCCATCTTTTTCAAATTTAGGGAAGCAGGACTGTGCACAAAAAAACTGATATGACAATATATCTTCATGTGCTCCTTGCTGATACATATACAGGATCAGTACAGTATCAGTACAGATGTCACAGAATCACTATGATCGCAAATGCTGTGACAGCAGTTTTAACATGTAAATTCCCCATGACGCAGTTAAGAGAAAAGCCAGTAGATGGCAGCAGATGCTAAACTGCATGTGGCAGTGCACGCCCCCCCCACACACACACACACCCCACTCCAAAACAAGTTAGAGGTGATACACTGGCAACACAGATAATAGTGTCAAACCAGAGCCAGCAGGCTAGAAGCAAAAACACTGGATTATTTTGGGTTTCTTTAGCCCAGAAAGTCAAGAGTTGGACATGAGAAATGCAAGCTGTGCACTAAACAAAGTAAAACACAGTAGCAACACCAATCTTCATTGGCACACAAAACCAGCCTAATTAGCAGTTAGCAATAATAGCTAGGCTCACCAGGCTAGTCTGTTTCATCCCAACCAGCATTGAGTTACACTTTTAAGTCAAAGTTTCGCTCAAATTCTAAACTGGATCAGGAGAACATCGGAAGCATTTTATGTTTTATTTGTTAAGACCTGAGCTGTTCAGGATCGCTAATGACAAAGGTTTCAGACAGCTGCATAAGGAGTGTTAGTAACCACAATATTATATAGAAAGTAGAAAAATAACAGACAATAGAGATGGAAAATTTTCAAGTTTATAAGTTAACCTTTACTGTATTTGCATGCATTAATAGCTCAATAATTTTAAATAGACTAATTTACTCTGATTTCTGAAAAGATGTGTAAGAACCTTTAAACCATACCTCTTCTCTTATCCTCTATAAAAAAGAGCAGCTGCTATAGTGAATTCTTTGTATTACCCCAATTCTAACTGTATCATGATACATATAAAATCGTGAGGCTGTAGGAAATACCCAGCTCTATTAGGAACCAACATCTCAATGTAGTACCTCAAAAAGCCAACCATGCATGTTTTTTTCTACAGAGTAAATCTCTGATAGACCTCGCTGCAAGTACCATCACCCCCAGTTCAATTTTCCAAAATGACCCCCTGAACTGTGACCTCCTCTGCGTCCGCTCCCCTTTGTGAGCCTGTTTCCACAGCAACCACCCAACAAAGAAAGATGGGTGTCTTTTTTGTTTTTGAGCCTGAATGTGTTCATAGCTCATTCAGTGTCATTGTCACTCTTTATGTTGACCTATTCTCTCTCCTCAGGGTATGTCACTTCTTGTTAGATCAATGACCTGAGTCAGAAAAAAAGCTAGATTTTGATTTTAGCCTGCAGGGTTGGTCAATGTTGGGCTCAGAACAGTCACAAAAAGGGACAAATTCACTATCAAGGCTTGGATGAAAGATGCTGGTATTTATGTGGGCACAGATGTACTACAAAAATGTTTTGTTTAAAATAATGACAACTACAGCTCCTGTGAGGAGTTTTAAGCCAGCTATTAAAGAACACTAAATTTGGAAGTGATAAATTTCTATGGGCAACTAAAGCAAAACAGAAAATTAGTTGCAAGACATCTGGTCATTACACGCATTATATAGAAAAAGGTATTTGGCCTCATCTATAAATTTTTGAATTAAGGTTTCAATCAGACCTGTTGCCACAGGAGTATAAAATCAAGCTCCTAGCCATGTACTCTCTATTTGCAAACATTTGTGATACAAAATGGGTTTTTCTGAGGAGCTCAGACTTCAAGATGTGATATTGTGATGGATGCCACCTTTGCAATAAGATGGTTCAACTGTAAGTGATATTAGAAAGTGGAAGCGTTCAGGAATAACAGCAACTCAGCCATGAAGTAGACCACATATGATCACGGGTGGGGTCAATGACTGTTAAGGCTTTAAGAACTGTGAGCAGGAGCTTAATGGTATGGGTTTCCATGGCCAAACAGCAGCATGCAGACCACCTATCACCATGGAGCAGTGGAAACATGTTTTGTGGAGTGACGAATTGCACTTCTGTGTTTGGCAGTCAGATGGGTGAGTCTGGGATTGGCGGATGCTAGGAGAACATTACCTGCCTGACTGCATTGTGCCAAATGTGAAGTTTGGTGGAGAAGGGATAATGGTCTGGGGCTGTTTTTCAGGGTTTGGACTAGCCCCCTATCTCCAGTGAAGAACAGTCTTAATGCTTTGACATTTTGGACAATGCTATGCTTCCAACTTTGTGGCAAAAGTTTGAGGAAAGCCCTTTTCTATTCCATCATGACTGTGCCCCTGTGTACAAAGCAAGGACTATTTAGATGTTGAGTTCGGTGTAGAGGAACGTGACTGGCCTGCACAGGGCCCTGACGTCAACCCCATGGAGCACCTTTAGGATATACTGAAATATGGGATATACTTCTCATCCAACATCAGTGCCTGACCTCATAAATGCTCTACAGCAGTGCTTCTTAAAGTATGGGCAGGAGTACTCTGGTGGGCTCCATAGGTATTGCAGGTGAGCTGCAAGAGGTTATTTACAATAACTAAAAACCAAAGAAATTGTTTTGTTTTTACCCACTTTTTTAAATGATCATGAAATACTTATTTACTCAGAAGTAATAGTGATACACAACTGATGTCATAGCTTAATTAGTTTTAGATTACCTGGTGGCACTCCATTATCCATTTTGCCATGCTGCTCCCTTCCTGATTTCGAAGAATTTTTCAGTGTCTTTGGATACATTAATGTGACAGGGACAGAGTTTGCTGGGTCACAAGATACATTCACAGAGATAAAAATTACAAAAGAAAATTGCATTCAGGGGACTTTGCAAAAGCCTGGTCAAAGCAAAATAAATAGCAGTTCCCATGATTGTACTTTGTGACCCTACAAACACTTTCTTTTGAACACTAATCTGAAAGCAAAGCAATTGCATTGGAATTCCCAATTTATGAAACAAAAGTTGAGATATTTGAGTCTCATGTAATGGTTGTGCAAGGGTTTTGATGGGCCCCAGAAGTTTTCCAGGTCTGGAATTGGGCTGAAGTTTGGGAAAGGCTGCTCTGCAGAATGAATGGGCAAAAATCCCACAGAAACACTCAAAAATCTTGTGGAAAGCCTTCCAAGAAGAGTGGAGGTTGTTGGAGCTGCAAAGGGGGGTTCAACTCCATATTAAAGTCCGCCAAAATTAACCTAAACTAAAAGTTTTTCGAAGGAATTTTAAATCTAAAAAGTTGTAAGAAGAAAGTGAAGTCTGTTGGCATGATAAAGCAGAAAAATAAAATCACAATCAAATTCTGTGTAAACCATGGCTTCAGTATTTATTTTATAATTTCAAACAGACCACACAATATTACAAAAATATTAAGTGCTGCATGTCATACAAAAGCAGTTGTGCTGACTGTAGAAATGGCCAGTATTAACTTCCAAAAAATTCAGAAAAAACAAGGTATAAATACAAAACAAACTATGTACAAATACCAGGAAAATAATGCTCATTGAAAAAAACCCTACAAAATTCTGAATTCACATATTTTCTATTCTACAAAGTAAAAACTCATACGCAAACACACCATGACACCCATTTTCCTAGTTGTCAAATTCACACAGACAGACACACAATTCAAGTTTCGTTAGGACAGGACAGTTAGCTTATCTCTGCAGCATAGAGGGAAAGCCAAAAAATACATCAGCGTCAAATTTAAATGTCGAGAACGCCAAACAGATAAAATCACAGCTGCTCTGAACTCAGGGTGCATCACCTTCACATTTAGAAAGGGCTGCACAAACATTTATGGGCTTAACATTTCAACAGGGAAGACGTTAACTCTTTCTTCAGAGTTCTATTGTTTCATAACAAAAAAAAGGGGAAATTATCACTACTCTATTGACACTTTAATTACATCAATTTACTGCAACACAGAGGCTGCATTTCATTCATTTTGGGGTAATTTCCTCAGAAATACGAGAGTAGATTTGCACTACTTAATCAGAAACAAACAGATGAGCACCTTAGCTTGAAATAAAGCTGCCAAACCAATAAGAGCGATGACAACTCTTGCAAAGTCACGATTGTTTTCGTTCACAGAAAAATCATTATCAGACATTAAGTCTTGATCTACATCCAGCATCGGCAGTCTCATATTTTGGCACAAAATGTAGCACCAAACAGGACCAAGGCTGATATAAAGCTTAAGGAAAGAGAGCAAACCTTATCAGACAGAAACTTTGAACACAGACTAACTTTATGTTTGATCTGAAGGTTCTATAAGAATGTTAATTAAAGGAGTATTTCACAGCTTAATTCAGTGCTGAAGATGTTAGGACTTGAAATCTTGTGTATTGTTCTTGATAGTTTTCGCAGACTCTCATCCAGTGATTGAAGCTGCCTGGCTGTTAAAGCTGACATAATACAAGGCTGCCCCCTACGGGTCAAAGAGTGGCACATACATTTACACTTTGGAAATAAGAAGAACAAAATATTCCTGAGTTATCAAACTGTAAACACTGTCTGAAATCCAAAAACATCAGATTCTGTTGCTGGTGATGTGATATGCATAATAATCCCTCTATTTTTGTCTCTGTAGCACAAACAGTCCCTGCTTTAAAACAGTGTTTTCTAAAGTTTGGAGAGTACACACATCAGTGTAAAACTCACCATACCTCTCATCTGATCAGTTTCACAATCATATATACACGTTATTTTCTTTATTAAAATAACAAAGAGGGGAACCCCTCCCTCTGAATCATTGACATTAAAACAAACATGGCATAAACAAAGAGCGATGGCTTCAAAATGTAATATTTCCGACCTCCAGAGGAGATTGTTTAATGTTTACCCCCTAACCCCGCCTGTCTACCTCAGCTCTTCAACAGATCTCCGAGATCATACGTGTCGAAGAAATCCGACACCCCCTCGCTGTCCTCCAGGCTCCAGAGGTAATCGTCGTGGTCCAGGGGAGGAGAGAAGCTCACAAATGGGGTGTTGGGGTCTGCAGTGAAAGACGTACCAGGGAGCTGGTCCTCTGTGATCTGGAGCAGGCTGGGGGGCAAACCCAGGAGACCCTCCACATCCAGCAGAGAGGAAGAGGAGGCTGCAGCTGAAGAGGATGCTGGGGCTACTGTAGATACGTTGGCTGTGTTTGAGAAAAGGACAGGGAGGAGAGGTGGAGATTTAAATTTAGGTTTTGTGACTTCCAACTTGTCTTTCTTATTCCTTCTATATATGATCGACTGTTTTTAAAGTGGATTTTTTATTTCAATTGTAAAGAATAGAATTATTGTTCATCTAAATATTTATGCCCTCCTAAAGGCTCATTTATGCTCTTTGTCTGATATGCATATGGATGCAGATGGAGCCTTCTGCTTGTGCTCTGCATTATTTTCTTCTGCATGCTTTTAATACCACGCAAACATTGCAATACCACAGGAAACTGCAGTGTGGTTTCAAACAGCTAAAAGGCCAGTCAAATACTATGAAAAACAACTCATTGGAAATGGTATAACTTATTAAGGAAACATTGAATGAGTTTTTATAGAAAACCATGAATATGGTAAACAATAAACGTATTTGAGCTTGTATTTATACTTAATTTTCTTGCAGTCATACTTGCCTATACACTATGCATGTTACTGGAGGATACCACAAGAGGGCATACCAGAGAGCTCAGGGCATTTTCAACTTAAATCTCATGAGACCCACACTTTTGTTTAGAAAACATTTTTAGTTTGGCATAATTTGGATCTGACAAGTATAAAACTGGAACCTCGTCTTTGAGCAGGAAGTAGATTTCCCCAAAGAATGAAGTCTGCATATGAGGACAATAGGTTTATCTTACAATTCAACAAAAAAAACAACAACAACAATATTCCTTGTAAGAAGTCATTTTCACACAGTATGGATTTTAAAGACAAACTCAAAAACAACACAACACATCTCTAGAAAGCCCTGTTTCTGCAGCGACACATTGTTGAGCAGGTTTTTGATAATTTTGATTGTATCGATCAGTTGGTAGGGGGCCATTCAGTCTGTAAGGAATGATTTATTTAGATGATTTAATTTGACACGTATGGAGTCATATTTTCCAATAATGGACCACAGGTACTTGTTATGGGCAAGTTTTAATGTACCACTGAAATTTCTGGAGGTCTTGGAAAAGTTCCTTTTAAATTATGAGAGATATCAAAAAAATATAAATAATCTCCACATAAACCCAAAAATTTCCAAGGCATTGTCAAAAATTGCTGCGAATACTCTTTCAAAAATTAGAAACATTTAATTAAAATAATCAAAGACCCTCAAATATTACCCCAAACATTTTAGTAAACTTTCTGAAAAAAACCCCGAAGATTAAGATAAAACTTTCTCCAAAAATTCTATATATTTCAAAGCACATTCCATCCAAAATTTCCAATCAAATTCCCCCAAAAATTACAAATAAATTCCCTTAAAAAAAATCCACAGAAGATTTCCAATTAAATACCCCAATGTTACCATGAAAATTCAGGAAAATCTCAAAGGGTATTCAAACCAAAAGATAAAAGTACATGAAAGTACCCCAAAATCCAAAAGAAAATTCCACCAAAAACTTTAACTTAAACTCTTAAAAGTGTTCAAACATGTCCCCAAAATATTGCATGAAAATTCCTCAAAATTTCAAAGCAGTTTGCCCCGAATTTCCAAAGAAATGTTACAATTATCTCAAAAATTCAAATCATAGAATTACTAACTTTGTTGAAGGAAAGCCAGATATGTAACATCCTCATATGTTCATGCAGGGTCTCAGTCGGATATAATATATGGGATGTTATACTACTAACATGGCAACAGTGAATATTATGATAATTTTAAGCTCAAAACTAATAAAATATTATCAATAATCAATGGTAACATCTGATCAGTTCAAACTGATGATCTGGGTCAGAACACAACATTACAGGCATGCTCGATTCAGACAGGAGATCAGCTCAGAAGATGATCAGAGTGACTCTTGATTTCACATTGTCAAATTAAACATGTTCAATATTTATGATGAGAAATTCTGGGGACATCGAGAATACCCAAGATGATTTTGAAAATCTTTTAGTTTGTCTCAGGTTTTAGCAGCACTGTCTCCAAACTTAGCTGATGTCTCTTCATCAAGAGCTAACCCTTTAGTTTTTAAACATGCATGCAAATTAACATGTAAACTCTTAGCAAGAATAAGCAAACAACCCATGACACTTATCTAAAGAGCAATCTAATTTCTTCCTGGGCTGTTAAAAAAAAAACAAAAACCCTGAGAGCTGCACTCACTTTCGACAGGCTCCTCTTTGACGCTGTAGCTTGGCGGGCCCATGGAGGATGCTGCTGGTGCGCAGTGAGGTTGAGGGAACTCCTTTTTAGGGGTGACTGCACTTTTAACAGGGCTGGCATCTTCAAGACCCTCCTCTGGACACAGGTAGACCTCGATGGGACCGTTTTTACTCTTTAAATAGATCTGTAATGAACCCTGCTGCAAAGAGTAAACACAGAAAAAGGCATTGATCTTGTTAATGTTTTCTTTGTGCAGCTGTTGATAACCTGTGTTTATAATCTATTTTTGCAAAAAAAAAAAAAGTGTGCTCACCCCTGCTGTGTCTGGAACCTCCAGTTTGGTGTCAGCGGGGGCCTTGACAGCGATGACAGTCTGGTCTCGGAGACTAGCGATGGAGCGGATGTCCTGATACGTCACATAGCCCAACGTAAAGTTTAAAATCAAGGATAACAGCTGCAGCAGATATTTAGTGAGTATTTTACATGTGAAACTAGACACAGAAGACAAACATAAGAAGGTGTGGCAGGAGTGATGTAAAGGATATCTCTGATTGTCTTCATATTCTGTGAGCTGTTTGAGCTGTGTGCTGCTGGAGTGGATCAGTTCATCCAGACATCTCTCCTGTCTCTCCAGGTTTCCAAGCTCTCTCCTCAGGGTGCTGGCCTTCTCTCCTCCACCTGCACCACCCTCAAATACATCACCGACCCTACAGGAAGATGCAAAAACACAATAAGTGACGACTCCAACAAAAACTGACAATGTTAAAGAGAGTACTCATTCAACACGGTTCAGGAATCAATAGAAGATTATACTGGCCAAATGTGGCCCATGAGCCATTTTTGACTGGCCCTCAACAAATTCTTGAAATTAAATGATATAATGTCCACATTAAAGCATGTTATTGATATTAGATGATATTACACTCTATCATTCTTCTTAGTTTCAGCACAAAGCAGTGCTACCATGCTAATTATGTAAACAAGCATTTTGACGAGATGCATTTATTCACATTTTCATAATTAAATTGAGACAACACTGTAAAAGGTAAATATATTGGCAATCAAAATAACAATAACATGATTTACACCCTGAAAGGTAACGACAGCAAACAGCAGCACCAATGACATTCCGGGGACAGGGCTGGTGGTATCAATGGCTAACCAGAGCCCCCGAAATCTGATTGGCCACCCCAAACTCCTTAAAATAACTTGCTATTTGCCTTGTCAGTCATTAAATGGCCATTTTAGCATGCCCAATCACTGAGCATATCTGAACCTACGTTAGACTGGTTTTACTAACTTTATTTTTCTCAAGGTGAGGTATATGAAAGTGGCCCCACCATCCTTGTATATTTCTGTATATGGCCCCCAATGGAAAAAGTTTGGACAACCCTGGTCTAGCCCTTAAGTCACATCAGGGTTCAGGTCTAGCCTGTGGCTCCTTTCCTGCATGTCTCTCCCTCACTCTCTCCTCCCCGTTTCTGACTCTTTCCACTTTCCTTCTCTAAACAGGAAAGAAAAACCGCAAATATAAATGTTTTACATAAACCCAAACAGAATTTGGGAAAGGCTGGTTTATAAAAACATGATGGACTCAGCCTCAAGTGAGGGGCTCTAGTGTGGTATGCATGGATGCAATTTAGGAGAACTGGGACATGCCACAAGTTGTCTTTAGGTGCAGTGTCACCTTAAGGCCAGTAGAGGGCATATTAGGTAAATTCAGGATGACTCATGATGCTTTTTTGTCAATCAAACAGCTTCTGAATGAACACTATGTTTCACAGTAGGATTTTTTTTTTAACTTGCTTTGTGGTAATTCATAATCATGATTGTGGAACTAGTTCCTTTTTCTAACTTATCTGTGCATCTGAAATCAATTTTAAATGGAAAAAAAATAAGATATCCTTTATGATGCTTTTATTGATACTTATATCACTGAGTCCTGCCTGAGCCTAAAAGGATGTCTGGTATGATGCAATACATTATATGATAGTGTATTCATGATTTCATTTTCATTACGATTTATCAAAGATTTTCCTTTCTTACAAAGTCATGGGAACAAAGCCACAAATTAATAAATATTTTTCTTCAATTCAAATTGTGACAAAAATGACAAACATCCTAGTAAAGTGAAGGAAAGTGACTATCCATCCATCCATCCATTTTCTACACCTCTTATTCCGTTCCAGGTCAGGGGGGTGGGGGGGCTGAAGCCTATCCCAGCTGTCATTGGGCGAGAGGCAGAGTACACCCTGGACTGGTCGCCAGGGCTGACATATAGAGACAGACAACCAGGCATGCTCACATTCACACCTACAGCCAGTTTAGAGTCACCAATTAACCTAATGAGCATGTTTTTGGTGGTGGGAGGAAGCCAGAGTACCCGTAGAGAACCCACGCATGCACAAGGAGAACATGAAAACTACGCACAGAAAGGTCCTGACTGGGAAGCGAACCAGCGACCTTCTTGCTGTGAGGCAACAGCGCTAAACACTGTGCCGCCATATCGCTCTGGGAAGTGACTAATTTATATATTTTTTATATAATTTTTGAGCTTTTTTGCCTTTATTAGGATAGGACAGCTAAAGACAAATAAATGTTACCCCTTCATTTTATGTCACAGAAACCAAAGTACCTCTGCATATTAGAATAAAAAAGTGCACTGAAAATAAGTATTTTTTGTTTAAACTGTCCATATTAAAGTCGATTTTTTTAATTGCACTGTGAAGTTTATTCATATCTTCAACTGTCAGACTATTTCATCTCTAATGTTACTTCTTCGTTGCTACTCACAGCCACTGGATGTTGTTCTTGGACTTCTTTCGGATGAGCTGGACCCCCTCCAGGACATTGGTGATGTCGTAGATGCGTCTCTTTTGGACCTCCAGGACTTCAGTGGCCCAGTTCAGGTCAAGAACTCCATCAGGAGACTCGGCAATCAGACCCACAAACTTCTTTGTGAGGAGACCCAAGGATGTGTCGTATCGTGTTCGCTCACCTGGTGACTTTGGAGCTGAAAGTAAAGACAGAGACATGGGAACAATAAGGACTAAAGGCAGAAATCCTTATTATAAAGGGTAAGATGATGAAAATATGACCAAAATAGAGAATATTTCAGCTGTACTTTACCTGGCCTGTTTATAATCTAAAGCTATCTAACAATTTCATATTAACTTGGTTAAAGGTTTGTCTTTTTAAATCTTTTTTAGGAGCTTCTTTGTCCTGCAGGAACAAATCCTGATGCCCCTCTGCTTCTTACCCTAGGCTTATTCAAAAGAAACAGGACTTCCTCCAGAGCACCCCAAACCTCATCCCCTATACAATCTTCCACCCTCTCATCCAAACACCAAACCCAATCCCTTTCCTGTCCCCTTTGGACTCACACCGTTGTAAAGAACTGTAATGGGACAACTTCCTTATCTCCCCACACTTAAGGAGTACTTTACAGCTCTTTTTATAATAAAACTGGATTTATTGTGACTTTATTGTTGACTGCATCCTTCTGTTTGTCATTATTGTCATTTAATGTTACTGTGCCTGCATTTCTCTGGATTATGTTCATCTTTTCTGATTGTTTCACCCTTTTTTGTACTAAAAACTTAATGTAATGCATGAAGTAGTCCTGCAGACATTTAAGAACAGATTTCAGTTCTGTGTGACCTGAAGTCTCTATGAAGACTGACTGTAAAAATGCTGGACACGTTTAACTGTTTTTTTTTTTTGTGTGTTTATAAATGATCAATTTCTCGATTACTTTGATGAAAAGCAGGCTTGAAAAGACCGAATCAATTAAAACACCCTTTTCCTAAGACATGTGCATAGGAGAGGATTGAATCCATCAAAAATGCAGACAAACTAATTGCATAAACCGATTACAATGTATGCATTTGTAAAACGTATACAGTGTGCATATCACAGGTACATAAATCTTTCATCTTAACTAGTATCATATTGTACATTAAAAATTCTGGTATCCACTAACCTTACTCTTTTCAATATGTCATTTCATCTCCCTATGGTTTGTATTGTGGTACTCACTCCTTGGACTTGGTATCCTGGCTGTGATGCTGCATTTGCCTTTGGGTGTGCGAAACTCTGGCAGGTAAAGTGGATCCTCCAAATCCAGCTTTCTTTTTGCCTGAAGAGAAAGAGGATTGAGTAAACGAGTGTTTTAAAAGACGAGGAAAAATGTCCCACACTGTCACCATTTAAATAGGATGTTTGCAATCACTTCATCCTGAATGCCTGATGGGGGAGCAGGGATGGGGGACAGCCTAAGGAATGACTGGGCACGGAGGAAGGTATCATAAAATTTCTACATACATTGAGTATGATCACTTCAATTTACAAAAATGGGATTTTTTTCCCTCCCACAGGCGTGGAGGTGATCAATATCACTCAGTCCTGCAGACTAGAGGGCTGCATTGGCAGTAGGATATCAAGGGACCCAACACATATACTGCTACTCTAAATATTAAAAAAAGATGATCAAGAATCCACACTGGATACAGGCGGGATTGAACACACCCATTGCGGATGCAGGGGGAGAGGATGGCATGCTCTGCAGGAGCAAGAGGTCAGAAATCCAGCAGGAGAGGGTGGAAGGAAGACAAGAGTCTTGCAGAGTCTTGTACTGAGCTAAGAGGCTAGCTGAGCCCCTTTAACATATTAAAAAAAATCCTTTTTGTCACATTAGCATTTAACTGAAACAGTGATTTTCTATCAAGCAAATAAACATTGTGAGGTGAGATGCCCAGTGTGCCGTTCACAAATGAGCCTGCTCACCAAATCAGCTCTTATGTGAGCCAGGTTAGCTAGCTCCTGTTTGAGCTCTGATGAGCTGGGCAAAATGATCTGGTTCTCTGAAGAGAGATAGATTTCCCGTCACAACGAGTGAGACTGGAAGGACATCACCTTCCGTTTCTCTGTGAGCTTTTCAAACAGAATATTTCACTATGTTTGGGACACAAAAGTAGCTTAAAAACATTTTTTGTTACACTTTTAATGCTTGGCATACTTGTAAATAGCACAAACATGGCCTTTTGGTAGTGTTTCTCTATGTAGATATCACCTTTTCCCCTCTACCTAGAGTCCTTGGCAGCTGCGTCACATCATCTGCAAAGAACCTATATTCTGACTGTATCCAACGTCTGGATTATGTACTACTCTGAGGTCAAATGGAAGCTGTAGGCTATTCTTCCTGGCTTGTAATCCCTGTTGGTTTTACATGATGGCGAGTTAAATTTAAGTCATGAGAATCAAGTGTGTAAGGCCAGTTTGGCCCATTCGTGAAACGGTGACATCAATGCTAGTAGAAGTGCTAAATAGGGGGCTGTTGAATGGTGTCGTAAATGTGCCAACAGCCCTCGAGTGCAGGAACAAAGCACCCCCCTCACACTTTCTCAAGCACTTTGAGTTGTGTGTGTGAGGGAAGGGGGATGATCAGCTCTCAGCACACCGCCTGCATAACTCGAGGAAATCCTAGGATCCACTCAATGACCTCTCCCCCCTCTTCTCTGAAGCTTAACACACAGATAGATGATTACATGACTGCTACACTAAAACACACACTAATCAACAGATGCATGCGCAACCTTTGGACCACTATAACCTGATTATCTTTATCATGTGACTGTAACGTCTCACAATAACCTAAATAACTTCATAAAACAAAAGTGAAAATGGTAAGAGACAAGATTTCCTCTTTAGATTGAGAAATGACCAACTGACAAGAATGTTGTGAAAACCAGCACCACCCAACAGTGGACGATGACTCCAGGCTAATGTTTAACTCCATGATGGATGTGAAAGTTTTCAGTCAATCTTTAAACATAATTGTCACTCCAGTGGCTTCAGCTTGCATCACAAAGGCTGCTGGGTAATTTAGCATCTGGTTACCTATGATTGTCCTCTCTTTTACCTTTATGGTGAGTTTCCACCATATGGTCCAGTTTGATATGGGCTAGTACATTTAACCCTGATCTTGCAAAGATAGTTATTGCGTATCGTTTCTAAATATTGAAACTTCTAGTAATCTGTATTGGCCCTGAAAAAAACATCTGTCAACATCTAAAAGAGACTCTCAGAACCAGTTCAGTTTAAATAGTTGATGACTTGAACCAATTCCTCTGTAGGTTTATTTCATAAAATAATGCACTACCATTTACGCTAAAAGTGTGTCTGTGAAAAATAATTAAAGGAGAAAAGCTGTTTAGGTCAGTACAAAGAATGGCATGTTTTTTCTGTTTGTTCATTTACACCATCATTGCACAGAAAGTGAAGCTCATTTTGAGTGATCAAAAGATCACAGTGAGTCTAGCTCCACTCTTTAGGGTTGAATGCTTTATACACCAACAGGAGGGTGCCAAAAATAGTTCGTGTGGATCTTTTAATTAGGTACTATTGACTATTCTCAAAAAGTTGCATACTAAACAGTCAAAGTGAACCAAACCAGACAGCTTTAGTTCCCTGTCTTCAAAAAAGACAAATCCCTTTTTTCAGTGCATGGCTCCAGTAAATCACTTTATTCAACAACTGACAGGGACAGGATCAGTAATTCATTGACCATGTGTGGATGAGTGTCTATGTGTGGAGATAATCAAGGCTGCCATTGTCCCAGTCACTCCCTGACACGTCCACCTGTTGTCCAGCGACATCTGGAGCAGCATGGCAAGTGTACATGCTGATGGCGGGACATCTTTTGATCCCTACAGCACACGAGCAGCCAGAAAGAAGCTTTAGGGACAGTGCAAAAGAAACTTCACTAGGCAAAACGGGGATTGTAACTATTTGTGAAGACTTCTTATAAGTTAAAACTGTGTTAATGAGTGATTTTAAGAAATGACAGCTGTACTTTAAACAGAGGGACGACTTGTCTTCAAGGCCACCCATAAGGGGGGATAAAGGGGAAAGCTTTCTGGGGGCCCAGCCAAATGGGGGACCCTTGAAAAATCATGGTCCATTGTAAAGTTAAGCTGTGATAGCCATTTTTAATTTCTAACCTGAAAAATTATTGCTCAAAAGCAACAAAAAAGAGCTTTATTTTTGCTGTAGTGTAGCATAGCCTAATTTCAATGTAAGCCCCTCTTTTAACTGAAATGCCCCTTTTTTTGCTAATGTTAACAATGTGAATGGACAAATTGACTAAAATGTTCGGCAAGTAATGTCAGACTTCATAGCTAAGCCATGATGTGCACAAACTTCAGGATACCAGAGAATAAAGTAGAGGAAAGTGAAATAACTTAAAGGGAAAAAAATAAAAATAATGAAGTAACTGGTAAAAAAGAGCAAAGGTGGGTTGAAAGACACAAAAAGGGTCAAGAAATTGTGAAAAGTGGTTAAAAAGAGGACAAATTGAGCCAAAAGAGGCAAAAATGAGTCAAGAATGGCAAAAAGGGGTTGGAAGTGGGAGGAAAAATGGTAAAAACTGGTTAAAAAGTGGCAAAAATTGGTCTGAAAGAGGCAAAAATTGGTCAAGAAAGGCAAAAAGTGGAAAATCGATAGATGGGAAAATGGTGAAAAGTTGGCAAAATCGGGTTAAAAGGTTCCAAAAATGGGTCAAGAAAGGCAAAAAATGGGAGGAAAAATGGTGAAAAATGGTTGAAAAGAGGCCATATTGGGCTAAAAGAGGCAAAAATGGATCAAGAAAGGTAAAAAAAATCAGAGGCAAAATGGTTAAAAGTGGTTAAAAAGTGGCTACAAGGCAGAGACAGTGGGCAGAAGGTTATGAAAAGGGGTTAAAGAGTGACACAAATACATAATTTAAACATCAGAACCCAATAATAGCTTGACACTTTTCAGCATCAAAATTAAGTTACTGTTAGCCAGGATGCTAGCACCAATGCTACTGATCCAAGACACATGCATTGGGATATCAATAAATCACAACAGGGGAGGGCTCATTCACTGGGTTTATCAGGCCCCAGACAATTCTGCAGCAGGTCTGATTGTCTTGTAAACTTGATGATCCTTTTCCTTTCAGCTCCATTGCTCAGTTTTATAACTTCGAGTGGTGCAGTGGATCATAAATAGATCTCAGGGTTTGGATCAGTCATGGATTTTTGTCACAGCGTAGATCTTTTCTTGAAGCAGCAGTGGAAAAAAGACACCATAATATTACATTTTCATCTCCCTGATGTGAAATGAAGTAATCATCAACAAAATATCAATACTTCATGACCTGTTTCTCAGTGCAAAATAAGTGGGTAAAATACATTTGAATGTCTTCATACTTGTAGAGCGGATCCTCATGGTGCCTACATGCACTCATTTATCGCTGCCTTCTTTTCAAGTTTTTAAAGACAGTATATTTATTATACAGTATATTTTTTATATTTATTTTACACCATGGTGCTGATTTTTCTATTGATCCACTGATCCACTGATGGTAGGGTGGTCTAGTACAGCCAAAGCGACACCATGTCTGCATTTTTCAGGCTCACAGGTTGAAAATTACAGCCGCAGGCATTGTGGTGTGTTGTTAGAGGGGCACCAACGGTTCCAGCCTGCAGCTGTATGGGTTAGGGAGGGGGCCCTGATGTAGCATTTTCTCTGTGAAGTCAACAGTATTTCATGACACTGTGCCAATTTTGAACAAACAGATGCTTAGGAAACATCCTCTGCTCTCTAAAGACTATATCAAATGGTTTGCTTCAGTGTTCAGTCAGAAAATGATGTTGTTTATCAAAGTTAAAGGATGCATTTGTTCCAAATCTTACTCACACTCAACTATCAAGGTGCTGCAGATGAATCCTAAAAGCTTTGCTTCTTTTAGCTCTTTATCTCCCACCCTCGTAGTATCACTCCACTCATGTTTGCTGTAACCTCACCCTGCCTGCCTGCCCAGTTACACCCAGACACCACACGTGGCCTTCTATGTTCACTCGACATCCTCCCGCTGATTCCCGCCATCTCTGCTGCTGTGGCGAAACATCTACAGCAGCGTTTCACACACAGAGTCAGAGTCACGTGAAGGCAAGCCTTTCTTTAAAAAACAACAAACCTTGTCTGTCAGGCTGCATGGGACTCAGATTCTAAACCAAGCCAAGGGCAAGTTGCAGTTTGCCTGCAAATATCTCCAGCTCTTTACACCCCCCCCCGCCACACCCCAGAAGAACAACAATGCCTGCATCGCTGATGAGATCGTCAACTTGTCACTTAAGAGGTAAAAAAGAAGGGTGGATCTGCCCATTTGGGGGGAGAGGCTGCTTTGAAATGCAAAACTCCTCCTATAGAGGACATTATGCTGCAGCGGCCTGAGGCTGGAGTAAAACAAGGTGAAGGAGAAAGGAGAAGTTTGGGTGAATGCATACAGTTGGCAATGTCACACCCAAGTGTCATCAGTCTGAATGAGGCCCAAACAGAGAAGCTGTAAAGAATCTCTGGAGCCACAATGTGATTCAAGAGATCCCAGGAAGTAGTAAGAAGCCCACCTCTTAGAGAGATTCTTTCTAAGAGGTGGACAGAAGAAGGATGCTTCAAAAAGTTGACATCAATGCTCAAGCAGTTTTGGCAGACTGTCCACATTCCATGTAAATCTGGGAACAAATGCACTCGTGACATGAGCGGGGAATAAAAGGGACATTGTTAGTATTATTCAGACCTCCTTCACTGCTTATCTATCAGACAGGCAAATTTATTCATATGCAGTGCAACAGAGCAGTGAGGACAAGGGTGGTCATTGACCATAAAATCCAGATGAAAAGTTGGACATGTCCTATGGACAAGTGTAACCAGTGAACTGGTAGAAGATGCTGAGATGTGGCTTAATTACTGCAAGAGCAGCCACAAACATCAACCCAAATTTCGCCCCATTTATTACCTATAGCAAGAACTGGTACACAGCTCAAATGTACCATGTAAGACTGAAATTATTTTCACAATTTCTATGGTTAAAATACTATTAAAATCTTTAAATAGGATTAAAACTGTTAGCAAACTGCACTTTAATATTACAGTAAATAATGTCCAGACAGAATGCTATGTTGGTTCATTTACCAAGATGATGGACATCCTCTATGTGACCCTTATTGTTGTTTTCCTGTTGATTATTGTGAGTTTTACTGCTAAGAAATAAAATAACACTGGGGGCAGCATCACAGGCTCTCTATTCAGGTAGCACAACGTGATGACTGAACAGCCTGCCATTGGTTGACAGACCCTCACAAAGAAAAAGCAATATGACGGTTAGCATTAAAGTGAGCAGCACTGTAAATTGATTAAAAGGGATTAAAAGTTTTCAAATGTAATGTTGTGAATTTAATCTTTAAAGTCCCGAAAAGTCACCTGAGTTTTAGGCTCGCTGGAAATGCTGCCGAAAGGGATTCACAGGCACGGATGGCATCAATGGGATGGCACAAAGGCTAGCTTCAAGAGGAATAACAAGCCAGTGAGTGCATGCTACTCCCACGGTTTGAGTTTGTTTATTTTGGTCAAGCAGACAGTTGAAGGAAGGCTACTGCATCTTGCTTTATTATGATTTATAATACTACTTTGTTTTGCGCTTATCAACTAATTAGCCTATCAGTAAAGTGCTCTTTATGCCTATGTTTTGGTCTGTCTCTGCTCTGAACTCTGACAGTCTCAGTGAGGGCAGCAGGAGAGAAGAGCTGCCAGTATGTCCAAAAAGCCACTTTCACACATGCACAGCACACCTGAAAATCTCCTTAATGTATCTGCGTGAGCTGCATGTGTGAACGCAAACTGCTGGATTTGTCACCCAGACTTTACCCTGCAAGCCTCCTCACACTCCTCTCCTGCCTGGTGGCAAACTGAACTTCCTGCTATGATGGAAGAGTGTGATCAGGCAAGGGGATATTTTCTGGGTAGGTTACACAAGAAAATGTAAGGGTTGCATGAGAGAAAAGGGCTGTAGCGTAAGACGCTGTTGCATGGTCATTTTTACACCACCTCCTCTAAAAGTTTCATGGACATGGCCACCCTGGGTTTTGTAGGGAGGCCTGAGTCTTGTACTCCATTTTTATGAAAGGATATTCTAAAGGAAAAAGGAGCAAAAACATGCTAACTAAAGCCACCCTTTCATTTTCTTTTCCCTGAGTACTTCTGGAGCCCCAAACTGTAGGATTGTACATGGTTGTTGTATGGATCTGTTAAGCCTGTTAGCACTCAGAGAAACTTAAATCAAAAGATAAGACAATTGTCCTATAATAGACTTAAAAATTAACTTTTTGTGGTTTTTGTGTTGTTCAAGTTAAAGGAAGTGAGCTGCACATGGAGAAGTGGCACTTCCTGTAAACATGAGACCCATGGGTGCACATGAACTGAGGCAGCTGTGTCAGCAAGCAAGCAAGGAGGACACTCAGTCAGCTGTGTCTACAACTATTGTTAATGCAGACATCAATCACACTAATAATGCCTGCATGTCAATCACATTAACCTGAGCATGAGTTATGTTTCCCCTGACTGTGTTTTTTGAGGAGAGATATATTTATGAATTATTTGTTTCACCCATAAATCAGATATTGTATGTAATTTTCTGTATCAAAGGAAAAGAGAATGGGCTGAATGCATTCAGGACATATAGATACCTAAACTCAGCCTGTGCAGCCATCTTCAGTGTGTAAATTCAGGTCAGTTTCAAATATAATAAAGCTCTAAGAAAAAAAGTCAGAAAGCCATGAATCCCTTACCCAAGTACTCAAGAAAAAGACATTACAGTGAATCTACCAGGTGACAGCTGTGGCAGTTTTTAAGGCTGAGAAGAAAGGAGAGAGGAAAAATCTTCTTACAGCCACCGTGTCTCTGTCACTTTTTAAAAAAGCACCTCAAAAAGGATTGAGTTTCTTTATGATGCGAACATAGTAGAAGTGTCAGCCCGGTGCCCACTCATAGTAAGACTTTAAGGTGCTTTTCCGCTAAAGAACTGAAAGTTTACTTCATTCACTGAAATGTTGAGAAAGTTTCACCATCGTGGGACTTTTGAAACCTGATCTGCATTTTTTAAGGGTCATCTTTTTTTCCCCCCGACAGTTGAGACCACATCCTTGGTGAATCATCAAATGTGAATACTTTTCTCTTAATGGGTTGGGTTAACACGGGCCCCTGGTCATGCTGTGGATGTCCCAAGGGCCCAAAAACTTCTGGCAGTCTACAGGTGTATTACCAGGGGAGAAAATGCCCTGACAAAAGAGATAACGTAAAGCTTGACCTTGACCTTACAAAGCATTCATGAAATGTTAATATTAACCTGCAAAATGACTGAAGGCCAGCACTGCTACCAAGCGCCACTGTGATCCTATCTTAAATAAATCTCCGTTTTGATTGCTTACTGCTTTTCATTTTTTATTTGGGCTAGTTGACTAAACGTAACCTGTGTTTCCCACACACTGACAATACTAACTGGGGCCTTCCAGTTACACTGAAAGCCACCCAAGTGTATTTGCTGGCCACCATTTCTTTTTTGAGTCGTATATCATCCAGATCTTCTAGCAGAAAAGATACATCCACTGGTAAATCTTTCCTGTAATTACAACAAACAATATGTCAACATTCTTCTGCAGCATCTTGCTGCTTTTATCACCCTGCACTCCTGCACTTAAGCATGATGGCTGAGAAATACCACATCAGTCACAACAACCCCTCACACATGCAGCTGCTATGAAGACAGGATAGTGAGTGAAACCTTTAAAAGGGGAGTGATAGTGTTTGAGCATTTTTTTACAATGTACTATTGATGAATGCTGGCAAAAGAGCAGAAAATAAACATACCGCAAGAGGCCGGGTGGGATGGTTATTCTGGGACAAACACTGGCAACTACAGTTTGCACTGATGGAATTGGAAATTATTTGCCTAGGAATAAAATTGTGATCTTGATAGCTGACGTTTGAACGAAGCGTCGTTTATTAATCCTGTGGCGTTTTCACTTCCAGCTCTCATCAGATGGTTAAAATTGCTCTTGTGGTGGTTAAAAAAAAAAAAAAATCTTTAAACTGAATATTTAATCCTGATCTTGACACAGGCTGTCCATTGACATGAGAGCTTGTTAGGCGCAGCACTGAAGGTCATCCAAACATATGCAGGGAAATGGCACAGTTCATGGCGCATAAAAGAATGCCAGGGGGGATTCAGATAGTACACAGACAGGCAGAAGAATGACTGTAGGGGCTCATACGAGTTAAAAAGTCCAGGTTTCATTCAGCAGAAGTGCCTGGAACTCTGATCAGGCTCCAGATTATATGCGCCAAGTGATAACTCTCGGCTATGAACCTCTCTCTCTCTCCCCCCACTGGGCTCTGTATAGTTAAAGTAGCCTACTGATGGTCAGGTGAAATAACACCGGAGTCAAATCAGATATTGTATAAATCTGCTGCTATTTTACAGCCTAAAAAACAAATCTTATGTGTACCATCATCAACACACATACATTCGTCAACAGTGGATTCTGTTTGTGATGACATCAGTGCGTGACGTATCGGTGCCCAGGCTTGGATGTGTTGAGCAGTGTGAGTGCGGGCCGGGGGGGGGGGGGTCAAATACGGTCAAATACGGCATGATATGGATGGCCTAGTGTGAATGCGCACTTAATTTCTGAGCCTTTAGACACAACCCGGGATTCTTTAATTTGCAAATAAAGTCTTGAACTGTAATTAAAGCCCACCTTGTCATGTATAATAAGCCAGGTGGTAACCTGTTTTCCACTTTACTTACATCCTACTAATCCTCTTGAGGGGCCTATTAGTAAATACAGGCTCCAAGGGCAGGGGGTTAACCTGAGATTTGGAGACCCTGGCCCGTACACTCTAACCCTTCACCCATTATCCTCACAGCAATTCAGGAAATCTAAAAAAAAAAAAAAAAAAAAAGGCCACAATCCAAACCTGCGCAGAGTCCAATTAGTATTAAATAAAAAGAATATTAATTTGCAGAGAGCTTGGTTTCACCTATCATTTTCAGAATTTTTCAGAATACGAGTGCTTTTAAACAAAGAAGTGGTGATATAAATCTGTTAATTAAGCACCACCTTGATAAAGTTTCCTCCTTGAATGAAGGAAAACTCTAAGAAAACACCTGCAGCACTCACATCCTTGTCATGTGTAACAGTGCCACGCATGGTTAAAAGAACAGCTGAGGGCATCAGACTGATTTAACTCCTGTTTTTGGTGTAATTTTAGCAATATCAAAATAATTTTTACAGACCTTGTTTACATATCATCTATCAGAGCTTATTTAAAGCCATACAGAGATGGAATTGGTTCCTTCTCTCTGCTAATCTGAAATCAACTATTTACACAATCCATGTCATTAGATGCTTAATCCAATAGGGCTGATTTGAATGGAAAGGGGTGTTTATTTCTTAGGGGTGTGAATCTCTTCTTCTTCTCAAGACCATTCAATTCGAATCTCGATTCACAGGCTACAATTAGATTCACCGGCAATTCATTAAAATACAGAACTATTTGCTCCGATCCGGTCCAGTTTGATCTGGTACAAACTAGTTATAAAATAAAAATAACTTTTTACTTAAATAAAAATTTCATAAAAGGGGAAAAAGGACCATTTCATAATAGTCTGAGTGTCTTTGAGCTTATTTATAAGAGACTAAATCCCAGGCCTTCTGTGCAAACATTATGAAATTATATTTAAGTTTTCATCACACATATGCGAATGTGTCAAACTAAAGATATTCCTTTATTAGTCCTGCAAGGGGAAATTCCAAAGTTAATTTTGGAAGTTAGTTTGGTTAGTTGAAAGATTAATATCAAAGTTAATATTTACTGGTAAATACATTTTTGTTCTTCTGTACTTGTAACTTCTTTAGCCTTATTTATCCTGATAACAGTGAAAAATAAATATCAAATCTGCCCTAGAAGCACAAGTCAAAGCCAGTTTACAAATCAAAAGAAGATTTGCATAGGCAGAGCTCTGTGTGTCGGCTAGTACAGGAGAACATGGTGATAACCGATCCATATTGGTTTATCTTTACACCATTATTATTTCCCCAAATAACTGCATAATGGCCCAGCGTCTCTGCATGCCAATGCATGTTTGCGGTGATTAGCCAACAATACAATTAGAAGAGCATTTAAGCTGTGCCTTCTGACTTATTACAAAGATTTAGAGCGTGCACTCTATTGTGGTTCTTTAACAAATCACCACACAGGAAAGGCTCATATTTAACAGGAGATGTCTCCCTTTCTCATACATCAATGGGAGGGAGGGCATGCTTGACTTTCTCTTCTGCTGTCTGATAAACTTGATTCAATCGGAGATTAAGGGGGGATATTTTACTTGTTTATTGGTCATGGACAGCTTCCTACAGATCTTTAACCCCCCCCCCGCTAAAATATACATATTCAACGCTGATGACCTAGCAGTTCAGTCGTATCCCATGTGCATGGGAGGCTCAGGTTTGGGTCCAGCCATTGGCTCCTTTCCTGCATGTCTCTCGCCCACTCTCTCGTCCCAGTTTCTGATTCTATCCACTGTCCTTCCCTACAAAAGAACTGGTTAAAAGTATTTGTAGGTCACAAAAAGGAAACGCCACTTCATCCTGCACTTTTTCTTTGATAATGTAATGATTCATTTTATGATGTTCTTGGCATAAATCAAATTTTGCATGATCATTGCATTGTGATGTTGTGGCTACTTTGGAACCATATTGCTGATGTACTGTGAGCTATCTTGTGATCTCCACCGCTGATGAGTAAACACCAGTTGTTTGGCAGCGGCCTCTGACCTCCACCTCCTTCCTACAGGGATAGGAGCAGGTTACACAGGTCCTGCACTGCTCTAATAACAGGTGTGGTTGTTGCAGCTGTCATGTGGGTGTAATGACAAAAAATGCTGTACAAATGGAAGGGTTTATAGTGACTCTGGGGCATTTTTGAGAAGCTTGTTTCTTAGTCAAAGAGAGCTCAACTGAGCAGATATCAAATGCTGTGTTTACATTAGTGTCCTCAAAGAGCCTGGTCATTGTTTGATTGGTGTATCTCCCATTGTGGGGGCCAACCACAGGGGCCTCACACTCCTCAAACTCACCCCCTTATCATTATTATTGGCATTAGTCACACATACAGTGGTATGGTCAGGCTACAGCTGGAGATGTCACACAACTTCAACATGGCAGGCACACAGATACTTCCAGCAGCCAGAACAGTGGCTCCTCTGTGGCTTATCACGTCAAAACATATTTGAATGCGCCTTAAATGCTGCTAAACATGCATACCAATGGAAATGACGGATTATTCCGCCCACATACAAGCACACAACCCCCCATATTGGATACATTTAGATGTTGAAAAGCATATATGTGCTGTGTAGGATTGCATATGGAGTCTTTCTTTACCGGTAGCCGCCCGGAGGATGATCTGATGGGTTTAGCCTCAGGTCCGTGGGGGGTTGAGTACAGGCTGTTAGCTCTTTGTTCAGCCGCAGAGGTGTTGCATATCTGGGTGAAATATCCAGCCGGTACCGTGTTTATTAACGGGCTGGACAGGCCGGTGCTGTAGAACTCGGCTTTCACTCCTCCGGTGGACAAAACCTTCATTTTGTTCTGAGAGCAGGACAGTCCCACAGCCGGCCGAGCAGCTGCCGGAGAGACGCCTTTAGACATCCGCATCATTTTCCTGGGTAAACTGAATTTAACCGGATTGGTCAAGCGGAGGGAGAAGTTTGCTAGCAGCTAAAAGCACTAGAAGCTGTGTAGAAATGTCGCCTGAATAAACAAAATGCTGCTCCGCAAGCTCTACGTGATATTATATGTCTACAATACAAATATAATAACAAAGCACTGACCCATTTAGTTTAAATAGCCCAAACTCAATACAAAAGCATCTAATTCTGCTGTATTTCTGGTATTTTCTGGCCAAATAATGCAGCAGCCCTCTTGATGTTGTTATCCTTTGTCCGATAACAAAGTACACTTGTCTTTCAAGCTATCAAAAATATCTGCCCAATAAATAAATATCTACAATCATCCAACATTAAAAGTCCAGGCCAAAAAAGGCTTTAGGTTTCCTCTAAAAATAGGTCCGACCGTGAGATTTACGGCTTCCTCTGACTCCTTCTGATGCGGAACTATACCCGGTCTATGTCTCCTGTCCACCTCAGGGCTCCTCTCTCTCCATACAAGAGGACAAGAGCTGGGAAAGAACAGCTATTTTACCGCCAAACTTCGTCCCGCGAAATTTGGATCTCCCGCGGTTAGAGCTCGCCTCTGATTGGCTGACGGCACGTTCGGCTTGTCATATTTGCATAAAACAGTAGTACGCGCATCGGGCAGATCGTCTTAAAGGAGCAGTAACACAATTTCAGAACATAATGTTCTTTTATATCAGGCTGCAGATGGAAACAATGACCAATTCTTTCTTTCAGCATGAATGGATATATTCAAGAATTTATTTAAAGAGTTTTAATATTGTTGACGAACTTTTTCTGTTTTAATGGCTAAGATGAATAACATGTATCTTGTATTCAAGCCAATTCCATGAATGAAAACACTGAGTACTTTTTTAAAAATAACTTTAAATTGACTGTAAGTACTACTTAAGATTCAAGCACTTTCAAATATGATGAAAATATGAGCACTAGATGAAAATATTTGATGCATCCACAAAATTTGCTGTATAAACAAAGTTTGAAGCCTGTATCACATAATGGGGGTGGGAAACTGAAGACTTGAGTTGAACCTAAAGGCAAATGCTGCAAGTATTATGCTTAGAAATAAATATATACCAAGAAATTTATCAAAGATATTATATTTGGTCATTCATACAGATTTTAAGAGCCATTCTATTGTTATTAATGGTTCCTATACATTGAAAGTGTGGTCTTGCTCAAGGTGCTACTATGAATAGTTTGTAGATCATAATTGGATTTAGTCAGTACCACTCTTCCTTATTGGCTCAGAGGAGATATTGAAAGAAAACAACCCCTCCCCCATCAACAGCGACCAAACCCAAGCCATATGACTTGACCCCCATTGGCCAAGGCAAAGAAAACTCCAGACCCATAGCAAGCCTTTTGTCATGCCTTAATCTGAACTACAACTTAAACCTTGATATGTATATATCTCTGAATGCAGGATATGCTAATTGTGCCACTTCACATATTACCTAATGACTTTATACACAATATAAAGAAGGCTAGGGTTGTGCAGAAGTTGACACAGTTGTATGCTTGTTATTCTTGATTAGATAACTCTTGATTGTCTGTTGGATGAGATATGCTTTAAGGATCACATTAAAAGGATGTTAGACAGCAGATAAACTGACATATGTGTCGTCACATCTCCGCACAGCACAACCCTGATAAATCCCACC
Source organism: Cheilinus undulatus (assembly GCF_018320785.1). NCBI lineage: Eukaryota > Metazoa > Chordata > Actinopteri > Labriformes > Labridae > Cheilinus > Cheilinus undulatus. The sequence continues at coordinate 18,677,898 of NC_054882.1, forward strand.
CTTTTTTCTTCCTCTTTCACACATTACATAATGCTGTGTGCCAATAGTTATAAGGCATGCAAAACCAAATATCTGCAAATGACGGATGCCTAATTTCATATGACTTGATTTGCAAACTTTTAATAAATGTTAGAGTAACTTTCTTTTATGCATTTTCAAAATTGCTTATGTTGGAACTTGGACTTTAGCAAGTCATGGTGGTTTGAGACTGTACATAAGCTCTATACTGCAACCAAGCCACAATTCTAGGTGTTATTGCAGCAATATGCATATATTACTTTTATCATATTCAATATTATAAGTACAATAGATGCCATTTGTGGTCATCCATTGCTGCATCTACATTAAAAACAACATTAATTTTAAATGGAATTGAAAAAGCAAGCATATTGTGTTTTAAGTCATTGTAAGCAGGCCAAACCTGCCATAAAATGGCTGGGACACCTCCCCGTAGGGCCCATTCATTGCACATGCATAATCCAATGCATGCGTATTGGATCAGTAGCCTGATGATAGCCTCTTAGCTGACACCACTCCCCCCTTTTGGTGCACCAATGAGCTGTTTTGGGGTTCAAAGTTTCAAAGAAAGGTGCCTCAGTTTTTTTTTTTTTTGTTTGGTGCAGGGCATGGTATGACTTTGAAGTCTGGCATTACTGACTAAGTGATTTTGTTTAGTAGACTACAGTGGCCTGGAAGTGCAATTCATAATTGCAAAGTCTGAAACACTTTTACGAAACTGTAAACTAATTTACATAGTCTGATATGAAATAACACATTCTAAAACACTTTCAGCAAAAACACTTTTACATTTAATTGAAGAAAAATATATATTACATTTTAAATGGACATTTTAAAAAACAAACTCACAGAACATGAAACCCTTTAACATGAGCTGGGACAAATTTACAAGTTGTAGCACACTTTTACAACTTCTGAAACAAATTTACGAACAACGGTATCTTACAGAAAGAGAACATACCAAATGCCAGAAGTGACCCAAGTTTTAGGTTTTGTAAAAATATTTGAGACATTGTATCTTTGTATAAGACTGAGTAAATTTGTTTCCGGTTTTGTAAAAATGTTTCAGACTTTGCCATTTTTATTTGACTGAGTAAATTTGTTTCCGGTTTTGTAAAAGTGTTTCAGACTTTGCCATTTTTATTTGACTGAGTAAATTTGTTTCCGGTTTTGTAAAAATGTTTCAGACTTTGCCATTTTTATTTGACTGAGTAAATTTGTTTCCAGTTTTGTAAAAGTGTTTCAGACGTTGCCATTTTGTTTGACTGAGTAAATTTGTTTTGAAATTTGTAAAAGCGTTTCAGACTGTAACTTTTATTTGACTTTGTTAATTTGTTTCCAGTTTTGTAAAAGTGTTTCAGACGTTGCCATTTTTATTTGACTTTGTAAATTTGTTTTAAGTTTTTTTTTTTTTAATGTTTCAGACTTTGCCATTTTGTATTAGATATTGCAAATTTGTTTCAAGATTTGTGACAGTAGTTCAGACTTTAAAAACTTTGTATCTGACTATGTAAATGTGCTCCATGTTTTTTCAGGCATTATAATTTTGTATCCGACTTTGTGTAAATGTGTTTTGTTATCTGTTAAAGTATTTTGCTGATGTTGATTTGTTTTGTGAGATGTAAAAATGTTTTGGTTATAGTACATTTGTTCAAAACTTTGTAAATGTGTTCTGCACTTCCAGGCCATCATAGTAGACCCACCTACACTGTTAAAACAACCAGAAAAAAGCCATCCCATTTTAATAAAAGGGGGTTCAAATTTTGAAAAAAGATGGCTGACTTTTACTGAAGCATCAAGAAATCAAATGTGTATTTTTGTTGTATTGAGAATGGTGAGTATCCATGTTGAATATGGCAGCCTAACTCCACTGGATCCTGTTTTTGCAGACCTCCATAGGCCCCCCATACTGCTGGGCCCCAGAAAGTTTCCCTTTCACCCTGCTTATGCTGCTTACACGCACAGTCAGACAGATACGGGTAGGTCACATGAACATATATGTTGTTGACAGCTTTTGTTTGGCACATTCCAAAACATGGACAGGTCATAGATTCTCTGATTGAGAGATGCTTGTATCTCTATGTGACTGATGAGTTTCGATACTTTATAAGGCCTGGTATCTTTGGTTTCACTTGATTTTAAGTGACTGAAATAGATTTGTGTCAAGGTTCAAAGAAAAACAGTCTTTCCAGTGACCTACAAAGGTTCAGTTTGATGTCAAAAGCAACAAGCTTATCTTTTGTTTAAAATTCTCAGATTCCTAGAGTGCCAGGGGCCACAAGTTGTAACATCCTTACAGCTCCATCTTGTGGTGCCAACAGGGATCTGGACTTCACCAATGTTGTCTCAAGCTTTTATAGTCCAGCTGTTATTATCTGCAATTTGTACTATTTGTACTAATATGTACTATTTTTAGGGATACAGGCACCGATGTACTGGTTCAATATTTTTCTAAGATACTGTGTGATAGAAATGCAAATAAGATAACATAAGCATGCATCAATGGGCAAATCCATTTTCAAAAAACTTGGGGCACATTCGAACAGGATGCAATAATTTGCAAATCATAAACCCATTTTTTTATTCACAATAGAACATGAAAAACATATCAGATGTTAAAACTGAGACATTTTACCATCTCATGAATTTCATTAGCTTATTTTGAATTTGATGGCTGCAACACAAAACAAAAAGTAGGGACGGAGCATCAAAAGGGCAGAAAAGTAAGTGGCACTAATGAAAAACAACTAGAGGAGCATTTTGGAACCAATTAGATAAATTGGAAACAGGTCAGGAACATGACTGGGTATAAAAGTAGCATTTTAAAGAGGCAGGGCCTCTCAGAAGTAGAGATGGGTAGAGGTTCGCCAATCTGTGAAAAACTGCATCTAAAATTGTGGAATAATTTCAGAAAAATGTTCCTCAATATAAAATTGCAAAGACTTTGAATATCCCTCTGTCTAAAGTCCATAATATCATCAAAAGATTCAGAGAATCTGGAGAAATCTCTGTGAGCAAATGTTAAAGTCAAAGGTCAGTGTTGAATGCTTATGATCTTCAAAAAACAGGCTTGATTCTGTACTGGAAATCACTACATGGGCTCAGGAACACTTCCAGAAATCACTGTGTATCAACACAGTTGGCTGTGCCATCCACAAATGCAAGACAAAGCTGTATCATGCAAAGAAAAATCCACATGTGAACACCATCTAGAAACAGCCCTGTCCTCTCTGGGCCAAAGCTCATTTAAAAATGAATGCCGCAAAATGGACAACATATGCTTCCATCTAGGCAATGTTTCTTTTAGGGAATGCCTTGAATATTTCAGCAAGGCAATACTAAAATACATACAACATCCATCACAACAGCATGGCTTCACAGTAGAAGAGTCCAGGTGCTGAACTGGCCGGCCTGCAGTCCAGACCTTTCACCGGTAGAAAACAATTTGGAGCATCATAAATGAAAAATCCAGCAAAGAATACCCAAGACTGTTAAGCAGTTAGAATCCTACATCAGACAAAAATGCGACAACAGAAACTCCTCGTTTCCCAGATGTTATTAGACTGTTGTTAATAGAAGAGGGGATGCTACACAATGGTAAACATGACCCTGTCCCTACTTTTTTGGGATGTGTTGCTGCCATCAAATTCAAGATCATCTAATACTTTTCATGCAATGGCGAAGAGTCTCAGTTTGAACATCTGATATGTAGTTTATATTCAACTGTGACTTAAATATGGCTTAGAGACTTGCAAATCATTGCATCCGATCATCATTTACATTTAACACAGCACCCCAACTTTTTTGGAATTTGGGCTGCAGCCTAATGAAATAACCTAGGTACTATTTTGCTTTAATGTTCTGCCTTGTTGCCTTATTATCTATTACTCTGTATTTCAATCACTGCTAATTACATTATTGTTTCCCAGTTCAACACCCACTGTTTGTAACATTCATCAAGACGGTACATCTTCATTTGCATACTTTATGTGAGTTTTAACACAGATTAAAATAATAAAACCAGTCAAAAGCATCTGATAATTGCAAAGCTTAAATTACCCCCCCATCCCAAACTTCCGCTTAACAATGACTGAATAATAATCAATTTAAGTTTTATTGTCTCGATTTTACACAAAGGAAATTGAAATACAGTGAGCATACAAGTAAAAAAATGGATGAGTCCAAAAAATAAGTCAAAGAACTTTTTAAAACTGGACACAAGGATACAATATAGATACAATAGAATGATTAATGTTCCTTTATAGATGTGACATTGGTGAAAATGTGCAGTGTGTTTGTCTATACAGCTTATACAGTGTTAAAAATGTGTGTTTAAACAATACAACATAAAGTTTATACCTTGTAGCAGCAGCAAACATCTACAGCGTTGTTGCACAATTAGTGTGTAGCACAAATGGACTATTTCCTGTTCATCAGAATGGTGTTGTGAAAAAAAAAAGTGCTTTGGCTCTTGTTGTTGGTCTAGCTCTTTCATTTCTCCTGTAATGCATTTTGGTCCACATGAATGATTGAATAAAACCAGAAAAAAACCTAAAGGTCCAAGCAAGCATAACTGGCATAATGTTAGTCTTTGATGCAATAACCCATTTGCACCACTAGATGGAGTTGCAACCTCACTATTATCTGAAGGTGACACTTAAAGGAGCCATTTAAATCATGGGAGTCCAAACTTTTTTTTTTCACTGAAGGCTGCATACAGAAAAATATAAGGATGACAGGATCACTCACATATAAGCAAAAATATTTGTCCACACCTGTTAATTATTTCATTCAGGTGTTTCAATCAGACTTGTTGCCACAGGTCGATAAAATCAAGCCTCTAGCCATGCAGTCTCCATTAGCAGACATTTGTGATACTAAATGGGTGGTTAGAAGAGCTCAGAGACTTCAAATGTGGTACTGTGATGGATGCCACCTTTGCAATAAAACAATTTGTGAAATTTCATTCCTGCTGGATATTCCACAGTCAGCTATGATTGATGCTACAAGAAAGTGGAAGTGTTTAGGAACATCAGCACAAAAACTGTGTGGTGGGAGCTTAATGAATGGGTTTCCATGGCTGAGCAGCTGCATGTAAGTCTCACATCACCAAGTCCAATGCTAAGCATCGGATAAAGTGGTGCAGAGCACACCGACACTGGAATGTGGAGCAGTGGAAATGTGTTCTGTGCAGTGACAAATCATACTCTGTTTGGCAGTCAGATGGGCGAGTCTGGGTTTGGCGGATGCCAGGAGAACATTACCTGCCAAACTGCACTGTGCCAAGTGTGAATTTGGTGGAGGAGAGAAGACCAGTCTTAATGCTTCAGCATACCAAGACATTTTGGACAATACTATGCTTCCAACTTTGTGGCAAAAGTTTGGGGATGGCCCATTGCTATTCCAACTTGACTGTGCCCCAGAGCACAAAGCAAGGACTATAAAGACAAGGCTTGATGAGGAAGGAGAATGTCCTGAAGGAGAATGTCCGGCCATGAGTTTGTGACGTCAAGCTCAAGTGCACTTGTGTTATGCAGCAGGATGGAGATCCAAAATACACGTCCAAGTCCACCTCTCAATGGTTTACAAAACACAAAATGAAGGTTTTGGAGTGGCCTAGTCAAAGTCCAGACTAACTGATTGCGATACTGTAGCATGCAGGCCGTGCATGCTGGATAACCATCTAATGTGGCTGAATTGAAACAATTCTGCAAAGAAGATGGGGTCAATATTCCTCCACAGCTAAACGTTTACTTGCAGTTGTTGCTGCCAGGTTTAGGGTGCAATGACTTTTTCACATAGTGCCAGAAAGGTTTGGATGGCTTCCTCCCCTAATAAATGAAGTCCTCATTTAATTCACAGGTTATCTTTGTCTGATATGGAAATTTTTTGATGATCTGAAACATTTGAGTGACAAATATGCAAAAATTAAAGAAATCAGAAAGGGTGAAAATACATTTTCAAAGCACGTCTGTGCTGCCATTGCAAGCCTCTAATTCCAAACCGATCCACAAGGTGGAGTAGTTTTGTCAGCTTTTGGCACAAGCAAAGTACAGTAACATACTAGTATATTTCCTGATACCGAATAAACACAGGCCCTATCTTTCTTCCTCAGAAGAACATTTGTTGTCTCATATGTCAAGCTTGATCTAGTTCTCAATGGCAGGCCCATAATGGTCCTGAAATGACTTTCTGACCTGTGTTTTTAGCACAAATTGAGTAATGTTGGACTCTGAGGTATTTGAATGATCATAATCTTTGGTGTTTGATCATCTAACCTCTCTCTTTTTCATCATCGAGGAAATTCAGCTGCTTCAGCTGATGGTAAGTCATTCTTGGGAAAATCAGAAACCCTCGCAGGAAACTCCCTTCGTTTGATTTCCAACCACTCGACCTCAAGATTCATGTGAAAACATCCTGTTGTATCTGCATTTCATTGTCATCCAAAGTCAGAAAGTCAGGTCAGCATCGCCCTTCTGATTGAACAGATTGAACTCACTGTTTCACATAAAACCCACCATGAAGGCCAAACTGTTTCACGTGTTGGTTTATTTCATTACATAAGAACATACATACAAAGCAAACTTTATAATAAAGAGTTTATGAAACTCACAACACTTTGTCTGTAGAAATAACACAATCCCTACAAACTGTTAGAATTAACTCTAGTATAGAGTTCTGATTATACCTAAGGAAACCCAAACGCCCACTCAGGAAAGATACCAACATCACACCATACATACCCACAGCAGATATGTACACATTCACATGAAGTAACAGTCTCTGGATCTTTACAAATCGGACCAAAAGGGAGGGAAATAAATCAGTGAGATGATGTGGGACTTGGTGTGGAAAGGGGTCAGGCTGGGTGTGGAGTTCAAGCCACAAAAAGTCTGTTTGGAATGCAACATAGATATTAAAAATTAAGAAAATAGAAGCATAATGTACCAATAGTTCTACATCTACCAACAGGGGGGCCCCGTGCTTTCAGTTTCCAATCCTGGCTTCTGCTTTGGTGTGTTGATTTGTCTGTCCAGGAGCCAAAGAATGAGTCTCTGTTTTCTTGCTCATGCACTGCTGTTGATCCCCACTCATCTAGGAAACAGTCCACTTTTTTCTGTATTTTCTTTCTTTCTTTAAACCCTCCACTTCCCTCCCTCCTCTTCCTTCTTCTTCTTCTTCTCCTCCAAATACCTATCCCACCCTTTCTGCCCCTCTTGTCCTCTTGCCCGGAGTGAAGTGGAGACATGTGTTTCCCTGCACCTGCATGGAAGAGAAAGGAAGAAAAGTGAAGTCAGATCTCTCCCCCCTCTCTCTCACCCTCCCTACCTCCCTCCCTGCAGAGGAGAGCAGACAGACTGGCGCCTAGCATGGAACTTTCATTAACCCCAGGCAGATAGCAATGAATCCGCTACACATTCACTGAGCCTGTCTAATTGGTAGCCATGGCGAATGTGGAGGGGCAGGGAGACTTTCACATCAATGCCAACACTATTCTCCCTGGCATTTTACGTTTGAATTTTATTTGGAAAACTCAAAACACGCAAGTGTTGTTATTCTAAGAGAGTCGCCTCAGGGCAAGAAATTTCACAGTCATCTTGTGATTTTTTCGAAAAGAAAAAGAGAAAGAAAATCACTGTTATGATTAATACCTACCACAATCTGCAATTTCTTTTAGCCTAATGGCACAATCGTCCTTCTTCTTTGGAGAAGTTGCGCGTAAGATCTGCGGTCTGGATGAGATGGAGAAGGAGAAAAGTAGTTTAAAATGATGCTAACAAGGGGATTCTTGTTGCATAAAGCCTAATCAAGAGTCAGTGTTTTTATAGAAGCACATTCATGAGGACATTTTCTGTGGCAGCATCAATGAAGCTCCATGCATGTATGCAGAAATCAGATATTAGGCATGGCTTGCAAGTGCAATAAACTTTACGCATTGGCAGAAATAACACTCAGAATATATCACACAGTCTGTGCAGATTGAGTTAATGCCGTGGGTTAGTGCCAGTGTCTCCTGGAGCATCAGCCCTCACCTTTATTGACAAAACCATCTCCGGCGCCGCTACGTCCTCTGCCTCGAGCGCGATCTGCAGGTCGAAGATGTAGTCGATGACGTGCTGCAGGATCTCCACCTGGCTCACTGATTTGTTCTGAGGGATGCTGGGAACCAGCTCCTTCAGCTTAGAGTAACAGTCGTTCATGTCGCACAGGGCGCCCACCGGCTCCTCCAGACACAAGTGTTTATTCCGGCTGATGGTGAGACTCTGCTCCGAGATGCAGCACACCGCCTTGTAGCAGCTCCTCACCGAGCGGACGGGACTGATGGCTTTCATTATGACCGCAACAACAAACAAAACAAACTCTTGTCTTATGCTCGAGAGACGGTTCCCTGATTCTTCCTCGCCTCCTGACCGCTGTCCTGAAAAGCTACAGTGCCTTGACAGCGACGTACAGTTTGCTCTTTATACGCTGCACGCCCACCGCGCGCCTGCTGACGCCCCACTCTCACCGCACCGCACTCTGATTGGCCAGTGTAAGGAGCAAGCCCGTTCTGATTGTGGAAGGGTGGGAAAGAATGAGGAAATCAGGCTAGGATGCCTAAAGGGGTTTGTCAATCAATAAACTACCTGTTTTCAGGTGTTTGTTTGAAGGAGGTGATAAAAGCTGTCGAAGTTGCGCACGTGATATAAACGGGAATATTTGTAGTTTACAGCAGCTAACAAACTTTTTAAACTGTTATTATCTTGCTTTGCGTCAATAAATAGCATCTATTGAAGAAGATTTCAAATAATAGAATTACGCGTAAAAGCGCATGGCTCCAATTTCAGCTCATGTCCTTTTATGATTGCTAATAAATATCCATGAAGTTTGGGAACGATCTGTCTGACTGTTAAAGCACTCTGGGCGTCTACATATCATAAGACGCTTTTAAATGAGGATACTTTATGAGTTTGTGTGACAAATAGTGCCTAAAAATTAGATTTCAAATATAGAATGTTGACAAAAGAAATGTACATAATATAGGTAAAAGGTCAGGCTGATTTACATTAGTTACATAGAACTTTTTTTATTATTCTGATGACAGATCACTAGATATAGATCTATTGTCTGATTATTTAAGTTCTTTTAAAGTTCCATCACAGCTAGAATAGAATAAATCAATCCAAACTGGGAAAGAAAACTTAATCTGCCAAATCACTTACTGCTAAATCACAACTTCTACTGGGTGGAACACTTTTAAATGTAGGTTTATATTCTAACAATTCCAAATGTAGCTCCCGTCTTAGTTTACATCAAAGCACGTCCCGTTCTGCTCCTATTTGGGTCTTATTTTCCCCTTTTCTCACAATCCTGTTTTGTGGAGGAATGCAGGCCTGAGCCAGCTGTGTGTCCTATCCCGGCCCAGCTGTGTTGATCTAACGCGCCAGTCCCAGACATGCTGGCGCCAGCCTCCCGACGTCATCCATTCACCCCGACGCGCACTCCCCTCTTTGGCAGACGGCCCGCCCTCCCCCTGTCCGGCAGCCGGAGAGGGAGAGAGGCAGAGGCGCTCGGAGATCCGGTTGGCTGAGCAGGTCTGTCACTCAAGGAGCATGGATCCAAAGTTTCCCTCCTCTTGCTTTACTGGGAAGAATTTAGAGGAACAGTTTGCTGAAAACTCCACAGCTTTTGCATAGATATGTTAGATCATCATGTAATAGATCTTAAGATCTTAATCAAGGCCAAAATAAGTGTAAATCTGACATTATATGGAAAGGTAGTGAGGAAAAGTGGTTGCCTGGTGATTCGGGAGCTTATCTTATGTGACATTTGGAAGCTTTCTCGCCATCCTAACATGAAAGTTTACACTAATGATAACATCAGTCATGCTTAAAGTGTTATTACGTCACATAAAAAGAATAACTGCTGCTTGAATAAACCAAACAATCTCATGATAATGAGTATTCACAAGCAGTGTACATTCTTATCTCCATTCTGGACACATTCGTGCGTAAATGCGCACGATTCGAGCAATCCTCCCCACGCATCACGCAGAGGTTTAACAGATGTTCAAGTCACTGCCTTCCTCCAGTCATGGTAGTCATATACTCCCCCTTCTCATCCTCCCCACAGCCACTGACCCTGCATGACAAGTCACCGAGCAGCCTCACTTTTAGAGCAAAGCACAATATTGAACCGTGAGACAGGACTTCAGCCCGCTGCTATTTTAGAGATATATTGTGTGAGCGGTGCAGAGTATCCAAACAAGACTTTGACCTTAAATATATTTCCTAAATATGTCACAAGGAGGACAAATATTGCCTTGAACATCAGTGGTGGGAAAGCAACTGTTTTTAATATCTGACTGAACAAAGTCCTGGCTTATGAGAAGATTACGCGTTCAGGAGCCCTTTCTCCAATTGAAAATTCTGCTACTTTATTTGTTTTCATGAACTACAAGTCTATTTCTAGGGTTAAAAACTACCAGCAGTGTATTTTCCCTCCATGGCAGCGCTTGTCTGCAGAGTTCACAGTGCGTAAATCTGTGCGCAACACACACACAAACACACACAAACTCACTAGTGTGTCTGGGCAGGGATCAGGTGCTTGTCGGAAAGGCCCCGGACACAATCGGGTCTCTCTTTCAATGGATGGGAGAATTCCGAGCCTGGCGTCAGTGAGTCTGCCTCTCTCCCCGCCCTCCCTCTCTCCCTCACCCTCCCTCCCCGCTCCTCCTCCGTGCAGCTGGACGCAGACAATCAAGGCATCAACAATCGCCATGCATAATTAGCAGCCCCCCCTTCTTTCCCCCTCTCTACTTCTCTCAATTAAATCTCCATCTACCATATTATACTACACAGGAAGTAAAAAAATACTATCATTTAATAATAAGCCAAAACATCTGTTCCACTTCTGTGAGTGGATGCGCGTATTTCCGTACCTGCAGGCCACAAATCTCAGCCCTCCACTCTCAAAGCACCTTCACTGAACAGAATCAAAGTGTCTCTTTCAGTTGTGCTACAACAGCAGAGTGTAATGAGGGTCAATGTGTGAGAAGAGACAGGGTGAGCAGCATACTGCCATGTGGAGAGGCAGTGCTGAGGCCTTTCTATTCTCAAGTGCAGGCCCATCTTAGGGGGGGATAATTGAGTGGCAAAACTTAATTCTTTGTATCCCTTTTTTTATTTGTCTTGCAGGATTCCTCTGCTCCTCCTCTGCGTCCTTCATCAAAGACGCCACAGTCCTCTCCATGAGCTTTGAACGGCCTACAGATCCCAAGCTTTTGTCCCAAGTGACCCAGGCAGTGACATGACATTTTATGCACATTGTGGATTCGTACTGGTCACATGTTTTTTCGTGTTTGGGTCTCTTGTTCAAGTTTGTGCACAATGATCCTGCTTGATTTGTACATGAGAGGGTATGTAGTGTGTTAACAAAGAAACTCTCCCACACACTTCAGACTCTTAAAACATGGTCACTGTGGCTGTTAGGTGGCTTTGAAAACTCTGTACACCTACTGCTAATCACAAGATCTCAATACTAAAGTATTCTGTATCTTAATTTGCATGCCAGTGTTGATTTTGGCAGCTGTATTGATTTAGTCGTTAGATTAAAATACCTTTTAGTTTTAGTCACATTTTAGTCATTGTTATTCTCAAAAGATTAAGTCTAGTTTTACACCAACAGGGATTGTAATGGCATCATATTCAAATTCATGCATATTGATATGGAGTTGGCAGTTTCAGTTTCTGTGGGAATTTTATGCCCATTCATCATGTAGTGCATTTATAAGGTCAGGCACTGATGTTGGACTAGATCTCACAATCTCCATTCCAATTCATCCCAAAGATGCTCGATGGGCTTGAGGTTTGGGCTCTATGCATACCAGTCATTCTTCCACACTGAGCTAATCAAACCATGCTTGCTTTGTGCACAGGGGCACAGTCATGTTGGAATAGAAAAGGGCACTCGCCAAAATGTTGCCACAAAGTTGGAAGCATGGCATTGTCCAAAATGTCTTGGTATGCTGAAGCATTAAGACTGGCCTGCACTGAAGAAATACTGACATACCTGAATGCCCTCTACCCAGTGGCTGCTTGTGTTTTCACTGATCGTGTGCACAGTGGAGAAATATTGTGGATTTTGAATATCCAACAGTCCAGTTTAGTTTCATTTTAGTCTCCTCAAAAACGTAACTTTTCATCAGAGTTTTTATCACCAAAGACATATTTTTATGTAGTCCAGGGGCCTCAGGTCAACTAGAATCATGCAGAGATTATTCCCACACCATAAGACAGGACGTAAAAACCCTTTTCAGGCTGACTGATCTGTGAAACCACATCATAAAGACTCCCTCCTTGGTGAGACATTTTTCCAACAGTCACTGAAGAGGCATTTTTAATTTTTTACACCAGGGCTTTTATGCTTTTATTAGAGAGGAAAGACACTGGAAACTGGGTAGAGAGGAAGTGGGGAAGGACATGCAGGAAAGGAGCCACAGGCTGGGTTTGAACTTAAACTGCCTCTCCACATTGGCTGCTAAACTAACAGTGCCCCAAGACGATTCCTTTAAGGATAAAGCATCTGGAATTGATTGCCAATTTTTCAGGGTCTTTTTTTGTAGCCAGTGTTTCATGATAAATGACTTCCTTTTCTGTAATTTGCATGTTTTTTTAATCTTTCCTCCTATAACTTGAGGTGCAAGAGTGCAGTTGATTGTGAGAGAAGACTTCTTAGAGCAAATTACTAGCTGTACATCCATGCAGATGTCTTCCCTAATTGCCTTTACGTGGATCTGATGGATTGCATTTAGCTTGTTTTGCACTTCTGCTGTCCTGCAAAAGGCCACAGGAATGCAGACAGATAATGGTATTTATACTAAAACCAGAAATAGAACACTTCCAATGCTAAATTCTGGCTTGGTATGGCATTGTTTAAATTTTAAATAAACCTGGATTTTGACACCAAGGACGACTGGGGTCCCTGTATCCTCATTTGGCTTCTGAGTTTCCTCAGTGAGTACCACATCATTTCAGAGCTGAGTAAATGCTTCATTTCACCTTGACAGAAAGACTGATGGTAGTCAAAACTTGTTTATGCGATTCTTAGGAGAATGCACCCAAAAAACCTGGCATCAGTGAGTATCATCAGCCCATTGTGGGAACTCCGCTGTAGGGTTTTATCATGTTGTCAGGTGGCCCCGTCTCTGTCCTTGGGTGTGAATATTTCACCAGCCCATGAAGGAAGAAATGGAGGCCATACAAGAGTGCTGCAGGTGGGAATGGAGCCATAGAAGGCCATAAAGCCATCACACAGGGCAAAACAAGTTTATAGTAAGAACAGGCAGGTGGAGGAGCTGCCAGCTGGTGGTCACACTGCTGCTTTGTCGTTTTTATCACCCCTGATAGGAACGGGCAGTTTACTCCGCAGCCATCCAGTCAGGGTGAATCTGGCTTTTTGTGAGCATCGATTGAATGGCTATGGTTGTGGAGGAAAGGGTCTAATAATTCAGCTTATTTAGAGGGACATCACTGCATTCCTCAGTCTGTCAAGCAGTAAAACTCAGGAGGATTATTAACAGCCAATTGAATACTGACAGTGCAACTGCTGGAAGTTTCCACTGACTGACCATTAATGGAAGAACCACAAGTGCTTATCTCTCTTCTAAAACCATTCTTCTGTTTTAAAACTGCAAATAAACACCAGAATGAGTGTCTGCAGACCCAACAGAGACAAACTGTCTACATCTTTACAGCGCCAAAGTCTGAGTCTGATCCTCATCCAGTGTCACAATTTAGAGCTACATTCTGGGCCATTAAACCCAAATCATGACCTATGCAGCAACTAACAAATGACTACCAGATGATGACAATAACAATTACAAAATTACTGTTGTTTTGCATGGGATGTTTGTTGAAAGTAGACTTTAAACTCAGCTGAACATGAGTCTTGACCTAGTAATTACACGCTGTCTGGGTCCATACTTTATGAGAGCCCACACAGAGTAAAGCCAGTACATAAAATCATACAACAAGAGGGGTTTGAAACAATCTCTGCTCTTACATAGCTGCAGTATTCACTGGATAACTTCTAAACTGTGACTGAAAGTACAAACCCAATTCCAAAAAGCTCATTTTCTATTTGATGAGGGCTACACATCTCAAAAAAGTAGGGATGGGACAACAAAAGGCTGGAAGTATGTGGTACTAGTGAAAAAAATGCTGGATTTGGTTTGCAACTAAATGGGCAGTGTGTCTGTCTGTCTGTCTGTCTGTCTGTGTGGATTTGCACGCCACACCATTGCTCCAGTTGCCCTTGATGCCCCTCAAAAGACTTCTTGGGTGTACTGGTATGAATCTGGTGCCATCACAAAATTATAAATAAAAACAGATTGTTGCTCCAGTTTGCCTTGTCTCCATCCCTCCATCACTTTCCCTACATAACACACACTCTCACCCCACCACACTCTTGCGTCACTTTAATCACTTCACTTTAGATCTGACAGATTGAAAAAAGCAACGTGTTCAACTAAAAGAGGTTCCTTTTTCTATAGTGTTGTACACCTCACTGTCAGAGCAGAGGCGGTATAAACTGAGTCATCAATATCAGAAGCATTCAAGCTTCACGAGTGCTTCAAGCATGGCCAGCTTGGTATAAAAGGGGCATTTTTCAGATGCAGAGACTTTCAAAAGTAAAGTTGGGCAGATGTTCACCAATCTGTGAAAAACTGGATTTAATGTGCATCAATTTCAGAAAAAGGTTCCTCAACATTTTGTTGAGGTTTTAGAGCGACATATGCTCCCATCCAGGCAATGTCTCTTCAAGGGAAGGCCTTGCATATTTCAGCAAGATGATGCTAGCTAGAATCTTACATCAGAAAAGAATGGGACAACATTCTGCCCCCAAAACTCAGTCAACTGGTCTCGTCACTTCCCAGACGTTTACAGACTGTTGTCTTTTACCCATGGTAAAATGGGTCAGTGTCAACATCTGATTTTTATGTTCCATTGTAAATAAAATATGGCTCTATGAGCCTTCCGTTTTCTTAAATCACATTTTACATCGTGTCCCAACTTTTTTGGAACGGGGGTTCTACTACTGGAAGAAAAAAAATAGAATCCAGTAGGAAGCTTTTATCTGAGATGAGGAAAAAACAGGAAAAAATTAAATAAAAATAAACTCATCAGTTCTTTTGAACCAGTAAAAGTTGCACTGTTAAAAAAGTCGACAAGTCTCACAGGTTGGGTCATTAACCCGCTCCTCTTCATTTTCTTCCCAGACCCCACACAAGCCCAAGTTCATGCACAGGATTTTGCGAGAAGGCGAATGGGCTACAGGGGAGCAAGATTGAGAGATACTAACAGGAAATTTGTATGGATGATCAGGAAGCCGAGTCCAAAGAACAGAACAAACTGTGAGAACATGTGTGGAAAATGTCTGCAGGAGAGCACGAGTGACAGAAAAGAGAAGAGACTCTCAGATGGAGAAAGACGTTGTAGCTGTTGCTGCTGCAGGGGTTCAGCTGGTCAGGCTTCACAAAGACACACAGACGGAGGCCATAAGGTCCCTGGTGGGTATCTCTGCACCTGTGTGTGTGCCGAGGGTTTCTAGGTCAAGTGTGTCCCTGAAATCTAAGATGAGCAGCAGTGTTTCTCCTTCTGTCACTGGCATTGTGCTCCTCTAACACTTCTTCTCTCTTTATTCTTTTTACTGGCCCTCACAATAAAACCCCCACACATAAATGTTTATATGACCAACAGAGGACTATGTAGTTACACCAGCTGAATGAGGACCTTCTTATTAGTTCCTCCTCTAAAAAAAGCGATAAAACATGCGTTAGGTTGTCATACCGTGGTAGAAGTTCAGATGTTTTTAATTGGTTTAAAGCTCCTGGTACTTTTGCAAAGCAGACGGATTGGCCAGATTCCATGTCTGTGATTTAGCAGATCCATCTGGCAAAGCTCCAATCTAAACTTAAAATGGACTAACCAGCTTCATTTGAGAGGAAAGAGGTGGTAGCTACATGGAGGACGAGGGAGTTTAAGTCATACAGGAAGACGGTGAATACAATGGCTATTACCAGGTAATTTCTCAAAAATAAGGAGGAAATTTCCAATTAATAACCTGGGAAATAACCTTTAGCCTAACCCTAACCCCCTAAGCCTAACCATCATAATATTGTTGCAATTCTCTGTTCATTGGGGGGTATTTTACCAAAGAATAGAAAGTTTTCTGCATAAGTTGCTTAATCATTTCTAGATAATTTCTTTATTTTGGCCCAAGATATGTGGTCCAGTTCTGATAAAACTGCCAGTATGGCCACCAACAAGCTCTACCATTCATAAAATGACAACAGTGTCTTACTGCCGAGTTCAACTTGCTTATCAGAGCTGTGCATGCATACTACCTCATTTTGCTGTGTTGCTCTGGTTGGCCTGTAATGAATGTGGCGGCCAGAACTTTTTTTTTTTTTTTTAAGATTTATTTTTGGGCCTTTTCATGCCTTTATTAGATAGGGGAGGACAGTGGATAGACTCAGAAATAGGGAAGAGAGTGGGGAGAGACATGCGGTAAAGGGCCACAGGCTGGATTCAAACCCCGGCCACCTGGCATAACCAGCCTAAAAGTCCACACTGGAGCTTTAAAGGAAATGACCAAGAAGGAACTTGAAGACTTGTCTAAATGGTACTTCTGTATTTCAGCATTCAGAGGGCAGCATTCAGAAGAATGTAGGGCTGACTGGGCCACTTTGATATACCTCACTTTTAATGTGTTTAAGTTAGTAATACCAATTGAATGTAGCTTAAGATACGTTTTCCAGCCCATGTCAAGAGCTGACAAGACAAATGACTGATAATTGTCATGAATTTCATTTAGTTGATAAGATTTCAGGGGGATGCTGATGGCTCATCTTCACATTCAGGCTCCAAGCCAGAGAAAACTGCATGAAGATGCCAAACTTTAAAGAAGCGTTGGTGCTTGAAGATGATTAGAGCGATATGCTTTGGAAGTTGGACCTAAAGAGCATGATTTGTGATACTTTTAGCCCCTGTAATCTCTTTGTCTTTAGCTACCAGGACATTATGAATCAAGCTCTCAATATTTTGTACATGTGTTTAGCATTTATGCTGTCATCTCAACATGAAAAACCATGTTAGCAAATTATTCTTGTCAAAATGTTTGTTTGCAGAATGAACACAGCAGCACCATCTATTGCTTAAAAGAAGAAGTAAAATACAGTCAAACACAAGCTTCATGTTCTAATGTAGGCCATATTTCATCGTATTCTTAAAATTTGCTGTGGACAATGTGCCACATTTGGCCTCTTGGCCAAAGTTTGGACACCCCTGTTGCTGCTGTAAAACTCTGTGTACTTGCTCTTCAGCCTAATGAAATTTTACTAAGATGGCTGGCTTTGTTCAAACTGCTAGCATACACAGATGCATATACAATCCTGTCCCAGCATATGTGCATGCACAAATGGACATAGAAGCACACATGCATGAGCACTCTCTTGCCATCCCTCCTCTCCTCTCTCGTCTCCTCCTTGTGCCACTAATGAATTGAAACAGTGGGGACAGAGACATGATACACAGCTGATTCCCATCGCTCCCTCCCTCCCACACACACACATGCACTTACCCTTTCCTAATCTGGGTCAGTGGTGCCCCTCTTGGTCACCCCTGGCGGAGCCCTCCAGACGGAGGGGGCAGAGTGGGAGCAGAGAGGTCTGGACTCTGGGTGACCTGATTAAAAGCTCCTTCACAGACCACTGAGCTCCATAACCAATCAAACATACACATACACACATGCTGGCCTCACCACTGGATTGTCTCTCACTTCATCTGGCTGCCATACACTCCTCTATACTCTCTCATGTGCAACTTTAAGTCTTTTCTATGCCCCCCATACTTCCTCTCTTGCTCTGAAGTAGTTTTACCCTTGGTTTGCAATGTGCAAAGCATCATGGGATGGACAAAGTTTCTCAGGGAAAATGGTCAGTGCACCAGCTGGTCAGCTCAGCAGAGCCATGTTTTATTGGAGCGCCTCTTAATTAGGTCTTTATGTGTGAATCCATTAAAAACAGTCATATCACTAAAACTGCAGTAGTGTGTGTTTATCTCTTTTTGTGGGAGTTCATAAAATTCAAAAAGCTTGTAAAATGTTATCTATTTTATGTTAAAATGCTCTAGAATCTGTGTCAACCATTGTTTTCTGGGAATAAAAAATAAAGTAACATCACAATGAGTCACTCCAAAAGCAGAGAAGCACAACCAGGAAATGCTGTTATCGGTTCTGCAGTGTCTGGCCTGTGTGTATTGTTTTATGGACATTTCCTGCAAACATTCTCAGGCTGCTCTGTAATTTACTGAAAATATCCTTGCACCACTAAGTAAAGAAGCCGGCCAAAGTGGACGTTCAGAGGCACTCGAGTTTTCTAAAAATGTCACTTCCTGCGATTCCACAGAAATGACCAAAGGAGGAATAGGGTCTGCTGAAGTCAGTTCTCACAGACTGTAGAGACTGTAGTCCTCGGGGAAGGTGGCCCAGGTTTGAATCTGACTTTATCAATTATGTAAAATTTTATTTGGTTGCACCTGTCAATTATTGAATTCAGGTGTTTCAATCAGACCTGTTGCCACCGATCAGTAAAATCAAGCACCTAGCCATGCAGTTCTGAAGAGCTTGGTGACTTCAAGCGTGGCACTGTGATGGATTGTAGCATAGCAAACATTTTATCAGAGCTGGCGCACATTTCTTTATCAAAACAAGGAAAACAGCAAAAGCTTTCTTGGCAGAGATGTTTTTTTTCACTTCTCCTTACCCTCCTCAGTGCAAGTTTTATGCACCACCAGGCTCCACCACTGGAAAACAACAATGATGGTTTTCTGCCAGGCTTAGGTTACTACTCGGGATGTGCATGCTAACAACCTCCTTTTTGTCTTGCCACTCTGATTGGCCCGTAATGAATGTGACAGACAGAATGTTGGTCCATTCTGAGAATTTTTTGCCCTTCCCAAACACTTTGTATGGGACTTTTATCCAGATCAATGTGGAATATATCCATGCAGTGGTAATATGAAACAGTCTATCTAACATGCCAGGTTGTGGGGCTCTCACATTTTCAAACAGGCTAATCTTTAAAATACATGCAACTAATCTCAGATTAAATTTGCTTGATGTGAAAAAATATTCTCCATAGTTTGAGGGCCTGCATGCCTTGAAATTGTCCAGAAATTGCCCGGAGTGTCATGTGTGAAAGGGGCTACAGGAAGGGAATCCCATGCTCACAACTCTGCAGTTTTTTAGTGTTGGATTAGCTGTCAAAACTTTCACAATAATTGCACCAACTTGCCGTCTTTGGCAACTTCACAGAGCTATTTTCGGCTTTGGCAGCTGCTTCAACACCTACAACACTCAAAGTTCAGTTCTGGGCAGGAAGCTTTGTCATATCTTTTCACCATCTCTCTGTTTTTACTCTCTGAACATATTAGGTAACTCCACATCTGAGTTAAAATCTTTAAATGTGGCCAAGTTTGTACTTGCATAAATATACAGTACCTCTGGGGATAAAAAGGGAGTTAATATTCCTATTTCTGAAAATCTACTTCATAAAAGCAGAGGAGATAAAGACTTGCGTGGGTCAGGCTGATGACCTGAGTGCAGCGAGCTCAGATAAAGATGAACACTTCAAACAGCGCTGATAAGCTTCACAGTGAAGGACGCTGAGCAGCTCCTTTGGTCAAAACACCAGATAGGCCTCACAAAAGGTTGTGTACAGGAGGTGAGAACTACTTAAAAGTCGCTGTCTCTGCACTGTATTCAGAAAAAGAAGAAAGGAGAAGCCATTTTTCAAAATCAAAGTACTAAATGGCACATCACCTTCAGGGTTAAAACAGTTAACACTGGTGCTTTGTGACTGAATAAGCCTCAGCTTAATGTGACAGACAGGCTATGACAATGTTAGTGGTCAATCAAATGTGTGTTTGTGTGTTCATTCACATCACAGCAGCCCTATAATGACTGTTTAACAACCTGAGTAGGGCTCACCTGTGTCAACGCATTGACTAAGTTAATTATTGTCCTCCAGACGTCAGACAGAGAGATTACAGAGGACAAACTGGAGATTAGATTAAAAACTAGCTTTCTTAGATTTAAGCTCCATTCTTGTGTTTAAACTCCACAGATAAGCAAAAATAGTGGGTGCTGTTATTCATGCTCTTTAAGATAATGCTCACTTTTCTGTTCACACCAGATGTGTGCAAACCCCCCACCAACACACACACACACACACACACACACACACACACACACACACTTCTTGGAGAGGCAGATGATTCCTCCACTCCCCAACCAACAACACTCCAATGTTAGGCTAACCTCCTGGTGACTTTATCGCAGCATCTGGCAAACGTTAGGCTTCACCTGAACCCACCGTTTATGCTGTAATCTGAGCGCCGTTCTTACAGATGTGTCTTCAGATGTGTGCGATCATGTATGTTCTCGTGCATCTGTGTGCTCAACAACTCAGCTCGCAAGGCTTTGAAAAGGACAATCGCTCAGTTCAGGATGGGAACCAAAGAAGCCGGTGCAGGCGCAGCAGGGGAGCCCCTTTTCACTGCGTGCACAATAACCACGCAGCCCGAGAAAGCACGGTGCCTGGTTTGTCTGTGAACGCACAAGCAGTGACAGTGTGGTGCGCACGTGGTCGGGACGGGTCTATGTGTCCTTTTGTTATAGCATCCACTGATAAAAAACAGACAAGACCTGGGAGACAATAATACCACGCTCCCTGCACAGCTGGCATATTTTCTGAGAAGCTATTTCCTGAAAAAAATCTGACACGGGGAATAATGACGGCTTTGATTGGGCCCCAGTTAACGGGAGGCACTTCCTGTTCTTTTGTATTGGTTTCATTGTGAAGCGGTGGGGTGGGAGGGGGGTTTGAGGGAAACAGCTGCTGGAGATGACAGTCAAGAACATCCCTGTGACCCCCCTCCTACCCCACCCCACCCATGGACACACAAACACACAAAAACACTCACACATCACCTCTTCTGGTAAACCTGTATGTTTGGTTACAAGCTTATTCTCCAACTGTTGACCCAGTTAAATCCCCAGAAAACCACTAATATGAGTCATGACAGTTTTGAAATCTTTGTTCCCTTTGACCCTTAAAACACTGATGGCAAATCATCATGAGGGAGGGGTCATTCAGAAACCTCTTTCACAAATGAAATCCTAATAGTTTTCAGAAAAGTCTGTCTATGAAAAATTAAGATATGATATGAAGGTATAATAATGATAGTATATGATACATCACAAGAAAATACGATATGATGCAAAACAATATCACCTGATTTGATACAAGCATTAAGCCTGGCCTTCACTGAAGATTAGGGGCCTAGGCCAAACCCTGAAAAACAGCCCCATACTATTACCCCCCCTCCACCAAACTTTACAGGCACAACGCAGGCAAGCAAGAAACTTTCCTAATGTGAATAGTCACGCCCACAGAACACGTGTCACTGCTGATGTGTCGATATGCTTCACACCACTCCAGTCAATGCTTGGCATTGGACTTGGTGATGTGGTGACCCGGCCACGGAAACCCATCCCATTAACCTCCCGCTGCACAATTTATTTGCTTACATTAATGCCAGTGGAAGCTGGCAGAACTCTTCAGCTATGGAATCAGCAGCACATTGGTGACTTTTATGCAACATGTACCCTTGCAGTCATTGACCCTGCTCAGAGATTTTACGTGGTCTTCCGCTTCATGGCTGAGTTGCTGCTATTCCTAAACGCTTCCACTTTCTAATATCGCTTACAGTTGACTGTGGAATATCCAGCAGGGATAAAATTTCAGGAACCATCTTATCGCAAAGGTGGAATCCATCACAGTAGCATGCTTGAAATCACAGAGCTCTTCAGAACAACACATTTTGTATACATTTTTTACAAATGAAGACCTATTGCAAGATGCTTGATTTTATACACCTGTGGCGACGGGTCTGATTGAAACACCTGAAGTAAATAAGTAACAAGAGTGACCATAGTTTGATGAGTTCAATGTAGAGGAACTTGACTGGCCTGCACAGAGCCCTGATCTCATGGTCATGGCTAGGTGCCTGAATGAAATCAGCTTTCAGGCTGTATCAACATCTCAAAAATCAGTCAGTGAAACTGGTCATCTCAACCTTTTACTCCACACGTAAAAGAATATCTAGATCAGTGCGGCTCATTGTAGACAAGAGGAGGGATTATATTGTATTGTACTACAAGAAACCAGGGCCAGACTGGATTTTTAAGTAATTATGAGACTGTTTTTTAATCTGGTAGACAAAACAGATGGGTATGATTCATTTAAACTGCACCAATGACGCTACTTCCTTGTGTTCTTTTTTAAGTATGTGCCATGGCACACTGAATGTTGCAGCTTTAAGCTTGTATTGAGGTTGAAGTAAACTAAGCTAAGTAATAAACGTGTGAAAAGCTAAAGTATGTCTTGACAGTTTGGTTTGCACATTTCTCAGCAAAGTCTAACTTGTTATCTGTAAAAGGAAAGTCTGTGGTTCTTGAGTTAATTGCTGCAAAAGCAGATGTTCGCTGCTGTTAGTCCTCTTTATAAAGCATCACACACAACGCTGGTGTGTAATGGAATAATTAGAATTCTGACAACTTGTGCAGCAACCACAACTCACACACAAGCATTCAAATGCACATACACCCAGATGCTTTCTATCGGAGTTTTCCATTAGTGTTTCTGCAGAGATCACAGGTTGTTCTGTTTCCTGCTACACACAGGGTTTCGCCACAGAAGCTAACCAGTGTTCATGCTCTCTCTGCTCTGCATAGAAGCTGATCAGTGGAAAATCATCAGCAAAGCACACAGCAACCACAAACACAGATGCCTGAACACAAACACTGTTGCTCTTCTTGCACTGAATGGGAGAGTCCCTTCAGACAAAAAATGATAATCAAAAGATGATAATTTCCTCAAGCTGTCTGCCATCATTTTTCCTTTTGTTGTTGTCATTTTCATCTTTTATTAGCCTAGCTCATTTTTCATACCTTGTCTCTCTTATATTTCTTTCTCTTGTTGCACCTCTCCTGACAGAAGTACCAAAGAAGGCTGATGTGAGCTCCAGATGTTGCAGTAGACTGCCTGGAGACAGAGAGGGCAGAGGCCTCCCCTCTACCTCCTTCACCTCTCCTTTCTTTCCCTCTCTCTTCTGCCCTTATCTTACTTTAACCTGATCATTCAAACATCAGCAGGATCCTTTTGTTAAGTCATCTGCTTAGGCAGGCTGCACACCAGATAACTCTCAGATCTAAACTGCCTCTAAAAATGTTGGAGATCAGAGATCAGGACATTCAACTGATTTAAACATTATAATCTTGCAAACACACACAGGGTCTGCACACAATGATGCCTCAGCTCTAAGCAGACTCTGGTATGAGACCCCCTTACTGTGATACTCTGTCTGAGCAGTTTTATTCAGATCAAATGTATGATGCATAAGCACGCACATCTGAATCAAATCGCACATTTAGCATCCATGTGAACAGAGAAGTTTAAGTCTCCAATCTGAATACATTTGATCAGATTGGGAAAAAATTGCTTATGGACCACAGTTACTGAGCAGGAGAGAGAGCGAGAGAGCAAGAGGCAAAGCAAGTGAACGCTGCACACTTAATTGATAACAGCTGGCACTGATGTCCAAAATAAATAAATCTTGACGGGTTCATTTACTAATCTGTGATGCCAAAGTAAAGTGTATGTTCAGTCAAAGTTGTATAAACAATCCCTTGATCAGAATTATCATATTGAATAAAACTGGATTAAACTTCTGGTTAGGGTAAGGGTTAGGATACTAAAAGTTAAAAGTCAAAAACCTGACCTATACAAAATGATAAATAAAGCAGACTTCTAACAGTCTGCTTACAGGAAAAATGCTCGTCCTCCATGAAAACACTCTAACACCGCTAACGTAGCTAAGACTAAAGATAATGAAAAGAATGCTCTGGCTCTGAGACCAACATTGTTGTATGTGACCAGAGCACAGAATACAAAAAGTTAAATAACTATTGAACCATAAATTGTAGCTGCTTACTTTTATTCCCTCTCGAAACCTCCATTTCACAGTTCAAATGATGATTTCTAAGCCTTCAAAGCTTTAACAGAAGCTTTTGTAGCAAGTCTGGAACTTTGACAACTTTCTGGGACACTTAAAAATTAAATCCACACCAGCAACTCCGACACCGAACGCCTCTTAATCCATTTTTCTATAATTTTTGCAGCTAGCGGCTAATGCTATCAGCTTTGTCTGTTTGTACCCAACAATGCACTGTGACTGGGCTGTGACAACCAATGGCAGGCTGTTCTGTCGTCATATCATACTTTGTCAAACTGCGCATGTATATACTTGAAGAGAAGGCCAGAATAGCTCATGATGGAGAGAAAAAGAGATGGAGTGGCTGTGACGTGTCCCTCAGTGTCACTGCAGACAGGGAATGCTTTGAATTATGGCTCAAATAAAGCTAACACAAAGAAGCGCAAGGACTTTTTTGTGAATATGTGAATATTTTAAAGACTTTTCATCAAAGAATGATTTTTTTTTTTCATTTTTTGGCTCCTACAAGATGGGAGAATAGGTTTGTGCAAAAAAGTCTGGTCATTATTGTTTACTGTGTGTCACACATAAAAATATTCAAGTTTTATTTATACTCAGTTTTGTCTTTGCCTTTATAGTCATATAGCTTTTTAAAAATTGAAGTGACAATACTCCAGTGAAAATATTCTTAAATTTCTGAAAATTGAGAAAAAAATCTTTATTTCAAGTTAGCTCAATGACAGGCCCTTGTGTTATATGCCACCAGGCCAAATATTAGTCATAAAATTTTTTTTAAGCTTATAAAATTAAGCTTCAAAATCACAAAAAATTAGGCAGGGATATCTGCCTTAGAATGATTTGGGTGTATCAGTTGAATGACTAATGCCATGCCCACTCAGAAGAAATAAAATCCTCTTAAATTAAAAAAAACACTTCTGATCAGAGCGCAGCCGCTCTGTGCCAGAGCAGAGACAGAAGTTGGGGATTAAATTTACTGTTTTCTGGCACAAATATCTGTTATGATACTTTAAATGACCTGTAGGCCACTGTGGCTGATAGATTTGGTAAATTTACCTCACAATGAACAAAAACCTGTTAACTTGTTAGCTGTTAACTTTCACTGTAGGCATTGACATTGGCTAACAACAGACTGTACTGAAATGAACTGCTTGGTGATTTTATCACATTGTAGCATTTGGGGGACATGGTAATTCCCCATCAAGACTAGCAATGCCATGGGCTCAGATTTTTGCCCTGCCGCAATTAAATCAAATGAGGAAAGAGGTGAACAACTTTCAAATGGTCTAAATAAAAAATTCTCTCACGTATATGTCAGTATTTTCACATGCTTACAGCAACTTTATTCCAACATATCTAGTGTGATAAGATGCAAAGTTAGGATTTCACTTTACAGGGACTTTAAAGCCCAGGTTGTCCTGAAAGAAGGGAGGTGTAGAGCTGACTGTGCACCACAGGGTTGATGTTTTACAAATCTTTTTAAGACAATAAGCCCAGGCGAAACATAATGGTTTAAAATAGGCCTCAGAAGGTAAAGTACATGTATTTGAATCTGTGGGGTAATGGTCAGGAGGTCAAATACTTTTGTCCATTCATAAATATGGACTTGCTGTCATTTTTAAATCACTAAACAGAAATGTCTGCTAAATAAAAATTTAAAAAAATCCTGTTTTCAAACAGTTGGAAAAAAGACAATTTCTTAGAGTTTTGGGTTCATGTTTAAATTTTTTTTGGCCTAATTTCCCTCAGACTTTTTGAGACTTTGTCCAAGAAGCTTTCTAGGAAAATTTCTGTGTAAAGAAAATAATCACAGCGAGCAACTGTAACATGTCTAGATCCTAAGATTAAGATATTGAGAATATATCCAATAATAAAGAGCACTTATATAACAGCAAAACTGCCATCAAACTATTGGATCAGGATTTCAGGGCAGCCTGACTTAAACTTTTGGGACAGTTTCAGGTGTGAATGTGTGGAAAGGCTTCAATTTGGAGAAATTCATCAATATTTAAGTTTCTGTCATTATATAAGGCCTTATAGCTTGGGTCAGAGACTGTCTAGCCTCTAAAGATACTATCTCTCTCAGTATGTGAATATCCATCCATCACTGCAGACACAAAGTCACCTTCCTCACCTCTTATCCCATCTCTCCCCCTCCTCCTCCCCTCTTTCTGCTCTCGCTCGTCCAGCTCCCTCCTTCAACTGGCACTCTAGTGCTTCCTTCAAAGGACACATTGATCACCAGCGGACACAGATAGACATTTGAGATAACTAGTGCTTTTTCTGTGTGAGTGTGCAGAAGCAGCAGCAGGGGTCACACTGTGAAATTGGGCTGCATGCCGGGGCTAATTGCCCTCAAGGGTCACTAACATGGATCGTTGGCCATGCACGTTACTTAGCATATCTTAATCTGATAAGGTCTGTGTCTCTGTGTGTTAGAGGTAATTTGGTGTAAAAATAACAAACTGAACAACAATTAAGCTGTTAAGATGAATTTAGTGCTTTCAGGTGTTATTGATTTCAGGAGTTTAGTTATAAATTTGTTGCTTTAAAAAAACTCTTAACCTTCCCTTACATTTTAGAAGAAAAACACCCATAACTGCTCTGTTTCTATCAATAATGTTCTAATAATGTTCTGAATGTTCTATCAAAGGCCTTGAAAAGTTTTGAGAAGTGCTTGTCAAAGATATAGATGAAACATAAAAAATAAGAGGCTAGAGAGGCTCAAATAAAATGTCTCATCAACCTGAAGACTGCCCTCAGGCATCTTTTCCCTCCTTGGTGTCTTGGCTGTTTTTCTCATATCTAAACACCACAAATCCACTGTAACTCAATTTCATATACTTGTCAAACTCAAAATAGACCGTTTGCAGTTCCTCTATAGCCACATGAAGAAAACACGATCAACCAACGCCAAAACGCACGTCATTCACATGAGAGGTCATATTAGGTACTGATAGTGATCTGGCCCACTCTTCTCTACAGAATTGTTTTAATTGGGAGGGTTTTCCAGCATGAATGGCCCATTTAGGGTCATGCCACAACATCTCAATCAGATTTAAGTACAGACTTTGACTTGGCCACTCCAAAACCTTCTTTTTGTTAATTTTAAGCCGTTCTAAGGTGGACAGATGTAATGGGACGCACACCTTCCAAAGAGTTCAACTTTTGTCCTCATGCATGGACGCCATTTTTGCCCAGTCTCTTTCGTATTGTTGAACCATGAACACCGACCTTAACTGAGTTGAGTGAGGCCTGCAGGTCTTTACATGTTATTCTGGGTTCTTTATGTGAGCCGTCAATGCACTCTTGGAGTAATTTGTTTGGCTGGTCTCTCCTGGGAAAGTTCACAAATGTTCAATTTTCTCCATTTGTGGATAATGGCTCTTACTGGGGTTTGAGTCCAAGAGCCTTAGAAATGGCTGTGACCCTTTCTAGACTAATAGATGTCAATGACTTTGTTTCTTATCTGTTCTTGGATTTCTTTAGATGGCACCTTCATGTGTTGCTTTTTGAGATCTTTGAGTCTACTTCACTTTGTCAGACAGGTTCTATTTAAGAGATTCCTTGATTCAACAGGTCTGGCAAGGCTACAGAAACTGAGGTAAATAACTTTTTTACATTTTTTTTTTACATTAAAATGTGAAAAATATTAAAAAAAAAAAGAAAATGGGAGCAAATATCTTTTAGCACATTGTGCTGTATTATCTTTGAAATCGTACTATTGTAATTAATTATCTTTCAAAACTTGAATTCCTCACTTCAAACTTTGCTACAAACATAAGAATCTTCTGTAATTTACATTAGCTAGCAAAAATCACTACTAGTTAACAGAAGATTGAAGGAAGGGGTTAAGATAAAACCAAACCGTACTACATCAGAGAGGGTGCATTTAGTTCCTTAGGAACATAATTATTTATCTAAGAACAGTAGCATTGTAGTATATTATCTCTCAGAGAATGAATTTCTTTACTGTCATACATACAAACATAAAAATCTGCTGTAGCCTTTATGGTCTAACAGTAGCCACCATTAGCTAATGGTTGCAGGATTTTATGGTGAACTACAGTACATTGAACAATGATTTTTAGCTGCTTATGAACGTTGTGCTTGCCTCATTAGCTTCTGCCATCCTGTGTTAGTTTTAATTTTGTTAAATCTCTGTCATTTTGTTCCCACTTTAATCACACAATGAAGTTACTCTTGTTAGAATACACCTTACTTTTCTGAAGTTTGACAGCTGTTTTCTTATTTCGGTGCACACAATAGTAAACATCTTGTCACATACTTTATTTGATACTAGGTGCTTTCATTTGAAGTAAAACTTACCTTTTCTTTGTTCTGTTCATTGAGATCATGTGACAAAAGACCTGCTGACAGCCCAGTATGGCCTTTTTAAGCCCTGCCCACAGGAAGTAGAGGCTGCCAACAGTGGAGATTGGAGGAGGGGAACTAGAAGTCATGGTTTGCTTATTAAATTCTAATTTTTTGTTCTGGACTTTCTCTAAAATGAATCATGTCTTTGTAAATAGTTTTTTTTTTGAATCAGTTAATTTTGTTGGTTTCTGCTTAAATAGGTTACATGTTTAGTTTGTCACTTTAGGTCCCCCCTCTGTCTTAAGTTGGACTAGTCCGTTGTGTATTTAAAACCCCCTCTAGTGTCAAAATGATTATCAGGTGTGTTTAGGAATGCCTTAAATTTAAGCTCTTTCACTTAGTTACCTCATTTTGATTTTTGGGCCTTTTTTTGACGTTTTTCCATTACTTTCTGGTTAAAAAGTTAATTTCCATAATTTTGTTAATGACTTTGAAACTAATTTTAAATGACTTGCTGTGATCACTTATTATAGCCATGAATGGGTTTATAATGAGCAACAACTTTTATTTTTCTGCATCATAATTATTTCTTTAATTTTAAGATTTAAAGGGTTCTTGCACACAGGGTATTCGTGGCCAGAAATGGGCGCCATACATTAAGAGCAATAAAACAT
Organism: Cheilinus undulatus; assembly: GCF_018320785.1. Lineage (NCBI taxonomy): Eukaryota > Metazoa > Chordata > Actinopteri > Labriformes > Labridae > Cheilinus > Cheilinus undulatus. Next base: position 18,707,023 of record NC_054882.1, read on the forward strand.
ATACACTGAAAATTTCTTTTCCACTTTTTTGCATTAATTTTTTTTTAATCAAGATCTTTTCTGATCCTAAATAAACAATATGAATTGAATTTATGGAATTTAACCCTTTCAATGCCAGTGTAAGAAAAAGAAAAAACCCTGATTTCTGTCATGTAAAAAACACACAAAAAAGAAATATTTGTATATACTACATGCAAACTGGATTTCCTTGAAGCTGATTATCACAGACTTTGATGGGTTAATAATAAGCACCAAATTTAATTTTTCAGCACTATTATTATTTTAAAATGTAAGACTTTAATTACCTTTTATACTTTTCCCTTGTGGCAACAAATGGACTCCATACATAAGGGGCAATAAAACATACACACTGAAATTTTTAGAATCAAGATTCTCACTGACCATAAATAACAAAAATGAATTATTTTCAGGAAATTTAACCCTTAGATGCCAATTTAAGTGCAAAACCCCCAAACAAAAAGTTTTTTTTTAATGTTAAAAAAAAATTTATATACCAAATGCAAATCAGATTTCATTGAAGGGGATTATCACAGACTTGAATATGTTGATACTGAGCAACAATTTGGATCTCTTTGAATGATCCTTTTTTTTTTTTTTTTTTTTTTTACAATTTTAAGATTTTAATAAATTGTTTTCAACAGTGCCCTGATAAGACAAAAAAAAAAACAATCAAACAAACAAACAAACAAATAAACAAACAAACAAACAAAAAAAAAACAACAACAAAAAACCATTCAATTTCTTCTTATGCTAAATATGGAAAAATGGCTGACTTTCAGTGATGAACGGAAAAAAACAGGAAATTTGAATAAAATGCACTTTTTTTTACTGTGATTGCTGGGGGATCAAAAGTTGTGGGTATAATGCAGCATTTTTCATACAGAACAGCCTGAGTGTTACAAAAAGTGTCGAGCTTAATATTGACCTATTACACAATCTGATATCAACTGACCCCAAGATATATGTTATTAGAGTTAACACAGTCGACAACAACAACAACAACAACAACAACAACAAAAAGAAAAAGATGCAAAATGGCCTAAACCCTCTCTATTGGTTGAAGAAATGAACATTTATACAATAGCAAACATTCACTCTCATTACAATTTAAAGTCTAAGGTTTACGTAAAATAATATCAGCATAAAAAAAAGAAAAATGAACAATAGATTCAACTATTTTTGAAAATTATTTATTGTACTATCTTTTAAAAGTTGAATTCTTCTCACTTAATCACTCATACAAACACAAGAATTTGTTATATATGGAACATCTATAGAAAAAGCATATTAGTAGGTTTAGCAGTGGGCTGTTCATTGCTTATGAATGACATTTCATTTTTAACAGTATAAGCGTTCTGTCTTTAGCTTTCAAAAGTTGCTCACTCTTTCACACACAAACAATAATCTGTGGTAGAAAACTTAAAGATTCTTAAAAAAAAGGAAACCACCATCCTTAAAAAAATATCACTTCACAACTTAAAAATCCGGAGCTTTAATGTGACACTGTTTAAAGATTGCTTTTAAAAATACTTCTGTTGATGATAAAAAATAAAACTCTGCTGTCAAAGAATAAGATAATTTGTGTGGGAATAAATAAACTGAGTTGCTGCTTTGATGCTGACCCATGTTGTCCTACTTGGCTTCTTATCAGACGCTGATGGAGGGTCAGTGTTTGTATATATGTGTCTTCACCTTCAGACCTAATTGCCCTCTACTGCAGATACACAGATATTCTGTGACTCCTGTGCCCATCTGGAGCAAAAGCTGCAGAAAAGCAGGAGTGCTTAAAATGACTTTAAAAAAATCTGTTCTTGTAAGGGTGTGTGCTCTATACCCTCCTGCCCTCTTTTCCTCTACTGCAACTCTCTGTGGCTTGACCATTGACCTGGTCATTTGACCCCCATAGTGCTGACCGTTTCTTGGTCGTCCAGCTGTGAAATAGACTGCGTTATGTGTGTTTGTGTGTGTGTTAGGGGGAGAACATCTGTGCCTCTGCTACAAACCAGAGGATCTCTCTCTTCCCCTTTAAAAAAAATCCTGATAAACACGTCTGCATGTTCTCTCAGTGTTGGTGCTTTATGCGATCTCTGGCCGTTTTTATCTGATCTTTTTTCCTTTAAGCTTAAACCTATAAAGCTTTCTCTCTCTGCTCCTCTATCCCAATATCCCAGTTGTTCCCAGATTCCTTGCCCCCTCTGCAGAAAAACAGAGGAATTACACATTGGTATGAGCTGACACTACAGGAATAGATTTAAGAGTCTCAACAGACGACCACTTTTTTCTGACATATGTTAATCTGTTCAAATATTCAAGAGAAGTAATTTGATTTAACACAAGAAAATCTGAGACTACAGCAAAAATACTCTTGTCTTCTATTCATACGATTGAGTTTGAGTTAAAAGAACATTTTGGTCTTGTCATGCAAAACCTTTCTCCCTGTGAACTTGAGATTAAATACTTGCATGATAAATATAATTGGTCCCATTCCTCTTGGAAGGCTTTCGACAACATTTTGGAGTTTTTCTGTGGGAATTTGTGCCCATTCATTCTGCAGAGCATTTCTGAGGTCTGGCCTGGCTTGTATCTTTGCTCCAGTTAATCCAAAAGGTGTCTTTATAGTAGTGATGGGAATTTTGTCTGTTTTCAGTGATCTGGATCATTAGGCTCAGCAAGTAGAGCCAGATCTCTTGGCTCCCAAGCAGTTCTTCATCCGGGTATCAGGTTGGCTTCATTTGACCTGCCAAATTCAGTAATGTCATGGCATATGATGAATATTTGTGCTGGTATTTTACTCCAACTGTGAAATCTGCTCACTTGCTGGACTGTTCGACACAACTGATATAAAACATTAATGTCACACCAACAAGCATGAGACCTTAATGCATGGCCGAAAAAAATCATCCCTACTAATCAATCACATAACACACAGACACACACAAAATACAAGAAAATAATAATAGTAATGATGGTATAAAATGGCCCTCAAATGGATCCAGATCTTGGACAAGTTCGTTTACAAATTACCCATCATTACTTTATAGTCCTTACTTTGTGCACTGGTTCACAGTCATGTCTCTCATTCATTATCCACCACTCTTTTATATCTCTCCATTCCTCCATTCTTTCTCTCTTCCTGCTCTGCTGTGGACGTTCATTCTCCTAAGTACTAAACTAATCAGATTCTGCCAAAACCTGGTTGGACCAGTCATCATGCACCTGTCATATTTTAAATCTGCCATTCTCTCTTTCACAGTTAGCCTGTCCTTTCAGTGTAGTTGCCGCAACCCTCCTCCACCCCAGCCACCTCATCCAGTTTATCATTATCTAGTCCAGATCCTCACAGGTCTTCTGCTCATCCCTCAACAACACCACCACCAGCGTCTAGACTCCATGGGGGGGTATCCTATTCCTACCATTTGCCTCACTACCCCTTCAAGTTTGTAAAATAAATTACTGTTAAACTCACTTTTAGTCTCTCCTGGTTGAAATAAAGAAATGTGGTCCAGTTCTGATAAAACTGTCTCTATACTATATCTACACCTGAGCTAAACACTACACTGGCGGCAGCCATTGCCATCGGCTTCCAGTACAACGAAACCCCGCCCATTGCGACCACCCCGCTCTCCTCAAATGACGCTGATTGATCAGGTCTGTTTTCAGACCTGGAACAATCGTTTCAGATCGTGAGTTCAGATCAGAGTTGCAGGATGGATTTGCCTGATGACAGACACGGAGTCTGGCTAATCCATCTGCTGTGCAAGGTTACACGTTCACAACTCACTGAAATCAGCTCCATGGCCAACTTCTGACTCCCAACCAGCCAGATGAACACAACTAGTCTATACTTTTAGGATGAATTAAGAAGTAAAGGTTTGTTGTTGTAATCCTGACTGTTAATTAAAAGTTTTATGTGTCTTGGCATGCTCTGAATGGGCCTTTCACATTGCATTTGAGTGAAGTTTTGCGACTATTTATGCAAAAATTCACAAAATTGTGATCATGCATGCTCCTCTTGATCTTATTACATATGAAGAGCATTTAACAGACACTGAAATAGAATTAGTTTTATTCATGCACATAGAATGCAGAGTGGTCTTCTCTTTTCCAGAGAGATAATACAGGAAAAGGTGACTGTGAAAGACAAATATTTAAACTTGACCTGATCTTATTCGCAGCATATACACAGAGCTGATTTACTAGAGTGTTTACGAAAACTGTCAAACTTTAAGAAAAGAAACAGAGCCCTGATTTCCGCCGCATATGTCTCACACTGCTTCACAGATTTCTCCTTAAAAAAACATTTCTTATTAAAGAGTAACTTTTAAAGGGCAATTCCAGCAACTTTTTGCAGTTTAAGCCCTAGGCCTTCTGAACTACTGTGCCCATAAATTGTGTTCCTCTTTTCTCCGACATCTTTTTCCATCTAACCTCGTTGGGTCCCCGGTACAGCACACACAGGGCCCCTTTTCGTCTCCTCCCATCCCTCTCTCTTTCTCTCCTTCCTCTATCTCTCTCTTTCTCTGTCTCCCCCCTGCTAGGATCCCCACAGCTGCGCGGACCAGGTGCGTTCCACCCCAACACACACATACACGCACTGACACTCACACACACGCATACATATAAACACACACTCTCACACACACACCCTTACACCCGCCAACGGACGCAGCAGGAAATGCCTAATACCAGTTTTAGAATGATGCCACTATGCCAGCTTGACAGGGAGGCTGCAGGATCTGTCACCGCAGAGAGAGAAAGAAAGTGAGACTGAGACGAAGAGAAGTGTCTCGCAGCCGATTGGAGAAAAAGTGGAAACTGAAAGGATGAGCAGTTTCTTTAATTTACAACTTTACGTTCTAGTTGTAACTCCAGAAAGTTGACAAATTTCCTAATTAATGACCAGAATCTTCATGGCCTGTTTCACTCTGAGCGGTGGTCCTATTTCCAGCTCTACCAAATATATCCCACTACATCTCTCTCTCCAGGGATCATCCACTAAAAGGGATCTCTGTCTGTCTATGAGGCTGTGTGGGTATGCATGTGTGACTTTGTGTGTGGGTGGATGCACATGTGTTTTTATGAAAAAAAAAAAAAAGTACCAGTTATTTTGGTCTGTGGCTCACCACAGCTCACACTCTCCCCTGTCTTGTACTCATCTCACACGGCCCTGAGAGAAGGGGAGGAGGGGGAGAAGAGTGTGACAGACTGATGAGTGAATGAGAAAGACAAAGACCAGTATGTAAAAGAAGAAGAGGAAGATGGGGAGGAAGAAGGGTTAGAGTTTGAAGTAATATGGGAGATTTTAAAGGCTAAGACTAAAATCATACTGCAGCTGACACAAGGTGCTCCATTCATGATTTGTGTCATATTTCTCAAATACATGCAAAACAAGGGTTAGTTTGTAAGAGTTATTCCATAGGGCTGTCACAATAAAATGTTGTGAGCTTTAGTATATTTGTAGTTTGAAAAATAGGGTTGTTTCTGCAAAGTCACCATTGCATTTTTGCATTTCAGACAGTAAACAGGAGTTTGCCTGCAGTTTGTTAATGAATCAATTTCTTTCTCATGCACCTTTTATGCATACACAATATGGACAAAAGTATTCGGCTGCATGACCATTACACCGAAGAAGAATGGAATGATATTGTAATCAAATGCATGTACTTTAATATGGAGTTTGCCCCTCTTTTTGCAACTCTAAAAGTCTCCACTCTTCTTGGAATGCTTTCTACAAGATGTTAGAGAGTTTCTGTGGGAGTTTGTGCATGTTCACTCTGTGGAGAATTTATGAGGTCAGGCACTGATGTTGGACGAGTTCATCCCACAGGTGCTCGATGGGGTTGACTTCAGGGCCCTTTGCGGGCCGTCAAGTTCTTCTACATCAAACCATGTCTTTATAGTCCTTGCTTTGTGCCCTGGGGCACAGTCATGTTGGAATAGGAAAGGGTCTTCCCCAAACTGCTGCCACACAGTTGGAAGCATAACATTGTCCAGAATGCTTGGCAATGGACTTAATAATATGAGGTTTGCATGCAGCTGCTCAGCCATGGAAACCCATGCCAGTGAAAGTTCAGAACTCTTCAGCTATGTAATCAACAGAGTGTTGGCAACTTTTGTGCACGATTTGCTTTAGCAGTCGTTGACACCACTGTATGATTTTACATGGTCTTCAGCTTCGTGGTTGAGTTGCTGTTGTTCCTAAACGCTTCCACTTTCTAATAACATTGTTTACAGTTGACTGTGGCATATCCAGCAAGGAAGAAATTTCATACATCGTCTTAGTACAAAGGTGGCATCCATGCAGAAAACATTTTTTTTTTTTTAAATTAGATCAATTTTCAACTAATTCAGGATGTTATTGCTGTAACGTTTCACTTTCATGTTATTTATAATTTTAGAAATATTTAATATTTTGGAAAATGAAAATAAAATATAAATAAAGAAAGAAGTATTTAATATTTTGTGCAAAATTGGACCCATTAAAATAAAAGGGAAAAATCCTCAACATATACATGTTTCCACACTTTTGCAATCTCCTTGAAACCCTTACATTTCACACACTGACCTAAACACGCCATCTAAAATATTTCCAACATATTAGGCTTTTTCTGTGTGATCCAACATTTTAATATCATTTATAATTTTTGCACTGTCATTTTTCAAATCTGATCCAACCATTCAGCCCTTCAAACTATGTTACATTCATTTCAATGGTACTGAATTTTCAGACTTACACTGATCAAGCATTAGCTGTTTTTCCTCGATATATTTAACATATTTTATGGATTACTTTTTTTTGACATGGAAATAACAGTAAAGAGTTACGCTTATTCAGCATGCAGCATCACACTTTCTAAAGAAATAACTGTCTCTAGTTATACTGTGTTTTTCCTATACTTTGTAAAAACTGAAAATTATATTTCCCAAAAAGCAACAACACATGATGAACAAATCTTTGCCTGATCCATTTGTGACATCATCAAACTCACAGCCTTGCCTTGGATAAAGAAGGTCTAAAAAATCAAATATCCCCAAATGGACCTACACTTTACATTTATTCTAAACTTCAATATCTTATAGAAGAAGCCTTGGTACAGTTTTGGTGACTTATTGTGACATCAATTAAAAAAAATCAACCAAAACATTTTGGAGGAAATCCTGTTCTGTAATTTCCCCTGAGCTCTAATTTTCTCCGATAATAGCAATCCAGTCTGAACTGGCACCACTGTAATGGAATAGTCCATCACCCAGTTTGGGTTGCTGAACACGTGTCGTTGCCCCATCATTATGGAGAGTGTAGCAGATGTACTGTATCCTGCCTCAGTGCCCAGCACCAGCAGTACTCACATGTGAAGAAGAAACAATGCAGAGTAGCAGCCCACCAGCCAGCACGGCATCCTGATCCAGTTTGATGTCTCAATTTGTTGGGCAACAATTCATCAGCTGACATGCTGGCAACAGTGTGGATCCACAGCTGAGCCGACAGTGTTATCTTAATGAGAATGGATGTGTTGGATTTGTTGACTTTCTGTTGATCTGACTGTTAAACAAGCTTGCTCATTCAGTCAGAGATGAGTTTGCTTTTTTGCCCATTTATTTAGAAATCACATCACTGAAGTGTTTTTTTTTGCCCGTGGTTTCTGGGAAATTTCAGAGACATTGAATATTGAACATGACATAAACAGAAAGAGCAAATGATTCAACAGCACTCAGTGGGATGATGACAGTCCTGCCTTTAGATCAAATCTATGTGTAACTGGAGTCACAGATAGACAAATGAGTGGTGGTAAAGATCATACTGCAGATATTAAAGAGGACAAAGCTGCTTCATTATGGGCTTGATGACTGAATACAAGATGCATAATGAGTACTTCGTTCACTGTCAAATTACTTAGAGTGAATTTTTCTACCTTCTTGCAAGCATTATGGGATTGCTCACATTGTTAACCAGAAAGGTACTTTTTAACAGCTTTTCTCTTGTGTGAAATTCATCCCAGAAATAAAAACATTGGTTTTACTGTTTAGTAAATACATCTCATGGAGTGCAGTCATGGTTGCATCCATATATAGCATCATATTTCAAAAGCACAAACATTTTGTGCCTGTCACAGCAGCTCTCATCACCCTTGACAATGAAGAAAATGAAGGAACTGTTTAACATTTTTGATGTAAGTGAATAGGACCAATAGGGCCAAAGGGGAGAGCTTTCTGGGGCCCAGCCTAATTGGGGGGCCCATGAAAAATCATGGTCCATTGTAAAGTTAAGCTATTATAACCACGTTTTATTTTTAACCTGAATAACAACCACTCTTATCAAAGCAACAAAAAAATGAATTGAAGTTCATTTATTGTTGCTGTAGTACTAGCCTAATAGATATGTAAACCCCTTTTCTTAGAACCAAAATTCCCTTGTTTTTGCAAATGTTAACAGTGTGCATGGGAAAATTGAGAAAAATATTTAGATAGTAATGTCAGTCTTCAGAGCTCAGCCATAATGTGCGCAAATGTCTGGATGCCAGGAAAAAAGGGGAAAAAGGGGCCACAATGGATGGGGAATTGGTGGAAAGTGGTTAAAAAGTGACTGAAAGATGCAAAAATGGGTCAAGAGAGGCAAAAAGGGGAAAAATGGATGGGAAATTGGTGGAAAGTGGTTAAAAAGCAGCTTTAATGGGTTAAAAGAGGCAAAAATGGGTCAAGATTGGGGAAAAGGGGCTAAAAACTGGATGGGGAAAATGGTGAACTGTGGCTTAAAATGGGCTACAATGGGATAAAAGTGGAAAAATGTGGGAAAAATCTGAGAAAATGGGCAGAAACAGCGAAGAAAAAAGGGGTTAAAGAGTAGCGCCAATAAGCAATTTCAACATCAGAACCCATTAACAGCTTGCCAAACTTTTCAGCTTCAAAATAAAGTAACTGCTAGCGAGGACGCTAGCATCAATGCTACTGATACAGACACATGCAGTGATGTAATCAATAAATCACAACTGGGGCGGGCTCATTCACACAACTCTGTAGGCGGGCCTATCAGAAATGGTCATTTTTACCTCCGCCTAACATGTTGGTTAGTTTGTTTGTTAGCAACATAACTCAAAAAATTATGAATGGATTTTGATGGAATTTTCAGGAAATGACACAACTGGCAAGAAGGAAGGAAGAACTGGTTATATTTTGGGAATGATCTGGATCACCGTCTGGATCCAGGAATTTTTTTTAAAGGATTCTGTACTATGGGGAGATGGGGCTAATGGCAGAGGTCTGAGCTCTCTGAGTGTTTTTCTAGTTTGAATAACATTTCAGTCTGAAAATTGTACAAACTGCAGCTTTTAATAACACCAAACCTTTAGTGTTTTCAGCTGTAGAGAACGATCATGTCAGGGGTCAACCTGAAATAACTTTGAACCCACAGTCAGTTAGAAACCAGCAGCATGGCTTGAGAACAATCTGGTTGCATTTCATTGTGATGGAAACTTAGGAAGACATACATACATACTGGTACACGATCACACACCATGCTGACACCTCAGTGTGGCCACATTCTCACCTCAAACATTTCCATTCAGTGACAGTCAGGCCAGCGTTTCCACCAGCGGATGTTTTTTGAGGCCAGAGTTTCTTTGAAAAGACAGCAAGGGCCTCAGAAAGGCGAGAGAAACCTACTTCAGCTATTCTAGATCACATCCTTTTTTGTACAATACCTGAAGATTGACTTTTTAAAGAGATTCACAGCTGAAGTCTTTCTTTCTCTAAAGCAGTTTCCTGTTTGATTGTAGTACAAGGATCTGTTTAAAGAGCTGTACTGTTTTGCCTCTTTTCAAGTGATGAGCAAGACCACTTTGCTATGTAAAATAAAATAAAGAATATGCGTTGTAAAATACTCTTTCCTTGTGTGGAAGCAAGGTGCTAGATCTACACACAAAATCTGCACACACTCCAACAGGAAGAGTGTGGGTGTTTGGGAGCAGCTGCATGGAGAAGCATCAGACCCAGCTTCCTCCTGGTGCAGCCAGCAGCACCAACCCTCTCCCCTCTGCTCTGTTTTCTCTCCCTCTATCTACTCATTTCCTTCACATCTTTAGCATAGACGGGAAACATATGCAGTCAGACACAAACAATGCAGTCATCATATCATCACGTTATGCTGGATTTTCCCCTGAAAACTTCATTCAAAGAGATTCCATCTGCAGAATTGGCAGAGTTACACTGTTGGTGGCAGCTGTAAAGAAAATCTGTTCGGTGCATGTTGCAATGCAAAAAGTTAACATGTGTGTCCTGATTCTGTCCTGCTATCTCGTAATTGTATCGCATCAGCACATCACTGCTTGTAAAATGTTGCACAACACTTTCCTGTGCAGAGCTCTAATCAAGGGCTTGACAGTGGCGTAAAAAAGCCGACTCCTCTCACACCTGTGCACAGTGAGGCTCAGAAGAATCAGGGTGCAGATGGACAGAGCAGATTAAGCCAGAAAGTCAACAAATGAAAGAGATGTTTTGGAAATGTAACCGTTACATCTGCTGCTCAGCTGTAAAATGTCGTTCATCATTGCAGAATTATTTCTGTAGTGGTTTGATGATAAAAAACAGGGTATAAACTGTATGATATGATTACATAAATGCCTTTTGTTGAAGGTTTAGTCTAGATCAGAGGTTCTCAACATGGGGATGAGGACAGCCATGGGGGTTGAGAGACACTGAAAGGGGGTTGCCAGATGCCTTACAAAAACTAAGAATACTTTTAAAATGATTTCAAATGGTGTATTTTACCCATTTTTATGAAAATACATGCATGAAATTAGTTAAATATAAAATAAAAACAAGGTCATCTCATGAAATTTGTGCTGAACTCAAAGAAAATGTTTACAAATGTCTGTAAAAAGTCAGTATGCACACAGATTTGGCTGGGCCCCTGACAAATCTAGAGAATAGATTCTCCCCAGTAGTGATATATTGATGATATTATCCATGTATGTTTTATCAGTAGCATTGGTGTTAGCATCCTGGCTAACAGTTCCCTCATTTTGGAGCTGAAAAGTGTGTCAAACTATTTTTGGGTTCTGATATTGAAAGTGTTTATTGTGCCACATTTTAACCACTTTTCCTGCCCAACTTATCAACTGTATTTGCCATTTTTAATCAATTTTGCACAATTTGTACCCATATTTGCCATATTTTAAACCAATTTCTGCCACATTTTAATCCAATTTCACCACCTTTTCTGCCCAATTCTTCTAATTTTAAGTAATTTTTGTCACTTTTAAACCCTTTCTACCCCTTTTTCCGCCATGTTTTGTCCTAACCAATTCTTGCCACTTTCCCCCTGCTGTTACCCCTATTGACCCATTATTGTCATAATTCTGCCATTTTATACACCCATTTTGACCAGATTCCACAGTTTGTTTCAGCCATTTTGGCCAGTTTAACCCATTCTTGCCTGTTTTCCTACCTCAGTTAATCAATTTTTGCCCATTTAAACCAAATTTCCCCACTTTTAGTACAATTTCACAACCTTTTCTACCAATGTCTGTCACTTTCAAGCCAATATTACCCCTTTTTTTGCCCATTTTGCCACTTCAGTCAATTTCTGCTACTTTCAACATCTCATTTCACCATCTTTTTGGCCAATTTTGCCATTTTTAACCCTTTAAAGTCTGTTTTTGAGAAAAAGGATTTACATTTTTAAGATGGCTTTATACTACCGCACAGATTTAAAAAAAAAACATTTTTTGCTTTGATAGGAGTAGTTATCATTCAGGTAAAAAAAAATGAAATATTGATATCACAGCTTAACTTTACAGTGCACCATGATTTTGTTGACTCCATGGGCCCACAGTTTGGCTGGGCCCAGAGAGCTCTCCCCTTTACCCCCCCCCCCCCCCCCACCTTATGGACAGCCTTGTCTCCACATAACTACTCTTGAATGTGCATGGTTGTGTTAAACCACGTTCAGGTACAGTGGGGGTCCTGTTCTGTGGCATCTCTATTTTGGGGCTGAAAAGTCTGAGAACCCCTGATCTAGATCGAGGCTAGTGTAATATTCCTCTTATTGTGACAGCACAGGTGCAGGTGGCTTAGCATCTTTGTGTTTCACTTTCCTTTCCAGTGTTCTATTCTTACTCCCTGACACTATCACCCTCTCCATCCCAAGTAGAGTTCCTTTGTCTCCTTCTTCCCTTTAACCCCTCTCCTCAGCCTTGTTCTGTCAGCAGCACACCTCCAGTCAGTGGTTACTGCACTGAAGACACTCAGCAGTTATTTCTGTGCTTCCTGTGTGTGTCATGTGGTGCTAGCTCGAGCTAGCTAGCATGGCTGACAACACACAGGCTCCCAGGTGCAGAGCGAGTGTCACAGCGTGGGCTGTCAGCCAGAAAGCCAGTGGGCCGGTTAGCGAGCCAACTGGGCCCTGCAGCATGTGCTGCCCTCCATCCCCCCACCCTTAGCCCACTGCTATTCCCAGAGGAGAGGAGGAACAGGCTTGTGACATTTAAGCACATGACTTTACATGTGTGAGCATGCCTTTTTTAATTGTCAATGAGGGCTACTGTTGCACTGAACTAACCTGTTTGAGGGCACATTTGAGAAGCTTTACTGCATCCTCAGTATTATAATGTTCTTCTTTACTATGAAAAGGATTTTCTCTCCCACAGTTCAGGGTCAGGCCGCGCTAACGGAGAAGACCTCGAGTGAAACCAGCATGCAGGGGCACCAGGGTTCACCCGCTTCCCCCGACTCGCCCCCAGGCTGCAGATGCACCGACCCAGACAAGGCTGCACTTCTCTGGGCAGCACAGAGAGACTGCTGTGCTCCGGTTCCTGGAGCCCTGATGCTCTGATTGAGACCCTGCGCCCATGCAGGAACCAGAGGGAGGGGAAGGGAGAGCAAGGGAGGGGATGCAAACACATCTGGCATCTGCAAGAAAAAAAAATCCTGCATACAACTCTTACAACATCACAAGAGAAATGTACAGGCCATATAGAAAAGAGTGTTTTGATTTCTATTCGCACACCCCCACACATATTGAGCTACGAATGTGTGCCTGCTACCTCGACAATCTACAAAAGTAATGTGTGGAAGAAGACAAGATGGCAGAACAATTCCCCAGCTGGTAGGATGGCACCAGACTACCCCACTCTGCTGTTGTTCTATTTTTATGGCTTACCAAACAATGCCATGTTGGGAGGTCTAAAGAAACAAATTATTTAACAGCACTGCATTTAAAGAACTCTAACACTGATGTACACAGACAGTGCTGTATATGCCATACATAGGGGGAGATCTATTAAAACTGTCAGGGGGAAGACAAATGTAAAGCTGTGAAAGGAGGACACTAAAGAGAGCATATCAGAGTGCAAGAAATTTGTGTGGGTGCACGTCTCTGCAAGGTGTCTTTTTGGTGTGTTTGCTTCTTTTGCGTGGGCGATGCCTTTTGCATTAGGCGGCGGTACAGGACGGAGGTGGAGTTGGTGGTTGGGACGTGTGTTTATGTAAGTGTGTGTAGGTACATGTGTGGGTAAGCGTGCAGAGTACGCTTGATAAACAAGCAGCACCTCAGCCCACTCGTGAACCTATTCTTTTCCTTATGTTGGCTAGGGTTTCTATTAGAAGAGGAAAAAGTGGTCAAGAAGGAAAATAAACATATCGTGTTCTAAAGGCGTGTTAAATATTAAATGCAAATACCCGGTTTTGTCGCTATTCTCTTCAGGCTGACTGAGGATAGGCCAGAGAGAGGCATAGCAGTGAGCTGGAGCGGTACATGCTCTTTGTGGCCAGCTGTGGGGCCATTAAAGGCCCATCTGCAGACAATAGGCTCTGTCTGAAGGGCACACACAGCCTGGTTCCTGTCCTGCCCTGGTTCACTGTGTTTGTGTATGGATGCGTATATGAGAGTACCATGCCCCATTTTAATCTATTACAAAGGAACACACTGAAAACATACACTCACTCATGCATGCAGCTACTCCAAATGTCATTAAATGTGAAAGTATTTGTCATACTTGTAACTCACATCAATCTAAAGCTATACTAGTTATGCACTATAATGTATACCCATTATACCAGTAATGCTTAATATAATATAATATAATATAATATAATATAATATAATATAATATAATAGCTCCTTAACTTTTATATCACACATGCTTTTTCCTACTATTCCAATATTCCAATTCAATACCAGAATTTTCTGTATCTATATATGTGTTTTTATTTTTGACAGTGGCAATAAAAAGTATTCATCCCCTTGGATGTTTTTCCCTTTCACTGATTTTATAAATCAATCATGGTCAATAAAATTTGACTTTTTTGACCCAAAAAAAAAAAAAAAAATCTAATAATCTATAATAACTCTTTAAAGTCAAAGTGAAAAAAGATTTCTATAAAGGAATTTCAATTAGATAAAACTATGTAACGTAAAATAAGTGACAGCAAATATTCATCCCCTTCAAGTCAGTATAGATGCACCTTTGGCTGCAATCACAACACTGAGTCTGTGTGGATAGGTCTCAATCAAACATCTTGATACACAATTTTACTCTATTCTCCTTTGCAAAACTGCTCAAGTTCTGTGCACGTTGCAAGGGGATCAGGTCTGGGCTTTGACTCAGCCACTCCAGAACATTCCCCTTGCTGTCTGTAAACCATTTCTGTTCTGCCTTTGATGTATGCTTCGGGTCATTGTCTCGCTGGAAAATAAATCTCCTTCCATGCCTTAAATCTCTCGCAGACTGAATAAGATTTTCCGCTATTTTGCCCTTTCAGGGCTGTGCGAGAAGCATTCCCACAGCATGATGCTGCCACCACCATGCTTTACAGTGTGGATGGTGTGTTTGTGGTGATTTGTAGTAAACATAGCAAAAAGCACCATTTTGGCCTCATCATCAAAGAACTTTCTCCCACTTGACCACAGTTTCCCGCATGCATTTTGCTGAACTCCAGTCCAGATTTAATATGAGTTTTCTTCAACAGTGTTTTTCTCTTTGCCACTCTCCCATAAAGCATTTACTGCTGTTGTATACAGAGTCTCTCCCATCTTAGCTGTTGAAGCTTATAACTCCTTCAGAGTAGTCATAGGTGTCTTGGAAGTCTCTCTCACTAGTCTCCTTCTTGCAAGGTTACTCAGTTTGTGAGGACGGCCTGATCTAGGCAGATTTACCTTTGTGCCATATTCCTTCCATTTCTAGATGATGGATTTAACTGAACTCTGGAGGATGTTCAGTGCCCTGGATTTTGTTTTGTATCCATCCCCTCACTTATACTTTTCAATCAACTTTTCTCTGAGTGGCTTGGCGTGTTCTTTCGTCTTCATGGTGTTATAGTGGCCAGGCATACTGGATCGTCCAGACACAGGTTTATACTACAGTCACTTGAGACACATTTCACTAATTGTGAGACTACTGGCACCAATGGGCTGGACCTCTGTTGAATTAGGTCATCCACTTTAAAGGAGGTGAATATTTATGCAGTCACGTATTTAATATTACAGTTTTTTTTGGTTTAATTGACATTACTTTTTAGAAATCTGTTTTTTCTTTGACATTAAAGAGTTTTTAGTGATTTTTTTGGCCAAAAAAGCCAAATTATATTGACCATGATTGATTAATAAAATTAGTAATAGGGTAAAATATATAAAGGGATGAATACTTTTTATAGGCACTGTAAATATCTTGTTCCTCTTTACTGCACATGTAACTTCTAATCCTTATTGGACCATGTTTTTCACTATCTCATGGTCCCTTATTCTTTTATAAACTTTATTGTTTTTTACCACCTTCTTTGCCTTTTGTTGTGTTGCTGCAATGCCATATCAATAAATCAATAGTCTTATTTAAAGCATCAAACATTGATTTTTACTATATTTATTTGGCTCATAAAGTTATTTTGGCTTTCCAGCATAAAACTCAGACATGTTTTAGTTCACTGATGTGTCTCTTGAAGCCAGACGGATGGTGAAAAATCTGATTTCATATTGTGATTAGCTCCTTCCTGCTTTCCTCTCTTCAAACAGATCAGATCTCTTTATAAAAAGGTTATCTCCTCTTGCACATTTTTCAAAACACTACAGCATGCAAAAATAAAGGCAGGCGATGGAAAACAGCTAGCTGGCCCAACCACATACCACTCTACGTGGTTCGATCAAGCAAGCCACAGCTACACACACTCACAAACACACACACACGGCTGCTGCATGCAGACACATGCAAAAAATATCTACCCCAATACTAAAATAGGCCCTGAGAGGTTGCACCTGCACCT
This sequence comes from Cheilinus undulatus, assembly GCF_018320785.1. NCBI lineage: Eukaryota > Metazoa > Chordata > Actinopteri > Labriformes > Labridae > Cheilinus > Cheilinus undulatus. The sequence continues at coordinate 18,723,292 of NC_054882.1, forward strand.
GTGCCCTGGTCCACACCTACACACAGGTGTCAGGATGTGACACACACACAAAGACAGACAGAGGGAGAGATAGCAAAGAGGGAGGGGGAAAACGAGAGCGGGTTGAATCACACTACTGCGGTCGACCAAAAAGCTCTTTATCGGATATCATCTCATCTCAGTTTTCTGGAGCACAGTGATGAGTGTGATTTTTAGTTTTTAAATTGACTTTCAGGTAGATTTGTTCAATAACAATAAACACTGCAGCAGTTGTATATCTAGTGGCATGATTTATAACACAACTTTTTACACATAATAATGGTCTAGAGAGGAGTGTGAAAGGAAAGTGTGTATCATATTGCATACATGAGTGCCTCAAGTGTGTCATTTGGTAATAAATGAGTGGTCTGAGTGTGTCAGTGTTACAGTGACTCATACCTGTTAGTCCCACAGCGTCCCTTTTGTCAGACGGGGCAGCAACAGCGGCTCATCTTTAAAAATACACATGTAAGCACACAAGCAGAGGTATGAATTATCACACTGTAACATGTATACAAAATAAGAACAAGTGGCACAAAAGAAAATTTAAAAAGGTTTATTGAATATTTTTATGAGACTTTGGCAAGCAAGCAGAAAAAGGCAGTATCTTATACAATGAAATAATCCTTATCACCCTTTATCCCCACTAAATTAAAGTTTGCATAGATTCAAACTGGTACATTTGCTCTTCCCCGAGCTACTGATCATAAAAATATTCTGCATTTAAGAAAAATCCACCCCAGTCAAGTTGTGCCAAATATTAGGTTTCAAAAGGATGTAAAAATACTGATAGCATGTTGAGGCATTATAGAAACTCTCACCAAAAGGGCTGAACGTCAACAGTCTGCTTGGACTGCTTTATGTGAAGAAACATCACCCTCTTGTGGCAGTCATATGTCTCTGCAGTCCAAAACGCAATTCTTTGCACTGCTCTGACATGAGCAGATTTCTATGAATTCTGTTATCCCACTTAAAAAACAGTAAATTACATGATGATAAACAACAAAAGCGTCATTCATGCGGATGTTGTTATGTTGCAGTCTGACGCCACAGTTGAAAAAAAAAAAATCATCTTCATTCTCATTAATCTACATTCATAATGACAGTGAAAACAGCGTTCTAGAAATTTTACAGCAACACTTGAAATGGAACTCAGGTTCCACCTATTTTTTTGGATCTTTGCTGAGATGTTTCTTTACCTGGACTGGAGTTCACCTGTGCTAAATTAAATTGATAAGACATGATTTGGAGAGGCATGCACCTCTCTATAGAAGGCCTTACAGCTGACAATGCATAATAGAGCAAAACCAATGAGGTCAAAGGAACTGCCTGCACAGCTCAGATCATTGCAAGGCACAGATCTGAGGAAGGCTACAAAAACATTTCTGCTGCACTGAAGGCTCCCAAAAGCACAGTGGCCTCAAAAATTCTCCATTGGAAGAAGTTTGGTACAACCAGAACTCTTCCAAGAGCTGGTCGCTGGCTAAACTGAGCAATCAGGGAAGAAGGGCCTTAGAGAGATGACCAAGAACCTGATGGCCACTGAATGAGCTCCAGAGATCATGTGGTGAAATGGGACCAAGTTCCATGAGGACAACTAAATTTCAACTGTTGTTACAAAGGGTCTGAATACTTATGTCAATGTGATTTTTTTTTTCATTTTGTAAATTTGCAAGAGAATCTAACATTCTGTTTCACTTTGTTATGATGGGGCACTGGGTTTAGATTCATGAGACTGAAAATGAACTTAAATGATTGCAGGATCAAACTGCAACACAAAAAAATGAAAAAAGTGAAGGGAGTCTGAATACTTTCTGAATCCACTGCATTTGTAATCTGACTGATGCTATTTAAGCAGAGCCAAGTCAATAACCCTTTGGGATCACTCTGGACATTTTTGGCCCAAAATGTAAATTTTTCACTTTTTTTTTAGTAATAATTTTGCCTGTGTTGCTGCAAAATAGCACAATATTTTTTAGGGAGGTTGCTCTCTTGATAAATTTTGGGATTGCAAATTTTTAAGTCCATTTAGTTTGCTCTGTAAAATTCACAAAATTGTCCCAGAATGCTGATGCTAAATTACAACATAATTTTTTTTTCCAGTGAAATTTAAATAGCATTACTATGGTATATTTCATAGGAGTTTTACCACTGAATTCCATGCATAGGCTTATAGTAGAAAAACAGCACCATCTAGTTGTAGACACTAAAAATGACATGTTTCACTTTTTTCTTCTACAGGAATAACTGACATTAAAGAATGCACGGTTTTGTTCTGTGATGGCAGAGAGATTGAAAAAAGACAAACAGTTGTAATTGGAGTAAAGGGGACATATTCATCCATGAACGGCTTATTAGGGACTAAAGTTTTAAATGGGACATTGCAAAAAAAAAAAAATCCCCATGCACCAAAATCAGTTTTGAAGCTACTCTTTGGCACATTTAAGACTATGATTAGAAAAAAGAACCCAGCACCCTATCACATATTATACTTAAAATAACTCATTTTCTGCAAATATGTGTATTACTCGTAACAATTTTTTTTTGTGTAATTTTCATTTAAAACAGTGAAACCCATTATTCAAACTGGCATTTAAAGGGTTTCAATACTGAAAGTATTTGGTAGTTTTGATCATAACTGAAGTTAAATCAAAGATTTAAGCTGAAAAAAACTGAAAAATAATGATCTGTATTATTTTATAGCAGTTTTTGGAAGTGTACAGTTTTGTCTATGGATGGTTTATTAGGGAGCAAAATTTGAGACACTACACAAAAACAATAATGAATCAAAACTAGTTTTGTTGCCAGTCTTTTGAAATATAGTAGGTATTATTTATTAATATCCAGGACTTTGCTTAAAAAAAAAAAAAAAACAGCCATCTGACATTTGTCTTTTTGGTGATTTTTCCATAAAAAAACAAACATGAATTCTTGAAGTCAAACTAGCATTTAAAAGGTTAAAATCCCCCCAAATATTCAAATATTTGGTCGTTTAAGTCAGGACTGAAGTTGATGAAAAGAACTTATTTACTAAATGTGATCCAAAATTAATTAAAAAATGTTCAATTAATATGTTTCACAGTTGACATTTTTGTCCTAAATTGCTATAGGGAGTCAAGTTTGAATGATTTTGGAGGGTTACAAATTCTCTTTCCGTCTCTCGCAGAACACATCCCTCACAGCTCATCCTTTGCGGCAATCCTGGGACAAGAGATGCCAGTGCCTTTAAGACCACAGTAGCCTTTAGGATTCTTCTTGAGGTATTGCTGGTGATAGTCCTCGGCGTAGTAAAAATGCTGCCCCTCCAGGATCTCTGTAGTGATGGGTCCGTAGCCTTTGTTAGTCAGCTCCTGGGGAGAAAAACAAACATCCAGCTAAGTCAGGGGTGTCCAAACTATGGCCCAGGGGCCAAATGCGGCCTGCAGTCCACTTCTGATTGGCCTGCAGCAAATCTTATAAATAAAATGAAATATGGCTCACATTAGAACATGAAGCTTTTGCTTATGTGTATTGTACCTCTGAGTTTCAGCACAAAGTGGTGCTACTTGGCACAAGGTTGCTACATGCTAATTCTGTAAACAAATGTTTTGACAAGAAGAATTTAATGATGTGCTTTTTAATTTGTCACTAAACTAAGATGATACTTGAAACGGTAAACATATTGGCAACCAAAATTATAATGATATCTTAATTTATAATGGCCTGTTTGATTAAGGAAATAGCAGCACCAACAGTATTCCAGGGCAGGTTCTAGAGGTTGCCAGGGCCAACCAGGGCCCCTGAAATCTAGCTGGCCTCCCTAAAATCCTTAAACTGACTGGCCGTTTGCCTGGCCATCCACTAACAAGCAATATGAGCATATTCAATCAGAATATCTTTACCTATATTAGACTGGTTATAATAACTAATCTCTTCAAGGTGCTGTATATAAAAGTGACCCATTCTTATATATTTCTATATGTGGCCCTCAGTGGAAAACGTTTGGACACCCCTGATCTAAGAGTTCTTATGTCTGCCTTGGACATTCTTGTGAATAGATATCAACAGGATTTTCTTTGCAAACTGACTCAAAGATGAACTGATTAATTTAGGAGGTCATTGGTCAAGGTTGCTGGTCCTTATATCCATTCCTTGCTTGAAGTACAATATCTAAAGAATGGTTCAAGGGATTTTCTTCAAAATTTCAAGCAATATCCAACTTGATTCATGGAGTCCTTAGATTAAGGATGTCAGAGATCAAAGAAGAGGATTATTGGCCTCATGTTCATCCCTTGCTTGTGATCATAACATTTCAAGAATGCTTCAAGGGATGTTTTTCAACTTTTCATTAACTTCCAATCTTGCTTGTGGACAAAAAAATGTTTTGGGGTAGTCAAAGGTCAACAGTTAAGGTCACTGGGCCTCATGTTCAACCCTTGCTTGTTAAAGTCATAAAACCATAGCTTAAGAATCATGGGAACTTTCTTCAAACTCTGAAACAATGTCTGCTTAGACTCAAAAAGGAACCAATTAGATTTTGGAGGTCAAAGGCTGAGCTAACTGGTCTACATGTTCATCCCTTGCTCGGGAACAAGAATGCTTTGAGGGATTTTCTTCACTTTGCACCAATGTCTACTTCAACTAACTAATAAACTGGCTAGATTTTGGAGGTCATTTAGCCTCATATTCATCCCTTGCTTGTTAAAGTCATATCTTCTATGTATCTGTCTGTCCTGGTTTGAATGCAACAACGTCGCTCCACTTGTCCTGATGCCTATCAGAGGACTTCACTCGTGTACTTATTTGAAACTGGTGCCATAGAAAAATCATCCCGTTCCCCGTCCGCCATCAGGTGCCATCCCTTCCCCTGTATACTTGAACACTCCACCACAATGCCGAAGAGAAGATGGCCTTAGCCTTCAAACTTACACGTAAAGACAGAAACTGCATCAGTTTCATGACTTTTTCTCTATAACTGAGAGAAAAACTGAAAGAGCTGGAAAACAACTGGACTTTGTTGAAACATGCCCACAAGGAAACATATTTGGCACGCCTGGATGTGATATTACTGCCCCACGATCCCTGATTGAAGAAAGCTCTCTTTAAAGCACTATCCATGCTCATATTAATCAAGATAACACAGGAGATTTCTCACACCTTGGTATTAGAAATCCCAGTGTAATTGCTGTTATTTTTCAGTTGTAGTTGGTGATGCTATGTTAAATCTCCATGATAAAGTGCATGCTCTAAAACTTAAACTAAATAAGTCAAAAGGCAAAGATTTAATGCAAAAACGCACTTGTGTGCAGACACTGAGCCATTATGCAGTTTTTTGTAGAAAAACACCCCTTTCAATGCAAATTGGCCTTATTGCATTAAGCATCTAATGATGAGGATGGTAACAGCAAGGCATACATAGAGTTCAGATTAGCCTACTGTCTGTGAGAGCTGATGGAAGTGTGCTGCAGTTTTTATGGTGCACAAACTTTCCAGGGATCAGGAAACAATTCCAGCTATGTATGACTTTAAAATAACTGATGTGTAAGTAAGATTGATATACACTACTTTGACATTTACAATTACTGAGCCATAACCAGGAGTTAAATCAGCCTTAGGCTGTCAGCTTTTTTTCATCCATGTGTAGCACTATAATGCATAACAATGATGTGACTGTTGTGGTTGTTTTCTTAGAGTTTTCCTCCATTCAAGGAGGAAACTTTGTCAGGGTGATGCTTCACTGAACACGTAAAGATTACCATTCCTTTGAATTAATGCACTGACTGTTATTCTGAAAATTTAAAATGGATTGTCAAAATCCATGCAGGATTGGAAACACCTGTCGTGGGCAGAAGTGGATGGCACATGCTGCTTGAGTGGGCGGTAATGGTCAGAAATCCAGTAGGAGCAGACAGGATTGAGAAAGGAGTCTCGAGCAGGGCTCTAGTCTTCAGAATCAGGAACTTTCTTCAAACTTGGCACCTATGTCTGCTGAGACTTAAGAGGAACTGATTAGATTTTGGAGGTCAAACACTGAGGTCACCAGTCTTACTGTTCATCCCTTGCTCGTGGACAAGAATGCTTTAAAAGATTTTCTTTATTTTGCACAAATATCTACTTCAACTTACTGATAAACTGGCTAGATTTTGAAGGTTATTGGGCTTCATGTTCATCTATTATTTATAAATGTTTTTCCTATCATGCTACCACAGAAACTACCCAGGCATTTCTTCTTGTTCCACCACCACCACTGCTTCCCTGTCTGGCAGTTATATAACCACCAGGTGTAGTTCTAGTATTCAGAAGATGTGCTAAACAAGTTTAAAGAATTTGTACATTTAAGTTATTTCAAGCTGAATTTCTTCTGCATAATAATTCACTTGGCTACAAAAACGTCTAAATGCAGCATCCTTATGCGTTCAGATTCTGCTCCCACCAGCTCAGTCATGAAATACATTCAGCACTTCTTCCTCGTTCCTTCTGTAACTTTCTCAAAGCAAACAGGCCTCTTAAATGGTTGTTTTATTCTGCAGTGTATTGGATGTGAACTTTCGATACCTCTTGCTAATACAGTAAAGAGTTTGTGCTCGTCGGCGAGGAAGCAGGGTGACTGAGTGACAGAAGAAAGGAGCATCTTTTCCCTTTTTGTAGAGCAGCTTGCCTCTGTGGCTCTCTCTGTGGGACAAAGCATCAAAGGGTATCCGCTCTCTTTGAGAACTCCTTAAGACACTTTCATACTTACACTTTTAAAACACCTTGAGAAAAGGCTTCAAAGACACAAGGAAAAAAAAGCACAAAGGCACACATACACACTAAACACCTTTGACAAATATATCAAATAGCTTGTGCGCTGAGTGGTTTTCTCTATCTAATAATACAAGCACTCAGTCCCCTCAAGATCTGTGCTCCTGAGAGCTGACAAAACAACAAGTTCATGGTGCACTGGGACTGTCTGTGGGCAACAAGTAGCTTGCATGTAGCTCTGTACACCTTAGAACAGTATGGAGCTGTGCCTTACGGGGGCGTCAACTGGCAGAGTTCAGAAAACACCATGAAAACGATGCTAAATGTAGACAATTCTGGCCCAGCCTGTTCTGATCTGCTTCTATGTACGTCCTCTCTGTTTAATTTTATCATAGATGCTGGTGGAGGATTTAAGGTAGGAGGATTTCTTTTGAAGGTGATCAAATTTTATATCAACTGGTAGAATTGGTAGCGTGGTTACTTTATGAAAAGACGAGACAGAAAAATACCTAGGATGTTCACGAACAAATATCAAGGATGGATCTTGAGGCGCAGTCAGGGGGTGGAGGGTTTCTGATTCAGGGACCTCAAAAATTTCATCTCTGCATTTAGCTGATGATGTGGTTCTGTTGGCTTCCTAAGCTGGGGACCTCCAAGGCTATGGTAAAGGAACACAGTGGACTGTTCCCTCCAGTTGGGGAGTGAGTATCTGCCTAAGGTGGAGGAGTTCAAGTATCTCAGGCTATTGTTCATACATAAGGGTGAAAGGGAGCGTGGGATTTACAGGCAGATTACTGCAGCATCAGCAGTACTGTGGGTGTTGTGTCAGTCCGTTGTGGAGAAGAGGGAGCTGGGCCAGAAGGCAAAGTTTCCGTTTTACCAATTTACACACAGCTGTGGGATGACATCCCATTCTTCAACCAGCATTTGTGGCAAGTCAGCCAGTGTGGTTGTGTTGGTCACTCTGGCATAAACGCCCAAGCTGATCCCACAAAAATTCAATGGGGTTGAGGTCAAGACCGCTGGCAGGCCATTCAATCTTCTCCACTCCCAAACTCTGGAGGTAGTCTCTGATAAACCCTGCTCTGTGGGGGAGAGCATTATCATCTTGGAGGACAGAGCTTGGTCCCAGACTGTGGAGATATGGGACTGCCACTGATTGCAGAATGTCATCTCAGTATCTCTCAGCATTGAGATTGGCACCAGCGATGAAAAGCCTCATTTTTCCAATTAGGGAGATGCCGCCCCACATCATCACACTGCCTCCACCAAAAGATATTACTCTATCGGTGCAGCAATCAGCAATGACTTCTCTGTGTCTTCTCCTAACTTTGACCCTACCATCCAACTGCTGTAGGCGGAATCGGGACTCATCGGCAAACATAACGCTCCTCTACATGCTCCGGTGCATTTGTTCCTGACAGCAGTGCAAACAGGCCTGACACTGAAGGGCAGTCATGACAGCCCTATGAGACCAGAGATTGGCTGTGTGCAGTCCAAGACAACATACAGATCATAAGTGCTGACAGAGTGTCACAACAAGAGTCAATAGCAATAAAAACTGTTTGGCATTGGCAGAGAAAATATGGAAATTTCTTCATGGATAAAACCCACATGCTTAGCTCTGCTGCTCATCCCACAAATGCATGTTCCTTAAAAACATGGCACCATTAAAAAGAGAGATAAACAGGCTTTCCAGTGGTACAAAATTTATTGCTAAGAAGCATTGTTGCTACAAAAAAAAAAAAAAAAAAATCTGCCAAACACAAATTTCCTTACTGTTTGTGTTAAGTGTATTCAAAACAAACCCATAACTCAGGGTTACTTCAGTGATATATAACAGATCATTAAAAGAACTTGTAGGAGCTGTTTCTGGGGTTAAGAGTGTAGTATTTGTCTTGGTCCAGTCGAGGTGTCACCTTTGTACCGTGGGTCATTTCCAATAAAGGTAGAAACGTCTCTCAGAAGAAAGATGAGGAGCACCACTCAGGGTCTCACTGCAGCACAAGGCCAGAACACAGCAAGTGGGAACTGTACTTGTATTGGCGAAATGTTTGACCGTTCTAAAGCCAGTAACATTAAGGTAAGTGAGTCATCTATTAACCTGCCCATAGAGTCCCTTTAGTGGCTTTAGGATCAGAGCAGATTTTGTATTACAATACTTCTCCTCAAATGTTAACCACTTCAGCACTTACCTTCCATTCTGTCATTTCACCTACAGAAACGTTAGTGGTAAAGAAACCTTCTCTCACCTCAAAATACTTCTTATATCACCTCTCACAGAAGACAGGATCCAGCCCCCTCACAACAGGAAATTGCTACCCAAATTCTTCAAAATGTTCAACCACTTGGATGTATTCAATAAAAATGTCACAGTTGGACCATAAATGGTTATTAAAAACATGGAAAAAAGGAAACATATCTTTTAAAAGCACATCATTAAAGAAGGATGATTATACATCCATTTTATTTTACTCCATTTTTCCCAAGACGGCATGGACATTTCTTGAGTAATTGCCTTATTATCTTAAGAGAAACAGCTTTTTCTATCTAGGAAAAGGAAATCAATAAGTTGAAATCTTGGGAAAAAGACTGAAATACACTTCTAACCCCCCCCCAAAAAGTGCGGATGTTCTCATCTGACTTTTATACATCAAACTCTTTGCTGCATTTGTCTTTTTCCTGGCACACATTTGTGCTCAACTAGAAACATCTCGGCGACCCACTTTTTGGTCTCGACCTACCAGTTGGGACCACTGCTATAAAGACAGTTAACTTTACAGTGCACAAAAAAGAAAATTAACCTTTTTTTTTTTTTTAATTATATTTATTCATATCAGAAATATTTTTCCTAGCTTAACAACAGGTATGAAGGGTGATTTATAAATTTGCAAAGAGAGAGAGAGGCTCAGTAAAGTGGAACTGAGAGATTAGCCAGGAAGTAGACAGTCTGGTAGTGGTTTAATGCTTGGGGCTTCATTTAAAATGTTCAGGGCTCACGATGGGCCCCCTTGAGTGTATGACACCCTGGCCAACCACCTATACACTGTAAAACTGGACAAGTTGAACATACTCAAAATATTTGTTGAAATTTATGACAGGAATTTTTAACTAGTGGATATTAACTTCTGAGTGGACTCAAGTTTCTCTTGAATTTCCCTCTGGATTAATAGTCTGTCCGTCCATCCCTCCATCTATCTAAAACAACGTGTTAAAGTATTTTTCATCATTTTCGAATGCAATTTTCCCTCATTTTTACCACAGACTTTAATTTTTAACATGCATGTCAGTCACCGTAGGCCAACGTAAGGGACTACAAGTGAAAATAAGTGAAAAGTGCACACTGAATCTTCTCTTCCATCATGTTTGGTATACCATCCACAGTATACAATGGTTGCTCCCTACAGGTGGGATTTCCCTTACTGAGGCTATGACTTTATTCATGGTGCAAAAGTGTCCTATGCCATAAAGCATTCCAGGAAGACTCTGCAGATTAAGGAATGACTGTCAAAAAAATTGAGTGGAATAACAAATAAATACTTCAGTACTGTAAAACACTGATTCAGTACTGAAATGTTTCCTATCTATTCTGATAAACAAAACTGAAATAGTTGTTATGAACTTTAATGTTAATACAGCTTAATATTTGAAAAAAACTCAAAATGTTCAGTCTTTAGTTTTCCTTAGGATTAATACAATATGTATGTATGTATGTATGTATGTATGTATGTATGTATGTATGTATCTATCTATCTATCTATCCATCCATCCATCCATCCATCCATCCATCCATCCACCCATCCATCCATCCTACAATGAAAGACCAAACGTGCACTTTGACCAGAGGGAACACTTCCACAGAATTACTTCTCCTTGTCATGTTGAGGACGATCCCCACAGGCAGGACTTCTCTAACTGAGTCGGTAACTCACTCATGATGCAAAAGTGTCTAATGCCTTAAGGCATTCTGGGAAAACTCTACAGGTTAAGGGATGAGTGTCACATAATTTGAGTACAATGAAAAAAATACTTAGAGTAATGTTTACTTAAACCTAAAAATGTGTTCAATCAGCTCAGAAAAGTAGAGTTAACACAAGTTAACACAACTCTATTTTTAACCACCTTCTACTGCTCGGTCTTACAATGTACAAGATGGTACTCTTGCCAATTTTTAAGTTTGATTTGTGATTTAAATGTTTACGGTTGATATATCAGCAGATACTGATATTAAACTTTTTGAACTGATATCTGCTGATACCCGATGCTGATAACACTGTGCGTTTGCATGATGTGTAGAGTATAACATCTCTGCTGCAAAAAAGTAAACTGGTATTCTGAGTTCCGAGTTAAAGAAATATTGCACATTCTGCCATTAGAAAATTTCAGTTAAACATATTCTGATTTAATCTGAACTTGGATTATTTGCTCAGCCTTAGTGAGAATGCACGTTCACGCATAGGCACATGGTCTTGCAGCTGCACCAGGAAAGAGGAGACATTTAACTAGCCCAGAATCTATTTAGATGTCCATGCTGTGTGCAAAAGGGGATTTTTTTAAAAGGGCACTTTTTCTGCAGAGGGCAGAAACAAGAAACAGCAGCTGCTTTTATGTCTACAGGATGTGTGCGTGTGCCTGATTGCTAACCTTCCAACAGCTATTAACCAAAAGTTATTTTCATTTAACATTGATCCGTCTGTACAGTTTACTAAAGTACATACAGCTGTTTTCAAACACTCCATAAAAATTCATAAAAAAGTGAGAAATATTAATCATATTGTTCTTTGCAATTTAAAAGCTGTAAACTGATTTTAAAACATTTTAAAATCATTAATTACTATTAATTATCAACAATTTGAAGGATTATATATCATTTTTGTTTTCTTTGGAAAGTGTTTCTGTTGTAAAAACAGATTTTCCATTTAAAGCACCTGAATTGAAATTGAGACACATTCTAAAGAGGAAAGAGGAGGCTCGAACATATAAACCCACACAAATTTTTGCATTCACTGAAGAATGTAAAGCAGCTGATATTTGGCAACAAGATCCAGTTAATGCTCTGAGGTCAATTTTAAAAAGAGGAGGATGTTTATATGACAGTGGAACACCTATAATCTAATGTCAGTGAAGGGCAGGAGGGTAGGTTATAATCTTGTCCACATGGAGGCAGTGTGGTACCAGCTGTGTGTGTGTGTGCATATGTGCATGTGTGTGTGTGCTGGAGGTGATGCAGTGGAGTCAGTAAATCAAAGCTCTGCGCCCCACAGAGAGGCTGAGGCAGCAGCTGACCTCTAAGTCCTCAGTGGCTGCTGCTACAATGTGAGGGCTCTAATCTCCCTGCAGGAACGACCAAACATCCTCAAACTAAACAGCCCTCAACGCTCAACGCTGACCTCAACAAGCGTGGAAATATTTACCTCACAAATGCGTGCACTCTGACAGGAAGAGCCGGTTCTCTCAACCCTGCCTAGCATCCAGCAACACTGTGGTAAAGCGGCCGACATAAGCCGTGGACATCATGGCCTAATTAATCAGTCATCATCACCAAACCACTGTGTTAGCAAACGCTTCAGGGCAGAGGATGCTTCATGTGCGCAGAACAACATGTCCAAGAAAAGGTCTGCTATTCTGGGCAAACATACACCCCCTCCACAAGCACCACGCCGCACGCTCCACTCCCCCGCTCTCCATCCAGCCCTGTACAGCAGTCACAACACGGCGGCCATTTTAGATCTATAAATCAGAATGCATGGCGTCACGCCACTGTGTATAACCTTATGTGGCTTCACACTCGCTCTCTCTCTCTCACTGCAGCAGCAGCGTAGGAGGGTAAAAAGATGGAGGGGAGAATATATGAGAGAGATGTCCAGACATTCAAAATGTAAACATCTAGATGAGGTTGAGAAATGATGGGAGGCCATGTCATTTCTTTTCATGAAAATGTGCAAGACTCAATCTGGGGGTCACAAATACCCGACAACCTGGGCCTGGTGCAGGAGGGAACAAATAACACATCAGACATGTGGAATCAGCTCCTATTTCACGATGAACCGGCTCATAAAAAGGCAAAAAAAAAAAAACAAAAAAAAAACAGATTTTATGCTTGGGATGTGTAGTTTGGTTGAGATTAAGGTTAAAATGTAAAGGTTAAACGCAAAGGAAAGAATTCAGTGATCTTCGCGACACAAACATGCATGTGTGGTTCGTGTGTGTCAAGGGCTGAGCTCACTCAGCCCAGTCAGCCCTTCCTTTCTTCACGCCTGTCGGAAAGACTCCCCTGTCAAAGACATGGCTGAACGGGTGCATCTCTCTCTCTACCTCTCTGACTCTCTCTCTCTCCATGTTCCTCTCTCTCTCTATCTCTCTCTCTCTCCCATGTGAGCACAGACCACCGCTTCGTGCTACCAAGTCCTCCCCGCTCTCCAGCCAAGCGAAAGAGCCCCTCTCGCCATCGCCACCGCCAGAGAGACGGCCTCAGGACACAAATAGGACGTGACACCCCGAGAAAGGGTGGAGGTGGAGGTGGAGGAGGAAGATGCGGAGGAGGAGGAGGAGGAAAAAATGCACTCTCTTCTTACCCCACTGTCTTGTCTCTCTGTTGTTGTTATTCTTTTTCTTTTTTTTGGACTCAGAAGGCCCTCGGCTGCAGAGTGGTGGGGAAGAGACGCACGTTGACATAGAGTTTGTGACACCCGATGACTCATGGTGGAGACATTTGAAGAGGGATATGACCTCAATTCTGTGATTTATGTAATCATCCCTGAGTCCACTCCTGTGCTGTGACTGGTGTGCGTGGTCACCACTATTTACCATTTCACTGTCTACACTGCTCTGTTGTTTTATTAATGCCCTCATTTCTGACTGGATCTCTATTCAAATATGCTTTATAGACATTACCATAACAAAATACACTGGTTAGATGGGCTGTTTTACAAGGTGGACAATGTAAACCAAATGATGTAGACATGGTGGAGAAAGAGTTGTAGTATTTTACCTCATAAAAACTGAAAAAATTAGGCCCTAAATCCCTTGAATATAAATGCAAAATTCTTCTAACTCTGAAAACTTAGAATTATTTTAAACAAAGTGACAAATAAGGCAGTAATTAAAAGCAATGCATTTAGAAGGAATTCATTAGTTATGCAAATTTGATTTAATTCAAATATTTCTAAGGGATTTTTCATCTTTAATTAACAATGCAATGTTGCACATTAAATGCATAATGCATTGCATTATGTGCACACTGAATTTTTGGAGTTTTGATCTTTTACATGTGAATATGGCTGCAAAAATGTTGCAGAAAAAATCTAATGCAATGCAATGTTGCACATTTAAAATGTATCATGTATTGCATGATGTGCACTGGGCATTTTGTAAATATTGATCTTTTACTTGTGAATATGGCTGCAAAAAAATGGTGCTGAAAATATTAAATGAGAGTATAATAAAAAAACCTTTGCTTAATCCATTAAAGAATTTACATCACTATAATGCAAAATTACAAATGCATTTAATGCTTTGCCCAATATTACCAACTCATGATCTTATTTTAACATGCAAACCTACTAAAACGTTCACTCAAGAGCAGCGCACGAGCACAAAAAGCCCTTCAACATCTTAAAAATGTAAATACACCGCGAGTGCTGCAGAAGCTTGCCTTCTCTGTGGTACAGTGTTGGTAACAGAGAGACTGTAGCTTCAGCTGCAAACACATAAAATAGCCTGACATGATACTTATCGACTAGTCCGCGGCACCACGCTTGCCCTCAATGACCTCGGTGGGGTGGGGGGGGCGTCAGAGCGGGGAGTGATGGAGACGAGGACGAAGGAGGAAGACAGACAGCGAGATGGTGCAGAGACACGCATAGGGAAGGAGACTACAAAGAGAAAAAAAAAAATAAAATATAGTCTGAAACAAAAAAGGATGTGTTGCTTCTTGTTCCTTAGAGAGCCCAAAAAAATTGCTTTTATTTTTCATGTGTGAGCTAAAGGATTTGTACTCCCTCTGTGTATCTGTCCACACACAAGAGACCTTTCCTTTTTTTTTTTTTTTTTTTTTTACCCCTGCCCTGCTCTGTTGCTCTGTTTCTCAGTGCGGGGTCAGGCATCCATTTTAGCTGGGCTCTAATCTTCAGCAAGCGCTCCTACATTTTGTGAGCGAGGAAGCCAACACTCCTACATTCGGAGAGGAGAGAGGAGAGGATGCACTAGCTTCTGTCTCGCAGCGAGGCGGTGAACGCTCCAGCGTTTTTTATTTTATTTTTTTATTGTTGTTGTTTTTCTTTCCAGGGCAGACAACAAGTAGCTCGACATCTGAAGACAAAAAAGGAGGATCCTTCCGTTGCTGTTAAAAGTGAAAGTATTTAAAGATTTAAGCTGCTTGGAGGATTCCTGCAATTAAAGAAAAGTTATTTATGAAGAATTTATCTGTTTTATATGTCATATTTTACCCTGGTTGCATGAGAAAATAAAGAAAATCTTCCATGTAAAGCTGGGAAAAAGGCGGCTGAATCTGACTTTTGATGACTTTCCAAAAAAGGAGCATGAGCTCATGTGACACGCTGCGCTTCTTTTAACCACCCTTTAGGCTTCTCCTCCAGACTTATAGCCCCAAATGATCCCCCTGCATTTTTTCAACCATCATTTGAACCCCTGTGCACCCCCCCTTCCCCTAAATACTTCCCCCTTTTCAAGCTCATTAAGTTAGGATGCCTTATCAGAGGGCACAGTCACCCCTCCAAGGCCCTGCACACATGCATGTGCGCGTACACATGCAATATTCAAGCTGGCTTGCTAAAACCTATTGTTCATACATGCACCCGCTCTCCCTGATACACAAGTATGTAGAACCCCTGTTCTCACCCATCTCCTCCTAATCAACTCTTCCCATCCCTTCTCTCTCACCCTCTCCCCCACCCAGCTCTGGGGAGACAAATTTTTAGCAGAGAGGGAGGGATGGAGAGAAGGAAAGAGAGAGAGACGGGGGAGACAGAGGCAGAGAAAGAGATGCACTCCTCCTCTCTGCTCTGCTGCCACAGCGGCTTGGCTACAGAAGCCTTTGATGTTCTGCAAATTTCAAATTTCATTATAGAGAACCCCCTTCTCCTCTCTCTCCCCCCAACTCTCTCCTCCCCCCTCTCTGCTCTCGCGCTTAAACAAGCTTTTCTGCCTCCCCCCCAATGCTGAAGTTAAGAAACTGAAAGCCC
Organism: Cheilinus undulatus; assembly: GCF_018320785.1. NCBI lineage: Eukaryota > Metazoa > Chordata > Actinopteri > Labriformes > Labridae > Cheilinus > Cheilinus undulatus. Next base: position 18,739,233 of record NC_054882.1, read on the forward strand.
TGCAGAAGAGACTCTTGGTATGGGTTAATTATTCATCGGGCTGGGCGTGTATGTGCCAAATGTATGTCTCTGAGTGAGTGTGTGAGTCTGTGCGTACATGCGAGCGAGTGTTTGTGAGTCATGTGCTGGCAGTAGGGTGGAATCAGGATTTTGTGATGCCTGTCTTATCTCTGATCGTCTTAGATCGCCTCCACCCACTCTCTCGTGTCACTCTAACATGCACCCACTTCTCCTGATATAGAGTTTTTGGCCTTTTAGGATAAAATCACACACTCTAGCACACAACCTCACACGGCGAGCCCTTCCTCTGTTGAGATGCCATTTTCGAGCCTGGCGTTCTTGAGACTCAGCATCAATGCGGCAGAGGCAACCATTTCAGGGCAGGAAGCTGCCATTTTGGTTCAGAGCATGTCAGCTGCTTTGAGAAGAAGCGTGTCCCAGTGGCCCTCGGATGAAACTGGGGTGCCAGTGAAGTGGTTGACAGATTGGTGGTGTCAGCAGTGATGGGGGGGGGGGCTGAGGGCTGTTTCTCCAGTATATGAAGTCAAATGGGTGTGTTTTAAGACTCTGTGCTGTAAAGTGGGTTAAGGTTCTCGGCCTTTCCTTAGCAAGGAGGTGATACGATAATAACATTTTAACCCTTGGCTGTTTTCACAGATTAAGAGGATTATAGTGCAGTTTTTACATGTCTTACAGGCCTGCCATAGACATACTTTAATGTATTTAAATGTTAATCTACCCTCTAAGCCAATCAAAATGGATACTCTAGGACATTTAAGGATAGCTTCTACATTTAAGGATAGTTTCTCAAGACCTTTTAATCACTCCATTTGTGACATTTTACTTCCCGTTCCTACATACGGCATATACACAATATGGACACATATAACACCTGTTAATTATTGAATCCAGGTGTTTCAACCAGACCTGTTGCCACGGGTGTATAAAATCAAGCACCTAGCCGTGCAGTCTCCATGTGAAAATATTTGTGATACAAAATGTGTGGTTCTGAGGAGTTCAGTGACATCAAGCATGGCACTGTGATGGATGCAACCCTTGCAATAAGATGGTTCATAAAAATTTCATCCCTACTGGATATTCCAGTCAACTGTGGGTGATATTATTAGAAAGTTGAAGCATTTAGGAACAGCAGCAGCTCAGCCACAAAGCTAAAATCTCAGACCGGGGTCAACAACTGCAACTGAACTTCCACTGGCATTAATGTACAGGAGCAACAGGAGCTTCATGAATGGGTTTCTATGGCCAAGCAGCTGCATGCAAGCCTCACACCACCAAATCCAATGCAAAACATTCAATGGAGTGATGTAAAACACACCAACACTGGACTGTGCAGCTGTGGAAATGTGTTCTGTGGAGTGACAAATCATGCTTCTCTGTTTGGCAGTCAGGTGGGCAAGTCTGAGTTTGGCAGATGTTTGGAGAATGTTATCTGCCTGACTGACATTGTGCCAACTGTGAAGTTTGGTGGAGGAGGAATAATGGTATGAGACTGTTTTTCAGGTTTTGGGCTAGGCCCTTTATCTCCAGTGAGGGCCAATCTTAATGCTTCATCATACCAAAATACTCTGGACAATGATATACAGAGCTGCCTCTGGCCAAAGTGAGGCCCTATGCCGACACTGGTATGAAGTGTCCAGGAGAGGACAGGAGAGGTCTCACAAAAACAAGTGGATTTTCAGGAGATACATAAAGAAAAAGTTTCTGTGCAGAGAGAACCTTTGCATCAGTGAGCAAGAGACAGAGAGGCAGAGCTAGTGGACACAGCTCACTTACTTATCACGGATGGCACCAATCTCCAAAAATAGATATCTTAAGGGTTAATTTACTAATGTGTGATGCCTAAAGGCAGTTCATGTTTGGTCAACACTGTATACACAATACCTTTATCATACAAACACCAGCCAAATGTGCAGAGGAAATAAAGCTATTTATAGGGTAAAAACACACACATACTGAGGACTTTCTTTTACACCTAAAAGTGCATTTAGGTGCTTTCAGAGCTCTGCTTTGCAAGGTTATTATTCAATCATAGACGTTATTATCATATTATCTTGTTTGCCTAAAGGAGGAGTTCAAAGTCCACTGCATGAGTGTCGTCTACTGAAATGTAACCACAAACAACAACTACTACCATAATAAATCTTATAATAATACAGATTAAAATTATTGTGTTGAAGGTTAGATTATTTTATGTACTTGCAAACCCTGAACATTTAAACTTAACTTTTAAGTCTTGGTAAAGCATATGGAAACTTTTGTGAGTTTGCACAGTAGTCAGTTGGTGCTAAAACAATCCTGGTTTCAAAGTGGGGTTCATCCATTTCTGTGACTCTCTGGGGTCACTGTCAGTTGATTGCCTGTCAGTCACATCCCTCTGATCTGATTTCCCTCCTCTTCTTCCCTCCCTCCCTCCATTCACCACCTTCCTGGTCCCAGCTGCCACTCCTCTCTCACCTCTGACCCCAGCCCAAGGCCAAGGTTGGGGAGGTTGTTGCTGTGGCAACCCAGTAGCCCTACGGACCATGACTGCTGACCTCTGGGGGTCCCTAAGTAACCGTGCAATGATAATTTGCTCCCCTCTACCTCCTGCCAGCCTGTCCATGAATGCGATTTAGGGAGAGGAGAGATCAACGGACGGATGCATGGACTAATGGACAGACGGATGGATGAAGGAACAAAAGGGCGGCACGTGTGCCACTGACAGCTTTAGAAATGAGTTTTGCTGACCCCTTGACCTCTAGAGAGGGTCACCAACTGGATGTAGAGGGAGATCAACTTAACAGAGGTAGCTTTTCCTAACTAAACAGCATCAAACTCTGAGAGGTCACCACTCTAGAGACTGGCTTTGAATTGTTATTTAAATACCTGGTTCTGCTCAGCATAACGGCCAAAAAGCTACTTCGATTGATAACAAGGTGATACTTTGTTGTGCCAGTAACACTTCAAGACTGAGCAGCAAATATAAAGAAATATACAGGCACATTTTCAAAGGACGCTCTCCTGCGACTTCCTCACACATGGTTTGGTTAGTTGCAACACCAAGCTTGAGAAAAGCTGTAATGAAACCTTGTGATGTATGTGTTTGAGTGTGCGTATACCTGCTGGAAGGCCTCTTTACTCTTCAATGCAAGCTCCTGCTGAGCGGCGTTGGATGTGTAAATGGCAGAACGATACTGAGTACCCTGGTCAGCGTGCTGCCTCATACCTGCATAAAAAAAACACACAAAGAGGAAAAAAGATGCCCCACAAAAAGGCGTAAGTTCCACAATCACCACAGACACAATGTCATTTGCATGTAAAAGGTTTTCACAATTATGTCATCATCCTGCATCTTGAATTCATGAAGCCAAATGAATTCAGAGATCACAGAAGATTTTGGGGCTTTCATTAGGGAGGCCCGCGGTGTGTAGGTGTATGTGCTTGTGTAGGTGGATGCATTTCCTCCTTCTTCTTCTTTGTCATCTGTGCGACACTGTCGACATTTTCGTCAGCTTTACATCACTGTGTTTGGAAGAGGCCCAGGTCTGGAGTACCTTGATGAGGAGGCCAAACAACTGCCATCACTTCTCTGCTTTTCAGAGGCTACAACGCTGAGAGGATCTGGCATGCGTGGACCACAGCATGGCGGGAAACTGTCTGTCTATGTCTTTCTCTCTCACCCACTCAGGCTTTGTTTCTAATCTTTGCTGAAAAGCAACATTCATGTCTTCATTTATCTTTCCCAATCTCCATCTCTGGCCTTCTGTTATGGGCTGGGGCAACGGCTTGTGTGCTCTCCAAGGAGTACATCTTTGCCTTTTAGATATCAGACAGCAACATCGTTTGAACAACAGGCAGTAAGTGACTATTAGTCAAGGACTGTGGACTGAAATAAAGGGGAAAAGAGCAGCTATACCGGAGAGGCCGCTTTGCTTCTTTTAGGGTGCACTCAAACTGGGCCTTGTTGTCCCAACTCCAAGTCCCCTGCTGGCCAGCATTCTCAGTGAGCCTGAGCACAGTTACCTCTTTTACACAAGTCATCACATCATAACACAACACATGCAGGGCTTTGTTTACAAGAAGCCCAGTCAGAGTCAGCACAATGGAGACCAACACAGACTGCAACTTTACTCACTTTGTAGCTTATTTTCAGCCATATTGGTGAGATAATGCCTTCTTACAGCCTGCAATTGTTCCAAGTAGTTGTTGAGAGGAACAGTTGGAATGCTTATACAACCAAAATTCCCAAGAAGTTAGGGCACTGTGTAAAATTTTAATAAAAATAGTTTATAAAACATAAACGACTTTGAATATCCCACCATCTACAGTCTACAATACCAATCAAAAGATTCAGAGACTCTGGAGAAATTTCTGTGCACAAGGGACAAGGCCAAAGGCCAAAATTGAATGCCCGTGATGTTTGGGCCCTCAGCTGGCACTACATTTAAACAGGCATGATTCTGTCTGTCAACACAGTTGGCCGTGCCATCCACAAATGCAAGTTAAAGCTGTACCATACAAAGAAGGAGCCATATGTGAACATAATCCAGAAATGCTGCTGTCTTCTCTGGGCCAAAGCTCCTTTAAATGGACTGAGGCAAAATGTAAAACTGTTCTGTGGTCAGATGAATCAAAACTTGAAATTCTTTTTGGAAACCACGGATGCTGTGACCTGTGGACTAAAGAGGAGAGGAACCATCCAGGTTGCTATCAGTGCACACTTCAAATGCCTGTATCTCTGATGGTATGAGGTTGTATTATTGCCTGTGGGCAGCTTACACATCTAGAAAGGCACTATCAATGCTGAAAAGTGTAGAGGTTTTAAAGCAACATATGCTGCCATCCAGACAACATTTATTTTAGGGAAGGCTTCAATATTTTAGCAAGACAATACTAAACCACATACCACATCCATCACAACAGCATGGCTTCACAGTAGAAGAGTCCAGGTGCTGAACTGGCCTGCCTGCAGTCCAGACCTTTCATCAATAGAAAACATTTGGTGCATCAAAAGATGAATTCTGACGGAGAAGAATAAGGACATGTTGATTCTACATCAGGCAAGAATGGAACAAAATTCCTCTCCCAAATTCAAAGCAACTGGTCTCCTCCCACATTTACAGACACACAACAGTAAACATGGCCCTGTCCCTGCTTTTGTGAGATGTGTTGCTGCCATCAAATTCAAAATGAGCAAATATTTGAACATCTGATATGTTGTTTATGTTCTATGGCGAATAAATTATGGGTTAATGAGATTTTCAGATCGTTGCTTTTATTTACATCTTACACAGCGCCCCAGCTTTTTTGGAAATGGAGTTGTATTTAGAGTGCTGTATTTTTCCCCAATAAAATATGCATATTTGGCACTTTTAATATATTGATTGTGTTACCTGAGTGAGGACAACAATATGTTGCTGTATTGGTATTTGCCCCACTCCTAGTTTGGGTCGTAGGTTTGTGTGATGAAGTGTGTATAAACCAATCAGATGTTATGCCTGTTTTCCACACTTCCTTGTGAGTTAAGGTCATGTGAAAGCGTGCTGCCCGTCCAAGCTTTACAATGTTTCACATTTTGTCCAACCACATTATATTTAGTAGCATCTTGAATGTTGTTTTCTATTTATATTGTAGGAGAAAAATGATTTTCAATAAATATGCAGCTGGCACCGAAACAGGCGGGCACCCCCCCTGTCAGTGATCCGCATATCTTGTTCTCCTTAGATTAAATGTTACCTTACATCATAGAGTGTCACAACCCATCTTTGACACAGTCTGTTCAGATGTAATGGCTGTAAGTATTCATCTGGTCTTCATTCAAATCAGAGCAGACAAGCAGACGTCGGCCGCTCTCCGGCACACACTGAACGCCTCAGAGAATTTGCTTCACTGAAAATTTCATCAACAATATTAAATGCTTGAGTTGTTCAAATATGATTCTGGAAAAAAGGAGTGCTGTGCAGATTACCCTACTGAACAAAATGTGAGCTTCTGCTCAGTACAGAGCTTTTATAAAGTATATTTTAAATCACACAATGCATTTTATTTAGAGAAAATATTTTACTGCAGCCCTTATTTGGCTACTGGATTAAAATAGCCACAAAACAATCTAACTCTTTACGTTTCTCTCCATTGCCCATTTCAAAACATTTCCATCTCTATCTTCTATTGTCATCTCTAGATCTGTAGCTACAATATGAGCAAGATTTAGAGTCTAAGGTCATGCAAGTAGCTTTGCAGGCTGCAACTAAGCACAGGATTGGTACTGCATGCCAACATGCCATGAATAACTGTGCAAGTGTTTCAATGAGAAAGGTCTGATCCAACACTGCCCAACTGGATGGCAGAAACCAGCATAAAAGTAAGAACTAGTCTAGAGGTAATAAAAATACTCAGAAACTGCCAAAATGGAAAACAAGTTGCTTTAAATTGTTTGCGGGTATGCTGTGAAAGCATCATCACCAGACTTTGGCCCTGCTCGCCTGTGCTAAATGAGGTAATGCATTGTTCCATTTAGTTACAGATTAACCACATTATTTGATAACGTATAACCCTGCATAAGACCATGAAGGACCAAGAAGTCTTTGTGGACATACATATAAAGTGCTTAACAAATTTATTAGACCACCCTAACCCTAACCAAAGTAAGGTTTATGCCACAGCTGCCCTAAATTAACAGCATTGGTAATTACCAAAATCATTTTTTATGTTTCTGCAATGGTTAATACACCAATATGTAGAAATTCTTTCACCCAAATGATATTTTTAATGCTAAAATATAATTATTATTATTATCCATGAATTTTCAAATTTACTGATTTACAAAAAAACTGAAAAAATAGTAAAGCAATTTAATATTTCTTGATTAATATGTCAAATTACAGTTATTTACTTGCATTCTGAACAGAAAAAATAGTTTTAGTGGTTTAATGTTATGCTTGATTAATTTCTGACTTCTCAGAGAAGCCCAGTGAGCCAGCTCAAATTTGGGTGAATTCAGTTTGAAATCCCTCATTCCTGTTCAAAATGGTAAAACGTGGAGAGCTCACTAAAAATGAAAGAGTCTGCATTAAAGCACTTCATGATGCTGGATGGTCTCTGAGACAAATATGACAGGTGGTCTAATAAATTTGTTAAGCACTGTATATCGACAAAAGGATTCGGCCACCTGACTATAACACCAACAGGGACCGTAACGGCACTGAACTAAAATGCATGTACTTTAATAGGGAGTTGGCCCCCCTTTTGTAGCTTTACAGCCTCCACTCTACTTGGAAGGCCTTTAACACAATTCTAGAGTGTTTCTGTGGGAATTTGTGCCCATTCATTCTGTAGAGCATTTATGTGAGAAGGCCTGGCTTGCAATCTCCATTCCAACTCATCCCAAAGGTGCTTGATGGGATTGAGGCCAGGGCTCTGTACAGGCCATGTCTTTATAGTCCTTCCTTTGTGCACTGGGGTTCAGTCATGTTGCAATAGAAAAGGGTCTTCCCAAAACTGTTGCCACAAAGTTGTAAGCATAGCATTGTCCAAAACGTCTTGGTATGCTGGAGCATTAAGACTGGCCTTCACTGGAATAAGGGCACAGCCCCATACCATTATCCATCCTCCACCAAACTCCACAGTTAGCACAATGCAGTTAGGCAGGTAATGTTCTCCCAACATCTGCCAAACCCAGTCTCCTCTATCTGACTGCCAAAAAGAGAAGTGCAATTGTTCACTCCACAGAACACATTTCCACTGCTCCACAGTCCAGTGTTAGTGTGCTTTACACCACTCCATCCGACATTTGACATTAGATTTGGTGATGTGAGGAGCAGCTGCAGCTGCTCAGTCATAGAAACCTATTCAATGAAGCTCCTGCAGCACAGTTTTTGGGCTTACGTTAATGTCAGTAGAAGTTCAGAACTCTTCAGCAATGGTGACGTTTATGCACCATGCACCTTAGCAGTTGTTGACCCCACTCTGTAATTTTACGTGGTCTTCTGTTTTGCGGCTGAGTTGCTGTTGTTCCTAAATGCTTCCACTTTGTAATAAAATCACTTACAGCTGATTGTGGAATATCCAGCATGGATGAAATTTCTCAAAATGTCTTATTGCAAAGGTGGCATCCATCACAGTACTAACCTTGCAAAGCAGATGGATGCGCCCGTTTCCTTGTTTTTCACTGGCGAATCCATCCTGCAAAGCTCCAATCTGAACCGTTTGGGCTCGGTTAGAAAGTGACAGGACCAATCAGCGACAAGGGGCAGTACTTTCAGGCACGGCAGAGTCATGACGTAAACAAGCAGCAGCAAGAGCTGGTGCAGTTATGGAAGAAGAGATAAGCGTGGATGCTGCTAAAGCGCCAGTTTTATCAGAACTTGACGACATTTCTTTGTTAAAAGAAGAACAAAGAACAGCAGTGAGTTGTTTTCTTTTCAAAAACGACAAAAGTCAAGAAGTTACATGTCTACAGTCGCCATGTTGCGTTATTCCTCGGTAGCTGCGCACGCGCAGCTTGCTAGCGGCTACGTCACATGCTTTGTTGCTCTGATTGGCCCGTAGAGATGTGACAGACAGAACATTCACCCAGTCATACTCCAAGGATTTTTCAAAGCCTCTGCCTTTTTTTTTTAAAAACATTTCCTATTTAAGCTTTCCTAGATGGATGTGTGAAACAAATCCATCTAGCGCATCAGGTTATCACAGTACTACACTTGAAGTCACTGAGCTCTTCAGAACGACCCATTTTGTATCACTAATGTTTGCAAATGGAGACTGCATGACTAGGTGCTTGATTTTATACACCTGTGGCTACAGGTCTGATTGAAACCACTGGATTTAGTAATTAACAGGTGTGATGAAATACTTTTGTCCATATAGTGCATTTACAAAGGGGAAAGTCTATGTTGAGCTTGTGCTAAATGGTGAGAGTTGAAGATAATTCTTCAAGACTTTATCGTGAACCAAAGTGTTGACTGTTTTACCTTTGAAAGGCAGCATTGTCAAAACTGCAGGAGAACTGTATGACTGTCCTAATCTTACCCAGCTAAAACATTCATGATTTCCAAAGCCACTAACTTCATCTCATCTATTCTATATTTTAAATTCATGTCTCAATTTCATTTGCCTCTGCCTCTGCACCCATCTCTACCTTCGCCCTCTTTCTCCACATCTCTGCAGTGTTGGATGGAGGCCATCTTGCCCGCAGCACTGTTGTTCAGTGACGAGGTTAATGGTGGCCCCCTTCATCAAAGGCCACTGAGTCGCTCTGCCATTGGCTGCCCTGCGGAGCCTTTAGCCTGATTGGCTGACTGGAAGGGGTCTTGTAGCTTTGCTGCTCCCTGTGACCTTCCCTGCTGACCCCTGAGGTTCTGACCATCCCAAAAGCACACATACAAAAACACATAGGCCACTAATCTTAGGTATACATGTGCATTATCATACATGGGTGAAAAATACATATAAAACCCAGCATCATACATCATGGAGCTACTGCCTGGGCTGCTTTAATTTGATAAAAGCAACAGGGAAAGGTAGTCATTTAATATCTCATATATTAATTGAAGCAGACAAAAGCTTTTTTTATGAAAAAGGACTGCTTGGTGATATAGCATATTAGAGGAAAGTCAAGAGAAAACCCTGGAGTGGCGGAACAGCTTCCAACACAAAGACAATTAGGATTCATCACATCTTCAGAGATCCTTTCAGCATCTGAAGAGGAGTTACTCCCTTATCAAAATATGAACCCCATCCAAAACATCAGCGCTGCTTTTGACTATACTAAGTCCAAATCCATCCCAACAGCTTTTGGTCCTCAAAGAACTACAACAGCAACAAATACCACCCAAAAGAAGAAAAAAAAAAACTTAGATTCCCTCCCGCCTCCGTCGTCTCTCTCTTGCTCTCTCCATTTTTAACAGCCCCCTTCGTTATTTTCTCCATCCATCAAAGGCGGCAGTAATTATTAATGAGAGCCTCCCCGTTCTCTCTGCATTATGCATGAGAGCCTTGCCTCTGAAAGCACAGGGTAATGGGGGGTGGACAGAAAGGGGATGGGCTACGGGTCTCACACGTGCACTCACACATAGACACGCTGCCTTTTAGGGTCACTGACCTACGCCCACAGAGCCAAAAATATTAATTAATTGCTCCCCCTCTTAAATCAGATAATTTCTGCGGTGCCCCTTCAACACAAATGGAAGCAAAATCAGACAAAGTGGGAGGTGTGGTGGAGTAGCTGGAGTCTCAGAGGGAGCCTCTCCATGCACAAACCTGCACACACAAACATACATGCATTCACTTTTTTTGGCTTGTTGTGTTTAAACCCGCTGAGATTTCCTGCAAGTCTGTTAAATCTCTTCCAGTGTTTATCCTCGCACACAAAAAATGGCACCACTCAGCTTGTCCCTGCTGGCTGTCGGGGATAAAAGCTTTCTACTTCTGCTGCCTCTGACTTCACCTTCATTTCTTCCTTTTGCAAATAATGCTCATTCACCTTCTGTCATTGAATGCCTCCTTATTCCCCTCTTAATAATTTTCCTTTTTACCTACTTCTATTTCTTGTTCCTTCAGGCCATGGATGCCATGGAAGTGGTCGAAGCATGTTAAATGGATGGGTGGAGATGTACAAAGAATGTCCAGACTTTGGTTTGAGTTATAGCCCAAAAAGAAATAAAACAGAATGAAGTAGGATTGTCATAAAACCAGAACATAATACTGGAAAAGATTTAATTATATTCAATGGGGTGGCCATCCCGCACTGCTTCATTCTGTACACTGATTTTTTTGTGTTCTGCTCTTAGTAGTACGTTGTCTGAAGATAATACGACTCACCTTTTTTAATATTTCACTTTATATATAGTCCATGATCACAGCAGACAAGCTGCATCTGTGACAAGGTAATGTATTGCAACCATACAATGCTTCATTTTTTTAACACGAGATGTGGCACCTCAATCAGTAAATAGACAGAAGGGATGTACAAGTGGATGTCTCTAAAGCATTCTCTTCATGCACTTACATGCAATGAAAAAAGGTCAGGAAATATACTTCAGTGGCCTTCTCAAGTACTGAAACAATGATATTGACCTGTTTTAATACAAAAGAAATTCAAGAACAGATGAGAAACAAAGTCACTGACATCTATCAGTACGGAAGCGGCCTCAAAGCCATCTCTAAGGCTTTGGAACTCCAGCGAACCATTGTGAGAACAATTATCCACAAACGGGGAAAAATGCAAACAGTGCCCAACCTTCCCAGGGGTGGTCAGCCTACAAAAATAACTCATCCAGGAGGTCATTAAAGAACCCAGAAAAACTTCTAAACAGTTGTAGGCCTCATTTGAGGGAGATTTCTGAGGTAAAAACCAATGCTGACCAAAAGAACACAAAGGCTTGTCTCATATTTGCCAAAAAACATCTTGAAGAGACAAAGAACTTTGGGAAATTATTCTGTGGACTGACAAGATCTCTGTAGAACATGTGTATAAAACTAACACAGCATTTCATAAAAAGAACATCACACCGACAGTCAAACATGGTGGTGGTAATGTGACGTGAGGGTTTCTCACTGTGATTTTTTTTGCCGCACTGATGCAAACCAAGTGGTGCTGATATACTTTTTCATTACCAGTTTGGCCATGCTGGGGTACACTGCACAGTGCCCAGAATGGTCCTGCTCTGGAGCAGGGCCCAAACGCACCCACCTTTCCTCCAAGTGTACTACGACGTCAAAGTGGTTCATCATCATTCAGGGGTGTCTGACAGATGTGTTTAAATAGCAAACACTGCAGCAAACTTTGAAATACCTTACCAGTAGAAGAAGAAACTTTGACATAAAGAAAACGGGTGCTTCTTCATATTATCGAAACCATTGGATTTGGTGATGTGAGTAATGAAACCATTAGGGATACTGAATTTTTGCCAATATCCAATATGTCGATTTTTGCAGATTTATTTTAGCCAATACTAATATCTATCCCAATATCTAAATATGTATTTCAGACCTAAAAATTCAGCCCTTTGAACACACTTTAAGGTTTGGGGATGAACAAAGAAACACACTTGAAGGTTAAAGAATGAGGGTAAATAAATAAAAAGATCTCAACTGACATAGCTCTGTTTGTCCAGCCTAAAACTACACAAATTTCTTTGTATATGGCCAAATTTACAGTACAAAAATTTCAGTATTTACACCCAAAATAGCAGACGTAATTACTGGCAGAAAATTTTAAATCTGCTGATACCGTTATCAGGCTGATAATATCGTGCATCCCTTGAAACAATGCTTACTGAAGTGCAGCTATTCCATGTCATTGACTCAAAAACGCGACACGTCATCAGCTCTAGACGGGCCCTGAAACGGGTAGCCCGGTCAGACCAAGCAGAGCCAAGCTGCTCAATGTACTGGAAAAGCCCTGGTCTGGGGCTGCTTTGCTGCTTCAGGACCTGGACGACTTGCCGTAACTGATGAAATCATGAATTCTGCTGTCTACCAGCAAATCCTGAAGAAGAATTTATGGCCATCAGTTTGTGACCTTAAGCTCCAGCACACTTTGGTTATGCAGCAGTACAATGATCCAAAACATACCAGAAAGTCTACCTCTGAGTAGCTTAAAAAAGAGAAGGTTTTGGAATGGCCTAGTCAAAGTTTGGACTTTAATCTGATTGAGATGCTGTGGCTTGACCATAAAAAGGCAGCTCATGCTGGAAATTCCTCCAATGTGGCTGAAATAAAACAATTCAGTGAAGAAAAGTGGGCCAAAATTCCACCACAGTGACTTGAAACACCCTTGCCAGTTATCGCTAGGGATGGGGATCATTATTTTTTATTGATATTGATACCCTTATCAATACTCCTTATTGATCCAAGTCCTTATCGATACCACTATTGATACTTTTTATAGTTTGGTGGAAAAAGAAAATGGAGACAAATATTTACACTCGAGTAGTCTTAGCTGAGTAGTGCTTGAGTTGAAAAGCTATGATTCAGTCTGTCACATCTATTTTATATCCCTAAAATATAAACACATTCTTCTGATATTCACAACTGTACTTATGAAGGTTTTTCTACAAAATACTAAATTGTCCCATTTCTATGTGACATTTGAACACATCATAACATATAGTATACAGTCGTCTAATTTACTGAGGTTACCTGAACGTATCATATTTTCCGTCTTTAGTTCATAAAGTTCACTAATTAACTTTAATTCTGCTGATTCCACCACAAATTTCTACTTTGGATTGATACTTTTAACAAACAGGAATTGCTCAAAGTTTTGGAGCACTTTCAGCATTTATCTGAGCAGCTGAAAAAGAAAACTGTCCTGAAGCTACGAAAGAATGGGATATGAGAGCCTGTTACTCCCAGTGCAGGAGGATATGATTGCATGCGTCTCGCAGGCGTCTTTTTTCCTCAAGCCGACAGTTAAAGGTACATTCTGGTGATGCACAATATTGATGTGCAGGGTTTCCTCCAGGATTTTCTTGTAACTGTAGGGAAGGACTTTTTTTCCTTTAATTAATGAAATCATCATTTAAAAACTTTATTCACTCAGGTTATCAGGAAGGGGGGAAATACTTTTTCATGGCACTGTATATACATTGCAATAAAACAAGTACAGGATGTTTTGTGCTAGTTGTTTAGTTAGATGCCTGGTTGTTAAGTGGACTCAGACAGGGTAAATAAATGTTATTCATACTTCAGGCCACCCCTGCATGAGTCACTGCTACAGCCAGGCCACTCCAGCCAAAAACAGTCTGGCTATGCCGCTGCTTTCAGTGATCAAAAATTGTTACTAAGATCCTGCACACTGTCTGGATTGCACAATATGTCAGCAACATATGGTAACAAAATGAAAGCAGTGCATTTGTGTAAGTTTAAAGTGACTAGGACTTTGCCAGCAAATTCTGATTAATTTATTACAACACATTTGTCCTTTTGGCTGTAATGTTTGAAAACATGTAAAGTATGAAAGTATAGAATCTTTTGACAGTTTAAGTGTGGGGATGATTTGAATAAAACGTTGGCTGCTGAAAAAACAAAACCAAGAGAGGAGAATTAAAAGAAAAAAAGAGACAGAGCATTCCAGCTTTAGACACGTCCTCACTGTAATCTGTACTCTGACCCCAGCTTGTTCACCCTTGCATCTTTTCTGCACAACAAACTTTCATGTGCTAACAACTGTAAAAGCTGAGATTAGCCTCACCTCTCTCACTCATCACCTCCTAACTCTCAGCCTCCTTCCTCTGGATTTCAGGGGGGCGTTAAGAGTTTAAAATAGATGTAAAATACAAAAAGATTGCAAATGAGGCCCCAAAACAAAAGCATTTAATTACAGAGCAGAAAGAGTAAACATTTTCAGCAGTCAAGCTTTTGTCAGTGTCCGCAATTAAGAAATGTTTCTGCATAATTGGTGATTTTTGCATCCTTCCGTGCATAGAGGGGGAAAGAAAGTGAATTTTAAATGATTGCGTTTGGCATCTCGTACCAATTAGACTAAGCACTTATGAACAATCTAATTTAGCTTCTTTTATTTCTCTATTCCTTCTCAGGAATGTCACACAATATAACACTTGTTCCCCTTCCCCGTCTGGGATTATTTGGTGTTTCTGTGCTAATGGAGTCCGACCAGCAGTCGTTATTTCTACTGTTCTGTCAAAAAATTGCACCACATATTTAAAAGCAATATAATGGCTGATAACTGCAGTCTTTCCTCAGTATGTGTATGCGTGTGCGTGATAGTACTCCGGATTGTGCTGTGCCCCGCGGTCCCGTTACGACTGTGTGCGTGCCAGCAGAGCCCTCTCCTCCTCTCCCCTCTCAGCTGCTATTTTTGCCCTGTTCTTATGTAAGCCGCTCCTGATGCGCTGGAGACAGAGGCAGAGTACGGAGCTGGGATGGTGAGAGCATCCCCAGCGGACTCACATACATTCTCCCTGCACGTGCAAACACACACAGATTATATATACTAAGGGGAGGGAATGTGTGACATATGCAAACATACAAAGCAAAAAACTGCCAAGCAATGCTCTGCTGGCTGTCAGATGGTGACAGTACACATACGGAGGCAACCTTAAACCAACAGCAGAACTGTGTGTGCCTTGGCAACAGCAGTGTGCACGTGTGTGCGTGTATGACTGTAAGGTATACAGGCACATCATGTAGATTACTGCAGTAACTATCAGTGTCTTTTAAAAAAATCAGCTTTATCTCCTGATTTATTTTCGCTACACAAGCAGTGCTCTCTAACATGATCACTTCATGGTTCTGGGCATGTTGTCAGAGCACTGAGATTCTGGCCCTTTTCATGTTTATTTTTAGCTGCGAAGAAGAGCTTGTTCTACCGATGCATTCAAATAGTGGCGCCAGTAGTTAAATTTCCCCACATTTAAATCTGTAATTTGATATGATAGTGCTTGACTATGAAATACCCTCAGAAAATGATGCAAATACTATGCATTTAGAAAGTAACTTTTTTTCTATTTTTTTGTGTTGCAGCCTAATGCTACAGTCAAAAAATTTTTATTCATTTTTATTCTCATCAATCTACACTTAGTACCAGAGGTCACGTTAACCGAATATTCTCCATCATTGATGGATTTTTTGAAGGATGACGGATAATTTTGAAGGCTGTCCGTCATTTTGACGGACTGGAATGATGAGGATGAGCCTGCATTTCAGCGCACACACAGAGACAGATAGATCTTTTCCATTTTGCACACATGGACTATCAAGGAGGTTATTTAATCTATTAAAATACCTTGTAGCCAGTGGGCCCCCTCACTGACCCCGACAGTGTAAATTAGTGAAAGCGTGTTGGTCTCCGTGCTGACAGCGCACTGAGAGGCTAGTGCAGGTATCTCAGTACGTCACAGAGGGATACAGGTTGTCATGCAGAGTGTTAAGGCCTTTGCATAATGAATCTGTTTCATGTTGTTCCGATCATGTCTGCACACTGATGCCGAAATTGTGTTTTTTTGTTGTTCCGTTTTTTCAGAACAGGTTCGATTTTCTGCGAAATTTCATATCAGTCCAAGTCATTAAAATGGGTGATGATTCAAAACGGTTCTCGCTGCTTCCACCTCGCTTGCTCACCACTGCCCTCCCCTCTCTCTCTCACACCAAAACCTAACTTTAAACACCAAAGCTTGCTCATTTATTATGTGGATATCAACCATAGAAATTTCACAGAGAGATGGGTGATTGATGATTCAGATAAGTGCCTGTTGCTTTATTCTCTCTTGCTCACTCACCCCCGCCAAACCACTCTCCATCTCTCCCCCTCTCTCACACCAAAACCTCACTTTAAACACCAAAGTTTATGTGGATAGCAACCATAGAAATATAACAGATAAAGACATATGTCTGTAAACTACTCACAGGTCATAACAGAGACAAAACTAAAATGTTGTTCTCCATCTCTCCAACTTGTCTCAGCACTATGATGCATGAGCGTCTACTGTATGAATCTCTCTGTCAGGATGGATCCAGCTGGATTTTACAGAAGCAACAGAGACACAGGCCTGCAGTATGAAACAACTTGCCACATTCTACGAATTTTGCAGTGAGGGCAAACACAAACACACCTGACTCAGTGTGCAAGCTCCGAGAGCTTGACGTTTTTTCGGATTACGACTCCTGTGAAGCAGACAAAAATGAGCACAGCTCCATACTGCAGCCTTTAAACAACTTGTTATTAGCTATGGTTGTCAAACTACAACATCTTGTCATTAAAAATATCCTTAAAACTGTATGTGATATCTAAAGGGGTGCAGTTCATAGTTGCTTGCTTGAAGACAGGGATTGTTGCTCCATGTCACTGGGTAAAAATGACGAGGAGTAAACGCTGTGCTGCTGTGTTCATCTTTCTCTTAGTGCCATTTAAAAATGCGTTACCTCAAAGATTGTTCTTTAAATATAAGTTGGGAAAGGGGGCTTCATTAATTAAACGTTACTAATAAAGTCATTGAATTATATTATTTTACAGTTGTTACAGAGAAAATTAAAATGACGGATCGTAAAAATTGTATGACTGAATTTTTACAACCCTTTCTATCAAAATGACGGACAACAAAAAGTCCGGCGCAACCTCTGCTCAGTACCCCATCATGACAAAGTGAAAACAGAATTTTACAAAAATTTTGCAGATTAATTAAAACAAAAAACAAAAAACTGAAATATCATATTGACATAAGTATGCAGGACCTTTGCAAAAACCCAGCAAATTTCTCTCATGTGCAATGTTTCTTCACCTTTATCGGAGTCCACCTGTGGTAAAATAAATTGTTTGGACATGATTTGGAAAGGCACACAGCTCTCTACAGAGGACCTCACAGCTGACAATGTAGTCTATATCAGAAAACCTGTATCAAAAACCAAGCCATGAGGTTAAAAGAACTGCCTGCAGAGCTCAGAGACAGGATTGCTGTAAGGCAAAGGTCTAGGGAAGGCTACAAAAAAATTCTGCTGCACTGAAAGTTCCCAAGAACACAATGGCCTCCATAACTCTTAAATGGAAAAAGTTTTTCAAAACTAAGACTCTTCCAAGAGCTCATCGACAGGCCAAACTGAGCAATCGGGGAAAAAATCTGTAGTAAAAGAGGAGACCAAGAACCTGATGGTCCCTCTGACTGAGCTCCAGAGATCCTGTGTGGACAACCTTCTCCACACTGCAGATACTGTACTCAGGACGCACTCACAGGCAATCTGTACTGAGCCTGGGTCCAGTACTTTTGACCAGTGTGAAAACATTATTCCGCGCTTGAGCACGGCACACTTCTCTGGCCACGGCACGGAAGGATGAGGTAGGCCAAAGCACTGCCCGAAAGCAAATGAAGGAGCACCAATGCAGGAATGTGATGTAAGGTGAAGTGGACCTGACGTATACGCAAGACCTTTTGGGAAAAGAGGGATAATTTTAGAAAATACTGATTTGCAATGTTTACAAATAAAAATATCCCCAGTACACATTTTTGCTCTATGGGCTTATTAGGCTCCAGATTAGGTGCTCTGCTGAGGGATAAATTGCAGCAATAAACCTCTTACTCTCTCTCCTCACTGGACTCTGTGTTAATACACTGATCCCAGGTCAGGTGAAAGAAACCGTGTTAAGGAAATGATATCGTATAAATGGGTTGCTATTTTACAGCCTTAAACCAATGGTTCTCAAATGGTGTGGCAAGGCACACTGGCGGGCCTTAGGCCAAGTCTTGGTGTGCCATGGGAATATGTACAACCATACGTAATTATTACAACTATACATTAACTCAAGTTCAGTCAGGTCCACTTTGTCAAGAAACACATGATGTGTGAATAAAGGAGGAGCTGGGGTGGAGGAGGGTGGTAAAAAGCAGCTTGCAGCAAAGCGTAGCCAGGCTAGAGCAGTTTAAACACGGAAGCATGAGTGCAATAAGCAAATAGCATGCCAAGAAATGATCCGCTTGACTTCAGCTGATGAGGGCTTACATCAGATCAGCTCATCTCAGTTATATGGCAGCGCCTGACTCTGTGGCCTGCCTGAATTAACACTATATACTCAATTGATCTAAGGTGTGCCTTGGGAAAAAAGTTTGAAAACCACTGCCTTAAACAACAATACTTAAAGTATACTTATGGTGGGCCATCTAGACTTACAAATCCATCATCAGTGGATGGTCTGTGTGATGACGTTGGTGCGTGTATCCATGCTCAGGCCTGGATGGATTGAGCATTGTGAGTGTAGGCTAAAATGGGGACTGGGAAGGGAGGGAGGTCAATGGCTTTAGCACAGTACACATACAGATTGCATGGTGCACTCTCAGAATTATTTTACAGCATGTTAGTCTCTTATTATGTGAGAGTTGTTTAGTCAATGTTGGTGCCATATCTGCAGTTTGGTGATATTTTAACATAAATGAGGTTGTCAAAAGTAGAGGAGAATGAAAACTATGCACTGATAAATTGCCAAGGGGAGGGATGGAGAGCATCTGATGAAAATGAAAAAAACTTTAAAATAATTTTATGAATAACTATGGTATTGTTAAGTTCTCATGAGTGCCGAGAACCCTAAAATAAGTTCTTGTATTGGGTCTGGAAAAACGTGGTGTAAGTTATTTGTCTTTTTCTATCTTGGCCAAAATATCAGTTGTAAATATTGGAAGAAATTTTCCTATCTGCAGATGCCAAAATCTAATAATAATCCATCCTTTCTTTCCATCAAATTACATATATTTGATGGGAAACACCAATACTGTGATCTCTGCCTCAAATCAAGACTCAAAGCTAAAGATTGGATCTGTTATTGTTCTATTTTTGAGGGCGTAACTTTTTTTTTGTGGACTTTTCTTTTCTAAGCTCCTTTACTTAAAAATGTTTACATCTCCAACTCTACTCCCATCACGTTCTTATCTGTGGATGTTTATGTATTTCCATGCAAGGTGAAAAAGAAAACAAAAGAGCGTAAAACATGCTGAGCTGTGTCTAAAGAGAGCAAACAGACGCTTAAAATAAGACTTTTAAATTCTATAATATATACCGTCTCCGTAATCTGTCACATATAACTCAACCCCCACAACGTCTCACACGTGCCGCAATCTCCATAAATTAGGTCCGTCAGTGTGTAAGGGTGTAATAAGTGACACCTGGTAATGAGCAAGCCTTACTCAGCCAACCGGCACACAGGGAGGGGGTGGGGTTAGAGGTGCGGGGGGTTGCAGAGGTCAAAGATCAGAGGTCAAGGCCACCTCCCGTAGGGCTTGGCTTTCGCATCCTTAAATTGAGGGATGTGGTGACACAGGAAGGGACCTGGGGGTACCCCAACAGGGAATTGACGTGTGTCGCAGCCAGCTGGAGTGGCTGTATTATATAAAAGGAATATTCATGCTCAATTTAATTGAAGAAACTAACTGCTACCAGCATGACTTGGCAGGTGGAAGATGGATTGATTCTAGTCTGGTTTGTGATCTGACCTGATGTTTATTTATGCATGTGAGTTTGTGTGATAAGCAGTTTTTAGACTACATATAATAAGACAGAAATTAAATGTGGTGTGAATTTGGGTGGAAATGTTGTCATTTTGTTTTTTTGTCACAACAAAGCAGAAGAAATATCTTGCACAAAGAGTAAGGTTGTCATGATATCTGTTTTTAAACTTTGATATGTAAATCAAATCAAAATCAAGCACAATATAAAGACCTGCTTTGATACTACAGCAACAAAATACAAGTCCTATTCACTCAAGAATGGGTAATTTCTTGTTTTTCTTCTTCTTGTTTTGCCTGATTTAGACAGTGCGCAGGAGTTGCATGCAATTTTTGATTGACTCATCCTTCACCTATGCACTTATCTTATGAATCAGATACATGCATAGGTTAAAATAACAGATACTGTGTGTAAAAATACTGAATTATCAAAATTCTGATAATCATAAGGAAAAGATGCTACAGTATGTGCTGACAACAGCATGAATATCAGGAAGCCAACCAGTGGCAAATTCTCAGGGGGTGCACAGTGTTAAGATCCATTCTGGGTAGAGTTTCATAAAACACTAAAAATCATACATAATGCTGACCTGCCTCAGCAGTTTCTGACAATATTCTTAGGAAATGTAGATTTTCAGGCAAGGTGCACTGATGGTTATGCTTTCGCATTTTGATTTGAGCTTGTAAAAAAGACAAGTGGAAGCTGGTTACTTTTTGAATTTACAGTACCAAAAAGAAGTATTCACCCCTTGGATGTTTTACCCTTTCATGATTTTATAAATTAATCATGGTCGATATAATTTGTTTTTTGACTAGAAAATATGATAAAACCCTCTTTAATGTCAAAGGGAAACTGATTTCTACAAAGTAATGTCAATTAAATGAAAATATGTAAGATAAAATAAGTCACCTGAGTGCAGTGAATGTGTCTCAAGTAATTGTAGTAAAGCCACCTGTGTCTGGAAGCCCAAATCACTGGTCAATTAGTATTCCTGGCTACCATTACACCCCGAAGACAATAGAACACACAAAGCAATTCAGAGAAAACGTTATTGGAAAGTATAAGTCAGGGGATAGATACAAAAAAAACTTCAAAGGCAGTGAACATCCCCCAGAGTTTAGTTAAATCCATCATTAAGAAATTGAAGGAATATGGCACATGTGTAAATCTGCCTAGATCAGGCTGTCCTCACAAACTGAGTGACCATGCAAGAAGGAGACTAGTGAGGGAGGCCACCAAGACACCTATGACACCTATAACCAAAATAGGTCTGTTTGGCCATCAGACACCAAATACTGCACATCACCACAAACACACTCACTTCCCCACTGTGAAGAACAGTCATGGAAGCATCATGCTATGGGGATGCCTCTCAGCAGCAAGCCCTGGAAGTCTTGTAAAGAGGGCAAAATGAATGTAGCAAAATATAGTAAAATCCTAAAGGGAAATCCTATTCAGTCTGCAGGAGAACTACAGCTTAGGGGAGGATTTATTCTCCAGTAAGATAATGACCCGAAGTGAAAGCTACACAATAAATGGTTTTAAGACAACAAGGTGAATGTTCTGGAGTGGCAGAGTCAAAGCCCAGAATTCAATCAAAGAGAGAATTTGTGTCTGGACTTGAAAAGGGCTGTTCACGCCCGATCCCTGTGCAACCTGAGAGAGCTTGAGCAGTTTTGCTGAGAAGAATGGAGTTACATTTCATGCGTTTGTGTATGTGTGTATTTGTGTGTGCATATAATGCCTGTTCCCTGACACAGCATCAGCAGCCCACACTGTGAAAACTGCATGGCCTCAAAAGAAGAGAGGATGGAGGAACCAAGGGAAGGGGGAGAGGAAAAGAGATGGAAGAAACAAAGAGGAGGGGAAAAAGCCTTGGTTGTTAAGATGAAGGGCGGCGGAGGGTGGGGGAAGGAGGAGGAAGGGAAGACAAGGAAGAGATGGGAGGAAGGGGAATGGGGGGCAGGGAGGAGAGAGTGACTAAGAGATAAAAGTGGAGTGAGTGGATGCGAGTGTGTTTGTGCGATGAGCGGATGGCCTCAGGGAGCGGTCGACTCACTGTGCTGCTCTGCGGATCTGCTGACGGGCTCCAGGGCCGTTTGCTCGCTTGCCCTGCTGCTGCACTTGCTGCGAGGAGGACAGGGGTGTAGAGCGTGAGCAGGTTAGGCAGTCGAGGTGGGGTTAAATAGAAGTTGCAGAAGTCGTGGGGGGGGGGGTGAAGAGAAGACATGAGAGATCACAAAAAAGGGAGAAGGGCTGAGGTGACCTTTCATATCAGGTTGGTTTTGGAGCAAACGGGGCAAAAAAGGGAGCAAAACAAGAGTGAGACACTGTAAAAGTGGCAAAACAGATGCTTCAGGTAGATAAGAAGATGGGGCATATAGGGAAGGCCTCTTTTCTGCAACAAGGAAGTAACCAATAAAGGAACTGCCATGCCATTGGTGCAGCTGTCCACACTTCTCCATGCACGATACATTTGTGTGTGCTCTGCTCATCCGCATGCATGCATAAATGGAGTAAAGCAGGCTATGAGTAGGCATGATGAGCACTTGTGCATAATGTGAAGTGAACAGTATGCCTGTGTATGGAAATGTGTGCGCAATTGATCTGCAGAGTGTGAAAGAACAGCAAAATGTGTTTGCAAATCAACAACGATCATTCTAGATACAGCAAATCGTGGTTTAATGCCCTGAAGTTGAGGCAGCGCTGCTGTTGCCCTCTGACATGCACATGTCATTCTGGCTGCTGAGAGTTCATCTGAGCCCAAGTGTTTCCATACGCACGTATGTGGAGGTATGTTACCGAAGAGTTACTTCAACACAGATATAAGAAACTTATAATTTGGGAGCGTGTTGAATGGGGGGTCTTTATGCAACATCCCAGGGAAGCCAGCAGATTGAGACTAGCGTTGCTGAATATGGAAAGAGGGCACACAGCAAAGGCTGCTGGGAGTTTCTGATTGGCTGCTAATGTTGCTATCCAGGCTGGGATTGGTGGAGCTGACGCAGCCCGACATCACGTTGTCGGGACTAAACCCTTTTGAACTGAGGCAAAGCAGAGAGGCACAGATCTCAAAACACACACACATGAGCATGCACACTCAGAGACACACACCCACATATTAAAAGGAAGCATTGCATGAAACTGAATATGCATCTGTACATGATAGCTCCACATGCACTCCGACACAGAGAGCATATATATATATGTATACATATATAAACCAAGACATGCTCAGTGTTGATAGTGTCAGAAGGAAACAGAATTCCTAATGCTCCTGGGCTCGTCTCCATAAATGATGATCTCTGGTGACTCTGCACAGTTGAAAGGGAAAAGAGCAAACTTCCTTAATTTCTTCATTCTCTTTTAAGCCCGGCTCTAAGGTGGACAGAATAAATTGGAGTTTAAGCATGCGTGAAGGCACAGCCGACGGGCCCCTTTCCACCACTCCACGCCACATTTGTCAAATCAGAGGAGTTTCTGCTACATGTGAACTGAGGATTGGTGAGGAGAAACGTAAGGATTTCACATGAAAGTCAAAGGAAAATGTATATATGAGTTCATTCTTGGCCTGGTCTTAACTGTGACAAAATAAATAAATAAATATATATATATATATATATAAAAACACAAGTAGCGGAGTGCATAGTCAATGAGCTGCATGCTATTAATAAAACATGAGATGAGACAAGGCGGCGGTGAGTCAGGGGAAATGCATGACTACTCCTTTGGCCTCAGTGCCTTTGCCCCATGGCGTGTCGGCTTGACTCTGTTTGTGCCTTTGCCCGTAGTGAGACGTGTCTCTGCCCTCGGCTACGGAGAACAGGAGAAGAATCGCATCTGATGGTTCTTGGATGAACCTCGGTGCAGAGGAAGTCTGAAACATATACCTACATGAAGGTATGCTTTAGTTGGTGCAAAAGTGACTTAATATTTAATTTTGGTCAAACTGTACATGCATGACAAAGGCAGAAGAGATGACGCAGTTGATATCACTGAGTAAGTGTGGTTGCGCCTGTTTTAAGACTAATGTCCAAGCCCATGAATCTTTGATCCATGTCTTCCCAACTTGTCATCTCCCTCTCCCTACATTCAATATGAGTGAGCAGAGTACCTCTTTTCCTGTCCTCTCTCCCTCACACACATCCTCCCTGTGCCCTCCCGGTGCATTAATGTTCTTACATCACCTCCTCCAGTGAGCACAGAACAAGAGAGCAAAAAAGGACTGGGAGAGATGGAGTGATGAGTTATGGGGGGATGGGGTTCCTGTCGCCGCTTGGCGTGAAGGGGAAGCGGTTGGGGAAGAGACATGTGTCATTAAAGAGGAAAGGTGAGGGAAGAGGAGTCAGATGGTAGGAAGTTGAACATATGTGGCATAAATGTAACTGCTATATATCCTTGTTGAATCATTCCATGGTAAACCTTTACAGCAAAGTTTTCCTGGTGATTAAACACCCCTTCGACGTGCTGTTTTCCAAGTGAAAGTGAAAGAAAATCCCCTCTCAACCCAGAAATGATCACTGTTGCATCAGTCAAAAGCTCATATGTGAAGTGAATGACAAAAGCCTGGTTGACATTGGATGAAGAACGTGCCATGCACATGCTCAAACAGAAAGTTTCAGGGCTTGAACGTGCACCACACTGGTGTGTTTCTCCATGGATGGCTGGATCTCAGACACATTAACACTGTCTGGCGTTGACTTACACCCATGAGACCTACCTAACCCCCAACATCACAACGCACACGTCTGGGCAACATCCTTCTGCTCTAATACACCCTGTGCCCCTCGGGAAGGGTCTCATTTGAGGGCAACTTTTTGGGTTTGAGTGTGGGTTTGTGTGTTGCTACCTTGTGTAGGATCGTGATTCTCCCAGAAGGCTTTGAGCAGCTCCTCGAAGCTGATGTCATTTGGGGAGTAGACCACCCTCACCACCTCGGTGTGACCAGTCAGACCTTGAAAAAGAAACACAAAGTTGAATCAATAAAAGATTCAGGTGGATGACATTTTAGCTTCTGCTTGAATTATTGCTCACTACAGATCTAAAATCCTTTCTAACAAAGGCCAAGTTCCCATTGGTACTGGTTTATAGAATGTATGTATTCCTTTTTGTCATTATGCATTTATTCTCTTTTTTGGGGATGCATGATATTAGATTTTTGCCCATATCTGTTAAGCTGAAATAAAATAATTTTAGCTGATATTAATAATGATATTTAAATGTAGTTCAGACCAAAAAATATACAATTTAAAGTTTGAGGATGTATAAATGAACAAACTTCTAAGAAAGACTACTATCATGTGATGCCACCTCTGTCAGAACCAAAAATATACTCTTAAAACAAGCGGCAACCTCCGGTTCTGAAAAATGAAGCCAATGCTGAAAAGCAGAAAATTGCAATACGTCGAGTGTCCACTTGAGGCTGGCTGCAGGAACACCGGAAGTCCCATCTGGACACCTGTTGAAAAGCCGGTTTTTACACTAGAAATAAACTGGTTTACAGCCTGGTTCAAAAAACAAACGTGTCTGATTAGCTAATGTCTTCATGTGCTCTCACTGTAAGGAGGGTGAATTTTTTTGTACCACGATGATTCAGATAATATTTAGGAAAAACCACACTGCGGCCTGATTGGTGTGTCTCATTTGACTGACAGATAGCTCGACAGGCAGAAGCTACGTTTCTGTCAACCAGAATGCTAGCTAGCAAGCTGACAGGAAGTCGAGCTTAGTGGGTGGGCTGTTAGATTGATCCAAAGTTCGGTTCAGATGGTGATTTCAATATGGAAGCCGCCGTGGATTGGCTTCAAGAGCTGTTTGAGTCCGCCTATAGTAAGCAGACAGCTGACATCACACAGGATTTGTCCAGTTCTTTTTACAGTCTATGGTTTAAACTTTCAAAATAAACTTTCTGATTAAACTTCCAATAAGGCTCAGGACAACAGTCTGGATACCAAAAGTTATAAAATATTACCTGCAACAGCTGATTAAAAAACCTTTAATAGCGCAGAATAAAACAGTCTGTTTACAGGACAAAAGTTTGTCCTACATGAAAACACTTTAATGCAGCTAATGTAGCTAAAGCTAACAAAGCTAATGCTGCATTTGCTACAACTATACCCAATTTAGAAGTAGTTATGTGAACAGCGGCTTGCCAAAGCTAAGTTACCTATGTAAGCTATGTAGGAACAAAGCTATTCAGCTAGTGTGGCTAAAACCAATGAAGCTTATGCTTTGTTTGTTTAAGCTTGACCCATTTTAGAAGTAGTTACGGGAACGATGACTTGCTTAAGCTTTGTTAGCTTTAGCTACAGCTAATGTAGCTACATTGGCTCAAATATGTGGCTAGCATTGCTACTTACAGCTACCACAGTAAGGTAAGCAACTATTCTCCTAATATCCTATAAAACAGGGCTATACATTATTTAATCCCAGAATAGACCTGTAATCTTTTATTCTGTTTAATTTCTTAAATGTTGCTTAGTTTTCAATTTCTTCAATGCGTTTTTTCAGGAGTGTAAAAGCCAGACTTTAACTTCTGACAGAAGCAGCGTCTCACGGTAGTGGTATGCAAGAGGGGGGTCTGAGATCTGTGGTCTGAAGCCAGACCTCTCTCCAAATTTAAATCAGACAATAATGTGTAAGGAATGATGATGAATAAAGGAAAAGACTGATGTAGGCTTGTTAGTCCAGCCTAAAACTCAACTTATTGGCTCGTACAGTCAATACAAAAAGAAATACAAAAAAGCAAAAACTTTGTCAAAATGAAAGATTTCTACGAATCAATGCAAATTAAATAATATATAATGTAAAAAAAAAAAAAAAGAATAAATATTCACTCATTCATGTCAGTATTTAGTAGATGCAACTTTGGCTCCAATCACAGCACTGAGTCAGTGTGAATAGGTCTCAGTCAGGCTTGCACATCAGGACACTGCGACTTTACTCCATTCTTCTCTGCAAAACTGCTCAAGCTCTCTCAACTTGCACAGGGATCAGCGTGAACAACCCTTTCAAGTCCAGCCACAAATTTTCTATTTGATTGCGGTTTGGGCTTCGACTTGGCCACTCCAGAGCATTCACCTTGTTGTCTTTAAACCATTTCTGCTCTGGGTCACTGTCTTGCTGGAGAATAAATCTTCCCAAGCCATAGTTCTCCTGCAGACTGAATAAGATTGTCCTCCAGAACTTTTCTAGATTTTACTGCATTCATTTTACCCTCTACCTTTAAAAGCCTTCTGGGGCCAGCAGCCAAGAAGAATTCCCACAGCATGATGCTGCCACTCCCTAGCTTCACAGTGGGGATGGTGTGTTTGTGGTGAGGAATCCTGGCAACAGTTTTTTGTAGAGTTTCTCCATCTCAGCTGCTGGGGCGTGTAACTCTCATCACTATAAACTCTCCATGCAGCACATCAGCTTTATGCTCTATAATGAAACCCGTGTTAAACTGCACCGTCTCTATTAAATAAAATTCTATTCAATTCACATTTCCCAGTATTTCTCATGTTACCATTAAATTGTTGAACATAAATAACTGAAACCCATAATGTCTGAACACCTTGTCAAAATAAGAAAAAATGAGCAAAAAATTGGACAGGGAAGAAGGATTATGAATAGCATCTTTGTGAGTGTGTTGTATGTGTCATTGAGTTCATGCGCCAGGGGTAGAAGATACTCAGGTTGAATCCACACAGAGCTTTGTTATTGCTCATGGCACAATGGGAGAAAGAGAGAGAGTGACAGAGAGAGATACAGACAAAGTGTGTGTGTTAGAGAAAGAGGAGGAGAGAGAAGGCACAGTAAAGGATGGAGCTTATGTTGAAAGTTGCCAAAAGCACACAGACACCTGCTACTGTCTGCAGCTGCCAGGACCCCAAAGCTTCAACATGTTGCCTGCAGGCATTCTCAAACTTGGGCGTGCTTTAGGTCTCACACACAGGCTCATGCACGCACACGGCAGAAAACATATAATCACATACCTCATCGCAAACATGTCCCTGGGTTCATTGTAAATACAGAAGTTTAGTCTGCAGAGGATTGTGTCAACAGTAGCCATTCTCGCGTTCACACATTAAATATAACACTCACACAGGTGATGCATGATGAAAGTGCACTGCGGACAATAGAAGGAGGGCTGCCAAATTTATGCATCTGGCCAGAGACCCACTTTCTGCCTCTAAATGAAGCCCAGAGGATCCTCTCATGCCAAATAAACATGGAAGACTTCACCTGTTTAAACAGTTGTTGGCTCCATCCACAGCAGGCATAGTTTCAGGTGGATGGTAACAGTTTGCCGTGAAATCCTGACATAGATACTCAGTATCAGGCTTAACTTGGAACAACGATTACAAGATTTGTGCCTGTTTAACTTTTTCAAATTTGAACACATGACCCCAGTTTAAAAAGAACAGTTATTGATCTACTTGAGGAGGGTAATCTTCCTTCAGATTTGAATTTTAAGGGATATGGTCATCAATGAAATCACCAATTAAGACACTATAAAATATGCTTTGAGGAAAAAAAATTAGTAAAAGGATATGCAACACTCAGTAATGTTTCTTCAATCCTCAAATAGGAATTGGCCTTATTGCAGGATATTAAAAAATAGCTACAGTATTGCTTTAGTTACCAGCTTGAAGACGGAGCTGTGCAATACGTGTATATTCATAATACCCACCAGCAGCACCACTGCCAGCGTGTAAAGATGTTTTAAATGTGATAAATGAAATCCTGCTAAAGATGTTGGGCAATTTGACAAAAGGCAAACGCACATGTGTATACCAGCACAGAGTGTGCCTGCCACGGCCTGGCACGGTACTCGTTCTTCTCTTAAGTCAAACTGCTAAACGTGCACCCTGGTTGTACTGTGATCCACAGCAATGGGACTTTAGAAATATGGTAATTTAGATCAGTTAAATACCAGGCTGACATGGTTTGATGAGCTTGGTGTGGAAGAACCTGACAGAGCTGTGATGTGAACCCCATCAAGCACCTTTGGGATGAACTCGAATGAAGATTGCAACCCAGGCCTTCTCATCCAACATCAGTGCCTGAGTAATAAAGGCTCTACAGAATGAATGGGAACAAATTCCCATAAAACCACTCCAAAATCCAAGAGTTGTGACTGTTGTCATAAAGAGTATCAACATATGGCATAATAATATGTGCTCAGTTATTTTTAAGATGTCAAAAATCCCTGATGCTGAAATATGTCAAAAACAAATAACAATGGTTGTGTGTAACAAGTTGCTTGAAAAACCAAACTGGTAAAAATATTTTGTCTGAGGGGCAAAAAGACAGTTTTAGCAAGTATATGTTGGACATTGATGAATTGCTTGAGCATATACTCTTGTCATGCACCGATGGTGCTTTCATACTGCAAAATTCATGTCATAACAGCTTAATAAGTCAAAATAAAAAAAGGACTTGAAAACATTACTTAAATAAAGACAAAATTGGATGTACCAGTAGATGGCATGGAGGTGGTGAAAAGCTTGCTTAAACCCTCAAGTCTTACTTGAACCTAATCACCTGGTGAGCCTCCACTTTCGGGTGTTTTAAACAAGGTTGGCAAGGACAACTCCAGGACAGAAGGCAGTGCATCACAATACCCAAAATCTCATCACATTTAAACACTCTGGCTTCGGTCTGAGCCAGCAATGTTGGGTTGTTGGGAAGCATTAATGATGCAAAAAGATCAACATAAATGTTAAAGAGAAAGCGTGTTATTTGTCAATGTGTGCATCTACAAAAAGGAGAATTAAAGCTAGTGTATGCAAACGCTCACAGGATGGTTGATCCATCAAACCTGGCTGTAGAGTTTGCTCAAACTCTGATTAACGCGCAGTGGGGAAAGTTTGTATACTGATGCTTCTGACACAGTTAAATTCTCTAGTTATTGATCTTTATTGACAGATCCCTGTCATCTTAAATATAAAAGCCAACAGTTTTATTTTACAATTGCTTCATGAGCCATACCCTTGTTTTTCAAGATACATTTATCTAAACCCTGCTTTATTTCATAAGCGCCATCTTACCTCCATTCACTTGGAGTGCAGATGACTGAACTGTATCCAAACTTGTCTTGTCTTCATCATACATACGGATTTATTGTAAAATTAGGCAAAGTGTAAATATCATCATTATCAGCCATAGTGCAAGCTGAGTTTTCCATCATAAAAATTTAAATGCTTTAGATCACTTCTCTTGAATCATATTCTAAAATATGATTGATGTGGGCACCCTGACATTTATTAGCATAATAGTGATGCTTATGTAATGATAAATGGTGGATGTTTTGGCTCTTTAGGGTGGAAGCATAGATGCAGAATGCACCTGCAACTTGGTGTAAGTCTGTTTTTCCTTTTGTTTGTGTGACTTCTTCAAACAATATGTTGTCAAAGTGCCATTTCATTCAAAAGCAACTGATTTTTTGAGCCATAAAGTTTATTTTGGCCTTACTGCAGTTGCCACCTGAAGCTTATTTTAATGCATTTTCATTCATGAATTGCTTTGCATTGACCATTTATGGCTGAATCTAAGCATGCAGATGGAGGAACACAAGGATGATCTGGGTTCAAGCATTTCCAGGTGGACTGCAGTTTCTAAAAAGGTGTGCATGCCTGGCTGATAAGTCTGAATTATTTTGCATTTTAGGTGTTTTTGTATGCTTACATGTTAATCACTTTTTCTGTGCTGTTTTATACACGAGACCCAGACAATGAAAGCAGATTCAGAACTGGGAAAAAACTGCCTCGGCTTCACCATGAATTCTCCCACTTCTCCAACATGAAGTAGGTTAAAGGTGATGCAGACCAGCTCTAATAAAGCCAACATAGATAGTTTTGCTGAAGTACACTTCAGCAGGATGGATTAAATAACCTCAAAAATCGACAGGCAGTCCTGATCTTTTATTGTTTAATTGTCCTATGCAGGCGAATGCATTAAAACTGGACCTTATGAGGAGTGTCCTTGTCCGGAAAAATAGAAGCACTGGTTGCTTGCTCAAGCAGTTTTTCAGATTTATTTTTCAGACTTTATGCCTTTACGTAGATAGGACAGTGGACAGAGAGGGAAACTGGAGAAAGAGCAAAAGAGAGGGGAATGACGTGCAGGAAAGGAGTCACTATGAACCTGGGCTGAATGCTTTGAGGTCAACAGCTCTTTACATGGGGTGCACAAACATATCAGCAAATATTTAAAATGCATATTTTCTTTTCAAGCTGCATCTTCTGGTGGGATTGATAAAGCCTTAGCTAAGGGAGAAGTCAGCATATTGAGCAGTCCCATTTTTTAACCACTTTTCTTTATTTCCAAGCAGTATTACAATATAAGGCCTCTTCACTTGTGCATAGCAGAAAATGCTGTTTTGAAAATCGTTTCTGAAATAATCATGATAGTCACTTTGTTATACATTACAAACTTTTTACCTACTCTGTCTTATAGGAATAAGGATTGTTGATCCTGTAAAAAAGCAAAAGAAAAACCCCATTACAAAAAAACTTGAAACAACGTGTAAAAATGTAAATAAAAAAATGGATGTTGATTGTGAAAACCCATGCGTGATTAAAGGAGCAAAAGAAAACATTCAATACCAAGGCTGACAATGTTCATTGTTTTTGAAAAACGGTTTGACCAAAAAATCCACAAAGTCATTGAAATGTTGCATTGAGAAACATATTTTCATAAATTGCTGCAACATTTTCAAGCCCAGTATTAACTAGGTGGTTTATCTCTCCCTATCCTTACTTAAAATAGACTCATCCTCTCTGGAATGCTCTTTTTTGAGGAAAACATGTTACTTACCTGTTGCCAGTTAGCTTTATTTATTGCAAAAAGTTGCACTGAATGTCTTCTTTTAGCATTGCATCACTTTTCTAGTCTTCAGTTCCCACTGTTTTTTTGAAAGTATTGATGCCATAAATTCAAAATGGGCATATATGCATGTCAGCTGCTCTGCCATAAAGCCCAGATTGTTGGAGGAAGGCAGTGATTGTTGTCCTTCTGGAATCCATCCCCACACAGGATCTCTGGAGTAACCATCAGGTACTTGGTCTCCTCTCTCACAAAGGTCCTTCTCCCCCTGTTGCTCAGTTTGACCCGGCGACCAGCTCTGGAAAGAGTCCTGGTTGTGCCAAGTTCTTCCATTTGAGAATTATGGAGGCCACTGTGCTCTTGGGAACCTTCAGTGCAGCAGACATTTTTGTAGCCTTCCCCAAATCTGTGCCTTGCAACAATCCTGTCACTGAAAGGACAGTTCCTTTGACCTCATATCTTGGGTTTTTGCTCTGATATGCATTGTCAGCTGTGAGGCCTTCTATAGAGAGGTGTGTGCCTTTCCAAATCATGCTCAATCAAATTAATTTACCACCAGTGAGCCTGACCTGAACTTCAAGACTTTTTGCAAAGGGTCTGAATACTTATGTCAATGTGATATTTCTGATTTTTTTTATCAAAAATTCTGTTATCACTTTGTCATTATGGGGTACTGAGTATAGATCAATGAGAATGTTTTTTTTTACTGTGGCATCAGGCTGCAACATAGCAAAATTAACAAAAGTGAAGGTGATCAGAATACTTTGTATATATATCTATATAGATAATTTTCTCAGTTTCAAGGTTTGACATTCTGTACCATTTTCAATTATATATGTGGTTTTAAAAATCATCACATTCTATTTTTTTACATTTTACACAGTGCTCCAACTTTTCTGGAATCAGGGCTGCATAAAGGGTTACTGCTTCAGCTCCTGATTCTGGACTCCAAGTGCATCACAAATGAGACTATGCTGTGAATTAGTCAAGCTAAAACATGCCGATTGATAACAACATCTTCTATCAATCTCTCAGCTGTCTGCATCATCTGTCGTCTCAAGACTAATTTGACTGCACCTCAACCTCCCATTTCTGTCTGTCAGGCCATGCACCGATCCGCCTGTCCTTCCATCCTTTCCTGGCTCAGCTGACAGTTCAATCATCCCCTTCTTCCTGTCCGTCCGTCTGTCTGTCCGTCCAGCTGTCTGTCCTGCCCTGGCTGTGTTGACAGCTCCTTGGTCTCATGCCGTCGCAGTGTACTGCTCCGTCATGGCCACTGGAGCGACGCCTGCACTCTCTCAGCCGATGGACAGGCAACCATTCTTTCTCACACTTTTTTTTCCCCGACAATTTTCTTTCTCCTCGAAAAGTTTATTTTAGCCATTTTGCCCTCCCTGGCTGCAGCTTTCAATCTCTCATTTTCTGTCATCTGTCTCCAACTCCATCCTCCTCTTATAGCTGACCAACGTGTTGCTGGGAAGCTGACAGAAAGAGAGGCTTGGAGACGCATAGGAAACATAAAATCCCTTTAAGGGCTCTGCTCAGAAAGTCTGCCAACCAAACCCAAACACTTTCCCTCCTCTGCATGTCCCCTGTGCTGTGTCTGCACCTAGACTCCAAACCCGCCTGTAATGATGCTCCTTTCAAAAGAGAAAGAGCCAAAAAACTAACGGCTCACGACTCCCAAAACCCAGGAGAGGAGTGCAACATAGATCTAGAGGGCTTCATTGGAATTATGCATTAATGCCCTACATTAGTATATTTGATGCAGAAAACAAAAAGATATAGCCAAAAAAATACACCAAAAAATTTGAAGACTTTCACAGAAATTGCAACGAATTCTAGCTTTTTATCGGCAACATCATGTTTGCCAAATCATCAGCAAATTTGTGCTGCTTCATACACACTAACCTCTGTTTGCAAAAAAAAAAAAAAAAAACGCCGCAGTACAGCACAGTACAGAGCCCAATCCTTACAAGTAGGTCATGGGGGGGCGGGGACGGGAGGGGGGGGGGGGGCAGCCCATCTGGAGCGGTGCATTCTGAGTAGTTGACTGCAGATGAAGGGAAGGCGGCAAGAGGATGAGAGCGCTGTACTTAAAACGCCCTCTCCAAAAAAATGTATCTTTTTCTTCTTCTCTTTGCTTTTTTTTTTTTTTGCTCTCTTGAACCCAGACTGATCTGACGGAGAAATGTCCTGCCAACCTGCCTCACCTCCGCACGGGGACGGGCACGATCAGGTAACATATATCAAAGTGCAGTGCATGTGTGTTTGGTGCACGGTGCGTTTACCTGTGCAGACCTCTTCATAAAAGGGGTTTGGTGTGAAGCCTCCAGCGTAGCCCACCTGTGTGGAGAAGACTCCTGGAAGCTTCCAGAAAAGTTTCTCCACTCCCCAGAAACAGCCCATACCTGCAAATAAAGACAGCATGCAAATAAACACACACAAACCTGCACACACACACACACACGTAGCATTAGCGCTTCTGTGCTATGATAGCATCCACAGAGAGGCCAACACCTCCCCAAAATGTGTCAATAACCACAAACTGCTATTACTAAATTCCATATTGGGCTGAATCTGATTACAAAAATGTGTGATCGTGCAGTCTCACCAAACATGATGGTCTCCATGCCGTCTGGAAAAGGCTCCAGAGTGGGATTCCCATTGACTGCATGCTTGTCTGTAAATAAAAACAGTGCATAAATGTTAATTTAGATAATAAAACAATGTTCCAACAGCACAAATATCAGTTTAAGAGTAAAAGAGGCCCATTAGTCAACCCAACTGGGGCTCATAGGTCTGCACGTTGTCACAGGCTGACCCGGGCCAGCGGATCAGAGGCGAAGGCCTCTGTACTGGAAGACATTTAAGAGATTACACGGCTTTGACCGCCATTCTATCCCTGCTGTCCTCTCCTCAGTACCCACAATTACACACAATCACGCAGTTATTTTCTGATCTCTCTTTTACTCTACTGCTTTTCTTTGAAAGTGAGTGTATTAAGTGCAAGGCTTGGCACCAACGGTTGCCACAAAGCAAACAACCAAAGACACTTTGGGGGCACACACTTGTATAACCTCACTAGCAGGCCTAATCTTCTGCTTGGTAAAAATACCTCATAAGTAAAACAAACTGGAGTACTGAGAGGTGGCGGGGGGAGGAGGGGGGGGGTGGGGTGGTGGATGGCACTCTACTGCCAACTGCGCTGCGTGGAATTAGAGTGCTAAAAAGGAAGTGTGTGTCTGTATGTGTATCCCCACAGATGTGTGAGGAGGATTAGGGTTTAAGAAGACTGAGGTGACTTAGCGTGCAAATCTCCACTAAGCAAGGCTGGTTTGTACTGCAACCACTAATATTAGTCTACAGATAAACAGGCCACAGGGTACACTAAGGGCTTAGGCACATACCATTAATGGATGCTTGCACTAGGTTCAATGTGTAAATGCTCTCTGGCTGTAAGGGATGTGAACTGTAGCAAACCTCAAACCTTAAGCTGACTTAATTGTTTCCTTCTGTGTTACATGATTGTGAACTTTGACAAACACCCCACTGATGAATGTAAAAATAAATTGTACAAAAGATGTTCAGAGAAATGGTGCCTGAAAAAGAAAAAAATATATAGGTTGATACTTTTTTTTGTTTTACATATTAAAAGATCTCTCTGGGCCATTGAATGTTTTATTGATGGGACATTATAGAGTCAAACACACAGGGGGTATTAATTAGGACTGAACAATTACCTAAATACCCAATATTGCAATTGCAATTTAATATGTGATTATTAATAGGTCCCTCAACTTATGCATTTTTCAACAAATTCAAGCAATTAATCATTCTATATTATAACCTATATTCAGTCAGGAGGACTCATACATTTAACATTTTATTGGTTGGAGAAGGCTCTGTTCTAAAGATGCTCCCTGGGTAAGTCGAGCAGCTGCTTTGACATTACAGGGCGTGAATGGCTAAAAAAAGAAAACCCATATGGATGGATACATAAATGTCAATGTGTATTAAAAACAATGAAATTAGTTCAGTAGCATGAATCTGAGTATGATTCATAGCTTAAAGCTATAAAGGAGGCAGCTGGGGTGGAGGAGATGAAGCTGGTTATGTGCTTATCGCAGCTGGGGGTATGACGTCCGTGAACTAATGCTAAGTTTCATCAATATTAGATAGAATGAACTATTCATTTTTGCTCATATTGCAGATTTGATACCAACTGTTTTATTGAAGGGGTTAATCATTTTTATGTCATTTATTTTTACTTCAACAAAACACAGAAAACATGAAAAGGAGGATTTTTGTGAACCATTTTAAAAAAAATGAGACTTGAATGTTGGCATAATGTGCATAAAATCTCTGCTGCTGCAAAAATGAATGTATTAAACTGCTATTTTGAGATATTTCAAGTTGAAGAAATATTGCAACTTCTGCAATTTGTAAATTGCAGCAGGCCAGATTGCAATTTAATCTAATTTGCGATTAACTGCCCAGCCCTAATATTAATATAAATATAAATATAGGCGGACCATTTACACAAGCCACTCTCCAATTTTTCCTGAATGTTAAAGTGATGGGGACAGAGTTGGGAGAATCTACTTTTTTTCCAGTTCCAATCCGATACAAACGTACTGATACCTGTTATTAATTTGTTATATTAAAAAAAAAAAAAATCATAATTAATATCGTTTTTGGTGGTATTATGAGTAAGGTTACACAAAGCTCTAAACCTGAAACAGTATTACTTATTCAAAGACCAACACATAAAAAAATGCATAAAACTTAATATCGAGGGTATGCACTGACGTCACTTTTAGCATGCGACACGGCTGCTCAGTCTGGCCGAGTGGCAAACAGTCTGAGACACTGCTAGCCACTCTATGGGAAACTGATGAAAAGGGGGAAAACAGACAAATAGTGGTTATAAAGTTTCCTGACAATTATAATGGACCTGATTCTAAGAAGACACAAATCAGCGCCTGAAGGCACACATCAGCCTGGTTCATCAGTGATGGATGTTAAACTGTGTTAACTTTAAAAAGTTTTGTTCATATCAAGTTTTAGATCAGTTCTCTGCATTTTAATGGTTCATTTACTTCTTTTTACTTTAGCTAATCAGTATAAAGATCACTCTGTGGTTGTCAAATCTGTTTGGGAAAACTCAGGGTGTATTTCAAAACCAGATCAATGTACCCCCGCTGTCTTTCCTAATCCAGTTCAATTTTAACACCAATTAAACCTTTATTTTCCTTCTTTAATTTCACAAATTCACATAGTACAGCTCTCAGCTTTTATATTATGTTAAATAAGCCTCAGATAGGCTACGTTTACTTCACTACTATGAAGTGTTCTTGGAAATAACCTTAGTATTTAACTATTTAAATAAAAATCAATTAATCTGTGATAAATACTGATGGGCTCGACTGTTTTTTGTGTCTTTCTCTACAGAAAAAAACAACTATTTTAATTGGACATCACCTAATAGTGATAGTGTAGAACAGTGTTTCCCAACCATTTTTCCTTGGAGCCCCCCCTACATGCTCCTCAGAAAAGCAGAGCCCCCCTAGGACCCAAGAGAGAAGAAAAAGTGACACATTGCTGCCAAAAATCAACATAGATTTTAGCTGTTCCATTGATAAAACCCTAAAAAAAGGTCCATGCATAC
This sequence comes from Cheilinus undulatus, assembly GCF_018320785.1. Classification (NCBI taxonomy): domain Eukaryota; kingdom Metazoa; phylum Chordata; class Actinopteri; order Labriformes; family Labridae; genus Cheilinus; species Cheilinus undulatus. The sequence goes on from NC_054882.1 coordinate 18,776,662, forward strand.
TTTTATTAACAAAAGAAATTTGTATGAACTACTTTATAACTGCTTTATCATGCTTTTAGTCAATATTTGCAAAACTATTTTTGGCAGCCTCAGAGCAGACAAAGCCTTGCGCCCCCCCCCAACATCTCTGGTGCCCCCCCTGGGGGGTCCCAGACCCCAGGTTGGGAACCAAGGGTGTAGAACATATGATTAAATGCCTTATCACCTTAGATATTATTTTACCGTATCTCTGCTGAAATTTTGGGTCTTCATTTTCTTTTAAGGTCAGGGGAACGAGTACTGATTGTATTCATACTGCTCTAAATATTTATAAAAACATTTTGTTTGCTGATCTGTCAAGACTGCAGTGAACATCCTCAAGATGTTATTAAAGAAACAGCAATTTTCAGCTGAATTAAAGCTGTTTAATGCTAACTCCCCACTAATTTTTGTCACCAGCTCATCCTCTCTGCCACTCAGAGGCTTGAGCGGCAGAGACTCACGCTGTGGTGACATCACATGTATACCCTCCATTATTCCAAATAAATGTATTTAAATAAAATAAATGAATTTATCTTAATATTAGGAATGGGTAGCAGCAACAAATGTAATGTTATTAAACTAAATGTTGGAAACTGTAAACAAAGGCCGCAACAACGATAATCAACCACCTGCAGCACTGGGCTACTGTAGCAAACAGAAATACTGTATAAAAAGTAAATATGTAGAATATATATCTGAAAAAAACGTTATAAATAAGTAAAAAAAGAATGATCAAACTGAACAGGATATATCTAGGGACAATTGCAACAGAAAGCAAGAAATGTGAAGTTTTAAAACTAAAACTTGACAAAAGTGCGAGCTGCTACTGAAAGCACTACATTTCCTGTTGTTTGCATTGACAATGGGCTCTATGCAGGAACTGCTTCCGCATTTCACATTAGACCACTCCCACACTTCCAGTCGGGAGAAGAGAATGGGGTATGATGGCAAAATTGTTGCGGTTTACTTGCTGTTTGCATGAGTTACCTGAGCTGACTGTCAATGACGAGTTAAATTTAGCTGAAGATGTACATTGCAGCACGCAGCAACGATGTCCAGAAGTGCTTTTAACCTGTTTTTGAAACATCATTTTAGCATGTTTGGATGCCCAACGATGATGGTAGAGTAAACACAAACATCAATCGAAACAAAAAAAAAAAAACAATCGAAACAAAAAAAAAAACAACGAAATGGACAAGTTAAGGCAGTATAGGAGGGTTTAGATTCCGTTTTGGCCTAGCACTTATCGTTAGGCGGAAGTTGAGAACCGGTCTTATTTTCCACCGGAAATATGCCACCCCCTGCTGTGCATAGAGCCCATAAAGCACTCATGGAAAACAACAACTACAGACTTTTATTGTGAAAGGTCTGTTTGAAGTTCCACATTTATAGCTGGTTTAACTTAGCTTTAGCACTGTGTTCACAGTCACTCCTTAGAGCTGTTTCTCTATACGGTAAATGCCACACCCTGCATCTTTGAATCATCATGAACTTCAGTTACGAGTTGAAACAACTGTCAACAGCTTATTAACCCTGTTGTGAAACATGTCGTTGCAGCTAAAGCCACAGGCAGAATGACGGATTATGATCACTTAGTATGTTGTTTTTGCAGGAATTAAACTTAGAAAGGAGAGAACACACCTTTCACTTAAGTAATGTGCTTCCCATTAATCATGCTGACACAAACAGGTAGTGTTAGGATTATCTAACTGATTTTAACTGTCGGAATGAAATATGGTGATGAGTAAGGACGTTCCCAGGCCTCTATATCCCCATTTGGCTACAAGCCCGTTCAAGTTACATTGAACCGACTATTCTAAAAGAGAGAAAATACTTAGAAAACACTCAAATTCCTCACAGGGTCACAATGTCAGGAGGTATGATGTGAGCCTGATACACTCTGTACAGCGTGGCTTACATAGCAGCTAGCTCCACCAGCCTTCATTCCTCTTGCAGATTATCGTGCTTTGATATGTGGCCTCTATTCACTCCTATTGAATAGGTATACATGAGTTCAACCCTCAACAGCTTACACAGCACTTTATCCCATTTTCTACTTGAAAAACTGTCAAACTGTGCTGTTACTACTACACGCTAACTGTTAAGCTTCTCATAATTATGTCCAGTTGGGGGAACACTCAGACAGGAAGGTAGCGGCCATTAACTGAAGCCATAGTGGCCTCTTGTGGCAGGAGGTTCATTACAGGTTAAAATGGCATTATAGACTGGGATTTCAAGATCATGGTTTATAAAAAATTATAGGTAATTGACCTCAAACGTGATGAGCCAATCACAGTGAGTATAACCATTCCAATACACTCTTGACATCTGCTGCCTGGACGTCCATTGAAATGTATAGGATAAAGTCAGTTTTCGCCCGGTTTTATGAGTTTTTTTTGATATTTTAAGTTTAAAAATGGTCAAACGGTGTTCATGGGGTACATGCGACTCCAACACATTGTATCCTGAGAGGCTGGGCGACGGAGTATATTTTTTACCCTTTCCTAAGCCACATCTAAACCGAGAAAAGTGTCATCTCTGGATAAAGTTGTGCTGTAGACCACAACATTAACTCAGCGTGAATAAACTCAGCGTGTCACTTTGCTGGAAAGAAATATAAAGTTATCTTTAACATCTCTAACGTTAGCTAAAGTTAGCCTAACGTTAGTTCCTAGCTGCGTTGTTCATTGTGTCACGTTGTTTGTTGGGAGTTCATTGGCATTTTTTGTTCTAGTTTTTGTTCTTTGGTGATCATACATCATTGTTAGCTGTTGTCCAAGGGCTCCAGTTAAACTAACGTAACTTCTGGAGCTTAGCTTTGTTAACTTATCTGTAATAACCGAGATAACAAAGGTTGGCAAACGTTATGCTGATTGATTCAATGTAAATACTGTAGCACCAAACTAACAGAGAGACACTCTTGGTAAAGATGGTAAAAAGGCTGTTATATTTTTCTCATATTCTGAGCCAAAAAACTTTAACTTCAGTGGCACTTTGATGCTGATCCTCCATCTTGTGGTCTGACATTGTGATAGCAACAAGATGCAGTTTATCACGTTTCCACTGGGACCTGTAAATTTCGGCTTGTAACTGAAGCTTTTTATCAACCTTCTCGACAATAAAATGATTAATATATCCCTTCAACGTGTAGTTAAGACCCTTTTGGTGACTTCTAGATGATATGTGATCTTTCTGTCTCCAAAAATCATCAATGGCCTCCTGTGAAATGTCTCCTACTGTGATACCTGCAATAGTGTCTGTCACTGAATGTTCATTGTTTTGTCCGAGTGAGTTGAGGGGGTGTGGCTTAGCTATAGGTCATTTAGTTTGACCGACTTGTAAATTTTGCGCCTGCTAATTTGATAAACGAATTTAACCATTTAACTGTGCGCATCCCTAGAGATGAGTGGATCAGACTAAGCTGCTGTCTCCTATATAGCTCACTGCTATACAAGCCGGTTTGCTTGCAAAAGAGTTTCCCAAACTTTTCAGCCTGCATCCCCTACAATAACAATCCAGAGAGGGATTATTTTGTTATGTTGACCCCAATAAGTATACACAGCCATGCATATATAAGAAGAGTCGTGCGCAGACTTACAAATTAAGGATTTTTTTAAACATTACTTTGTATGAGCAAAAATCCCACCGAATGACTATCGTTTGATTTTTAATCAAACTCATTTGTGCGATATGGGTAAAATATGCAATTTTAAATAATTAAAGAATGTTATTTGTATTTTGGAAAGGCATCATGCAACCCTCCTCTCAGAGTTTTGGGACCCTACAGGGGGTTTGACCCCTACTTTCGGATCAGCAACGGGTATCGGCGCCATCAGCCTGATCTCTGATATAAAAGTAACAAAAATATTAGGCCCGGTACTGGTGTTGGATCGTATCTGGTCTATCTCTAACTTCAACATCTGTTCTCCTGTCCTACACAGTCAGCCTGATGTTTCAGTGCCACTGCTGCAACCCTCCTCCACCCCAGCCACCTCCATACCACCTCATCTGTGTCTTTGTCCTCCATGCCATCCTGCGTTGGAGTCTAGTCACCACAGACATTTCACCTTTCCAAACTCTTGGAGTCAACACCAGTACCGGTATTGGACACCAGTAGCCAACGCTACACAAAAAGCCCTGCAGACATCAGTGAGTGCCTTGGTCATGATGGATCAGCTGCCAAAGTCAACTTATCTAACGTCAATTTTAGTGTGACAATGAACAAAAAATGTGCAGTGCTAACACAGAATGCCATCTAGGATAAATATGGTGAAATGTAAAAAATCTGTGTTTTTTTTCCTAACAGTATTATGTCTATCTTTTATATCACACTGGTATAGCTGAGGTACTCAGCGTTGGCTTTAACCTAAGTCTGAGTACTGGTAGTAAAAAAAATGTAATCGGAACATCTCTGTAAGAAGCCAAAGAGGCACTTGACCTGATACCACCTGTCTAGCTGTGCCCCCTCAGGGGCACTTTCTGATAGGAGACAAACTTCTTTGGTTTTTGTGTGCTCTAACAGTTGCAGAAGCATTAAAAAGGACCACTAAAATGTCACTAAGGCCTGGCTGCCTTCAGGCAGTCCCTTCCTGACCTCCTGTTGTGCGACAGTTCTGTCTTTCAGCAGCGGGTTGTTTGGCTCTGCCAGGTCATGTTCATGGGCACAGTCAGCTACAATCAGAGTGGATCTGTGTCAGTGACTGTGCTGGCTAAATATTCCACAGGGAGGCTGAAGGTGATAGGTAGAAAAATCTCTCTCCTTCTCCAGCAAATTTAGTTCCATTTCCATCCTCTGCTCACTGTCACCCTCTTGTCCTGCCTCTCTGGCCAGAGAGATAAAAAGCACTGAAGTTGCCAAATGAGGGAGAGAAATTGAGAGAGTGAGAGGGAGACAAGTGTGCGATAAAGGAGGAGGAGGAGTGGGAGGAGGAGAGATCAGCCTGCCAAAACAATAAAAGGAGTAAATAGCCAGTGAGAAGCAACAGATGAGGGAGAGCAGAAAAGCAGTGAAGGATTCTTTTGGCGTTCAGACCACCATGCCTTTGGGCGCTATATAAAGCAAGTGAGCACTTCATCCAGGAGAGAACACAGGGAAAACAAACAAGCAAACAAATAAACAAACAGAAAATGAGGTAAGAATGAAGACTGTTAAGAATACGCCAACTCAGCCCTGTCCAGAGAAGCCAAGTGTGAGCCAAACCCATCCCGTCCTCCATCTTCACTTCACACTGTCCTGCTCACTCCAACTTCCCATCATCCTTCACTCTGCTCTTACAAACACGTGAATGCCCGCCTGCTCGCACACAAGCACGCAATCAGCCACACAATCGCTCACACACCAACCTCTGCTGTGGGTATTTCTCCCATGGAGCAGCTGGCAGAGGTCCAGGTGGTGCCAGGCTGGCTCTTTTCACTGTGCCTAACCCCCTCCAACCTCCCTCCTGCCAGCCCAGCGCCCACACCCCATTCTGCCAGAATTACCCCACCTTTACACACACAGGCACAGAGAAAGAACTGGCTGAATACCCTCACTACGCTGCCTCACTACGCCAGCAAAAGAAAGAGCAGAGGACGACAAAAACACAAGCAGGGCGGGTGACTGCGCTTACAAAAGGAGAAAACAGGCTGAATATGGGGGAAGGATTCATGAAAAGATTTTTTTTTTTACCAACTTGGATGAGATATGGGCGTGATTTCCTTTATGCACCTTTGTTTTTGAGGATATTTGAAAAGAACAGTACAGTACAGCAGGGCTAAGGCGGAAAACTTTGGTCACCTTTTGTTGCTTTTAGCTTGGTGGTTGTAGGCGGCTGGACCAGAACCAAAACATCGGACCCGGCGCTTTGCCACATTTCTTGCATCATGGCTACCGTTAACAATCTGTTGCATGGCGATCAAGTTTGACTTGTTTCTGCGGGTATTTAATCTTTTTTAGCCTTCGATTCTCGCCGTGGTTCCGCGTTTCTCACCCGTAAAACTGAAGTCCAAGCGCTGCTGCGCCCCTCATGCAGAGGAACAGAAGAGGTACTATCCCTGGATGCCAAAACTGGTAACAGAAAAGGTCGATTTCCAGTCTGCTCTGTTTATTTCCTTCCAAAAAAATCCATTCTCTCTCTTCCCCTCTCTCTCTCTTCCTCTTCCCTCCCTCTTCCTCTTTCTAGCTTCACACAGGTTGGCAGGGAGTCAGGCACGAGTCGTCGGAGGAGGCTGATGCTTTATGCCAGTGCCAACTACCCTCTGCTGTATGGGAGGATGGGTAGGGGAGGAAGGAGTGGGGCAACTGAAGGGAGGGGAAGGGGAAGGGGAAGGGGTAGGGGAGGAAAGAGGCAAGACTAATGGGCGGTGGTCGATTTGTATGAACAGTAAGAGGTAAGCAACAATTGACCCAACTTGGTATTGTGGCACTTAAATCCACTTAATACTGCCTCTGGAAAACACGTCTGGACTCTGAAGGGTACAACTCTGAAGAGCATCCATGCATTCCATACATACTGTATCCTAGCAACGGAAACAGTTGCTATGGCGAGGGCTACCTACTGTGGGTCTGGCTGTATTATCTCAAGCAAGATGGAGGCACATCCTGTTGAGGCCCAGCAGTTTATCTTGACTCCAAAACTTAATGAAGAAAGAAGAGGATGGGATGGACCGTGTGGGAACTAATGAATTAAACTGGTGTTTTTTTTTGACAACAAAGGGAAACTATCCTGAAATGACCTCTACATTCTATGTCTGAGTCCAGCTATCAGGCATTCATGCAGGGTCTCTACAGATGAGGATGAAATTATTAGGCCACTATGAAAATGTTCATTTTTAAAAAGTATTTCCAAAGTGCTGTTAAGCAGAGCAAGCATTTTTCCCATTTTTAGGTTTATTTCAGATGGTTACATCATTTTATTTTCAACACAGAAACAAAATTATTTCATATAAACTACTAGGGTTGAAACTACTATGAGCCCTGCGTGGGACTCTTTTCTTAACCCTGCACTTAATGCCTGCACCTGCAACGATGTGTCCAACCCTGCTCGCATCCCGATTCTGACGGATTCTGACAATCCATGCTAAATATTTGGAATAACAGACAATGCGTTTAATTAATGTGTTCACTGAAGCACCACCTTGACAAAGTTTCCTTGAATTAAGGAAAAATAACAAAACAGCCACAACGGTAACATTGTTGTCATGCATAATAGTGCCATACATGGATAAAAACAAAGCTTGGAGCCTCAGACTGATTAAACTACTGGTTATGGGTTAATAATAACAATGCCAAAGTAATATTTAGCGACCTTATTTATCATCATTTGTCATTATTTATTTAAAGTCATACATACTGTAGGTGGAACTGTTTCCTGATCTCTGGAGATTTTGCGCATCAAAAAAACTGCAGCGCACTTCCATCAGCTCTTGCAGACAGCAGGCTAATCTTTGCTCTATCTAAGCTGAGATATTACCGTACTCGCCATGAGATGCTTAATGTAATAAGACCAATTTGCATGGAAAGCCCACCCCCCCCCCAATAGAACTGTATAATGGCTCAGCGTCTCTGCAAGCCAGTGCATATTTTTGTTGATTGGCCTGTAACACTGTAGGGGAAGCATTAAAGCTGAGCCTTTTGACTTATTTATAAAGTTTGGAACGTGCACTTTATTGTGGAGCTTTAAAGGTGCAGTGTGTAAAATTGGGGAATATTAGCAACAGGATGACCCAGACCCACTTTAGCTGCTGACTGCTTGAGGTTTTCTTCCAAAACCTTCACATCTTTATTTCTTCAGGATTCACACTTTTATGAGATTCCCACCTCTAGATGCACTGAAGCATCCCCACGATATAATACTTGAACCACCATGTTTTCCTGGGGGGGGTGTTCTTTGGGTTTTACACCGCTCCCTTCTCTCTATGGCCAAAGAGCTCTAGTTTGGTCTCATCTGACCAAAGGACATGCTTCCAATATGCAGATTTTTTTTTCAGGTTGTCCTTAGCAGACTTCAGTCTGGCTTTAAGGTGTCTCTTCTGCAGAAGTGAAGTTTTTCTTGGTCCACTGGCTCTAGCGGCTCTCTTTGGGACTACAGTTGCTGAATTGGCTAAGTTCTTCACTAATGTCTTAGCAGTTGTTCTGGGGTCTTTAGACAGGTCTCTCACTAGTTTTCTTTCTAGAGTCTTTGAAATCATTCTCTTCCTACCTCTGCCAGGCTTGTTCTATCCTGTGTGGCTCTCTTTGAATTTCTTCTCACTCCAGTTCTTCACACTTGGAAATGCTGTGATAACTTTGTCTATCTTTCTTCTGCTTTGTGAGCATCACCAATTCTTTTTCTCGAGTCTAGACTGATTTATTTTGATTTTGCCATGATGCTTTCTGAGTGACAGATCAAACCCTTACTGAAGTTGCTATACCGTGGGCAAATTGGAAGATAACACTCAGTTTTAACTTGATTTTAAAAGCTTTGAGAATCTCAAAGTTAAAGCACATCATTAAACAACAGTGGTTTGTGCTATGGCTCAACAAAAATGTCAGTTTTAAAGTATGCTAATAATTTTGAGCCTAGTAGTTTCGGTGGAATAATTTTGTTTCTGTGTGCAAAGTAAAATAATGTAAGCATACAAAATACAGCTAGGATGATTGGAAAAGCTATGCTAAAAATTCCTTGCTCTTCTTGACAGCACTTGGGAAATACTTTTCTAATAATTTCCCCCTCATCTGTATTTTGGGATCAAAAGTTATCTACATCTATGAACATGTAAACTGCGGTTGAAAATAGGATGTTTTAGCACTGAAGTGACAATCTTTATCAGTGAGCCACAGTGCTTCCCATTGGCAAATCTCTCTTATTTATTTATCTGTCTCATACTTAATTTGCATGTCTTCCCATTTAGTTACTTATTCTTTCTTCCCCCTCTAAGCCATCTGCAAAAATGGGCACAAAAAATCAAGGTCATCTAGGACGGCAGAGATGGGAAAACAACAGAGAAATAATTTCAGAAATATATCTTCGCCATGAAGCTGCTTTGAAGAGTTATAGTGAAGCATGTAACAGAGATTGATTCTGGTCAGCTGACCTCCCCCATCCTGTTTGGAAGAAATATTGGCAGTCTATACTGCACTGACTCAAAATAATAGCCAGTGTGCCCCTACCATGTAGCAATCTGCCACTGGATCATTCTCGCCAAGGTCACAGAGTACATTATGCAGACTGAAGCAAAGGGAGGGGACGCAGGACACCGGGACAGAAGAACAAGGAAGCAGCAGCTTCTTTAAAGTGGCTGGAGGGGAGGATGCAACTTTCAAAACTAGAGATCATCATTGCAGAGAGGAGACGCATGTGTACACACGCACAAGGCTGGAACTGACAGGGAATATGGGAAAACAGTTCTGCAACCCCTAAATTACCCATGCTTATTGGCCCACAGCGATAAACACTCATATTCAAACACACACAAGAACAAGCCCGTCCCCACCTAAGCTGCACCCCACTGTGAAAGGGGAGGAACAGATTTCTGCCATGCGGTGTCTCCGAGCTGCTTCGACAGACGGAGCAGGAACTTACGACGGGGCGGAGCCTTCATGCGCATAATGCCCAGATGGGCCCCTGGACGCTGCGGCACCACTTCCTCCTATGCCCTCACACCCTGCTCCCACAATGCACTTTGTGGGCACCTCAACGTAGTAGATGGGGGCAAGAACAAGGCTCAAACTGCAGCATGCTTCAACTACACTTACTACAACATCAACTAATAGTATTGTTGACAATAGCTTTGATAAGCTAAATCAAAGAAAGGCAAAGGTAGGATGAGTAGAGAGGTTAGACTTGTTAAAACATCATGATAGGTTAAAATTCAAAACATGATACAAAATGAGGTGGCAAATTTTTTCAAGTGTCTTCATGCAGAGGGAGACTAACTCAAGATCTAAGAAAACATAGCAGAAACTTCATTATCATATCTTCCATGACCACGGGTGCATCTCAAAATTGGAAAAAAACGAAAAAGTTGGGTTTCTTTGCTCCCGTAATTCAATTCAAGAAACGTCCATATTTTCTAGATTAGTGATTCTCTACTGGTGTGTCAGGACCCAAAAGTGGGTCGTGGAGCCGTCTCCAGTGTGTCATGAATGTTTGTCAGGGGAGAAAAATCTCAGTCTGTGGAGGACAGCAGAAAGGAAACCAAAAACAGAAGTTTCTTTGTGAATTTACCTGAAATTGTTGAGGAATTTTCTCTGTTAACTTTTTGAGGAAACTTACAGTATTTTCCCCAAAAATGTTTAAGAAATTTTCCTGATTTTTGAGAGTTTTCTGTGGGCATTTTCCTAGAAACTTTTGGTAATGTTCTCCAGGACTTTTCCCAAAAATCCAAAAAATTTCAAAAGCAACCAGGAACATTTTAGAATGTTCAACATGAATTATTAGGACTTTTCACATAATCTCTTAGCAGTCTTTTCCAGAAGGCAAATGAATTTTTACAAAAAACATTAGGGAATTTATGTGAACCTTCAAGGAAGGAAGACACTTCTTGAAAAATTTGGGGTATTTTTTCAGTCTCTTTGTGTCTTCAAGTTCCTTACTGTCTGAGATCCAAACAGCACTGTGTTTCATTGAATAAATCTTTTTTTAAAAAATCAGACATTTGGGTTGTGATTACTCATCAGAGGGATTGTAAGGGGTCTTGAGGGTAGACCAGTTAAGAACCACTGTTCTAGATTCATCTCACATGAGGTGAAATATTTCAAGACTTTCTTTTTTGCTTTGATCTTGATGATTACAGCTTACGGCTCACAAAAATTCACTATCTCAAAATATCACAAAACATCAGTCAAAGAAAGGGACTTATACTACAGAAATGTTGACTTTCTGGAAATTATGCTCGTTTTGTTCAAATAACTGCATCTATGTGACATGGTATGGTGGTGATCAGTCCGTGGCACTGCTTGGGTGTTCTGAAGCCCAGGTTGCTCTGATAGCAGTCTTCAACTCATCTGTATTGTTGAGTCTGCTGTCTCTCATCTTCTTCTTGACAATGCTCCAGGGATTCTTTATGAGGTTTAGGTCAAACCAGTTGGCTGGCCAATCAAACACAGTAATAGCATGGTTTAACAAACCAGTTTCTGGGAGTTTTGGCTTCACTGTGGGCAGGTGCCAAATCCTACTAAAAAAGTAAATCAGCATCTCCATGAAGCTTCTCAGCAGATGGAAGCATGAAGGTCTCTAAAATCTCCTGGTAGAAGGCTGACAGCTTGATAAAGCACAGTGGACCAACAGAATGGCACCTCAAACTATCACTGACAGTGGAAACTGAAAACACTGGACTTCAAGGACCTTGGATTCAGTGCCTGTCTGATCTTCTTCCAGACTTGGGGACCTTGATTTCAAAATGAAATCAAAATTTTCTTTCATCCGAAAACAGCACTTTGGTCCACTAAGCAACGGTCCAGTTCTTTTTCTCTTTAGTCCAGGTGAGACGCTGATGACGTCTGTGGTTCAGGAGCGGCTCGAAACTAGGTACACTCATGAAAAACTTAATCATCCAGAATATTTTGTTTCAGACGTTATCATCAGTCTAATAAAAATACTAATTTAATTTGATTGATTAGATATTTTGTAAGATAAGATAAGATGCACTTTATTATCCAAGGGGGAAAATTGCCTTGGGCAGTAATGCAACATACACAGCTCTAAACATACACTGACGTGCAAACATCAAGATGTAAGGCTATGTAAGATGGCATTGTTGCATAGCCATAAATCATAGGGAGAAAACAAGGTTTGACAATGAGATGTGAAAATATGTTTTCCGTTAAAGCATACTCTTATGAGCTTGATTACCATTCAGATTGCAATAAATCTTATAGTTTCATTTCAACTGCTTGAATTGTGAAATGACAGACAAGTCACATCTTGATCCCTGACCAACTCCTCTTTTCAATTTAAACTGCACCATAGTGAATTTATGACTTATAATCTGTTTTAACATGTTGATCATTAAAACAATTAAAATAAGTGTGCACATGCATAAACCTCTCAAAGGCTGAGACATGGGCTGTGCAGTTTTAGATAGGAACATGTCATTTTGTGAGGGTAAAGATTTCACCTAGTCATCATTTCAAATCAGGGCATTCTGCAGACCTAAAAGATCAAAGATCTGAACATAGGGCACAGATGGCCTAGTGGTTTGAGGCTGCCCCTATGTGCTCGGGTGGCCCAGGTTCGAATCTGGCCCGTGGCCCTTTCCTGCGTGTCTCTCACCAACTCCCTCATCCCTGCTTCCTATTCTATCCACTCTCCTCTATCATTAAAGGCACTAAAATTCCAAAAATAGCCTTAAAAAGAAAAAAAGATCTAAGCGCATCAGTCCATGGGGCCGTAAATTCGAGGGATGTAACGGTATCAAAATCTCATGGTATGATAATACCTCGGTAACAAGTTCATGGTACTATACTTATTCCGATATAAAAAAAAACAAAAAACATAAAGCATTTACAACAATTGCACTTTGAATATACAATTTGTGCAAATAGTGTCATAGGTATGCACCAGGCTTAAAAATATATACTTATACTGTGACTCCAGCATCTTTACTAACCAGCTAAGTTTTAAAAACTTTGTCCCCCTGTCACTCGTAGCATCCACCATTTTTGCACTTAGATCCAGCCAGCGAGTGGAGTGCAAAGAACGAGTATGCAAGGGCTGATAGTAACCGTAGTACTGCTGAAAAAAAAATGACACTTGTTGCCCTGAAGACCCACTTCTGAAATGTCACATGTCCACAATGACACTGAGACACTTCTGCCGCCGTGATACCGCAAAATTGACAACACCGTTAACATCTCCAGTAAAAATGTAACATGAATCAGTCAGTGCACTGGCTTTAACATTAGAGATCGGTTAATATGAAAAAAGGATAACTTTCGAAGTGTCTGCTCATCCGTACGCTTTGGAAAAAATCGATTAAGTACAACAGCAGCACATAAATCTCCCCTGTTGAGATGGCAGAGCTAAAGATTAGCTATGATGCTAACACTAGCGGGCAGCACTCTCAGACCTGCTTATGAAACACTTTTTGTAGTTAAAACTTGGAGAGGTCCTCAGTTATCACCATATCCACAGCCTGTTTTATTCCTGGGATTACAACCCTGGAATAAAGTGTTGTTAAAATGATTGCCCACTAAAATGACATTAAACAGAGCATTCACTGAGCTGAAGATCAATTCAAGAACAAAAAAACAAACCAGAACAGTCAGATACAGAGCGAGAAGAGATAACTGACAGACATGTAGACTGAATATTCACATAAGGACAAATTATCAAGGAAGACCCATTGTTTTCCTGCACTAGCAGAAACACAGAGCTCTGTTACTGTGTTTATTCAAATCTCCTTTAACTGTTAAATTAGCTTTAATTTGTGCTTCCTAGGCAAATTTAATATTTTGTTTTTCAGTTAGGAGGATAATTAAAGCCAGTAAAGTAAGGACAAAGATTTCTGAGTCAGTCAAAACTATTTTAATATTTTCCCTTCAACTAACCGTCAAAGTGAGACACCTGGGCAGGTTTGTGTTCAGTTCATTAACATAATGACTGAATGTTTGCACATCAAGCCTGGGGTTTTGTGTCTTAAAGAAAAAACTCAGAGACACTTATTTTGAAATGATCTTGTTTTCCCAAATTTACAAAGTTTTTTAAAAAAGAAAAAGTTATTTCGATTTCACTGTTAATTTGCATCTAGTTGTTTAATGTTATAATTTAGAAAAATATCTGAGTGGAACTGAAAAATGTGGTTGACCCACCTCTATCCCAGTCTCTTTCAGATTCAGGAAAAATTGGAGACTGGCTGGTGTTAATGGCAAAAGTAAAAAGTAACTAATTACATTACTCAGATTACTGTAATTTAATTAATTTTTGGGGTACTTGTTTTTGAGTATATTTTAAAATAAGTAATTTTACTTTTACAGAAGTAAGTAGATTTGGCACATTTTCCATGGGTGCAACCCACATACTCAGCTCTGCTGCTCATCCCACAAATGCATGATCCTTACAAATGTGGCATCATTTAAAAGGGTGATAAACAGGCTTTCCAACGGTATAAGATTTATTACCAAGAAGCATTGTTACAACAAAGAAATAATGTACCAAACACAAAATTGCCTTACTTTTTGTTTTAAGTTTATATTGATAAAACTATCCATGGCTCAAGTTGCCGGCTCTTCAGTTTGATAAAGGTCAAGTTTTGTATTAAAAATTAATGATAAATTAATGTTGAAAGAATCACATCCCCAATGCACTTAGACAGTGAACAGCATGTTTAAAACACTGTTGTGAGAGACATATTTAACTTTGTCACATCATTAGTACGACGACCGAAGCAACAGGTACTGAACATTACAGAAAATATTTAAAACTTTCAGCTCATATTAATTAAACAAAATGTAGCAGTAGATAGCAGCAAATGTTTATTTCAGAACAACCACTGTTGATGCCAAGTCACTTTAGTAAGCCCTTGGAAGAATTGCATTTTTTGCTGTTATTGTTACTGTACAGGAACTTCCACCCACACTCATAGCTACAGTAGGACCCCCCAGGAATAAGGTGGTATCCACCTTATTTTCTTACAGCTTACAATACAAACAATGTGAACATGTGATTACAAAAATAGAAAAATATTTACAAATTTGAGGTGAATTCCTATGGAAACAATTGTGTTCTTTGTTAGCATCTATCGTTAGCTGCTGTATTAGAATAGATGTATTTAATGTACTTTAGCTTTAGCACAGGAAGTTTTGCCCATATTCAGATTTACTGTAGCGGCCCCAAGCATAAGGTGGATATTTTGATTAAAACTTCCCTAAGTCACTTTTATCACTAAACTGGATTCTTTCAGGTCACTCGCGCGCGTTTAAGACTCACACTCAAGCACGTGAACGGTTTAAAGTGTTATCCCTCCCGCGCGCGCCACGTCCACCCCTGACACAACCTGCCACCATGAGTGAGTTTTACCTGCCACATCCATTTTCTCCTCTCTTCCTTTCATTGCTCTGTCTTTGCTGGGAAGCTGGGTTTTGTGTGCCATTGAGTCAGCGGCAGAGAGCGACACAGATAGTAGAAGAAACGAAACGGTATGTAGTGTTTGTGTTTGGGACAACACCTGTAAAAGGGGCACTGTCTTCCGGGATGCCTTCATAGCGTCGCGCCGTTACGTTGCATGTAGCGGGGATGGCGCGAGGGAGACAGGACAGGGGAGGGGCGGGCGGTGAAAACGCCAACAATATGAATATTCATCGTGCGTGGGCAACGTCGTGCACTGCATATTAACTAATCAAGGGGTTAATATGACTTTGGCACAAAAGCCTACAGTGCGCCGTGTGCGGGAACGAAATTAAATTTAAATAAATATCCACGCCGTGCTGCATGCAAATGAGCTCGCTCCAATTATCAGCTCTCATTCAGGGGGAGGTGCTTGTACTACATCAGGCTGGACGTATGGCTGGGTAGGTCTCTCTTTGTGGTTCATGTTACAGGCGTGCTGTGTTAATCCTGATGAGTAACAACTTCAAGAGTCCACTGTTAACAGCTTACAAAATGACTCAAGACCTGCATTTATAATACAAATATTAACGAGCAAGCAGCTTACTGTGGCTCAATCAGTACTGACTATACGATATTTTATAGGGCTATATAAAGCTAGGCTATAAAGAGAAGTATTTGAATAAAATTAAAAAATGAGCCTATATTTCCTACTACTTAAATTCTACTTTACATCTTTTTATTGTCACAATACCAGAAGTATAACTCTGATACAAAACCAATAAAAAGAAAAACAATATTGATGCTGGTTTTTATACCAAAGAAACATAAAACAGAAGCCCTGGACATATGAAATTTGTCACTATGTACTAAGAGTACCTTTACTACTACTGTACCACTGACAATTTTTTTAAAACCACAGAAGATCTAAAGATTTAACCAATCAAAAAGCTTTTTACAAATCTTTATGAAGGGGAGCCTTAGCCCTATAAGGTTATCACTTTTATGCCATCTGTATACATTTGTCACTTAGCACATTCAGGCCTGCCTACAGATTTGGCTGGGCCCCTGACAAACCAAGAGACCAGGCCCTCCCAAGTTGGGATTTATTGATGATATCAAACTACTTTTTCCAACCTTTTTTTGCACTTTAATTTGCCACTTATCATCACTTTTGTCCACTTCTTACCCATTTTGCCGTATTTCATCCCATTTTCACCAGTTTTTCTGCCATTTTTGCCACTTTTGACCCATTTTTGCCCCAGTTATCCCTCTTTTACCACTTCTAACTTATATTGCCCATTTAAACCCATTTTGCTTCTTTTAACCTTTTACCCTTTAAATCCTCTTCCCACCTTTTCTGCCCACTTTGCCGCATTTGAGCCATTTTGCCACTTTCTGAACCATTTCCTTCTTTTTGTCCTGCCCATGGTGCCTCTGCTAACCTATTTTATTTGCCACTTTCCACCTTATGCCTCTATTGACCTGTTTTTGCCACTATTAACCCCATTTCACTACTGTTTTCTGCCTGTTTATACAATACTTAAGTAATTTTTATGGCTTTACACCTATTTTTTGCTTCTGCTCACCCATTTTTATCACCTTTAACCTATTTTTGCCACTTTAAACCCATTTAATTCTGTTTTAAGAAAAGGGGTTGACATATTGAGGAAAGCTATATACTACAACATAAATAAATTACTTGTAGTTGTTATTCAGGTCAAAAATAGCATATCACAGTAAACGGCTTAACTTTACAATGGATCATGATTATGCTGACCTCCATGGTCTGCCCCATTTGGCTTTGCCCTGGAAAGCCTTCCCCTTTATCCCCACTCCTTATTGGCGGCCTTGAGCCCACTATATCAACAGCACAGAACATGGTCCAAGGTTACTGTGGATTTCAGACTTATACAGAACTTCATGCGTGTGCCAGTGTCTGACTACACCTCTGGTGTCTGGGGGTGTCCAGGCACACTGAAGTTGTAATTCTGTACATTACAGAGCTTTTCAGGCCTTATGGAGAGTTCATAAACTCACATCAGTCCTAACTTTGAATGGAGATATGGGCCTCCAAACATCAGACAAATGTGAAATGTTGCAGCTATGGAACAGGCTTGTAAAGATGTCTTATCAGAGACTCACTAAAAAGATCTTTAATTGAGACACTTTTCATGAGCAGCTATTTGTGTTTTATGTGATAATATGCCATTCATTAAAAAAAAAAGGTTACTTTGTGAGACTCTGGACATTAATAGTTCGTTTCTGCTGAGCGGTCTAGTTCAGTTTGGTATGTCATTGCATGTTGTTTTTGTGTTTCCATTATCAAAGGTCTGAAAGGGCCCAAATAAACCGACCCATACTGTCCCACTTTTTGGCACTCCTCCATAGGAGTGCCAAGCTTACCTGTCTATCCCAAAAATGTGGAGCTACACACACAACAATAGGGGTTTGCACTGATGTCACAGGAGAAAAACAGACTAATATCTGCTTAAATAGGGATATTTGGACTCAACAGATATATTAATATTGGTCATTAACCGGTTTTCCCAACGTTTATATGGACCCGATTTCAACTACATGAAGCAGAGCCTGGAGGCACAGATCAGCCTGGTTCATTAGCTGTGAAACTGAATTAATGTACAGGTTTTGTGATCAGTTGTTTCTCTGTACTTCAGTGTTTTATTTAGGCTTCTTCTTTTTACTTTAGGTAATCTGTGAAAAGATCTCTCTGTATGTTGTTAAGTATGTTTGCAAAAAGTCTGGCTGCAGTCTATTTTAAAGCAAAATCAAGGTACCCAGGATGTCTTAATAAATGTCATAGCCTGTGTTTTTAAAACTGGTTAAACCTTTAGTTAATTTTGGATTTGACAAATTTGAATGGCACAATTGAACATTCACAATTTGTTGTATAAACTGTAAAAGCATCAGAGATGGCTACTTTATTTTTCTGTGATAAATATTGACAGGTTTTTTGGTCTTTCCTCTGTAAAGCCGGCCATGGGCTTACAGTCCGCGGGACTGTTTATCTACAGCTATAAAACAATCCAATGTCATTAGATGCCTTGTCACCTGAGATATTATTATGCTGTGTGGTTTGTCTGCTGAAGGTCTTTTTTTTCCTTCAAGGTAAGAGGAAGGAGTACAGGGCAGAGTTCAGTTTCATAACTGTTAACTAACATTATCACTATTTTGCAATGCTGGTTGGGTGCTCTTGCATTGCACAGTAGTGACAGAACCCCAGAGGCTTTCTGGGTATAAGATGTAATATTTCAAACATTATTGATAGTGTGTACCTTTGTCTGTGTGCCATGTTCCATGTTTTCCTGCCTCTCTGCTGGTTGTTTAAGTTATACTTGAGTGTAAATAGAGTAGTTTGTACTGCTACGGATATTTACACAAGACATAAAAATGGTTCTGCTCAAACCCACGGACAAAAAAAATCTACCTGCGGCAGTACGTTAAAAGTAGCCCAATTCCACAGGAAAACCATAGACCTGGCAACGCTGAGCTAATGCCACTTACTGATTCTACGTACCTCATGTGACTCAACTTCAAAAATACTGAAATATCCCTTTAATACTAATAAAGCTGACTTCAAAAACCCCAATACTACGTGCTGTGCCATGTCTGCTGTAAAGCCTTGCAGAAAGTTGCAAATTGCTGTACAAATGTCTTCAAGCAGGTCTCACGTCAATCATCTGGACAACTCGGCAACACTGACTGAATGTTTATTTGATTCTGTGTTTCAGTCATTTGACGCTGAACATGATTCTCATTCTGATAAAGATGGGAAATCAATGGACCAAAGAACTTAAGGAGGCTAAAGTCGAGCTGACATGATTAACTGATTGAAGGAAATTTATCAGCAATGGTAATTTTCAGTAAAACTGAAACTGAAAATATTCAAGGTTCAGGAGTGTTTGTTGGACAGAAAAAGGCATTTAAAGGCTACTTTGGACAAACATGGAAAGAATTTTAATTCTGAAACAAAGTAGATAAGATAAAATGTTACCTGCACAGTCATCCTATCGGTCTTGTGGCCTGGGATGCACACTACATGACTGTGATGAAGATGCAGGCCTGCACAGTTCGGGGTCACTCTCAGATGTGATTCCACTGCTTTTTCACTTGAGTTTCGTTACAGCCACACCTGAAACGCGATTGTAACAAGAACGATTATTTACGTGTGGGAACTTTTCTCGTGCTTGCTTTGAACCAGCCAATTTACCGCTAACAAAGAATCCAGGGCATTGTTCCTACATCCTGCAAGCCAGAATAGCATCACACCCCGCTGCAATCCTCCTCTTCCTCTCTCCCTCTCTCTTCCTCTTTTCTCTCTCTCTTATCTGCCGGGGAAATGAAGCTCAATCACCTGCGGAGGAGCTGAGGGCGGCACAGGGGACTTTGCAATGCAAATGCCAGGTAATTACCCGAAAGCTAGGAGAGTGGAAGCACACAGATGAAAATAGAGCAGGCAGAGAGAGAGAGGGAGAGAGAAAGAGATGAACTGAACAGTGGGTTCACATGCCTGTTGATGCAGGATGATTGGGGTGTTTTGTTGGTGTGTGGGGATGTAGGAGGAAGAGAGGGGAGGAGGGACAAAAAGGTGATGGAAAGCGAAGGACAGGAGGGAGCCTTATGCAGTGCATGTTCAGAAAGCCCACATCTCCTGTGTTAGATACATTTGCGAAAGCATGTGTGCATTTCTTTAACAAATGACATATAAATTGTATAGATGAGATGGAGAAAGGAATGACTTTAATTTGCAGTGAATAAAAACAGCTTATTTGCATGACTGAAGCAGCATTTTGAGTAAAGGGGTTTATTGGTCCACACTTGCATGCACAAGTGTTTCCGCCTGGATGCATTTGTGTGCATGCTCTGTGATGTGCACATGTGTGTTGGCCACGTGTCGGGTGACTGCATATGCTTGGTGTGTGCTGCTTGTGTGTTGTAGCGGAGGATTTAGTGAGTATGCCAGCTTGCAGATGTTTGATTGTGAGTGAGCGAGAGTGAAGAGATGTGCAGATGTGTGTGAGTATCAAAGAGATTATGAAATGACCTGGAATTAAACACTGCAGTGGATTTTCGTTGCATATTAAGCCCTCTGTGAGAATGAGAGGTAGTTTGAATTCAAGCTGTGTGTTTATATGCTTTATGCAGTTTTCATTTAATAAGCCAAAATGCTTATTTGTAATTCAATACAGGACTCTAGTGTTTGTTTGATTGTTTGTGTGTTTGTGGGAGATATTACCAGGCAATAGTGTGACTCACAAGCAGTTTGCACCTTGGCTCAATTGCTACCTCTGATTAACATCTGAGCAGAACAGGAGTCAGCCAACCAGAAAACTGTTTTGGCCATTTAGTGTAATTGTGGCTTTGCTAAAGTCTCACTTCGCCTAATTAGAATAATAAATCATGCCGCCTCGTTGTTTTCAAAGGGCCCTCCATCGTCTCGCCAAAGCAGGTGGGATTGTGGGATGGTGTGAAAAACAAAGGCTCTGATTGCTCAGCTGAAGCTACCGTCAGTTAAAAGCAACGTGGCACTCTCCCGGGATTCATATTGAAAACTATCATTTCATGGACGTGTGTGGGAAAAGCCAACTTGACAAATTTTGATTCATACGCTGGCCCATGCTTGACTTCACTTGACATGAATCATTTGGCTCATTGGAAAAAGGAAAAAAGAGATTGGGATATGTTTGAATGACAAGAAAGACTCATGGGAAACTACACTGAGTTACTTTACCAAGATAGTTGCTAGCTCCAGGGACATAAATCCACAGGCAGCTCAGGCCATAGTAAACTGGACCAGGCTGGCCTTGCAATGTAGCACATTAACTCTCTCTGTCTCTCATTTCATGACCTTAAAGACCCTTTGAGGAGTCATTGGCTGTTATGAAACAGACTGAAATGAACACCGATGCCTCTTTATGGACTACAAAAGCAAACAAGAACATCAGTGACAAGAGGGATCATTACTAAAAGGAAAAAGCCATCCTAATCTGCCTGGCTGTAGGTGAAAAAATCATTGACCCAGCGCAGCAGAGGGTTTGCTTTTTCACCACAACTGAGCAACCCATTTGAGGGCGCATCTAGAGCTGATGACGCAGTGTTTTGAGCCCTCCTTGATCTTGCTTGCTCTCTCTCCCCCGTCTCTCTCTATCCGCGATCAGTAAACAAACAATATTCGTGCTTGTCACCAAAAGGAAAGGCTTTTCCTGCAAAAAAGTTAAAGAACAGTCTCCTTATTATTGATTTATGGGTCTCTAAAGAGCAGAAAATGAACACAATCATATTTTTGGATTTGGCAGTAAGAACAGCATGCTTTACTTGCGCCAGTTAATAAATTAAAGACAGACTCCGTCATGGTCGAAATGTTACGAACATCTACAGCATTTTATTCTTTAAAAGTCCAGAATTCATTTGTCTATATGAAGGGTAAAGGGTCAAACTTTTGTTATTAGTAGGTGCAGAAAAAGGTGTATTCCTGGATCTGCGCCTGCCCTTCCTGATCTAACTGGTCAGTGTGAGAAGCCGTGCGACCATAGTATGAGCACAAAAATCTCAAGTTTTGGACTTGCTGACACTGCTGTAGCAGAGTTAAGGACAGCTGGAGCAGAGGCAGGAATAAAACGTATCTCCCCCATCTCCCTGTGGAGTGAAAATGTATCATGGAGGGGTTATCAGTAGCAGAGGGGGTAAACTCCCCCAGCAATCGGACCCCGCGAAGCACTTCGACGTCAGCTTGCTTGAAGGTGGGGCTGGCCTGCTTTGGCCCTGCTCATTTTAGCGCGGCTTGGCGCAGCCAAACTGGTGATGGAAATGCAAATCAGCACGGCTTGGTTTGGCCCAAAAGCTGTAATGGAAAAGCCCCACTAGTAATGCCACAGCATCACAATCAGATTTAACTCTGGACTTTGACTAGGCCACTCCAAAACCTTCATTTTGTTTTGTTAAGCTATTCAGAGATGGACTTGCTGGCGCGTTTTGGGTCATTGTCCTGCTGCATAACCCTAGTGCTGGAGGTCAAAAACTGATGGCCGGACATTCTCCTTCAGGATTTTCTAGTATAGTACAAAATTTATGTTGACATCAATTATGGCAAGTAGTCCAGGTCCTGAAGCAGCGTAGCAGTCCCGTTGGACTCATCATGTTGGACTGCTGATATGATGTTCTTTCATGAAATGCTGTTAGTGTTACGCCTGATATAACGAAATGCACACTGTCCAAAATGTCCAACTTTTGTCTCGTCAGTCTTGGGGATCATCAAGATATTTTTTTGGCAAATCTGAGATGAGCCTTAATGTCTTTTCTGGTCAGCAGTGGTTTTGGCCTTAGAACTCTCGCATGGATGCCCAGTCTCTTTCTTATTGTTGAAGCATGAACACTGGCCTTAACTGAGTCAAGTGAGGCCTGCAGGTCTTTAGATGTTGTCCTGGGTTCTTTAGTGACCTCCTGGATGAGTCATCGATGTGCTCTTGGAGTAATTTTGGTAGGCCGGCCACTCCTGAGAAGGTTCATCACTGTTCCAAGTTTTCTCCAGTTGTGGATAATGGCTCTCACCGTGATTCAGGGGAGTCCCAGTTTCTTAGAAATGGCTTTGTAATCCTTTCCAGACTGATAGATGTTAATGACTTTGTTTCTCATTTGTCCTTGAATTTCTTTAGATGGTGGCATTGTGTGTTAATTTTAGCCATTATTTACTTGAGTTAGGTTTGTCTAACGTTTAAATTGGTTTTATGATTTTAAACATTAAAGTGTGACAAATATGCATTATCAAATGTCTTACATAATGCATTGGAGATCGTTTAATTATTGCATGTAAAGGCCTCAATCAGACCCAAACTGGAAACAGCATTCTGGACATGCCTTACCCTGACCCAGATGTTGGATGGCATAAATGCTACACATAGCAGAAGCCGTGTCGTAGTCCAAGTACAGATACATCTCAAAAAATTAGAATATGATGACAAAGTGCAATATTTTATGTCACTCATTTTAGAAAGTGAAACCCATATATCGACACATAGAGTGAAATATTTCAAGCCTGTATTTCTTGAAATGTTGATAATTATGGCTTACAGTTCATGAAAACCCAAAATTCAGTGTCTCAGAAAACAAGATTAGATTGTAATGAGTTACAAAAAATATTGAACTTTTTCATGATATTCTAGTTTTTTTGAGATGTACCTGTATTTATTACCATGAGCTACAGGGATAGAGTGCATTGTATTTGTTCAAAAAGTAAAGTGTAGAGTATGCAGGAAATATTTTGAGCTATAAAGTTGTCAATTTTTTTCTTCGTTACAGTGCTGACCAGCTCAGTGGAGATTTCTCTACACTTTTTCAGACGTGTGCTGATCATTGCCAGCTTCCTGTGATATGGAAAACTTCAACTATAATCCCTGTTCCTAAATCCTAAAATCTGAAAGAATTGAGTGACTTTAGACCTGTTACTTTAATGTCCTTGGTAATGAAAACCTTTGAGAGAATTCTAAAAGACGAAATTGTGTCCTTGGTGTTTGAAAATCTTGGCCCTTACAGTTTGCATATCAAGCTGGTAAAGGAGTGGAGGATGCAAAACTCTTCATTCTAGACAAAGTTTTAAAGCATTTAGAGAAGCCAAAGTCACATGCTAGACTCTTATCTGCTGACTTTTCTTCAGCTTTTAACAAGATGCAACCGCACATTCTAATTGACCGCCTTTCCACTTTTTTTAAGCTGCCTGATCAGTTTTTATTGTTGATTGTGAACTTTTCAACTGATAGGAAACAGCAGGTCTTCATTAATGGAGTCATGTCTGATGTCCTGGTGTCTAACACAGGCTCTCCTCAGGGCTGTGTTCTGTCTCCTCTTCTTTTAATTCTGTACACAGACAGCTGCAGGTCTGATAAAGAGGGTAGCTACCTGGTCAAATTCTCGGACGATACAGCACTTTTTTCCCTTCTTCAAGGTTCAGCGTCAGACCATGGTAGTGCCCTTCCTGCTTTTATCGACTGGTGGGATGAAAATTTCCTTGACCTTAATGTCTCAAAAACTAAAGAGCTTATTGTTGATTTTAGGAGAAACTGTGTTAAACCTAAAGCCAGCTCTATTCACGGTAAGGATGTTGAGATTGTTGACTCATACAAGTATTTAAGAACTGTGTTCAATTCCCAGCTAAAGTTCGATGTGAACACTGAGAGTATTGTTAAGCGAGGTCAACAAAGAATCCACCTACTGAGGAAGTTGAAGTCCTTTAATGTCTGTGACAAAATGCTGACTATCTTCTATCAGTCCTTTAGTGAAAGTCTTTTGACATTTTCTTTTGTTTGTTGGTTTGATGATCTGTCTGTCAAAGACAAAAACAGTCTGTACAATATTGTTAAAATCTGCTCCAAAATAATCGGAGTCCAGCAGAGAGATCTGCGCTCTTTTTGGGAGAAACAGGTGGTCAGAAAAGCTAAAAGAATCATTTCCCAACATGACCACATCCTGTGCTCTGAGTTTACTTTAATGCCCTCAGGCCACCGTTTTATCACGCCCTGTAGGAGAACAAACTGTTATTCTAAGTCTTTCATTCCTTCTGCCATCAGGCTGTTAAACCTCCATAGTAGTCTCATGGACTGATAGCTTTGTATTATTGTGTTTTTCCTTGTTTGGCGCTGAACCACATGGTGGTTAAAACTGTGTGCTTATGCTGGTGGCTCGTTTGTACATTCTATGAATGTAAACTTATGATGTAATCCATAATGCGCCTTGGGTATTTTATTTATGTTCTCTTTTCTCTGCTGCTATTCTTAAATGTGAATTATAATCTGCCTGACCCTGAGTGTGTCGTTACTAAAAGGGTCACATGAGGGTCGATGTGTCAATGAGCATCTCTGTCATGTACTGACTTTTATTTATTATTGTCTCTGTTTGCTGTTTGTGATTGTATGTATGGTCTGGGTAGACTGCAAAAACTGAATTGCCCTTTGGGATAAATAAAGTTGTCTGAATCTGAATCTGAATCTTTTCCTCTGACTGACATTCAGCCATTTTGCTGCTAGCTACTTTGTTGGTATAGTCAAACTAGGAAAAAGTCATATAGTAATTACAGGGTAAATACAGGTATACAGACTTATTTTTCAGTCTACATAGAGTATACCCACTTGTAGGATGGCAAAGGGAATAAAAAAGTTATGCATTTGTAATGCATTATTCACAAAACTGCGAGAAATATGGAATAGTTCACTGAAAATGTATAATTATGTAGTTAGCTCACCCTATAGCCAGTAGGCCAGTTGTGTGGTAAAACAGCTTTTTTGGCTCTTTATTTTGGCTGTGTTTCTGTGGGAACTTGTGCCCATTCATTTTGTAGAGCATTTATGAGGCCAGGATGAGAAGGCCTGGCACACAATCTCCATTCCAGTTCATCCCAAAGGTGCTCCATGAGGTTGAGGTCAGGGTTCTGTGGGGGGCAGTCAAGTTCTTCCACACTGAACTCATCAAAACATGTCTTTATAGTTCTTGATTTGTGGACTGGGGCACAACCATGTTGGAATAGAAAAGGGTCATCCCAAACTGATGCCACAAAGTTGGAAGAATAGCATTGTCCAAAATATCTTGGTAAACTGAAGCATAAAGACTGGCCTTCACTGGAGATGGGGCCTAGTCCAAACCCTGAAAAACAGAATGACCCATTTTGTATCACAGATGTTTGCAAATGAAGACTGCATGGCTAGGTGCTTGATTTTATACACCTGTGGCAATGCGTCTGACTGAAGCACCTGTATTCAATAATTAAAATATAGTGCACTAGAATCAAAAAAACAATTCCTCACTGGTGCTTGTGTATGGGGACAAGGACGAGAGCCCAGTAAATAGCCCAACTGTAGCTTGACTTAACTGAGCATGTGAACATACAAACATATCCCATTAGCAAAGAAGAGGACATGTGGAAGAAGTCACAGGAATGACTGTCTGTGTTACAGTGTCAGCTAAAGGTGAGTAAAAAATAATTTACTGTGCATGTTGTAGAGGGTTCCCCCTGCAAAATAGGATATCAAATCTGTCTGTTTTATACTTGTGCCACCCTAAATGACTTAACACACTTTGACTCCATCAAATAATCTTGGGCTTTGTTTATTTTTGTTAAAAAAAAAACATTATTGGCTCAATTACCTTGTAGGGCGCACTCACTTACACTCATGTTTGGCTGACTATGCCTTTTGTGTACTTTTCACATCCCTCTTGCATTTTCCACATTCAAATTTTCTCTTCAGATTGTGTTGTAAAAAAATCCCTAGTTCATGCTGTTGTTGCTATTAGTTTTTAATCTGCTTGATGATTTGGGTGGTTTTAGAAATGTTCTTGGTGCAAACACTGCTTATTCTTTAATCAAGGATGCTCCTGCATCTACTTGACAGTGTCCCTGTGATTACAGGGACATAATTATAAATTTAACAGCTCCTCGTCAATATAAATCATAAAAGAGAAATTCTGCTCTACACAAATTGTTTGAAACTCTTCCTCATGAGCCACAAAATCTCATGAGATTGTTTTGCACCGATATGTTTTTTGGATGTTTGTCCCTCTGATAAGAATTTAATACTCCAGTTGACTTTAGCTGCACGCACAGTGATATTACTGGAAAGTTCTGATAGTTCTGCAAATGGCAACAGCAGGCACATGTAAAGACAGTAATTAGATCATTGACTTAGGCAGTAACACACTGTTCAAAAGCTCCATTACAATTAAAAAGTAATCAATTATTTCAAAACATTTATTCTGTCTCAGAATCTTCCCTTGAGTTATAATAGTGTTGTGGTTTTTCTGGGTGATTATTAATGCTCTTTTGACATATAAGTGCTAGTTTAATGTAGTTAGTCAAGATGTTACAAATTCAGACTTATTTTGTGTATGTTTAGGTGGATAGATATGCAACAATTTTGCATGTAAAAAAGCTTGACAGTATGTGAGAACTGTATTGTTTTTCAAGGTATCTGACAGACGGTTGCAGACTGCTTTCTTTTAAATATTTGTAAAACAGGATTTACCCAGCAATCTCCTTTTTGAAAGGAGTATTTCATATGTTAGTTTTTACCTACACATACTTCTAGCTATCCCTCCTCACCACAACTTTTATTTAATCTAAAATCTTTGTTTTAAGTAATCTCTACTTTGTGCATTTGATGCAATTTGCAAAATTTCAAGAAGGCAGATGGAACTTTTTGATCGAATGATCATTTATGCAAGCACATAAGATGGAAAGATGTGGATAAATTAAAAACCAGAAGAGATTGAGGTAGGATGAGTGCAGCTACATAACAGCAGTCCACTTCCTGTCCCTCTCGCTCTGCTGCTCCACCCGTGCTAAGAGAGGCTGGGCTAAGCCACTCTTGCCCTACATACAGCCTAAACAGCAGATTACCGAGTGTCCCTCTAATCCCATGCACCAGGGCATGTGCCACTGTCACCATGCACCAACTACCCAATCACCCTGCAGCCACCGTCACAGCGCCTGCTGTTCTGCTAGCTGTATAACCCCTCCCCACCCCCCACCCTGTTTCCAAACATCTTCACTGTTTTCTGTTATTGGTCGGCCATTTTGGATTTTTGGGTTTGATTTTCATACGCCGAAAGCTGATATGTTGGAATATTTCATTTCAGTGCTGTCTTCTTTTCCGTGTCTTCCCCAGCAACACCCTGTCCCATCCTCATCCTCCCAGTACCCCCACCCCTCTCCCAGTTTTAACCTCCTCATGACCACCTGGCATGGGATAGCTTCCTCCAGTCCTGCAGCCTCACCTAAACCACCAGGCCTGAGATTAGGGTTAATCTGGACCTTGTGTCATCCTGTATCTATCCACCACCCCCACAACCCCATTCTTTCCTCCCTCCCTCCCTTCCTCCCTCCTCTTTACCAAAGAGGCTTTGGTTTAAAACCCTTTATTGTGAACCCCCGCTCCCCTTGCTGTGTCTTTCTGTCTGCTGCCAACTGCAACTTTTCCTCCCGCACCACATCCTCAGCCAATCCTAACATAGATACAGCTAGAACCTGTCCCCAAGCTATGTTGGTGAGGAGACATGAGCAAAGGATTTCTGCATTGTCTTTCTCTTTGGAATAAATTTGCAATCAGGCAGGCACGTACACTTTGCTGCTTGTGTATATGTGCATATTAGCGTGCAATAACACATGGCTATACTTAGCATGCATACATGCAGCATGGCGTGCATGCAATGGCGTAATGGCGTCTGTGAGCACCTTTGTGCATGACCAGAATTCTTTGAGAGTGCTTCCTGAATTCATACAGATTTAGACGAGAGTCTACAGAATTCATCCTCAACCCAACCCCCAGTGCATTTAACCAGCCGAGCTCTCTTGCTCGTCTCACCCTGAGGACACGACGAAGGCACGGAGGCCAGAGTTGGATGAAGAGACTTCACAATGGTGCAGAGAGCAAAGATGCGTAGAGAATGAAGACAAAAAGGAGAGAAGATACAAAGTGCTTAAGCCCCTTTTCATTTTTTTGTCTCCCGAAATAAATGGCAAATTCCCCCTGAAGCCAAAGTCTCCTTTTTTTGCGAGTTGAAAAGCCAGCAAAAAGCACTTGGCAGACAGAAACCGTGAGGTAGAGAGGCAGTGAAAGATGTAGGCCATACGGTAAAGTGTCTTATCATAAGGGGCAGAGAGAGAGACCCTTGAGCTCGAGAACCTGCAGGAGTTGAACCCTTTAATTAGAAAACGGCATGGAGGATCCGTTAAAATGATCACAAGATGCTGAGCTTGTAACGTTAATGTCAAATTCCTTGTGTAATCACGATCAGCCTGTTTGATGAGCACTATTTAATTTGTTCCGATTACACAGATAGTCTGTTCGCTTATTAAAAACTCTGAGTGCATGTAACATAATGATTATTTATAGGGTTTGTTCTTTGCCAGCTAGAGGTTCCTGGTGAATTCAGGAGACACACAAACACAGAGATGCACACACTTAATAAGAACCTGATGACATTATCATTTATGTAGCAGGCCTTAATGCACAGAGGGAAGACAGGATGCTGAAGGTCTTTCAAATGGATTAGGAATATGGAATCCCAGTACCTTGATTCGGGAGTAACTGGTCGAGCAAGAGTGACTGATTAAAGGGGAGAGAGCGACAGAACATGCTGAGGAAGGAAAAAGTGGGAAGAGTGAGGGGTGAAATGGAGAATGTTCAAAGTGATTGTGCAAGAGTGCAAAATGTCCGCAGAGAGCCAGAAAGAGGGAGCGAGCGATGTAGTTAATGGATGTAAATTAATTGCTGTCATGTGGATTCTGATCCCAATAAATCAGGGTCAGTGTGGTCTCCGGTGCCATCCCTGCACGGTTTGGAAAAGACAGGGGGGAGCATAGATCTGACAGGAAATCACACTTTTATATATAAGTTTTATATATATATATATTGCACAAAAGCTTACACACAAATGGTCATGTTCAAATATTCAACAATAAAATTATGAAAATGTAAGAATTGCTTGGTACATTTTGCATTCAAGTTGGATAAAAAAGTGCAGTACCTAAAGAGATTCTGCAATACTCCAAATAAGCCATACAGCTACATATATGATATTTGGGATTGGGTGTGCTGCGCTATACCATCCTCATGAGGAGCATCTTTAGGAAAAAATGCAATCCAAGTCCAAACAGAATACTGCATGCCAACTAGTGCAGACCTAACTGGGTTATAAATGCAATGTGGTCTAATGAATTAGCCATGCCTGTTACTGGAAATTACCACTGTGCTTTCTGCTTAACTAGGCTGCAAAATTGATTTACCTTATTTCCCCAGTCTATGACCATCACAAAGACATCCTGTTATTATGAGGGCGATGAGTATTATTGTATGTGTTAATCAGAAAAATATGTGAAGCATGTATTTTAATTACAAATCATAGCAGGGTAATTTTAAAAAACAAAAGACTTAAAATATAAAAATGCTCCAAACGCATTGCCCACACATTCAAAGAAGCCTGACACGCTGCAATGGAAAAAAACACCATCGACGCTGATGTTAACACTTCCCTGATTTTAGAAATCATTGAATACACTTTACAGTGCAGTATGCCCCCATATTATATACACCTTGTTTTCTTTGATACTGTATGCCCCACAGCAAATCACTCATGTTCAAACAGTAATATCTGAACATGACAGAAATGGTGCAAAATGGGAAGTAGGTCACATAGCAATTTATTTGACAAAAAAGGGTGGGGGTGGGGAACTGGGGCAGGGTATATGCAGAGGCAGCAGCAAAAAAAAAGGGAAGGTTTTTTGGGAACGCGGATCAGATTGTGAAGGATCGTTCAACCTGGAAGTGAAGTTACATGGCTCATTCAGAAACTGCTTGGTCAGTGTGAGAAACAATTCTACCTGCTGACACATGATCGTGAAGGATATCTTAAAGCAACAAACACACGGAGTCATCTGAGGCTCCACTGCCCACTCCAGAGAAATTGAAACTGATATTGCGGTCACTGGACCATATCAGCACATCTGACACAGAGTGTGTCAGCAACATTGATCAGCTGTCGATGAGCTACCCCCAACTCCTTACATGACTAAACACACACATGTATATAAACTGTGTGTATAGCCACTGATATTTGCAGAGTTAACACTGAAAATCCACAGAAGGTACTGTAAATACGTGTATCCCCCTGCACAGACACCCACGCTCTCGTAAGCTCTCTGGCTTCCTCCTGATCCTGTTTAAATCCCTTCATCACCGAACATCACAGCTGTATGATTTGCAAAAGCATAAAAGCCATATACTCCATAAATATGAGTATTCTCTGCTGACCTGTGGCGCTAAATATTACAGCCTATAGAGCTCTGCAGCTAAACAGATAAGGTGCTAACGCCTATGCTTAGAGACATCTTTTATTTTTTCATGGCATAATATTTATTTTGGATAAAGTCTAATAAAATGTTGTGAAATGCTTTTAGAAATTGAAAATCATGAAGCATTTCATGTTAAAGTGAGAAATGCAAGAATGAAAATAAAAGTCAAATTTGCTTGTTTTATAGTTTCATATAATTCTCTTCAATTATGTCCTCCAAAAAAAAAAAGGGGGGGGGGGGGGGGGGTTCCTGCATCAATTTTGCCTCATTTGTTAAAATTGCAGGCTGAGATTTTTAAAAATCATTTAACAGAAACCATAACGCCGAGGGTGTTTTGTATGTAATCTAAATAAGACAAACAGTACATAGAGATCAGTCCGTGGGGCATTGGGTTCATGTGGCCCTATTTACATATTGAAAGACTATCTACTGTAGAAACTCAACAATCTCCACAATCTGCACAGACTGCACTGAGGATCTGTAAAGCCACATTAACACATAAGAGAGGCTCTGGAGCACCAGTCTTTTCTAATGACTCGATAATCCGACCCAAATGCTGCCTGCTTGCTAATCTCTCCATCGGATTACCAAACTAGGGACGAGCCCTGTCTGTGTGTCCCGGGCCTGTCTATCCGTCTCCCGGCCTGCCTGTCTGTCTCTCCCAGCTTGTCACTTTGTATAACTGCTTGCTCTTGTGTTTCTCTGCATGATAAAAAATTCTTTGCTTGGCTCTCTGTGATCTTCCTCGCTGTCTGCGAGTACTGTGGGGTTGCATGCCTGTTCGCCCCGCTCTCATCCTCTCATGTACGAGCTTTTTAAAATGGAGAGCAGGGTAGCAGGACATCAAAATGCAGTCGCAAAAATCTCCTTCTTCTCTTCATACCAACACGCACAAGGGTAAACACGCCAAAAATCAACATAGAGGCATATACAGTACAGAATGTGTGAAATTTACGGCGTGTAATTTATGCCCATAAATAATAAGGTTCTATTCTTCTCTGAGAAATAGAAAAAAAAATGTTCGGCACAAATTTTGAAAAAGTATAATCCCCGAAATCAAATAAAAAGAATGGATTTTTTTAGCGTACTTCTATTCAAACTGCCTCATTCTCTCTTAAACTCCATATTTCGGTGCCTGAGACATAAAAAGGCCGAGCTCTCTCTATCGTTCCACCCAAAAAAGCTCTGCTGCAATGTTTTTGTGCATTGCATGTAAACAGGTCCAAACTTATGTCTTATTTGTCACACATAAACCATGTCTGATTCTATATTTTCTATAAAACACTGCTGCTGTTTTCTGCCTGCAAGGCCCAAAAAATGTCTCTTTGATTTTGCAGGAATCACTCTGTGTCTGCCACTGTGTGTATGCAGGCGTGTGTGTTTTTCTGTCAGCTTAAACTGCTGGTGACGGTCTGCAAAACTTTGACATTTAGCTTTTTGTAAAACCAAAGTGGATGCAGCTAATGCTAACGTTCACTAAAATATCTCTATAGCAGGAAGATTTTTGCAAAGACGAGGGGCAGAGTGTGTTTTCCATGAAATATAATATGGGATATTTGATCCTTTTCGGTATGTATTTCTGCATGATGATAAGATAGATATTTTACGCTTTTACTAAAAGAAGAGATCAAAGGGTGTGAAGTAAATGTGTGTCAAAACGCTACTGAAACATGCGGCTGTTGGGCTTGCATGCTTCTTGGCAGCTCCTTGTGCATATCACGCTAATGAAGCCAAAAAAAAAACATAAAACCATTGAAAAAAGGAAAATAAAAACATATATAATCAGTCTGTAGGCCTATAGAGCTCCAAAACTGAAAGATAGCTCTATGAGAAAAAAAAAGAATCCACTCTGCTGCTGGTGCACACAGCCTGAATTGAGCATTAAGTGTTAGTATTAAAAGAACAATACTTTACTCGTTTTAAAAGCCATAAAAATGCTTCTTCCACTGATTTTATCGGTGAAACATCATTGCCTTTACTCCCATATGTAGGGCTGAGGATGTAATATGGAAGCACTGTGACATAGGTCTAAACTGCTCAAGAAAAAAAAAGTAAAACTGAGACTGAAAGAGAAAAAATTCAGTGAATAGAAAATCAAAACATGAGCACATGAAAATATAGAGAATGCATCTCCCTCTGCACAGATATGACAGTTGTAGAAGATGACACATTTCAAAATAATGAGAAAGGTTAGGAGCGAGGATACCAGGATGAGCTAAGTGGTGAAGTGAGCCATGAGACGGGAAAGAGCGATGGAGTGCTGGAGGGAACGAATGATGGAAAAGGATGGGTGGAAAAAAAGGAGGTGAGGTAGGCCCTGTTAGTGGTCGAGTGTGTAGAAAGAGACGGGGGTGGGGTGGGGGGGAGTGTTACTGCGGCTGTCCATTTCCCGGGATCAGCTGATGGCCGTGGATGATGGAGCGGAGAGGGGGCAAGGGTCAGAGCCTTGCATTGTCAGCCTGGCCCTGCTCTCCCGTGGGGTTCCCTCCCTCTCTCTCTCTCTCTCCTCTCTCCCCCCTCCTCCATCTATCCATCCATCCATCCCCCCGCTGCCTGCTGCAAATTTACATACATTTATCAGCAGTGTGTGTCGCCGTGACTCGAGAGGATGCGCCACATGCATTACTGGCTGCTGCATCTTGTGCATTAAGAAATATTTTAAGCATTTTATTTTGTAATTCAGGTGCTGCTGCATGATACATATGTGCAGGAAGTGTGTATGTGAACATCTGTGTGTGTGTGTGTGTGTGTGTGTGTGCAGGACAAGACAGTGCATCCCATCCCCCTCACCCTCCAGTATTAGGACTACCCTCCTCACCCTTCGCCCCCCCTCTCATTCCCACCCCCCCACACACACACATATACCTCCCCCACTTTGCCTGTGTAATCCCTGCCAGCTGGCCCCGTTGGCTAATCCCTCTGCACTGATCAGCTGGGCCACGCATCCAGTACGGGACAGGACAGGGACAGGGGCAGATAGGGGCGGGACGCTTTCTGCGTGTGTCTCTGTGTGTATGTGTCTGCATGTGTGTGTGTTTGCGTGTGAGGTGGGGGGTGGTGTCGACCAGAAAGCATAAATTGAAGCCCGTGCCTTCGCCTCGGCGCAGTGTGTCTGTGTGTGAGCCAGTTGCCTGTTCCTCCTCCTCGTCCGTCCATCCCTTATCTCCTTCCTCCTTCTCCTTCTCCCCTTCTTGGATCCTTATACATATATACCGACCCGGCTTATATATGTATATTTGACATCTTGGGCTTTTTTCCTCTTCCTTTTTGGTTTTGTCTTGAGCAGATCCAAAGGATTTTTTTAACGGTGATGACTGGGTAGAATTTGTTCATTTTTTTATCCCTTGACTGCATGCGTGACACCTGCCTGCCTCCCGTCCCTTCAGTCCTCCTTGTCCACCATCCCCACCAAAAACCCCCTCGTGTGCCTGCTCCCCTGCTCTTCCCAACCCCAGAAGGACCTTCTTCACAGGATGGAGCTGCACGGTCACATCTACAACTTCAGCAACAACAATAACAAAACCGGGACCGTGGACCCAAAAGGAGGAAATACTCTCCAGCTCATCTTCTGTTTTTTGCCTCATCTTTAGAGAGGAAGGATATATTTGATCTGACAAAAAAATATATTTTTCTTGTGCTGTATAATCTCCCTAAAGGCAGATATAGAATGGAGCTGAGTGCAGCTTTAAAAAGACAGGGATTTAAAATTAGCAGTTGCAGTTTTCTTGATGGGACTCTTGCAAAGAAGCTAAATTCCTTCATGTGTTTTTTTCTCTATTGACATCCACATTTGCTAAATTATTAGTTGTCAGAAGAAGACTTTTGTTATTTAGATCCTGTTTGCTAGTCTGTACATGGTATAGTTACATGCGCAGAGTGCACAGAGAGAAAGAGAGAGAGAGAGATGGAGAGTAGGAGGGAGGGAGAGAGGGAGGGAAAGGGGGGAGATAACGACACAGCTTTACCAACTGTAATGAAGAACTGCTTGGTCTGATTAAACCGTACCAAGCTCTTAACCAGGACCTGCAGAGGCAGCGCTACGGTGAGGATAAGGCATAGCTACGCATCGCAGTGTGTACTCCTAAATATCTAGTCGTCATCCTTTGTTTTGCTCTGAAGGGAAGATGGTCTGCAGGAATGGTAGCAGTCAGGTAGCTGGGCTGCTGCTCTCTTTATGGTGCAACAAAGGTAGCTGTGCTCACTCGCTCTCTCTCCCTCTCTGTGCTCTACTCTCTGTCTGTGCTGCTTTTTTAATCTGCTGTACTATATATATATATATATATATATATATATATATATATATATATACGGGGAATGCCTTAATGCTGCAACTGCTTTTTAATCATATAGTGTTGCTGTAAAACCTTCACAAATGCATGCATGCATTCACACACTCCAGCTAAAGGACTCACAATGTCATTGGCTTGTATCATGTTTTTCCCCTGTATTGTCTGTATAGAAATCCTGTTTTTATTTCCAAAAAAAAAAGGATGCATGTACGTGTTGGATTAGCATGCAATGTACTTTGACGTGTGAAAGGACCGCATAGCCGCCTCTGAGCCCACAGGGAGGAGAGATCACAGGTGAGGAGAGAGGAACGAGTAAAATACCAAACATTAGGATGCACTTTGAAGACTCAGTGCTAAGAAAACAGGTTGAAAATAGTTGTTAATATAAAGGAGGGAAAGTGTTGCTAAGCGCAGGGTAAGTAAGAGCAGAGCTGAATATGGAAAAGGAAACGAGAACATTTTCTAAGTTTGGGTTTGAGCTCTTTGTGTTCACAGTGGACCTTGATTTAATTTCAATACAATTAAGGCACGCGGTGAATGCCAAGAGAAAAGCCACAGTCTTCGCTCACCTGAGACGCCAACGTAAAGCCGCTACAGGACAGGAGCGATGGCTCTGATGACTGCACAGATGGACATTCGCAATCCTATGAGATTAACAAGAGATGACATTAACGGTCACACAGAAGCCAGAGGGGAAGCTTTAGGTAAAGAGGTTACAGAGCAGAAGAGACAGGTGAACAGACTGGGGTTATGCGTGTAGCATAGGTTTTGTTGAATGATACAGGGAACATAGAGAGAAATCAGCTACTGGTTTCCATAATGATAGAACAGACAGAGCCATAGGTAGCCTACCAGTGTGGGTCTCATGGCCAAATGGACAGAGGGATCACACCAGGGGGATGTGCCATGTGGTGACAGAGGGCCACTTCAAAGGTCTGTGTTTACGCATGAGCGTACACTCGCTGAATATGAAAGGAAGATGGAAAAACAGGGTGAGAATGATGCACCGAATTTTTATTCACTTAATTATGCCTCTATCATATAAGCAACAACCTCCTGCGCCATTCTCATGCATGCCATATCCATTACAAACATATAGCTTTGAACTTTATTTTGAAATTATGCTACATTAAAACCTTTTTATTTGTAGTGTCATGGCTTTATATGTGTTTTTTTGTTCTGCAAAAAGTCTCAATAAAGAAGTCATTACACAGACAACATTTCTATTTGTACTATCTAGTACTTCTCTTCAAAGTAAAAGGCCCAAAGCACATCAAGTCATTTAAATAATGAGCTTCATCTCGACTCCTATAATCACAGAGCTGCGTCAAATGATTCAAGCTGTAAATCGCTGTAGGCGATAGAGATGTGAGCTGACCTACATCTCAGATGATGGAGGCGGAATATCAAAAGAGAAAAAGCTAAATCCTGGATTTTTGTCTAGATTCATTTTGATCTACTTCACATCCTGCTGCTTGAATTTTTAGGTTGCCTTTTAATGTAGGACGATGAGCATGGTATAGAATTTAGTAGAATATTTAGGCTGGAGAGATTAAAACATTACCAAAGACGCCATTTTTAAAGATATCAAGCATCTATATCAGGTCTATAACCCTGTTTCTGTTCTGATGCATCATTGGATGACATTTCATTATCGTCTGTCATCTCAGCACAATAGAAGTGAGCAGAGGGCAAGTGTGCCACATGTGTTGAGACAGGGGTCATCAACTGTTTACGGGCCCCTTCCCCTGTCTGCACATTATGCATTTTGAAAAACTCTCAATAGAATTGGGGCCACATAGGAGAAATGAGGGGGTAATACTTAATATGTCAACAGTGCCGGACCCCTGGTGAGGGTGAGCAGGTGACTGCGTGTGGGCCTCCCCCTTAAGTGCTAAAAACATTCATCATAATGACATATTTTTAAATAGCATACATATAGTTACACTCTTAAACGTCCACTGCTTTTATATGTGATTCTAAATAATGCTGATATATCGGTGCCTGGGGTGGAATTATAGGCTAGAAAGAAAATAACTTTCTGAAAAATTATTTGATAAATAAGTGGCTGGCTGTGTATAATT
This sequence comes from Cheilinus undulatus, assembly GCF_018320785.1. Lineage (NCBI taxonomy): Eukaryota > Metazoa > Chordata > Actinopteri > Labriformes > Labridae > Cheilinus > Cheilinus undulatus. Next base: position 18,813,914 of record NC_054882.1, read on the forward strand.
TTCATTCTGTTTAACACCAACTAGTCAAAAGCTACTGTCCTACATCGCAGCATTTTTATATTTCTTATCTTATGAATATTTGAGGCAAGCCCCTCCAAAACAAAACGCACCAAAAGAGAAGAGAAATCTAATTTAGTCATGTAAATAGAGGTTGGGTTGGCGACATGGTGAAGCGTCACTAATGGAAGAAAGAGATGGATGCTTTATGATAATGAGGGGAAAATAAAGCATGACCTTGCAGTGCAATATGAACCCACTGACACCCATGTATAATGCTCTGACTGAACAATGCATTTCATAAAAGATGATTTTTTTTCTTAAAGGACCAAATTCAAAAGGGTTCATGAGTTGGTAATGTGAACCATGCATTATAGTATTTTTCGTGTGAGTAGATTTTAAAATTAAATACCCCTTTTTTATTTTTTTTAATTTTGTCTCAGTTGCAGCCACAGTCAGTGAAAGTAGGCAACACACACTACCAGAGTGAGGTTTTCTTTCACCACTGCAGGGCAACCTATTTTGTTCCTCCATCTCCTCCATGCAATGAGCTTGATCTTCACTCACAGATCTAAGTGCTGACCTCCTCCCTTTCACTTCTTCTTGCCTCTACCCTCCTCCTCCTCCTGCACTTTCTCCCCATGGTCCCATTCCCTTTTCTTCTCCTCCATCGTCTCGGTGTCCGTCTCTGTCTCTCTCTCTCTCTTTTATGGCCGTTCATTTGCATCCCAGGGGTGGCTGAAAGGCGTCCCCAGAGACGCGCGGATAAGGGTCACGGGAGATCCCCTCGAGGCAGCGTGTTTGCCACGCACACTCAACGCAGACACGACACGTGCCGTCGACCCCCCTCTTTGAAAACACAAACACACATTTATTCCCTGAGACCTGCACTTGAATCACAAAAAGCTGAGTGATGCTGTCCTCAAATTTGGACTTAAGTAAGGAAAACGGTTTGCTTCTGAATAGCTTTTTGCATGTGGATGTTTAGCCTATTTATGAAAATGCTAACTTAAGTTGTCTTAGGCCATTAGCTCACAGTCTAGTGGTGTTAAGGGCAACAAGGCGAATAGCATTTCGGTCAGGGGTCAGGCATTTTATTTTGAGAAAATATACAAATAAATATGCTTTTAATTATGTGTACTACCAAATTATGTAAAACACCAAATCGGTAGTGTAGAATAGTTTTTAAATTGTCAGTTACATCAAAATTCAGTGTCTATTTAGGATTAACAAACCGTCGAAACCTACAAAATTATTTTATACTTACCTTTAAATTTATGAAAAATATCACATTAATAAGTAGCTTGCGTTGTTAAAGCAAATAGCGCAGCTTGACATAAAGTTGGTTTTAACCCTCGTACGGGTTTTTAAAACGTTTTACAAGGCCACCTTGGAAATATAAGCCTATATTGCTATCAACTTTTCAGTTCGCTGCGCCTGGGCTACTAGCTCGCTCGTCACGCGGTTGCGTCACGCGGGCGCCATTTGCGAAAGGTGGAGTCACGCTTGATAGCGCGAGGATTGTCCTCAATTAAAATGCTCCTAACTCAGAGAAAAATGAACCAATTTTCAAGCCATTTGTTGTGCCACAAACTTCAGACATGTACTTATGTTGGAGGATAGCTGCTCCATTAAAACATATTTTTTCGTATTGAAATTCTTTACCTAATATAAGATTGCGGCACTTCTCAATGGGACTAATAGCAAAGTATGGATTAGGCCATTATACTTGGTAAATGTTAATGTATAAAAGCATATTGCATTTATTTGAGAAAATAAGAATATAGCCTAATCTAAAGTTTCACTAAACAATATACTAACCTCAGAATTATGAAAAACAGTAAATAAGAAATTAAAAGACATGCTCTGTCTGATGCTAGCTGAGAAACTTTTTTCAGATAAAAAAGCTGAAATAGTTACTTGCTAATACAATTATGAACTAGGCTACTATTTATTCTCATGGGTGGATGGAAAAAACATTACACAGTTCACATGAGGACTGACAATAAAAGAGTTTCGAGTGTAGAATAAGCAAGTAGATGAGAATTTACATGGAATCCATACCAACAGCATGAGGACAGAGTTTTTTTTTTAATTTAAAAAAAAAAGTTTTTTGTATAAACAAAGAATATAAGAAGTTATTTTGGCATTGGGACAGTACTTTGTGACAAACCTTCTCAGCTTTGTCAAAACATCATCAGAGATCCACAGAAACTAGATGACTATCTTTTTCTTGCCATGGACTTCAGATGATTCAGAACATGAAGTTAGTGTTTGAGGCATTTACTTTTTTTTTTTTTTTTTTTTTTAATGTTCCCTGTTTTTTAAAGGGGTGTTTGTTAAGCCAACATACCTGTCCACAACCCAAGGGACATAACTAAAATCTCATTTTTAAATAAACATGGCTAATGTTATATTTGAAAGAAAGCATGGGACGAGGAGCTAGAAAAAGACAAAATAAGATGTCTGGAGGTTTTTTTGAAAATATACTTTGTTAAATTATAGTGTTGATGAGTGAGGGCATGTAACGGCGTGTTTTTCAGTGTTGTAATAGTTGAAGTACGTCATATGAGGATACTATTGAGTATTTCTTTCTTGTACTTTAAAAAAAAAGTTTAACTGGAATCAGATCTTGGCTATGCATCAGACAGAGCTCGTCTTTTATTTAAACTATACCTCATTATTGAGATTACCTTGTTAACTGAGAAAAGATTTTATTTGTATTTTCTCAAATAAAAGCAATAATAATTTAAAATGCACGTCTGAAGTTTGTGAAACTACAAACGGCTCCATTTTCCTCTGAGTTAGGAGCATTTCAATCATGATAGATCCCCCTCCGTCATTGACTTACATTCATTGTCAGGTATGGCTCCACCTTTTGCATATGGCGCCTGCGGGACGCATTTGCGAAGCCCGAAGGCGCCATTTACGTGTTCTGATCTATGGGGTTTTTAAACCATATTTGTTGGGTTTAAAACTTTCTGCAAGGGCTATACGGGTCCGTCAAACCGTAAGAATATAGGCCCACATGGACATTAATTTTGAATATTTATCTCGACTGCTACTATATAAACAATAAAAGGCATTCTGATTCAAATAAACTGGGTATGGGTTGCTGAGGAGGCCTAACTTGATACCTGGACCCATTATGAAGACCTATCGTTGCCCGGCTGCTGAGCCTCATCTGCACAGAATGAAGACAGACTGGAGTAGGCTACATAATGCTTTGTCTCTCTCTTGTGGCCGACTTGTGCCTTACAACCACACTGACAAGGAAAGAAAATGGCGGATTGCAGCTTCCTGACCAAGAATTTATACACTTGCAGGATCTATATAACACATATCATATGCTGATGATAATCTTTAAAAAATATCTTCCATACAACAATTAATGTAAAAATAAACAGAGGCTGCATTTAGTGGGATACAAGTAGACAGGTAAAACAAGCCACCCAAGTGACTACAAAAAAAGGCAGAAAACCCACACCAATTTGTGGAGCATCTTTATTATGCCACAAATAAAAGCCAGTAGTTCTCAAAGAGGACCTTGCATTTTTTTCCTTTTTTATTTTTTACTCACCAACATTGACATTCTGAAAATGGTGGAAGCTGATTGTGATATAATAAAGTTGGCTGAGCAGTCTGAGATGGATAATGGAAGTGCAGAAGATGTGAAAGCAGAGAGAGAGGGGGGAAAAAATGCTGGATATAGCGGTAAGAGACTAAAAACAGGACAGAGTGGACGGGCTGAAGGTAAGCAGAAAAACATTCATTCCTAAACCCATCAGGGGAAGGAAAAACTGATGAAATGAATGTACAGACACGCCGCGTGACAAATTTCATTACAGTCAAACAAGGGGAATGCACACCAGTTCTGCTGAATATACCACATTTATTACTTTGAACTGATTAATAGAAAGAGTGGGGGCAAGGCCACTCGCATCACTGTCTTTAGAAAACTGAGGAAGGAGGAAAAACAAAATACAAGAAAGCAGCCCAAAGCAGTGATGAATTAACTTGTCCAAGAGAAGGAACAGAGGGTAAATAAAGTCCAATGAAGACTGTTAACAGAGGCCCCAATTTCTTTTTAAGACCATAAAATTATACACCAAGCAAGGCTCATCAACTTAACATTTCTTCTTCTTTCACACTCTTTCCCCATTCACTACTGTTCCTCTCCAGACCAGACCCTTCCCATACTTTACACATGCGGAAAAAAAAGAGGGTCATTCTGAACACCTGCAGTCCTCTCAAACAAAAAAAAACATGACGAGCATGTCGAAAAACAGACACTGGAGTAAGAGCTGATGAAACTCCTACAAGGAGACTCCACTGGATCCTGGGTGAAGATGCGGTAATCCTCAGAAAGACAGAGTGGGGGGGGGGGGGGGGGTTTCGCACAAAGAAAATGAGACAAACTGCCCGTTCTTGACTTTTGGGATACCATTTAGCCAGCACGACAAATTTGTATTGGATTTGTGTGTTTTGTGTGAGAGATGCAGGCTTGCTCTTGGACTATAAAAACAGAGGATGATCCTTTCATTAAAAAGGAAAAAGCAGCATACGAGGGGGGAAAGCGTATGTAGTGGAATGGGGGTGGGGCAAAAAAGATTTCACCTAAGGATGCTATGCATTTAGTTGTAGTCCTATGAATAATCGTTTCCTTTTCTTTTTTACTACAAGTTCGAAGTAAGTCTTTAAAGTCAAAAGAAATCAAGAAAGTCTTCATTTAGTTTTTCTGTCCTTGGTTAATTCTTCACCCCTGTTAGAATTTCTTAGAGATCTGGTTGTAATGATGTAATGGGGTGGATAGGGCTGTAAGGGGGGCCATAGCAGTCTTTTGACCAAAGCACCAACTGTTACTTGACTCGTCCTTGGCGCTCCTAAACAGGGCAAAAGAAGACAAGTTAAGCAGTGTAGCATAGATATATAACTCAACACAGAAAATGCATGTGTCACAAATCTCAGCGTTCTTATGGTTTTCTATATAGAGTTCACAATCCCTCCTCCCATCCATTTAATTTACATTAACTTGAAACACTACAGTTGAAGGTTTTGTTTGATTTATGAGCAACATCCAAACTCCAGAAATATAAATCTAAATGGATATCAAGCTTGAGCTTTACAACAAGATGAAAACTGCTTTGGCACATGGTGACAGAAAAAGCCATTTACCTGAAGCCTGTAATGACTCCTGTTGCTGGGGTTGCTGGGATATGGCTCACTGCCTTGGACCTCCACCTGTCACACAGAGGAGTGGAAACTGAGTGTACTTGGAAACAGTCCAAACAAGCCAAGAAACTATATTTAAAATCAGATCTATGGCATAAATATGGACTAACATTTGCTGTTCCAAACCTCATCTGTTTTTTTTAGCAGAGGATTTGAAAAGAGGCTGGCAACTTTGGATGAAACATACTGGTTCAGGATCAAAAGCTTTGATTAAATCACTGCCAAAAGTCTCACACAGGAGTAAGATTTAGGGGTCTTGCATGCCAAAACACAACCTGCTCTATATTTTATGTAAAACATGAAGAAATTATTCATCTAAAAAAGACAAATACTGATGCATAAGTGCATCTAAATTAAGACTTTTTGAAGCTTCATGCATCTGCAGAAGTCATCTTTTGCCATCAGTGTGTTGTCAATGACACAATCAAAGGGCTCTTGGGTATGGAGAAGTACAGAGCTTCAGTTTTTGTAAACTGCATTTGTACTTTCATAAGCTCCTTAAATGTGCTTAAAAGCCCACAGTATATTTTTTTGAAAGAGAATGCATCATAGCACCATGTTAAAACATGAATTTTGACTGAATGTGTTACAGTCTAATGTGCAGAAGTCTAGGGCTGGATATCATCGAGTGCCTGATAATTCAGGCACAACATCCTGATTAGGTTCAATTCAACAGCAATTCATGTCGGGATATATAATAGTTAGGAAACCTATTTTGCTTCAACATTAAAGAGAGTCTCACAGATCAAAAGTTAAAAATAGTACAAAGAACGGTCCAACCAGGCACAATATTAAAAATGAGAGCTGCACAAAGTTATCTGATTGAATAGGTATTTGCAGATATCATCTCTAAAAGTGAAATATTGGCATCAGCAGATATGAACATTTCTGCAGATATTTACAACCAATATTTTGTCTAAAAACCTCCCTCTATCAGCTGTAAATATTAGTGTACAAACAAATAACTTAGTTGCTTTTTAGGTTGGCCCAACAGATCTTTATTCATCATCATTCCCTACACATTGAAGTGTTTTTAAATGACAAATTTGTTTAATGGTTCATCTGCAAGCTCTAAATTGTGTTTTAAGGACTGAAGTTTTAGATCTGGAATACATTTAAATACCGGTATCGATATCAGCCAAAATTAATCTGTAAATAGCGACATATTGGATATTGGCAAAAATCCATTACCATGCATCCTTATCAAAAATATCAAGGTTTGCATTAAAAAAATGACCTCAAACTTGTAGTAGTGACATTATATTTTACATCCATGTAACACATCTTGCATTTGCATATCCAGCTTGTATTGATAACGTGCACCAGATCTCTGAAACAAAATGACTGGGCATAAGATTCTAAACTCGAGCCCAAGTCTGAAGGCTCAAAGAGATGAGTGCAGGGCAAGTTGAGCGACGCAAGTTCGAGACTGATTGTGCAAGGAGCTGCCAGGAAATGAAGAAGGCCTTTATGTAAAGATCAATCTCACTATCATATGAATCGATAGTTACTGAAAATTGAGAATCAATCTTAACCGGATAATTGATTTTTTGAACACAGTCCTACTGAAGGCCCACCGTCTTGATGTCAAGTGCAAAAAGCAAGAACATAAAACTCCTGACCAACAAAATCTGAAACATAACCCACATTTTCTGATCAGAGCATCTCACTTGTTTATGAGGCACTTGTGTTCAAGCTATAAGTACCTCAAGGTGCATTTCAAGCAGCACATTTTTGTGGATTTAACATGCTTTGCATTATGCTTCTGAACATACCAATAAAAAGACACAGTAAAGAAAATGCTGACTCAACTAGAACAGTTCTTAGCATAAACAAAACACAAAACAGCATCAAAATGAAGACTTTGAAATCTACAGAATTAAAAGAAAAAATGTCTACAACTAACAGGAGGTTGAAACACAACTGCAGTTAAATTAGTGTTGTTTTTCTAAAGGCAGGTGAATGCTGACGTAGAATCTTTTGCCCTTATCGTGTCTCTGTCACATGAACTTTTTTCCATTTTTTAAACACATCCTTGTAGAAGCAAAAGAACCCAGTGTCAATTAATTTCCCTTAGACAAATAAGGAAAGGATCATTACAAATTGCAGGCTGCAGAGGATATTTTTCACTTAATGTTGATGCTAACAGTGCCACAATAAAAAAAAAAACACCTAAAAAAATTTCACTCTCTCAAGACATGCATTTGATTACTTATGAAAGATCCCATTAAATGTACTCATGAGAACACTTTTGATTAAAACAAACTTGAATTATTTCAATAATCAAATCTGTACAGGTAGAATCCTCCAAACGTGCCTATTTTACAACAAAACTTGAGTGTTTAAACTCTCCTAAAGTAAAATGATTTCTGAATTTTACTCTTTAATGGTATCTATGGATGTAAAGCAAAGTAATCATACAGAGAACATCACTGCAGGGAAATTATGTTCACTCAGGCAAGGCTATCAATCCGAGTGTAAATGTTTCAAACTTTCCTACCCTCTTTGTGTAAAAAGAAAAGCTGTACATGCATGCAAGCACCAAACGAGCTTCACAGACTGTACCTTTTCAACAGAAGTTAAGCAGATCACTTTTTTCATTCATCAGTTTTTATCAACCGAACTGTTCAACTGTAACTTTGTTACCTTTTTCACACACTCTTCCTCTTCCTGGCGTTTCTCGTAGTGAGAAAAGTCGTCAAAGATGGAAGTGGTGTGTTTGTATCCAGCGATGATCTTTAGCACCTGCCTGGCCTTGTCCAGTGGTACCTCCTGTGTGTCCCGAGAGTTGGTCACTGGCTTGTTCTCGTTGTTCTCCAGCCGAATGTGCCTTAGCTGACTGTTGGGAACGTCCTTAACAAAGATCCAGCGCACATCAAAACGACCCTTCCACTTGTCCTGTGACCACACGCCAGCAGACGTGTTGTAGTCCACGGGTGAGCGCATCTCTGCTACGCCGCAGAAGTGCCCGCTCCCATTGACACTGAACAGAAGATAAAGTGGCCCTTTGCCACCCAAAGAACGATAAGCAGCGTCCAGCCTCTTGTTGCCATGCTCCGTGCTGCACCAGATGTTGTACTTGATGGAGCGATGGATGTCATCCTCCGAGTAGCTCTTGATGATAAACACCCTGCCCTGCTTGGGGTTCCAGTCAAAGTCCTTGGGGTTATAATTGTTGACCATGCGTAACTTTTCTAAGACTGGATGAGGTTCAGATGGGACCCCAGGAACCACACCCACACCAGAAGAGGTGGGTGGTGACTGCCCCGTCCCGCTCCCACTGCCATCCCCAAATCCATTGGCCCGATTCCGTGGAGGAACCCAACGAGTAGGTTGAGAAGGTTGGGACTGTTGGCTTGGAGGAGTAGGACCCTGGGATAGAGGAGGCTGGGGCATCTGAGCCATACCTGGTTGTCCACTGGGTTGAAGCTGATGCTGCCCCATTTGAGAAACAGGCGGCACCAGCTGTCCATTGCTGAGGGGCATTTGTGGGTTCCCTGCAGCAGTAGCTCCAGGTTGTGGGGACGCCTGGTTGGGCGGCTGCCCATTGCTGGGGATAGAGGGCACCTGCTGAGGGGTGGCAGCTTTAGGCATGGTGCCCTTGTTGTCCCAAGTGCCGATGTCCATATTGTGTTTAATAGGTGGAGGAGGCAAATTGGCACCTGCCATACCACCCTTGGTTTTCAGCTTGGGCTGAGGCTTGGCTGGCTTGCTGGCAATATCGGCCCAGGAAGCGGGTTTGGCAGGGGCAATCGAAACAGGAGGCATGCTGGGTGGTCCTACAGATGATACAGGGCCAAGGGGACCCCCACCAGGTAAGCCAGAGCCCACCACCTTAGGAGCCATGTCCCCACTCCCACCAGGTGCGGCACTGCCAATCTTAAGCCCTGCCATGCCCTGGTCTAGGCTGTTCATACCAGGGGCCTTGTTGAGGGGCTCATTGGCAGCAGGTGCAAACGGAGACTGTCCATCGATCATAGCACCTCCAAGTGAGCTGGGAGCATAAGCATAGCTGCTGCTGTAGCCAGAGCTCTGTGGTGTCCCCGACTGTCCCTGAGAGCTGCTATTGCCCCATGCTGAGAAGTCGATGCCACTCGGGAAGAAGTTGAAACCATGCTGGCCCAGGAAAGGGTTGCTCCCTAGTGGGCCTGGCTGGCCAAACATAGCGTCCGGGAGGTAGTGGGGCTCTCCATTGCTCAGCTGTCCATAGGAAGCCAGGTAAGGCATGGGAGGGTCCCCACCTGTGGACCATGCTGCCTCATTTAGGGAGTAAGAAAATCCTATGGAGGGGCTGTAGTAGCTGGGCATGTACGAGTCCGACATGGCCGTATAGGCATTGCTCTAAACAGAAAGAGAAACAATTTCAGTTAAGAAAATCCAAACAAACAAAACTACAAAACACTCGGATTTAGTAGCTTACAGCACAGTAGCAATACTGTTAACATAATCTTCTAATTATTGTGTGCAACTTACCTGATGAAAAAGTCAGACCAACATAAAAGATGAGCACAGTTAGAGAATAATTGAAATTCTCTCATATTATTACATCTAGAGAACCAATGAAATTGTCTGTACATCCCCCATCCTCTCCTGCTATCTGATGTGTCTAACGTGGCATCATACTACACATCAAGAACAAGTTTAGAATCCTCTTCAACAGGAGGATTTTTTTACTCTCTAATATTTCCATTAAAGCCCACCCCACCTGCAGTGCATCTGTTAGCACACAAAGGGAACTCCATCTATGACACAGTGGGGAAAAATAAAGCTAAGGCCACTCAATCACTGCTCTTTGAAAAAGCTTGAACTCCAGCTGCACACCCATATGGTTCTGCTGTCTTCCCCAGTTATGCAAAAGCATCAATGTATAATCACACAGAGTCTTCAAGGCCACTTTTACGCCGCAGTCTACACATTGATTCGTTTAATCTTCCAGAGAAATTTCAAGTATGTAAACAAAACTAAAACCAAAGTTTGGAACATAAAGATGGATTTCACAGGATTTTATGAACTACTGCCCGAACAATCTGCTGCATATGAAACACATATATTTGATTAAAATCTGGCAAAATATTCCCACATCTCAGACATATTAATAAAATTTATACTATACCACAACAGCATGCCAATATTAGCAGGCTATATACAGAAAATCTGACTTTAAATGTAATACTTTAAGACCTTATTCAAGACCCACTCGTTGCATTCCAAGACCCCAGCACAGTGTATCTTCAATTTCTATACAGTTACATTGGTGACAGTTATAAGCATGTTTTTTTGGAGTTTTTAAGATAAAAATCTGATACAACAGACAAGAAAATACAGATAATATGCAAATAAAACTTTTTTTGAGATACTAGCAGTGCTAGCATCAACAGACTCTGCTAATGTTACACTAAGCAAAGGTTTCACTGCAAAGCTCCTTTTTATTTGCAAAATTCTATAAAATGTTAACAAGTATCAGCCCCAGCCACATTCCTTGATCCCATAGTTGACTTGCTTGCTATAGGGGTACAGCAGAACTTTAAGGATGCACTGATAGCTCAAAAGGCCAGAACATAAACAAGCATGAAAACTGACATCATTATTGGTATCAAACAGGCATTTAAAAACTAACCAACACTACCATAACTATTGAATCTTGAAACATGTTACTCGTGAAGAATCAAGGTATTTTTTATTTAGATTCATTGAGAATGGATTGGATGGAAAGGACTGATCAACTATGAGCTGAAACTAGGGATGCACGATATAGGATATTTCCCGATATCAGATATGCCAACATTCACAAATTCATTTTAACCCATACTGATATCTACTCATTACAGTTCAGACCTGAAACTTCAGCCCTTTAAAAAATTTAAAGTGTAAGGACTGATGGTGAATACAGGAAAGGGCTTTTAGAAAAGCCAGAGGCTTCTCCAAAACAGTTATACCTAATTTAAGCAAATATTTATTTTGAGTTAGTAACTGTTTGATAAAATTTGCTTGGTCGGTCCTACGATTATGGAAGATGACAAAATTCTTACATTAAAAATTTGGAAACAAGACATGACGGCAATAGCCACATGATAAAAAGATGCTGGAAAACTTAAACAAACCAAAAGACTTCTAAGGAGCAACTGGACAGTTTTAGCAGTTGTATTTGGAAGGAAGAACCTGATCTTATGAAGATGCTGATTGACAGTATAAACACCTTCATGTAATTGTACAGTTGATGCATTAATAATGCTTCTACATAGTCTCAATTATTGTACAGTTATTGCTGCCTGTTGTGTCTCCCTGACTGTTTTGATTGTATTTACTGATTTGTTTTATGTTTGTTTTTATACCTGTCTGTCATAAAAACAAAATAGGTTTGAATATTGAAAAAAAAAAAACAAGACTTCAGCTGACATAGGTCTACTGATCCAGCCTGAAACTCCATGTTTGCTTGTATAGTGAATATTTTCTTAGACTGTCATAGACAAAATATCAACAAAACATTTCATATCTGGTGATAACAATAATTCACTTTAAGCGGATATCTGCCGATACAGATATCATGCATCCCCAGCTAAAACTACTTTGAAGGTGCTGCAGTCTTTTGGTAACAAGAGGGTATGCCAAGTAAAAACAAAGTGATTTGTGGTCGATGAAAACATACCTGTCTGGCCTGAGTATTCAGGTAAGGCTCAAACTCATCGTCATTCAAAGTATCCTTTTGGGTCACAGCTCCGTTTTGCACTGGAAAAGAAGACAACACTGATGTAAACATGGTGTGCAGGTCTATGTGACATTTTGTTATCTGGTCATTTCACATCAGCCTTATCAAAACCTGTTGCCTAATGAAACTGCTCTTTGCTGAATTTGTGCAAAACCCCGTAAAAGCAGTTGAGAAGGATATAATCAGACAGGACACAATATAACTGCTTAGTATGCTTTAGATCAGTGGTTCTCAAATGATGTGGCAGCAAGTCTAAGTGTACCTTGGGAATTTGTACAGCCATACAGTATTTTAAAAACTTAGGTTACTATTAAACCTTTTAAAGAGGCTATTTTGTGTATGCAATAAGCATGAAATGGTGCGCCTATCTTATGCTTGCATTATGAGCTGAATCGGCATCTGGATATATTCTACTACTTTATTGTTAGTTGCAAGCTGTTACACCGCACAATAAGGCATATTCTTTTGTTAAAATATTCATCTCAAAGGTAAATACAAGTGTACAAAGAAGGTGACTTAAGTTTTATCCGGGGTGGTAAGTGTCTGACAATTTGTTTTAACAAGTTTTGTTTTGGTCTCCGTTATGGCTGGTGTGTCTATGTTTGAAGACGTGAGATCGTTTTACCCTTTTACAAAGCATTGACGAGTTAAATGGCACCATAAAACAGTCAGCAAACAGATATCAGATAGTAACTAACACAACAGTCTGAACAACATGATGACGGGAAAGTGCGCGGCCCATTTGGACACAGGAAAAGCATGTCGGAAGACGTGTCATTTTAGGTTAACTTAGCAACCTGCTATGCTAGCATGCTAGCTGTGTGGCTAGCTGCATGCACTGCGTAGCGTCTCCATGTTAACGAGCGCCAAGAGTCCTTTCAACATGACGGACTTAGCTTTAGCCGAGTGGTCAACGTGATGGGATGGCACCTGTAGCTTAGCCCAGCATAAGTGTTAAGTGACCGATAAAGACAGAGATTGTATAATAGCAGCGTGTTCACACACCTGTCACTGCAATAAAAGGGCTTGTTTGTACAACCAGGAAAAGGATGCTGATGTGTATCATGCTGCCATTCAACGCTAGCTAGTCAGGAGGAAGCTAATGCTATCAGTGGGAACCTTAAGAGTGCCTTTACAGGGATACAAGAAAGTACTGAGTACTAAATAAAGAGTTAAGAAAACTCCAGTGAAACGAAACGTGGTTTTGTGTTGAATTGGAGCGGCGAATTAAGCGTGAAAACATTTAAAACACTAATAAACAGGCCTCTAAACCGAGCTGCTTGGGGCAAGCTATTGCATCCGCGCACGCAAGATTTTCAAAGCGTACCGAACGTAAAAGATCCGCATTCACAGGACCCAGGTCGACAATGTTAGACAATATTAGCTCTTACCTTTATTAGCTTGGCCTTTCGGTCTCTGGATTGGGTCCAGGTGATTCATGAAGGTTTGATTTATGAGAAGAGAGGAAGGGGAAAAATAGATGAAGAGATATATTTCAGCAGTCAGTTCCTTTAGCAGGTGGTCAGGCCTACTGCACTACTGAGCCACAGCCGCTGCCTTTGAGCTAAGCTATCCTTGCTAGCCGTCGCGATGCTGAGAAATTTGGCCCTCGTAAATGTTCAGAAAATACCTCTCTTTACCTGTTCAAGAAGGCTGCTGGCTGACATGTCTTTCCCCACCCGGAGCCTGTGTAACTGTATTTACTCCTAAATAAAAGCGGCAGGGTGTAGGATAGGTCTAGCTATTGAAGAGTTTCAGCCAAGCGCCCCTATCTCTCTACAGAGCCTGGTTTCTACACAATGGCGGGCTGCAGTTTGCTTGACAGACTCCTCAACATGGCTGGGCGGCCCTCGTCAACCCACGATGGCATTTATTTGCAACGGACACCTGCCCCCTGTGGCGTGGAGGAGCCAGGTTTGTACAACACAGGCATGGTAATAAAGACTCCGAACTATCTAGTTGGACTTTGAAATAATCAGTACAACAATTAACCCTCAGTAAATGTAAAGAATTCGTAACACTCATAGTGTTGGTAACCAAAAATAGTACCAGGCATAAATACTATTAAAATAATATACATGATTTTTTCCCAGCTTCGTTTGCATTATTTTTTTTAACTCAATAGCAGACCTATTCATAAACACGAGATATTCATTAATTTATTGGAATTTGACCCTTAAAAGCCAGTTGCTAAATGCTAAAGGTTTTGATGTAAAAAACACGTAGAAACTATATTTTTAGATACTTCATGCAAATTAGATTTCCTTGAAGGGGATTACAAAGGATTGAGATGTTAATAAATGTTAATAAATTGTTACACTCAGGGTGTTAATTGCCAAAAATTTACAAAATATATGGACGGCAAAAAAAAAAGAAAAAAAAAAAAAAAAAAAAAAATTAAAAAATCCCAAACACATAAAATGAAATAATTTAAAACAGACCTAATCATAAATATCAAATATTGATTGATTTAGCAAATTGCATTTCCTTAAAGGGATTTACCACAGCATTGAATATGTTATAAACGAGCAAAAACAATTATTTTTTAAAGTTTAAGATTTTAAAGAAAGACAAGATTTTCACTCAGGGTCTTGGATGTAAACCATGCATGATAGCAAGAAAAAAATACATTGATAATTTTTTTTTTTTTTTGCAAGACCAGATCTGATCATTGATATCAAATATTGATTTTTTAAAAAAATTATCCCTTTAAATGACAGTTTAAGTGCAAAACTCAAATGGTTGTAATGTAAGAAAACACACACGCGAAAAAAAAGTTTAATATACTACTTTCAAATTGGATTCTCTTAAGGGGATTTTCACACCATGTTAATAATGAGCAAAAAATTTGATTATATGTGCATTTTTATTCTCTTAAATTTTGGCTTTGATAAATTGTTACACACAGGGTGTCCTTGCCAAAACTACATTTTTGTAAAAAAAAAAAAAAGATTAATTTTAAGGAATTTAACCAGTCTAGTTTAAATGTAAAAAAAAACAAAAAAACAAAACAAAACCCTGATGTTTCTAATAAAAAAAAAGTTTTTTATTTACATCAATGCAAGTTGGATTTCCTTAAAGGGGATTATCACAGCCTTGAATATGTTAATAATGAGCAACAACTCTGATTTTTATAATAATGATAATAATAATAATGATAATAATAATATTAATAATATTTTTATAAAATGTATAATAGTGCCACTATAGGAAACCAAGGAGAAAAAACACGAGATTCCCCTCATATCAAATGTAATAAAATGGCTACCATTTGGTTATGAACAGGAAAAACTACAAATCTGAAGTAATGATGCCTAGTAATATAAAAGTTTTTTTTTTTTTTTTTTTTTTTTTTTTTTTTTAATTTTACTGCTGATGACTGGGGGAACAAACACCGTGAGTGTATAAAAACATGTATAGAGATTAATAAATATACCCCAAAACACCCCAAAATTTATGTTTTTAGCACTAAAACAGTCAAAATACTTGAACAAGGAAAAGAAAAAAACCCAAAAACAAATCCGCTGCACAATGGCCTCAACACCCTATCAGTTAATGGATAAATAAATAGATAGTAAATTATATATAAATAAAAGTGTATAGCATACAAATTAACAGATGACTGTAAAAAAAGGCATACATGATAAGTTTTATAATTTTTGATAGCTTTTCTGACCTATATTTAATGTCTTTTTGAAGAATTTAACAGCTAGCTATGTTAAGATAAATCACATTAATTGCAATTAATTAAGGTCCATAATTAGTGCAGTGGTTTTTACATATTAACCACAGGCTTTATTGTCCCTTTCAACATACTTGGTTAAGCCACTGTAACTTCTCCCTGCAGCCACAGTGATGTTAAATAGATCAACCACTGCTCCTCAATATCCCCTTTTACTTAATCAAAAACAAACCCACAGACAAGGTCAAATGTCTCAAGACTGTTTTAAGCGTTTTTATGACAGGTCAGTTACTCCAACAATAAAAAGTGAACTACTGTTGTGAACCACCTTAAGAAAACTATCTTTATTACTATGAAAGAAATTCACAGCAGGGGAAAGAACAGTCTTTTTAACAACTTTTTGGTCTTTCATCATTCATCTCTATCTTTACTCTTTATCACCCTCTAGTGTTGCTTCACAGAATAGTCCGATGCCCTCTTGGAAAAAAAAAAAAGCTGTAGTTGCTGTTTCATGCCTCTGCCACAAGGTGGACTCCTAGTCGTTGACAAGTTTTCATGATTCGAGGAAAGCAGTGAGGTCCAGAACTTCTGTGATGTTTGCAATTATCCCACAAATCCACTCAGCAGTGTTATGCATATATCTTCCTGTGAGACACTCTTAGAACTGTTCTTCTCACATATCATCATTATCAGTTCAAGGATGCTTAAGATTTGGTTTGCATCCTTTCCATTGCATCCTTTCCATTTGTGAAGTGCTCTTTCGTAGGAATTGTTTTACATATTTTAGAGCCTTTACAGACGCACCAAGCATATACCTGCTCATTCAACAACCTTTCATGAAAAGAATACATTAGACTTTCTTTATAGTCATTGAGGTCTTTGCTTTAACAAGCAATGCTCATTGTCCTTCATAGTCTCCTGAGCAGTTTTAAATAAGCCATTTTTTTCTAAGCATCTATCAAATATACTGTTGATTTTTCAAGTGCACAATGCTCCCCAAAAATGTCCTCACCCTGCAGTCTTCCTTATTTTGCAGATTAACAGGCACCTTATAGAAGGAGACTACTCCTGGATTAGGGTTTGAGGGTGTTGGGTGGGAGAGCATGACATAAAAGACGATGTATTATTGGTGAACCAAGCAATAATAACAGACTGACAAAAGTTGTTTTTTTGACAGGGGCTCAAGGTAAGCATATAAGTAAGAAAAAAATATTTATATAGTACTTTTTTTAGACTCAAAGGTCACAAAGTGGTTTCCACAAAAAGCAGAAACAAACAAAGCATGAAATATAGGAACAAAATAAAAGACACATAGGTACAAAAGTACTCCCCTTCTTGGATGTTTTACCCTTTTTTTTATTTTATAAATCAATCATAGTCAATATAATTTGGCTTTTCTGACAGAAAACAATTACAGGAAAACTCTTTAATGTCAATGTGAGAACAGAGTACAAAGTAAAGTCACTTAAATAGATTATATATATATATATATATATATATGAATAATATTCAACCCCTTCAAAACAGTATGTAGATGCACCTCTGGCTGCAATCTCAGCACTGAGTCTGTGTGGATAGGTCTTAGTCAGCCTTTCACATTGGGACAATGCAATTTTACTCAGTTTTGTTTTGTTTTGCAAAACTGCATCCCTTTTCAAGTCGAGCCACAAATTCTCCAGCCCTCCACAATTTTCCCATAAATTCTGCATTCATTTTACTGCCTAGAAGCATCCCCACATTATGATGCTGCCACCACCATGCTTCACAGTGGGGATGGTGTGTTTGTGGTGATATGCAGTGTTTGAGGTCATGTGGGGGGTACTGCAGGCCACTGTGGCGAGCCATCAGCATCTGCACAAAGTTGGACACATTCCCAGACCGTGCTTTCCTCCGACAAGGCTACCCCTAATCTTGGATTTTGTTTGTGATTTTCACGGACAGGAACTCAAGAAGGAAGGTTTCTGGTTCTGGGACCTTTTCACAGATGATGTGGTTCTGTTGGCTTCCTCAGCTAGAGACCTCCGGCAGGCTTGGGCTGATTTGCAGCAGAGTGCTAAATGGTTGGGATGAGGGTCAGCACTTCCAAGTCCAATGCTCTCTGCTGGAAAACAGTGGATTGCTCCCTACGGGTGAGGAGTGTGTCTCTGCCTCAGGTGAAAGAGTTCAAGTATCTTGGGGTCATATTCACGAGTGAGGGTAAAAAGAAGAGTGAGATTGACAGGCAGATTGGTGCTGCATCAGCAGTATTGCAGGTGTTGTGCTGGTCCATTGTGGTGAAGAGGGAGCTGAGCCGAAAGGCAAAGCTTTCAATTTATCAGTTGATCTACCTCCTGACCTTCCCCTATGGTCATGAACTCTGGGACTGACGGAATGAGGTTGTGCAAGAGGCCAAAATTAGTTTTCTCCAGATGGTGGCTGGGCTCATTCTTAAAGATAGGGTGAGGAGTTGTGATGTGGAGAACTCTAGAGCCGCTGCTTCTTTGCATCAAAAGGAGCCAGTTGAGGTGGTTCGGGCATCTGATCAGGATGCCCTCTAGGTGCCCTTCTTGGAGGTCTTCTAGGCGCATCTAACTGGGAGAAGACCTTGGGGAAGACCCACAATGCGCTTGAAGGATTATATATCATGTCTAGTCTTGGAACACCTCTGGATCCCTCAAAAAGAGTTGGAAAGTGTCAAGAGGAATATCTGGGTTGGCTTGCTCAGCTTGTTGCTGCTGTATCACAGTGATAAGATGATGTGTGATGGGAGGGCTGTAACTGCAGTCCAGTTCTTTATAGCTTTAAGGCAGTATTGGAGCCTGAACAACCTAAGGCCTCCATCCATCCATCCATCCATCCACCCTTTTTTTATACCGTTGGGGGTCTTGGGGGGCTGGAGCCAGCTGTCATTGGGCGAGAGGCAGGGTACACCCTGGACTGGTCACCGATCAATCTATAGACAACCAGGCACCCTCACATTTACACCCAGGGCCAATTAGGAGTGATCAATTAACCTAATGAGCATGTCTTGGTGGTGCGAAGAAGCAGAAGTACCGGGGGAGGACCCACACATGCTGGGGGAGAACATACGAACTCTGCACTCAGTGAAACCAGGAACCTCCTTGCTGCGAGGCAACAGCGCTAACCCCTGTGCCACATTGCACCCCACCTAAGGCCTCACTAGGTTTAATAGAAAAGTGCAGCTGTATATCATCTGCATATAGAGAGAACAGTAAAAGTCCCAGGACCAAGCCCTGTGGGACACCACAAGATAATGGCGAGGAGGCAGACAAGTGCTTCCTGACAGAGACAGTGAAGCTCCTGTCAGTAAGATATGATGAGGACCAATCTGATAGTTCCTCCAAGTCTAGCTGTTTTTTTTTTATGATAGGCAAAGGCTGCCTACCTTAACCTGATGGTAAAGCTGCAAATGCTCCCAAATGTTGAATTATTTATACTCAGTTCTTACCTTTAGCTCAAGTTTACAGTTTCATTAGCCTTTACCTTAAAGTTGACATGATGCAGGGCCTCTTCAGCTACTTATTTTTTCAGGGCCAAGGGTCAGTCACATGGCATGTGACTAAACAGCACCAAAGAACACAACACAAGGCCAGGAATATCCCACATTTGGAGTTACACAAACATACGTGCTAAAGTCACTCCTCAGGGGCATGGTAAAGGATTTTTTTTCTAAATCTTGTTCAAATTATACTCTGAGTATAAAACAAAGACTGTGATGATCAGCTATGTATATGAGTATCTGCTGAGGACAGAGTGAACTGTGCTCAGAGTAATAATAACACAGACAAATGGGGATGTAGCAAAACCAGTAGCAGTGACAAGACATTTGACTTGTGAAACATGCGCAGGACAGTAGCATGGCATGCCTGTATCATATTCCGCCTTTCAACTCTCAATCATTTTTGGCTGTTTGGTTTTTCTTTTTTCTTTCCGCAGGCTTGTTGACTGCTGCGGATTGGACAGGTGGCATAGCATGGAGCAGAGCTGGCCATTTACCAGCCAATAAAAATAGCTGTGGTCTCCATGATGTCACCGGTGAGTAAATCAAAGACACTGACTGTACAGCAAGAAATAAAATGAAGGAAGAGAAAAGAAAGGCTGTATTATTTCAACATAGTCAGGTTTCTCCTTATCTATCTTACATCTCTTTTTATGGTCAGGCTAATTTAATATGCCTTCTTGCATTGGTGTCAGGCATTTTTCCCTACACGTTTTCCACATTTTTTAGCCAAGATTGCATTAGGTGGAATGTAAATCATCACAAGCAGTAATGTGTTAAAAGACTTTACAACCAAAGACTATATTCCCAAAGCCAAATCCCCTGATAACACTGCCATCTTCAGCCAGTCACTCCGGCTGCAGTTGCCAGAAGGGGTGTACAAACTAAAGCCGGAGTCTGATCTCACTCCCATACCTGGCATTCTGAAGCCACAACACCATGCTGCCGATGTGGAACCCGATCAGTTGTAAATCTTCTCTGTTTGACCATGTGACACGCCAAATTTGTGATTCTACCCTCCGTATCTCTTTCCCTCCTCTCGCTGCCTCCCACAGTGCCCACGTAGCTGCAGCCACCTCTGGCACACAGAAGCAGGAATTCAGTGGCACACCAGCATGGGCAGATTAGTGTTTCTGTGTGCATCTTTTATCAGTTTAAATGTGTTTTAAACCTTATTCCTGTGTGCCTGTGTGTGAGTATGTGAATTTGGGATTGTGTGTGCATATTTTAGTGACCCAGTGGCAGTGCAGCAGCGGGGCACCCTCACTGATAGGATGTTAGGTATGTAGCACTTGTCAGCCTCTTAGAGGATGCTGTTAATTCACATTTCAGAGGGTTAGCCTTAAATTAACAGTCAACACTGAGTGCATTTACCTGTGGAGAAATTCTCACACTAGTATGTGTAAATGCAGGCAAATTTGACAGGCATTTTTTCCTCTAAGGATCTCTTAAATCAACACTTGAATTTTCTCTCATTTCCTTTTTAATCAACACACAAACACTATAAGGACAAAAGTATTCAGGCACCTGCCCATTATACCAACAGGGACTATAATGGCATTATATTGAAATACAAACCATTTATTATGGAGTGTGCCAGACCTTTTGCAGCTATAACAGCTCCCATTTGTCTTGGAAGTCTTTCCACAAGATTTGTTTCTGTGGGAATTTGTGCCCATTCATTCTGTAGAGCATTGGCTCTCACCTGGTGACCCACCACCCGACTCATGAGAAACTGCAACCCAAAGTTTTTAAAACGTTTAGCCACTCAAAATGTGCAATTTTGACCTTAAAATGAAAGAAAACATGCTTGATCAAAGACACAGGATAAATTAAACCTACTTACAAAGCACAAAATTACAAAGGGACATTCATGCATACATTTTATTTACTCCATTTTTCAAGACAGCATGAATATTTGGTAGTATCTTGAGGAATTTCCTAATTATCTTAGAAAAATCAGTTATTTTTTTCTGGGGAAAAGGTGAAAAATTAATATTTTTTTTCTGTGAAAAGGATAAATATAAGATTTTTTTGTGGAAGAGGATAAAATAATATTTTGGGGGGGTAAAAGGATAAAAATAAAGAATGTTTTTTGTTGACAAAAATTATATATTTTTTTTCAGGGAAAAAGATGAAAATGTTATTTCTGGGAAAGAGGATAAAAACAAATATTTTTTCTTGGGGAAAAGAATAAAAATAATTAGATTTTGCTTGGAAAATGATACAAATGAATATTTCTTCTTGGAAAAAGAATATTATTTTTTAGAAAAAGGATAAATTTTTTTTTTTTTCTGGGAAAAGTGATAAAATGAATACTCTTCTGGGAAAAAGGATAAATATAAGTTGAAATCTTGAGGAAATGACCCAAATTTTCTCACTATCACAGGAAAATTTCACAACCCACTGGACACAGCTTCGGGACCCACTTTTGCGACCCACCAGTTTAGAACTACTGTAGAGCATATATGAGGTCAGGCACTGTTGGTAGACTGGAAGGCCTAGCTTGCATTTCTGTCACAGTCATGTTGGAATAGAAAAGGGCCTTCCCCAAACTGTTGCCACAAAGTTGGAAGCACAGCATTGTGAAAGGTGTCTGCATCTGTATGTAGTGCTGTATAGCCTAGCTTCCCAAAGCATGCCATGCTTAAAGGGGCAACGCTCACTGAAATCTCTGGAGGAATATACCACTACTATTGCCAACTACCTTACAACCCAATTTAAAAAAATACAGAAATATCCCCTTAATGGACTTTGACTAGATTTCTTAAAATGGTGATTTTAAAATTTTGATCACTTTTTTGAGAAAAGAAGGCAAAAACAGAACTATGATGCTACATGTTGTTCTTGTAAATCATATCAAAAATTAATTTTGTATGGAATACATCAAATTTTCCTTATACTTAACTGAAAAATTTTCCATTATTCTAATGGTTTTCATTTTCCATTGAAATACTTTTCAAACCTGTTGCCATGAACTAAAACCAATGAGAAGGGAGTAGCATTAATCATGATAGACTGTAAAAGTATTATGTGAAATGTACAACCCCAATAAAAAAGTTGGGCCACTGTGTGAAATGTCAATATAATCAGAATGCAATGATTGTCAAATCTCATAAACTCATTTATTCACAAAAGAATGAAAACAACATATCAGATGTTGAAACTTAGACATTTTACCATTTCATGAAAAAAAAATTGCTAATTTTGAACTTAAGTCAGCAATACATCTCTAAAAGGTAGGGACAGGGCCATGCTTACCATTGTGTAGCATCACCTCTACTTTTAACAACAGTCTGCAAATGTCTGAGAAGTGAGAAAATCAGTTGGAGTTTTGGGAGAGGAATGTTGTCCTATTCTTGTCTGATGTAGGATTCTAGCTACTTAATCATCCTGGGTCTAATTTGCCAGATTTTTTGTTGGTGAAAGGTCTGGACTGCAGGCAGGCCAGTCCAGTACCAGGACTTTTCTTCTGTGAAGCCCTGATGTTGTGATGGATGTGTTATGTGGTTTACCTGAAACAGCTGAGGCTTTCCTTAAGAGATGTTGTCTAGATGGGAGTGTTTGTTGCTCAAAAACCTGTTTTAAGCATTGATATAGTGCCTTCCAGATGTGTAAGCTGCCCACGCCAGAGGCACTAATGCAACCCCATACCAACAGAGATGCAGGCTTTGAACTGAATGCTGATAACAAGCTGGATGGTCACTATCCTCATTAGTCTGCAAGACACCGCTTTCATGGTTTCAAAAAAAAACAAATACAATTTTGATTCATTTGACCACAGAACAGTTTTCCATTTTGCCTCATTTGGCCATTTTATATGAGCTTTGTACCAGAGAAGACGGTGGCATTCCTGCATGGTGTTTTCATTTGGCTTCTTTTTTGCATGATATAGCTTTAACTTGGATTTGTAGATGGCGTGGTGAACTGTGTTCACATGATTTCTTAAGGTGTTCCTGAGCCCATGCAATGATTTCCAGTACAGAATCATCAGGTGTTTAATGCGGTGCTGCCTGAGGGCCCAACTATCATAAGCAACCAGTACTGACTTAGCCCTTGTCCCTTGTACACAGATATTTCTCCAGATTCTCTGAATCTTTTAATGATATTATAATTTTTAGACAGTTTTTCACTGATTGGTGAACCTCTACCCATCTTTACTTCTGAGAGACTCTGCCTCTCTAAAATGCTCCTTTTATACCCAGTCATGTTACTGATCTGTTGCCAATTAACCTAATTAGTTGCAAAAAGGTTCCTCCAGCTGTTTCTCACTAGTACCACTTCCTTTTCCAGCCTTTTGTTGCCATGCACCTACTTTTTTGAGGTGGGCTGCTGCCACCAAATTCAAAATGGGCTCGTTTTTTTTTTTATGAA
Organism: Cheilinus undulatus; assembly: GCF_018320785.1. NCBI lineage: Eukaryota > Metazoa > Chordata > Actinopteri > Labriformes > Labridae > Cheilinus > Cheilinus undulatus. The sequence goes on from NC_054882.1 coordinate 18,837,404, forward strand.
ATGGTAAAATGTCTCAGTTCCAGCATCTGATATGTTGTTCATGTTCTGTTGTGACTTAAACATCGGCCTGTGAGATTTGCACATTATTGCCTTCTGTTTGTATTTACATTTTACTTAGTGCCTCAACTTTTTTGGAACTGGGGTTGTATAAGTTTTCTAATGAGGCTGTTTAAACAAACACGATCATTAAAATTCCTGATGTATATTTAAGTGACTCATCCACTGTGGTATCCTGGGTGCTGGTGGTCTGGTGGACAATACGCGAGTTGTTTTAGGGAGAAAATAGCTGCACACTTGCACATTCTATCACTGAGGATTTATTACCAACATTTGTGTAGCAGGATGAATGAGCCAAACCTGTCCATATGTGGCCCTTTGTGTGGAGTGTGTGTCTGCGGGTGTGTGTCTGCAGAGCAGTGTGTCTGTGTGTCTGATGACACTCGGTGATGATTCTGAACAGCTGAGATAAGTTTGTGTGCAACTGGACAACGGGGCAGCTGTACATCTCTGTCTTGGACATATACGCACACACTGAAGCATATAAACAACAGTGGAATCCTGAAGTCTGACCCCCTTGGGACCAAGCCAGACTGGGACCTTAATAAAGGGCCTTGTTGTTTCAGGAGGTAGCTTGCATGGTTTCAGGTTCATCTCTCAGCACCACCAGAAGCTTCTTATTGTCCTGACATGCATTTACACACATGATTCTTTGATTCACTTTAACTTTACTGGTCAGGATTAAAGTGCAGGCGCTCCCTTATATCTTAATTGTACACAGGCATTTGTAGCATCGAGTATAAACTATTAATGGCGGTGTTGCAATGTGAATAGCGCTCTAAATAAAACCAGGTTGCCGTTACTACCTCAACTGGCCCTGCAACATGTCAACCAATCAGAGACTTTGACCGGTCAGACCTCTTTTAAGTGAGGAGGGGCCTCGATGTGCTGCGGGGTCACAAGGAGTGATGTAACCTGTGTTTATTTTCAGCACATACACGTAAATGCAGACACACAAAGTTGCACTCAAACACACACAGAGAGACACAAGAGCAACTGTAGACCCTTGCACATACTGTTCTTTACATGCAAAGATTTCAGCATGTACAGTTTGGTGTTGTTGATGAACTCAAATTGGAAGACTGACTCAGGCTAAGTTGATTTCTTCCTAGTTTGGTCAGTTGATGACTAGTGTTTCAGGCACAAACACAGACATGGGTGCCTGTTCCAGGGGGAACACTGGGTGATCAAAAAAATTGTGTATCACCAGGGAAGACTAGCAGGAGGGCGGGAGAGAGACACAGAGAGAAATGTAGTCATGGCCATTAATACTAATAGTGGCCTCCATTCCCTTCTGTCAGCTGCAGCTGTTGATCACGCTGGTGTAACAGTGAGCTTTCCAGCATTGCATCACTCTCTTTCCCCATGACTCCATTGCATTACACTGCATGGATATAGATCAAATGGCCCATACTGCAAATCCTGCAGCATAAGAAACTGACTGATCAGTTGCACAATAATTTTATGATTGATCTGTTTGCAAAGCAACATGGATTCATTTAAGATCTGACACTGAGCTCCACTGAGGCTATATGCAACACAATACAGTGCATCTTGCAGTATTACATTGCAGCACTATGCTGTTAAATCAATTTATCAAGACACTGATGCAAGACAAGCTCAAAGTGAGAACTACAACGCTGCATGTCAGCTTCATCCCCTGCTATTTAAGAGCATGTTCGATTCATTAGCATGCCAATAACCTGCCTCTAGTTATTCATACCATGTGTGATGTATGCAGATGACATGTTGGTCATGTTCTCCATCTAGAGAACGCAGCGGAGGGACGATGTAACTTCCTGAGTTGCTCGTCCACTCGCATACATCAGAGACATTCCACCTCATCTGACACTCGTCCATGGAATTCTGCAAATTTTCCACACTATTCTCCAAGGCCTACAGGCAAGTGCCTGTCAAAAAGACTGGCATGCCTCAACATTAGACACCTGCAAGCCTTTAAAACAAAAGAAATCAACTGCACCTTTTTGAGAATGTGTCCAACATTTCTTGTTTTTCTAAGTTAATGTCTTCAAGATGAATTTCTTTGTGATTTTCTACATCCAGGCATGGCAGATTCTCTGTTCCTCATGTGTTTGTGATTGTCACCTGTGATGTTTGTGTGTGCATGTGAAAATATCTTTTTGTTTGCACTGCTGATAGGTGATAATTTGTCATAGATTTGTGCAGAGTCCCTTTCTCCTCCCTGTTGGTATGACCAGTGTATGCAACCTATAGTTGACACCTATGTGTCATTCTGGGAACACACTAAATACTTCAGATGACTCGAGGGTTTACTTGGCAACCGATGGCTGTTTTAAGACCGTGGATACACTTTCAGCTTGGACAGAGCACAAAGTTTCAAGGATCTTCACTACATGGAAAGAAATAAAAAAGTGCATGTATCATGTGCTCATTGTTGTGAGGCTGGCTTTAAAGCTCACTGACCTCATCATGATCTATTTGTGCCATTGGATCACATTCAACTTAACCTTTATTTTACAGCAGGATTAAGATGTTGTGGAGACAGGCTTTGCCTTTAAACTAAATTGATATTCTCTAACCTTTACAAGGTTTATTCCCACATGCTTTCATTATCACAGCTTCTTATTTTCATATCAAAGGAAACAATCCCTTTGCATGCGTCCAATCCATAATCCGAGGTGGGAGTGTTGGTGGTGGTGATGTGGGGGACGTGTGGGCTGGTGAAGGTGGGAGGGGTTGACACAGAGATGTACAGGACAGGGCACACTCATGCTTGCTCCATAAACCTCATCACATTTTGCTGCCGCAGCTGCTGTGGCGCACACAGGGAGTCGAGAGGTGCGCTCTTTTCTTGGGTGACTATGCCGTGTCTGGAGAGAGCTTGCCCATTACACTGAGCAGCGATCACTGAGCGCGCTTCTCTACAGCAGAAAAAAAACCTCGGGATGTTGTCATTCTCTCTCGCAGTAAGGTCGGTTTCCAGAGAGCAGTGAAGACACCGCTCATTTACCATGAGCTGTTTGGATGTTATGTACCCAGCCTATGGACATTACGCACCGTACGCACCGACTGCTCCCGCTTTTGTTAACAGCTTACAGGTAAGCAGTGAAAACATGTGTCAGCCTTTCCATGAAAGGAATATTTTTTGTAGTTTTGAAAGTGCAAATAGGATGGTAGGGCTCAACTTTTAGGTAGCGATTATGCTAGTTCATGCTGCTTGTGCGTAAAAGCGAACCATCGCATGGAAAACCGTCTGTCTTGATGTGTACATGAAAAAGTCTACTTTGCTTTGGTTATTGTCTGCCACTGTCTTTATATGCAAATGTATTTTCTTTCTAAATAAGCCTAGAATTCGCCCTGGATTTAAAAACGTATCTTTACGCACGCTCCTCTATGCCAGCGCAGCCAAACACAAAGAAAAACATTATGCCAAAATGTCTCATACACAACTCAAGAACTGTCCTCTCCAGCACCTGTCATAACCCTCTGCCTGTGCCCCCCTACCCCCCTCTGACCCCCCTCTCTCAGGCTCCCACAGGTCTGAGCAGAACTTCTCCTCATTGCCGGGATTTTATGGACACTCCCAGGGCTCCCGAGGGGATGTCTGGGGGCCCAGGCACTGGAGGATCAACTTCCTCCTCATCTTCATCCAGCTCTTCTACTTCATCCTCTTACACTCCTGCAGCTCTAAGGCCAGAAGAGGGCCCCAAGGAGAAGCAGGAGGCCCCTGAGGCGGAGTACCTGAATTCTCGATGTGTCCTCTTCACCTACTACCATGGTGACATCAGCAGCGTGGTGGATGAGCACTTCTCCAGGGCACTAAGCTCCTACATGGATGGAGAGGGCAAACGTAGGGCACCAGACCAACAGGGCACAGGTATACTACACTGTTCACAAGGAGGCCCATAAGGGGGGATAAAGGGGAGAGCCTTAAGGGGCCCAGCAAAATAGGGGGCCCATGGAGGTCAGCACAATAATGGTCCATTGTATATTTTATTATTTTGAATACTAACCACTCTTATCAAAGCAACATAAAGCTGAGTTTTATTTAGGCTATCTATGCTATAGAATGAGTAGCCTTTTTCAAAATATGAAACCCTTTTATTACAATAGAATGACTTTAGTTGATAACGTTACCGATAGGGATGGGCACATTGACTAAACCAACTGGTAAGTAATGTCAGTCTTCAAAGCTAAGCCGTGATGTACAAAAACAACAGGATGCTAGAGAATATAGTAGAAAGAACCTAAAAGGCTTTAAGGTAAAAATGATAATTATAGATTTGTGAAAAGAGGCAAAAAAAAAAGAAATGTAAAAAGGGGAAAAATGCGTAGAAAGTGCCAAAAAATCAAAAAAAAAAAAAAAAAAAAGGGGGGGGGGGGAAGTGGTTTGGGAGTGCCAAAAATGGGTTCAAAGAGGTTCAAAGAGGTGGTATAAATATATAGTAAAAATTGGTTAAGGAAAGGCAGAAAAGGATGAAAAATTAGTGTAAATTTGTGAAAAGCAGCTAAAAAGTGTCAAAAATTGCTTGAGAGTTGAAGAAAATTGCAGAACAAAGTTGTTGCACATTGGTAAAAATGGGTTCAAAGGGCAAAAATGGGAAACAAGTAGCAAAAATAAGTTACGAAAGGCAGAAAAGGGTTAAAATGGGTGTAAATTTGTGAAAAGCAGCTAAAAAGTTACAAATATGGGTTGAAAGTGGCAGAAAGTTGCAGAAGAAAGTTGTTGCAGATCGACAAAAATGAGTTCAGAGAGGCAAAGATGGGAAACAAGTATTAAAAACAATAAAGGCAGAAAAGAGTTAAAATGGTGAAAAGTGGCTTAAAGTGGCAAAATGGGTTGAAAGCTGCAAAACAAAATTATAGAAAAGAATGGTGAAAAGTCATTTCAGAGTGGCAAAAATTAGGCAAATTGAAATACAAGTAGAAAAAAATGAGCTAAGAAAGGCAGAAAATGTGGGAAAAAAAAGGTGTGTAAAATGCTGAAAAGCAGCTAAAAAGTGGCAAAAATTGGTTAAAAATGGAAAGCTGGGAGGGTCCATTCACTGGGTTGTTCAAAGGCCCAGCCAGTTCTTTGGGTGGGCTTGACTGTCCATACTATGTTAAAGCTGCACATATGTACAGGTTCACAAGAGCAAGGCATAAAACAAATATGAGGCAATCTTCTATGAGTAAAGAAATGTATGTGACCAGAAATACCCCAAAATCTGTTTTTTAGGTAAACTAATAAAACGATGTATTTATTAAAGATTAATTGTGTTCAATTGCCATTGAAACTTTAATCAATGTAATTTTTGGTTGCCCTCTGCTACAGCCCAGCAGTTTCACAATCACCATTTATTTTAGTGAACTCAGGTTCAACAGGTGTCCTGTGGTCATTTTAAGGCCACACAGGGTGAGCTGACAGTTCTGCAGAGCACAGCAGAGAGCCAGACAGGTGATGTGATCAGGTGATATGACTGAAGGGCCGCTTGTTGTGACTGTTGTCCCTGGAGAGGTCAGGGCTCGTGGTTCAGGGGTCATGAAGGTCAGGAGCTGTTAGGGGAGCTCGTTGACTCTGGTTTAGGAAAAGATTTAGATAATAGAAGGGGAAACATGCACACTTTACAGGACTGGATTTTTGGAGGATTTGCTGTGATAAATCTGGAATCCAAAAATGATCAGAGGCAGCTTCCGATTAACAGGCTTGAATTTTTGGCGTCTTGTGTGGTATGCTTTGGCACGGCAGACTCTGCTAGGAGTCAAAACTAAGATGAAACAATGCAAATAAAGTTAATTTTCATAGTTATTCCTCAGAAAGCATCAATGATGAGCAGAATTAGCTCATTGTTTGATGTTTCTTATTATTATCTTTTACTTTCTTAACTTTATTCTAAGCCCTCAATTTTTTAATATTTCTATATTTCATGAGAAAAACTTGTCATTTTTTGCCTTAAATATCTTTCTAGCAGCAATCTGAAGATGTCCCTTAGATATCCATTTAGGGCCTACAGCCTTCACTCTCTTCCCTCTCTGCTGTCGCTGCTACTTTCTTTTCCCGGTTCAGCCGGACGTCTTCATTTCGGCACTAACACAAGCTTCCTGCCTCACAACAGATGCTATGTTTATACATGGCCGTAAGTGCACAGCCTCGCCGGCGTATCCCCTTCAAACGTCTCCGCTCTGCCGCTCTGGCTCCCCCTCCAGCTCTAGCCCCACAATGGTTCCTCAGTCAGTCGCCTGCCTGCCTGCCTGCCTGCCTGTCAGATTTATACACGCATGCTGTGGTCTGTGTGAAAGGGTGCACAGGGAAACACTAGCTCTCAGGGTGTCGCATGGTGTCTCTTTTCAGAGGAATATCTAAATATAAAAATATACTGCTAAAAACATATAATGGCCCGCTGACATTCTGTCAAGGGCGAGGAGGGGGGTGGGCAGAGAAAACAACAGGTGGGGGTGCAGGAGACAGAAGAGAGGGGTGGCGGGTGCAAGAGCAGGGCCAGAGCTGCATTACTGAGTGTTTGTGTGTGCAAGAGAGGGTTGTGAGACTTTTAGAAGTACTGGGCTGACATGAGAGTGAGAGATGTCACCACAGCGAAGATTTAGGGCCCTGCAGGCCTTGGTCTCCCTCCAGGTCAGAGTGTCTGCCTTATATAGAACTCCAGGATATAGGGATGTCTCTTTCTACCTTTCTCTCTCTCTCCCTCTGTACACTAGTTGTGTTTATTTCGGTGTGTTGTTGGGGTGAGGGTTGTGTGTGACAGTATGATCCAATGGGAAAGATATCTGGGCCAGAGGGTGTAGCAGTCATGTGAGTGACATCGGCGTTAAAGCACGGGTTGCTCCAGCCTCTCCATTTGTTTCTATAAATCAAATGTATTACTACACAGTTGTGCAAGAGTCTGTGCCTTGGCCTGAATGTAATTGTTTATCCTCCTTTCCCCTTCTCTCATTAGAAACACCGTCACCCAGCAGTCGACGAAGCTTCCCTCCATCCTTCTGGGACAGTAACTACTCCTCGCCTCAGAGCCGCTCCCACTGTGAGACCAGTGCGCCCTCTTATTCCATGGACCCGTACGCATCAGGGCTGCACCCTGGTCTGCCGCATCCACACGCTCACCCTCACCCACACGCTCATCCTCATACCCACCCTCACCCACCAGAGAGCTGGGGGTATCCTCAGGCTCAAGCCTACGGGCCCCCGCGGCCTCTGCATGAACTGTACTCACCATCAGCTCTGGAGCCCCATTATGGGCCGTTGTTGATGCCCACAGTGAGGCCCCCTCACCTCCCCTCACTGCCAAGCCACTATGAAGTGAGCAAGCTGGAGCCCGCTGCCTCCTGGCCCGGCCTGCTGCCACCAGGGGACGTGAGCCAGACGCTGGCTCTCAACATGGATGCAGGTAACCACTGACACATTTCAGGCTGCTGCAAACACTATGGAAAGATAAATGATCATCTTAGACTGTTTTTATGACATACTCAAAAAACTATGTATGAAAATCTCACATAAACACACCTGATCCCCTAGAGGAGAAATAGACAAAGATCAAATCTATATTTTTTAATTGCTGTATGAAATATGAAACTTGCAAAAAAAAAAAAAAGTAATAAAGTAGCCCGCTCACTTATAGCTCAAATGATAGTTTAAATTTTTGTTAAAAGGATGAATATTTTCTGTACATTTCCAGCACAGATTTCCATAAAAAATAAAGACTTTTAAAAAAGAAATGTTACTACTTTAAAGTTTTAAAAAAGATAAAAATCTTAAAGAAAATTGTTGTTGAAATTTCAGAGAGAAAAATCCCCGCCATATGTCAAAAGTTTTGGAAATACATTTTCCAACAAATTTTAAAGAGCATTTTAGACAAGTATCTCTGATTGAAGTAAAATTCCTGCTGAAATTTCTGAAAGCATTTTGGATGCATTTCTTTTAATTATTTCTGACAATTTTTAACATTAAATCTCCTAAAGAACTTAAAAGAAAGATTCCTGGTCAAGTGCTGTTGTCAAAAGCTGAACATTTCTGACAAAAAATTGGGGAAAAATTGGGGGAATAAAGATTTTTGAGGGTTTTCTAAAAAAAAAAAAAAAAAAGAAAATCCATGAAAAATAGCTCAAGAAATATTGTCACAGAAAACTCCCGAGACTTTTGAAGGACATTTCTGAAAGTTAAAATAATCTGATGGAAAGTTTTTGGAAAATTTCTGGGAAATATTTGGAAAATTTTCTTCAAGGATTTTACTGATAAGAATTCTCAAAGAAAAATGAAATTCCTATAGAAATTTCTCTACAAATGAATATTTCCGGGGAAAAAAGAATGCAGACAGAAATGTGTCTAGCTGAGTGAGAGAGTGAGATGAACATAAAGCCAGTGTTTACGGCCTGGGCGGAGCAGTTTGACCCAGATGATGCTCCACATCAGAAAGCTTTAAGGTACCTCAGACAGAAGGACACTTCTTAGTAACACAGTAAAAGCATGCAGGGGCGTCACAGAGTTAAATATGGAATGATAAAATAAAATAAAATAAAATAAAATACCAAAAATTTACTCAAAATTTCTGAAAAATTCTTACTGTAACTTTTCAACCTGTAACATTTTTGTTGTGCAAGTAAACCTAGTCTTCAAAAGTGTTTGGAAAAAGTCACCTATGATTTTTTTTGTCATTTATATAACAAAATGAAATGATGCAAAGCCACTGTTTTCTGAGTGAAAAGTTGAACAAAACATTTTAGTCTAAATATTGGGTAGTCATACTATTCAATACATGTCAGAACACATACACTGTATTTGGCCACCTGCCCATTACACCAACAGGGACTAAAGACATTGTATTCAAATGTACTTTGATATGGAGTTGACTCCCCTTTTGCAGCTATAGCAGCCCTCACTCTTCTTGGAAAGCTTTAAACAAGATTTTGGAGTGTTTCTGTGGGAATTTGCACCCATTCATTCTGTAGAACATTTATGAGGTCAGGCACTGATGTTGGACAAGAAGGGCTGACTTGCAATCTTCATTTTATTTCATCCCACAGCTGCTCAATGGCGTTGAGGTCAGGGCTCAAGTTCTTCCACATCAAACCATGTCTTTAGTCCTTGCTTTTAGCACTGGGGCACAGTCATGTTGCAGTCGCTGGCTCTTCTTTGTGATTCTGTGTGTTCTTCTGCTTCGAGGCTGTTGTTCCTAAATGCTTCCACTTTCTAATAATATCACTTTCAGTTAACTGGAGAATATCCAGCTGGGATGGAATTTCACCAACCATCCTATTACAAAGGTGGCCATCACAGTGACGCAGGCTGCATGGCTTAGTGTTTGATTTTATCTGCCTGTAGCAACAGTTTTGATTGAAACTCCTGAATTCAGTAATTAGCAGGTATGGCCAAATACTTATGTCCATATAGTGTATGAGACAGTCTATGTGGCGTGTCAGGTAAATACTCTAGAAAACCAGTGCACACACTTGTGATGTGTAATAAGCCTTGCACTTACACAAACACCAATGATCATCACACAGACTCTCTGTCTCTTTCTCTTAAACAGGATGTTTGGCTAAAGTAGGCTCCATGACAACCTGTGTTCTGTTGTTGGCCTTTGTCCTCATCATTGTTTCCTCGTCTTTCTGTGTCTCTCTCAGGCCTCCAGCAGCACAAGAAAGGCAAAGAGCTGTACTGGTTCTAACGAGCCCTTCAGTCACATTGACCAGCCATTACCAGATCCAATTAGTCCCTGGACCTGCTCCGCTATTGAAGCAGCGTGTTCCTTTATCCCACCAACACACACTCACAAACCCCCCACTCCAACCCCCTCTGCTCTCTGTTTCATGGTCTCCCCCTGCCAGTACACAGCCTCGCTCCAGGTCGACGTGTGTGCACCATGGAGATAAAGCTGAGCGAGGGAGAGAAATCTGTGTTGTCTCTCTCTTTTTTTTTTTTTTTTTTTTTTTTTTGCCTCTCTCCTCTGCTCTCTCTGCTGCTTTGGCGAAGTGTGAGCCACTGTGACCTGTTTGGACCGAGAAAGACGGGATCACAACAGACTTTAGCAGTGGACAGAGAGATAGAGGGATGAATGGAGGGACTACGGCGAGCAGGGACTCCCTCCAATGTCCCTGGCTATCTCGGTCTCATGTTCTTTGTTAGAACGAACATCATCCAGTTATCTGCGTATCAACAAATGCAACATAAACAGGAGTGATGATTCTGCTGGTTTTCTCTCCGTGACTGTCCTCAATTACCTTTTTTCCTGATTGTTATGATATAATTTTGAAATAAAGTATTCTATTTATTGGTGTGTATGTGCATTTCTAAACATGTTTGGTTAGGCCAGTGTTCTGGAGTTGTTTTCTAAAGCAAGAAGTGGTGATGGCGTACATCAGCTAAGGTCATTTGTCGAAGACATATCAAACAGTTCAACAAGTATTTGTTTGCTCTGACAGATTCAAGATTGTGTTTCTCTTTCATTTTGTTCCATTTTTGTTCCTTATTTCTCTGTGTCATTCTTGGATGCTTTGATCGGACTTTATGAATATTTTTTGACTTTATTTGTGTGCTATTTCTCATTTTGTGCCCAGGAAGATTGTGATGTCAATAAATATTTTTATGGTAAATTATTGCATCTGTTAAGTCTCTGCATTGCATCACATCACAAAAATTATTTATGCTATTTATGGTAGAATGTAATTTTAGTTCAATTTCTGTACTGTAATGTATTAAGAAAGTATTCATACCACCTTGAGTTTACTCTACAGTTAGTGCCCCGTCATGACAAAACGAGGACAGAGTTTTAAAAATATGCAAATGTTTTTACACTTTGATTGGAGTCCACCTGTGCTAAACTAACTTAATTGGACAAGATTTGCAAAGGCACACACCTCTCTATAGAAGGCCTCACAGCTGACAATGCATATAAGAGCAAAAACCAAGCCATGAGGTCAAAGGAACTGCCTGCAGAGCTCAGAGAAAAGGATTCTTGCAAGGCACTGATTTGGGGAAGGCTTCAGAAACATTCAGGTGCACTGAAGGTTCCCAAGAGCAAAGTGGCCCCAACAGTTCTCACATGGAAGAAGTCTGGCACAACCAGGACTCTTCCAAGAACTGGCCAGCCTGCCAAACTGAGAAATTTGGGGGAGAAGGGCCTCAGTACGAAGGGGACAAATATCCTAATGTTTACTCTGACTGAGCTCCAAAGATCCTGTGTGGAGATGGGACAAAGTTCCAGAAGGACAATCATCACTGCAGCCCTTCACAGATATGGAACTTATGGCAGAGTGTCCAGACAGAAAACTCTCACATGAAAGCCCACAAGGCCACTTTTACCAATGTATTCTGTCATTTAGCGACTTTTAACCAATTTTTGCCACTTTTGGCTCAGTTAAACATGTTTTTTGGACACTTTAACCTGTTTTTTTCCGATCTTTGCTAATTTTTGCCACTTTTTGCTCACGTTTTCTGTCTTTTTGCCATTTTTAACCCATTTTTGCTGTTTGTTGTCCTTTCTTGACACTTTTTTTTTGCCACTTGACATGTTTTAGCCATTGTTCAATCCAATTTTGCTGCTTTCCCCCCCCCATTTTGCTACCTTTATCACATATTTGCCAGTTTTGGCACTTTTAACCAATTTTTGCTGCTTTGTGCCCATTTTTGCCTATATTAACCTTTTTTTTTGCTGCTTTTTGTCCATTTTTACCACTATTATCCCCTTTTGCCAATTTTGACTGTTTTACATTTTTTGGACGCTTTCAACCCATTTTTTGTCTTTTTTTTTTTTTTTTTTGCAACTCCAGTCAGTTGTCTGTCTTTTTGCCATTTCATCCCATTTCTTGCCCTTTCTTGCCACTTTTAACCAAGTTTTGCCACTTGACGTGTTTGAGCCACTGTTCTGCCACCTTCAACCCATTTTGCTGCATGCTTGGTGGCCATTTTTCCCCATTATAACCAATTTTTGCCACTTGATGCACATTTAAGCCACTGTTCTGCTCCTTTTTATCCTTTTTGCTGCTTTCTGTCCATATCTGCCACTATTGTCCAATATTTGCAGCTTCTGGCTAAATTTTACAGCCCTTTAGACACATTTTTGCTGCTTTTTACTACTTTTTTTGCCACTGTTTTGCCTATGTTTGCCCTTTCTTTTTATGAGTTTAAACCCATCTCTGCTTCTTTTGCTTACTTTCTGGCAGCATTTCACAATAATTCAGTTATTTTCCATTAAAGTTGTCTCAGTTTCGTCTTCACTCTGGGACATCCTGACGCTTGTCTCCACCATGGCCTTGCTCTGAAGTCTGACATTACTTTCCAAATAGTTTAGTTCAGTGTGCCCATCCACTTTGTTGACAAAAAGTGATTCTGTTTTAAGATAAGAGACAGGATAAGATAAGATATTCCTTTATTAGTCCTGCAAGGGGAAATTCCAAATTTACAGCAGCAAGAATGGAGTAAACAAAGCACACAAGAGTAAAAAGAGCATTCAATTAGACCAATGAATAAAACAAAATAGGAAATATAGAAATGTAACTTACAAATCAAAAAAGTTATAAATAATATTTACAGCTGTTATGTACATGTTGAATATATTACAGATTGGGTAGGGGAGACATTTATATGTACTCCTATATACACTTAGAAAAGGGGTTTACATTTTTAAAAAGGCTATATTGTACTACAGTAGTAAGATTTATGTTTTGTTGTAATGATAAGAATGGTTATTATTCAGGTTAAATATAAAATATGGTTATTACAGCTTTACTTTACAGTGGACCATGATTTTGCCCACTTTCATGGGCCCCCAATTTGGCTGGGCCCCAGAGAGCTTTCCTTTTTATCCCCCCTTTATGGGCAGCCTTGGTCGTTTCATTGTGATATTTCAGTTTCCAATTTTATATTAATTTGCACATTTAAGAATTCTGTTTTTACTTTTGTTATGACGGGGTACTGAGTGTAGATTAGCGAGAATAAAACCTAACAAAAGTATAAAATGAAGGGGGTCTGGATACTTCCTGGATGTACTGTTAATATGAAACTGATGAGAGTGTTTAGATCAGCCTCTGATTTTATGTGTGTAGTTTTTTTTTAGCTCTCAGAGACAGTAGCTCACAGCCAGATGTGATTGAGATTACACTCTGCAGCACGTCTTATTCAAAAGGCCTTCCATTTGAAGTCCTGCTTGCATTCACACTTTGTCACCTATAAAGTGGGAACGACTGGTGAATGCTAGCAATGTGTAACCAGAGAAGAAGCCAACCATTCCAGCTATGCACCAAATGTTGCTGCGTTATTGATCCGATAATCAGATTATGTGCTAAGGTATGCCAGTCTGCATGGGCCACCGTCACAATTTAGCGGCTGTTATGTTTGACCCCCCGCCAGAGAGCAGCCAACTATGTGATTGGCTCTAAGCTGAGGAAACATGTAGAGTAATGAAATTAGCCCAGTTTACCAGGGATAGCGTTCCTTTCAGTCTCCTGTGCCAAGCATCTTAAGGCCTTTTCACACTGGTATTGTCACTGGGCCTGAGGCTTTCTTTTCACACCATACCTCTGAATGGACTTCACAGTTAGTGTGCCTACACGGCCTTTGTAACACTATATCACCTACATAGCAATAGACTCTTCATAGTATTAATGATTAACCATTATACCATAGCAGGTTGAGTGTAAATTATAAATAAAGTCTATACAGAAGACAACATCAGTGAATTTCATTGTTTGACTAGTAAATGCCACAAAACCAGCGCTTCTCTTGACTCATTTCTTTTACAACACAAGCATCATTAAACCCTAGAAATAATTGTGTAAAGGCTTCATCAGACTGGGCGTTAAAGGGTATGGAAATGCTGCCCTCTTCTGGTGTGTTTGGAGGACTGCAGCTGAGAAATGAAAGAGTTCTAAATGTCAGAAATGCCCTGATTTACATCAGATTAAAGCAATATATAAAATAATAATGGTTTACAGAAATTGCCCAGTCTGCAACCTACATGTGCTCTCAGCTTTCTTCTCCAAATAGACCCAATTCCAAAAAAGTTGGGGCGTTGTGTGAAATATGAATTAAAACAGAATGCAATGATTTGTAAATCTCACAAACCCATATTTTAGTCACAATAGAACATAAACAACATATCAGATGTTGAAACTGAGACATTTTACCATTTCATAAAGAATATGATTTAAATTTGATGGCAGCAGCACAGCCTGAAAAAGTAGGTTTCAGCTTCTTGTGCTGAGAAAGGGCCTTCATTTTCTTGATGGACCTTTTGCTGTGTTGGGACAGGCGGCTGAGAGTGGGTAGGCCCATCCGCAGAGTTTTACTCACTGTTACTCCATTTAATCCCTTTTCACTGTTATTTTCTCTGCTGTTGTTACCACTTTGAACCAATTTTTGCCACTCTCAACCTATATTTACCCCTGTTAACCCATTTTTCCCAAATTCAAACCAATTTTTGTTGCCATTCTGTTCCCATTTTGGCTCTTTTTCCCGTATAGATGCTATTTCACCACCTCTTCTGCCCATGTTGCTGCATTTTTACTATAGAGCTACTTTCTAAATCCACCGCTTTACCTGTTAAATTTGCCTCTTTTAACCCATTTTTGCCACATTTAACCCCTTTTCACCTTTATTTTTTCTGCTGTTTTTGCCACTCCCAACCTCTTTTTGTCTCTGTTAAACCTTTTTCCACTCTAAACTTTTTGTTGCCAATTTAAATTTTTTTTTTCCCATTTAAACCCTACTTCACCACTCTTTTGACAACTTTGCTGCATGCAAGCTATTTGAACACTTTTTGAAACACACCACTTTCGCTGTCCAATTTGCCTCTTTTAAACATTTTTTTGCATCTCTCTTCCTATTTTTGTTTGCCTGTGTTTATCCATTATTCCACTTTAAAACAGTTTTTACCATTCTAATCAATTTTTGGGCACTTTAACCATTTTTTGCCCATTTATATCCTATTCACCACCTCTTCTACCCATTTGCCACTGTTAAACCATTTCCACCACCTGCTCTGCCCAGTTTGCCTCTTTTTACCCATTTTGCCACTTTCTGCCATTTGTAGCCTCTCTAAAGCCATTTTAGACACAATTAACTCCTTTTCACCACTTTTTATGTTATTTCCTGCTTTGTTATGTTCATTTTTTGCCACTTGTAACTTCCTTTAATCACTTTATCTGCCCATTTTTAGAATTTTAAGCCATTTTTAACACTCTCTGCCTATTTCTTGCTTCTTTTTACCCATTTTATTCTGATTTAAGAAAAAGGGTTACATAGAAGGCTAAATACTATGACATAGATAAACAATTTTTTTGTGGCTTTAATGAGAGTTTTATTTTATTTAGGTTAAAAGTAGAATATCACAGCCATCACAGCTTATATTTACAATGGACCATAATTTTCCTGACCTCCATGGGCCCCCATTTGGCCAGGTCCTTGAAAGATCACCCCTTTATCCCCCTATTTTGGTGACCTTAAGTGTGGGAGCTGCAATATCAGATGTGTTTTACTGTTTGGTCTGAGCCATTTTGATTTGCTGTGAGCCAATAATTTTAACAGTCCTGATTTAGCTTCAGTGTCTGTGTAGTTGTGATTTTTGTGCAATTTTATTTTCCATGCATAACTGTACCCTTATCAAAGATACAAGTAAGATGATCTCCCCTTTCTTTAACTTCAGTTGACCTATCCTGCAGGTTATAGACAAAAGGTGTGAATGAATCTTTCAACAGCAGTGTCTTTCTTTAGTGTGTGCGTTTTTTTTTTTGTATTGACTGCTTCCTTTTTTGGTCATGGATGATAGGAACATACGTAAATGTCTTTTTCAGGACTCTGATAATACGTGCTTAGAGATGTGGCTAAGGCAGACACAAGCTATTTGCTTTGGTAAGTAGTGGTACTGAGAGAAATTCAAACCCAGTCTATAAATAATTCCATTCATGTGCTACCAATCAAGTTTCCCTTCTTGATTTAAACCACTCTGCTCAACAAAGACAACCTTCAGTGATTACACAAGGCTGTTCAAAAGATAAAGAATCCCAACATAAACAAAGCATATGATTGTGAAGCTGAGATATTCCACCATTTTTTTAAAAATATGAGCTCATTTTGAATTTGATGGGAGCAACACATCTCAAAAAAGCAGGGGGAGGGAAACAAAAGGCTGGACAAGTAAGTGGTACTAATGACAGACAGCTGAAGGAGCATATTGCATCCAGTTAAGTTAATTGGCAACAGGTCAACATGACGGGGTTTAAAAGGAACATTTTAGAGAGGCAGAGTCTCTCAGAAGTAACTTTGAATATCCCACCATCTGAAGTGCATAATATCATCAAAGATTCAGAAAATCTGGAGAAATGTCTGTGCATATAGGACAAGGGTGATGGTCAGTATTGGATGCTTGTGGTCTCTAGGCCCTCAGGTGGCACTGCATTAAGAAACAGGCATGATTCTGTGCTGTAAATCCCTGTACGGGCTCACAGATAGCCGTGTCATCCACAAATGCAAGTTAAAGCTGTATCATGCAAAGAAGAAGCCATATGAAAACAAAATCCAGAAATGCTGCTGTCTTCTCTGGACCAGGGCTCATTGAAAATGGACTGAGGCAAAATGGAAAACTGTTCTGTGGTCAGATGAATCGTATTTGAATTTCTTTCTGGAAACTACGGATACCGTGTCCTGTGGGCTAAAGAGGAGATGACTATCCAGCATGAAATCAGTGCACAGTTCAAAAGCCTGCAGCTCTGATGGTATGATGTTGCATTAGTGTTCATGGGGTTGGCAGTTTTCACATCTGGAAAGACTCTATCAATGCTGAAAAGTAAATAGAGGTTTAGAGCAACATCTACTGTCAGGAAGGCTTAGGATATTTCAGCTAGAAAATGCTAAACCACATACCATATTCAGCGCAACAGCATGGCTTCACAGTCAAAAAGTGTTGGTGCTGAACTGGCCTACCTGCAGTCTAGACCTTTCACCAATAGAAAACATTTGGAGCATAATAAAAGGAAAAATTTAGCAAAGAAGACCCTCGTTAGAATCCTATATCAGACAAGAATGGGACAACATTCCTCTCACAAAACTCCAGCAACTCCTTACTTCCAGATGTTTACACACTGTTGTTAAAGAAAAAGTGCCCAACTTTTTGGGAAATAGTTTTGTGGTTGTTTCCTTTTTTTGTGTTGTTCTGTACATTCAAAATAGTTCTTTTGGGAATAATTCAAGCAATCTTGTAAGTATAACACAATATTTATTTACTTTAGAATTAGGTGTGCAAAGTACTTCACAAGTGTTCAGCATAATACAATGAACACTTTTGATCAGTACAGTGTGTCAGGGACTTTTTAGTGGCTTTTGTCAGCTCTTTTGAGTTCACTGAACTCCAGAATCATTTTGAAACAAAGTGATCAGGATGTTGAAGCCATATGAACACGGCTGATTGTTGGTGTTTTGTGCCGTTAATGTAATTTTGCATAAGACAGTGAGTAAGCATTTAGTGAAATGTTTGTCTGAAACAAAGAGGTCAAGTGCACCTTTATACAGACATAAAGCCTGTGATAACAATAAACCCTTTACAACAGTCAAGTGACACGGCAGGCTCATGAGTCAGCACAATACACATATGGTATACACACAGACTACAGAAGTTCATAGGTAGTGTTGTGTGTCCTTGGCAAACAGCTTAAGAAAGTGTTTCTATGTTCTATTATGAGTACTTTTAAAAGTCCATGTCTGATTTCTGAGCACACGTGCCGTCATGTTTCATTCTGAACAGTCAAAAGAAACCAATCAACAACCAGGAACCAAATTTCCAACACCTCCACATGGTGCAGCCTATTTGTGTTTGTTTTTGTTAGCTCGTGTATGATGGGAATGACAGTTTGGCTGCAGAGCTGGAAATGAACTATTAACACTCTGAAAGATGTAAAAAACAAAGTTACGCAGTGTGTCTGCAATGAAAACAGGAATGACACTTTGTTTACTTGTCTTTGAGTGTCTGGTTGTAAAAAGATTGAAGCCATTTTTCTGAATTTATTGGAGATGGAAAAACAATAAAAGGTAAACATTTCTACACTGAATAAATTATGCAATAAATAAAAACACTTTTGGAATTCAAGTATTTCATAAGACTCTCAATCATTTTTATCATCTCTTATGTGAAGTCTAATGACTGCAGTCATGTCACATGATAGGTCATAGGCCAGGGGATCCACTGATAATCTTATTAAATAAAGGTTTATTTTAGGGTTTGCCTTACTGTAAATGATGACTGAATGTGTTAACCAACATCAGCTGTTCACGGGAGGAGCTGGTTAACAGTACTGACCGATAACAACCCTTACTTCCCTCTTTCTACTCCGTTACAGTACACAAGGGGATTTCAACTTCTTGCAGAAACTTTATGTCATAAATTATCCAGATTATTCTCCCTTTTTTCCTAACTTCCAGGCAGTGCCAGTTCATGACAATATTCATATCAATAAGGCAACTAAAGGAAAGAGCTTTCTGGGGTGTAGCCACACAGGGGCTGTGTAGGTAACATTTGTCATGTAGACAAAAAAGGTGACATTAATTTAGCCTGCCCACTAAGTGGAAAGGAAAGACCTCTAAGCTCATTTTCTATATGCAAACAATTCATTTAATGATGGTAAAAATATATGTATCATTAGTAGTAGTATAAGCAATACACATGGACAAGTATTTGGCCACAGCTGTTACTTATTGAATTCATGTGTTTCAATCATGATGGGGCATTGATGTCAGAAAAATCAAGATCAATTGTAAGGTTATTCTGTGATAAACATGTTTTACACCTACATAAAAACCTCTCAAGAAGGAAGGAACTGAAAAAAATTTAAAAGAAAAACAGTTTTAAAATTGTAACAATTGTGGAATAAAAGCAAAAATAGACAAAAATGAGTTGATAGTTGCAAAAATGGCTTAAAGTGAAAAAAAGAGTAAAAATAGTGAAAAGCTGTTAAGAAGAGACAAAATAGGTTCAAAGTGGGAAAAAATGGTAGAGGTGTTGAAAAGTGGTTAAAAGTGGCAAAAAAAATCCGCTAAACATGGCAAGAGTGGGCAGTTAAAATGGTGAAAAGCAGTTAAAAAGTGAAAAAAATACAGTAGGTTACAAGTGGCAAAAAGGTTAATAGTGGCAAAAATCCGCTGAAAATTGCAAAAATAGGCAGCTCAATTAGTGAAAAGCAGTTAAAAAGCTAAAGGGGTGACTAAAGTAGTGAAAAGGGTTAAGAGTGGCAAAAATTGGCTAAAAGTGGTAAAAATGGGCTTAATGTGAAAAGAAATGTAGTAAAACAGGCAGAAATAGAGATGAAAAAGGGTTTAAAATGGCAAGAGTAAATCAGAAACATCAGAACCCAATAATAGCTTGACTTTTCAGCTTCAAAATGAAGTAATTGTTAGCCAGGGCTAACTCTTAATAATGCTGCAACTTGGTTTTGTGGAACACCAGCTTGAAGTTGTCCTATCACACAGCCCTATCCGGGTCAGTCAAACACGACATGTCGATTCTTGGAGCAGACACCTACTGACCACTGTAGCAGGGCCCATGCCCACAGGTGCTGACCATCAGGTGCCTGATTGGCACTTGATGGTCAGCACCTGGGGCTACCAGGAGCTCAAAACGAGAGTCTTGAAGCTCGGTGTCGAGCCTATGGGATTTTTCAGTGGGTTTTTGGATTATTACTGAAAATAAGGACTGTGTCCAATAAAAGTTCATGAAAGTTGCACGTTTTGTTCATAAAGATAATCTTCACAAATTGATAATATAAACATCATATCTGGTTCTTTAATCTGACTGGCGAAAGTAAAAAGCTATTGTCATGCTATATTGAACTACAACATGGTCAACTGAATTTAAAGTCATCACCTGTGGATACAAGTGAACGGCAGGCTCAGTGCTGCGCTTAGGATGATGATGTATAGTATGCTGTTGTCTTTGTTAACTGTCTTTTAGCAACCACCTTTATTAAGGCATGAAAAG
Source organism: Cheilinus undulatus (assembly GCF_018320785.1). Lineage (NCBI taxonomy): Eukaryota > Metazoa > Chordata > Actinopteri > Labriformes > Labridae > Cheilinus > Cheilinus undulatus. The sequence continues at coordinate 18,857,395 of NC_054882.1, forward strand.
ATAAACAATTCAAAGGTTGGGCACGTTTCAGATATATTTTATGTTGTAGGATAAAATGTTAAACTCTCTTGAGCTTGTGTTCACCGCAGACCTTTTTTCAGACATTTAACCGAAAACTCATTCAAAATTCCCATAGACTTTCAGACGAGGGAACTGGAAGGGCTAAAATGTTAACTTACTTCTGAGTTTTAGGGCTCATTCCTGCCCCACTCTATAACACCAGGAGAATAAGTTATTTGGCATTAGCAGAGATTTGACACATTTTCATGGGTGCAACTCGCACACTCAGCTCTGTTGCTCATCCCATAAATGCATGTTCCTTACAAATGTGGTATCATTTAAAAGGGAAATAAACAGGGTTTCCAACAGTATAAGATTTACTGCCAAGAAGCAAATCTAATCCAAACACAAATTTCCTTACTTTCTGTGCTAAGTTCAGATTTTAGCTTTCAAAATCACTGTTGCTGTAGGTATGAGAAGAAACACAGCTATGTGTACAAACACATCTGGCTTCAAACTGCTCAGACATGCAGAAACAAGAGACAAGGTGACAGAGTTTAATGACATCTGTAAACTTTAAGCTTAGCTCTCAGTTTTTCTCCTCCACATAGTGACTTTATGGTCTTAGTGTTGTCATGGCATGAAAGCCTTGTGACAGATGGACAAATAAACAGGAAGAAAACGGGCAAACACAATGACAAGGCAGAAACAGACAATAAAATAATTATGCTAAGGATGAAAATACTGCTTATATGAGGTTGTAAAAGTTTATATGAGCAAAGACAAGCATTTCGGATGCTTTAATTTTCATTATAGAGACAAATCAATATGATTTCTGTTGTTCCACTTGTTACTCTGTGTCATTCTGTGTATTTGATTTCCAAATTGAAAAGAATACTCATGTTCCTGACAATGACAGATGGGTTATATCTGCAGTAGCGATGAAAACAGGATGTGTGCATGGAAAGGAAGTCTTGAACTGCTGATGGAAATTCTCATGAATCATAAGTCAAACAACATCAACTGAGAGAAAAAGACTTGAATTGACAGAATGTGTGCCAATTTCCAGTCAAACTAAAAATTTGAATGTTTGCATGTGGACTGATCATTTCCTGTTAGTTACTGATAAGGATGTAGTACTAAGTTTCTTTGCTGTGGAGGGGATGCCTGAAGCAGGAAAGAAAGGGTTCCTCCATTTCAAATAAAACCAGATCATTCCAGCAGATCAAACTTTACTGTGAGTCTTTGTTAGTGAAAGTGCCACCTACATTTGAACAGCAGCGTTTGATGCCTACACATTTTCCACTTTACCCTCATTTAATTTGTAGGGTTCAAATATAAAGGTGGGCGGCTGTGCACATTAGTGCACGCTTTGATTAGTGTATGTTTACTGTTTGCTCTGAGAAATACCCATCAGGACAATCTCACAGTGGGTTTTCACGGAAAGATCCCCTGGTCTGTATATTTCTCACATGCAGACTGTTGAGTAACTGCTCATATCCTAAAAAAGCATTTCGATTTAATGTATGAGTGTGATTCCTCTTATTCTGCTGACATATGTTTCCCAAGTGAATGGCGTCGTGAGAATTTCACAAAATGAATAACCCCTCCTTCCTTATTTCAATCATTGACTCTCACTCTCCGTCTCTGTCTCTTTACGAGCTGCTGACATCCACCTGACTGGACATGCTGCAGGTCATAACTGCAGTCGGCTATATAAGAACTCATATCTGACACAGGCCTGCATCACCTACAGGTGCTGATACCTCAACCTCCACCACACGCCGACAAAGGTAAGCAGCTACTGCACAATAGCACAACCCTTCCTGTGCTCGCATGCAAACTCAGAAGATGAGACAGAGTCTGGGTGAGAGATGAAAGGGATTCTGATACTCTGTTTGTGTGCGTGTGACGGCGTTTCAGAAGCAAAAGCGAAGTGAAAGAGTTGGGTCTCAACTAGAGTGGTTTCCTGCGAGTCACAAGGGTGTGTTTTTCTTCCTCAGTCAGGATGAAGCTGCTGTTGGTTGTCGCTGCTGCTCTGGCCGTGGCCAGCTCTGCCAGAATCTCTCTGGAGGACCTGGAGTTCCACGCCTGGAAACTCAAGTTTGGTGAGAAACATCCTCTGTGTGGTCTCTTTGAATGCAGTCGATCTTGACTGGTTTTCTGTGAAGATACTGAGCTTGTATTTGGAGTGTGATCACACAGGATTTTTAATCTACCCACATCTTCTGGCAGGACAATGTTAAAATCATAAAATCATTCAATCATAAAGATAATCTTCCAATCTTTTTATTCAATTTCTTTCAGGAAGGACCTACAGCTCTCCATCAGAGGAGGCTCACCGAAAGGATATCTGGCTCAACAACCGCAGAGTGGTGCTTGTGCATAACATCATGGCCGACCAGGGCATCAAGTCCTACCGCCTTGGCATGACCTACTTCGCAGACATGGTGAGCACAAAACACACAAATGTGGCATCATTTTCCTTAATCCTTTCCAACCTTGTAAGTTTCCCGGATGAATTTCTCTTCCCTAGGAAAACGACGAGTACAGACGCCTGATCTCTCAGGGCTGCCTGGGCGCTTTCAACACCTCTCAGCCTCGCCGTGGATCCACCTTCCTCCGCCTCACTGACTTGACCGATCTTCCCGCCACTGTGGACTGGAGGGACAAGGGATACGTCACTGACGTCAAGGATCAGAAGCAGTGCGGCTCCTGCTGGGCCTTTAGTGCAGTATGTACAATGACAAAGTCCTTTCTTTCTAACTTTACTCAGCTGTTCTCTGGTGTCTGATGACTGTCTCTCTCTCAGACCGGCTCTCTGGAGGGTCAGAACTTTAGGAAGACTGGAAAGCTGGTGTCTCTGAGCGAGCAGCAGCTGGTGGACTGCTCAGGAGACTATGGCAACATGGGCTGCGGCGGAGGTCTGATGGACAATGCCTTCAGGTACATCCAGGCCAATGGAGGCATCGACACAGAGGATTCCTATCCTTATGAAGCTGAGGTGAGAGGAATTTTCCTTCACTTGCATTAATGAAAATATGCACTGATAATGCTGAAAATCAAAACTGGAGACACAAAAAGCCACTAGGACAGTTTTAAGTTAAAGATGAAAAATGCTGCCATCTTGTGGACACATTTGATTCCAAACTCTGAAGCTATTTTTTAGCCTTCCTTTCAGTTGCTTGTGTCTGCATTCTTTGAATTTAGATTTTTTTTTCTCTAAATAGGATGGTGACTGCCGTTTCAACCCTGACACCATCGGAGCCACATGCACAGGCTACGTCGATGTGAAAGAAGGTGATGAAGACGCCCTGAAGGAGGCCGTGGCCACCATCGGGCCTGTGTCTGTGGGTATTGATGCAGGCCACATGTCCTTCCAGCTCTATGAATCAGGTAAAGAAAAATATCCCTCTTGTCAAATGCAAAAAAGGAAGTAGAAAATTCAGACTTCTTGTAACTGTGCTTGCATGTCTGTAGGAGTGTATGATGAACCAGATTGCAGCAGCACAGAGCTGGATCATGGTGTCCTGGCTGTTGGTTATGGCACTGATGGTGGAAAGGACTACTGGCTGGTCAAGAACAGGTAAAACATGTCATAAATTAAGTCCTGCTGTTCTGCAAATGTGAACCTGCTTCATATCAAAGCAGACACAGGTCCAACTTGCTGATTCCACACACAGTCTTATTAATAGCAGCTACAATGAAGTGAAACTCACTCAGGATGTTGCCAACTGCCACTTTCAATGAAAGCACTTCACTTTGATCACCATTATGTCTTCTATAATAATAACTTATTTCCACTCATTTGTCTTTAATTTATGCCAATAATCATACGTGTTTTTCTATAGCTGGGGTCTGAGCTGGGGAAGCAAGGGATACATCATGATGTCCAGGAACAAGGACAACCAGTGTGGTATTGCTACTGCAGCCAGCTACCCTCTGGTCTAAACAGGTGAGGTGACAATATCACGCCTGTTTAAAATGCAAGCTGTGTGCAATATGCAGTTTACAGTCCATTAATTAGATGTTTTTTTTTACAGGTCCAACGCTTCCCTCAGTGATGAGAGGAACACTGATGCATAATTTCCTTTAATTTCATCAAAGAAACTGAGCCGTAGCAAAAGAAAAAAAATCGGTGTAAGTTAGGAGTCCGTTTGAGCCCTGATGCACTTTCATTAGAACACATTTTTTTAAATGGAGATTGTAAATAAATGTAAAGAAATAAAGTATGTAACTTAAAAATTACTTGTTGTTGCTTGTTTATTGGCGACCATTATGACTGTGATTGCACTGATTGATTTTGCAGCTATGCATGCACTGAAAAAACACAAGATTTAGTCCCAGTTCATGAAGAGAAATGTTACTCTTCCCCCTGAGAGGGGGTCACCAGATACCTTGAAAAACTAAGAAATTTTTATGACAAATATTGAGTTTAACGTAAAATAAAAACATGGTAATTTGGTAATATTTTTGCTGAAATCAAAGTAATGTTTGACAAATCCATGCAAAGTAAGTCTGCACACAGATTTGGCTGGGTCCCTGATAAACAGAGAATGGACCTTTCCCAGCTGTGATTTATTAATGATATCAGTGGATGTGTGTTATATCAGTAGTATTTGTTCTAGCATCCTGGCTAACAGTATCCTCATTTTGGAGCTAAAAATTGTTTCAAACTATTATTGGGTTCTGATGTTAAAAGTATTTATTGGTGCCACTTTTAAACCACTTTTAAGCCACCTTTCATGAGTTTTGCACAATTTGCCAATTTACACCAATTTCGCCACTTTTAACCCATTTCTGCCACATTGTTTTTTGGCCCATTTTTACCTAAAACACAAAATTATGTGGAGCAAGTGTACCCGTCTGTGGTGCTATACACCCTAGCATGTTCTGTTTGAAGAGTCCAAGCTCACTGAAATCTCTGAAGGTTAATACCACTACTACTGCCATGTACCTCATACAACCCAACTTAAAAAAATTTAAAAAATCCCATTAAATGTAACTGCTAAGTTGGTCAATGTAAAATATTGCTCTGTAGACTAGTACATCACCTTTATATGCACAATACATTTTCACCATGGTTACTGTGTATTGTTATTTACAGGTACTTTACAGTTATTTGCATTTGTCAGATGTTCTGATCAGAGTTAGCTTGACTAAAGACACTGCAGCATAAAATAGCCTGTTGTTGGGCTCAGAATAATACAATAAGTGTTTACACTTGTTACATAGGTTCTGACCTATTGAAGGTGTTCTTTTTTTCATTTCCAGGTTCTCACATCACAGTGACATTTTCATGAGTGCGGTACACTTTATGTTAGCCACATGGAGTGATAGCTTTGGGGAAGGTTTAGCCATAACATTATGCTACAATACAGCTGGACTTAGTGGGCTAACATGTAGGCTCCTTGGTAGATATAGTCATATCTACTGTATTATTATTCAAATAGTCTCAATTTGCAGTTAATTTTCCTGTATGTGTATGGTGGAACTGCTAGCTAACTTTAACATGGCTAAATTAACTTAAAAGTGGCACCATAAAAAAACCCCCACCACCAACAACAACAACAACAACAAACAGAATAGCATATTAAGTGGTCGTAGATGTGGTTATTAGTTATGTTTCAAGCTGCTCGAGTCATCACTCATTATTCTTAAGGTTTCACATTACAGTTAATTTCCATGAGTGTGTGGTGGATTTTATGCTCACTATTTCAGTAAATGTAGGAATTTACAAATTAATTACTGATATTACATGTGATATAAAGACTGAAAGCTTGTAGACTGAAATTCCCCTTCAGCAGCTGTGGGTTATTACTGAGTTGTATGTAAACATACTGTATCAGTAATTCAGATGATGCTGGGTAGTCCCCTGTAGAAGTCACAGCACAACAAAACCTGTGACAGGAAACTTGACTTAGTCGCACCCAAAGATTTGGAAGCCCATTTGTGCCACTTGAAAAAGAAAAAATTTGGAAGTTAGGAAATTGTTAAAAATAAAAATTAAAAAATGAGATGAAAGGCCAAAATTATGAGCTGAAAAGTCAGCAGATACCGTCGCCTTTTTATTTCATAATTATGAATTTTTATCTCATGATTTTGACTTTTTATCTCATGTTTTCTTCCGTTCATCTAATAATTTTGAATTTTGGTCTCATGATTACAAACTTTTATCACATAACTGACTTTTCCACATTATTTCGACTTTTAGCTCTTGATTATGACTTTTTTCTCCTAATTATGACTTTTTATCTCAGAATTTCAACTTTTATATCATAATTTCAACTTTTAGCCCAAAATCATGACGTTTAATCTCAAAATTCTGACTTTTTATCTCATAATCCCAACTATTTATCTCATAATTCTGACTGTTTAATCTCATGATCATGACTTTTTATCTCATAATTATGATTTTATCCCATAATTTCAACTTTTTTTTCCCTCATAATTATGGCTTTATACTCAGGACTCCTTTATTTATGACTAATTTTCTTTTTTTTAAGATAGCCTTCCTTTACATTTTTCTTTTTAAGAGGAAAAAATGGGCTGAGTAAAGAGGCCTTAGTTTACTGTACATTTCAAACTGCCTGCCTTAAGTAAGGCTTAAGTTAAAAATATTGTTTTCTTTGCTAAACACATAAAATAGGCTTTTAACTTTAACACAGGCCATATGCTTTATTCATACATTCTTTTATGTGTTCACTTCAAGTAAGCTTGGATTTTTGCTGAAGGACAACTTGGACGTTTAAAGATAACATTTCTAAGCGCAGATTTAATCCTTATATCTTGAGGCTTTTTGAAGTATTTGGATTTACTGCTAGTTATGACTGACTTGAATAATTAACTTTAAATAAAGCCGTGCTTGTTGTGCTCACACAGCCTCTGATGCTTACTTCTGTGGCCCTGGGCTGACAAACCTCAGGCCGCAAATGAAAGCAGCTGTTACAAGTGGAAAATTCATTTCGGTAAAGAAATCTCTTCACTTTGTTCTTTATTTCTTTCTTTGTACTTTCTGTTCTCTCTGTTTTCTCGGATACAGAGTTCCTTTCTTTAGCATCCTGTGGTTTGTAAGAGGTTATTTAAGATTCATTCCTCATATGCAGGTTGGTGCGCCGCCACAGAAAAGGAAGATGTAAAAATGAAAGCAGATCTGGGTGGGAAATGTGAGCACAAAGTGAAACACTATAACAGGACTCCTTTGTGGTCAAGTCTCTTGTCTGGTGTGGTATAAAAACTATTTTACATTTAAGAAAAATATATCTGCAGTATGTTTTTTGACCTCTATTACTTCTGATACATTTTTATAGGGTGTCTTTTACTTTCAAGATCATCCTCTGCTCTTGTCACATTCTCCCATTGTCACACTTGATCCACGTCAATCCTAGAGGAGCGGTAAACTGTGGAGGGAGTACAGCAGAAAAGGTGATAAGAAAGAAAAGCATTTCTTAATGCATATTTTTCAAATCATTTGAATGAATACTAAAATAGTGCAACATATGTATAACAGGCGTTTCTCTACTGTTAGAATGTTGTTTAAGTTAAATTAATTTAGCAGGTAATCCAACAAGACTACATATGAGTTTTTGATATGTTTAGTATTTGCTTCAAACTCAGTATCTACTATGGCAATAAATTTTATCCTGTTGGTTTATTTCCCTTTTAAATGGTGCCACTTTTGTAAGGGACATGCATTTATGGGATGAGCAGCAGAGCTGAGTATGTGGGTTGCGCCCATGAAAAATTTGCCAAATCTTCTATGCCAAGGCCAAACAGCTGATTTTGCTTTTGCCGTTGTTTTTAAGTTTCTGGAACCCTCAGATACTAAATAGCAAGTTCCAGATTGGCCCCAAGAGGACAGGTTTCTCTCCATAGGCTGTCCTTCACAGTTTTGCAGTCAGAGTTTGCAGGATGATATGCAGAGAGATGAGATTCTTAAAGTAGTGGCAATCCCATCTCCAAGACCTGGAACCATACTCTATCCTCCAAGATGGCAACACTCGCCCCCCACAGAGCAGGGTTTATCAGAGACTACCTCCAGAACTTGGGAGTGAGAGGATGGAATGACCTGCTAACAGTCCTGACCTTAACCCCATTGAACATTTGTGGGGTCAGCTTGGGCGTGCTGCCAGAATGACCAACACAACCACATTTGCTAACTTGCAACAAATGCTGGTTGAAGAATGGGATGCCATCCAACAGCAGTGTGTGACCAGGCTGATGACGAGCAGGAGGAGGAGGAGCCAGGCTGTTGTAGCTGTGTATGGTTCTTCCACACACTACTGAGGATCCTGTTTGTTTAAACAGTCATAAGATATCCCATAGGGTCGCCACTCAAGGAACCAATGCGATGCTATATTCTGGGTGTTACCTGCAAACTCACGTCATCACTGCACCCTATTACAAAGTAATCATTCTAAAACAGGATACATGTTGTACCAGCAAATCACATCACATCCGTCCCTACAAAGCAGGATTTCACAGGGTTTTATGTGCTGGACTCAATTGCATGCATTTGTTGTTGGACACTTTATAAGTATTATTTATGTACATTATTCTCTCATAACAGCACTTGTGATCCACATTAACTGCACAGTATTGGAATTTCTCCACCAAAGCCCCCCCCCCCAAAAAAAGAAAAACAATAACAAAAGCTGATGACTACAGACACACTGCCCAACTCCACCAACTTCCATTGCTTACTTCTTTTAATTTAACTTCAACAATTAAGTGCACCCTATAATAAGTATTCCAAGCCAGCATGTCCATGTGGGCACAACATAAGTAATATGCAGGCTGCAATATGTGTCCCATGTGGCTTTGTCTGTAGATTCCATAATGGCCCCTATGATTGCCCATGTTAACTGCAAATGTGGATCAGTCTTCTCTGGAGACTCAAGATAGATGTTACTTGTGGTAAGCATGGGACATTGCAGGGATCTCTAGATGGGGCCTTGCAGTTCACATGACCAATCACAAGTGGGGCCACCATGGAACTGATAGACAAACCCATAATGGAACCCATATTTCAGCCTGCACAGAACCCATATGGACATGCTGGATAGGATTTACTAAAGTAAAACACCATTTTTGTTTCATGGATGAATTTCATATGGGGGGGGAGAAAAGCTGTTAAAAACTGCCTTTTTAGCCCGTGCTATAAACACTTTCCACTGCTGTATCACTCAGCCTGTCAAATCTAAAAACTGTACTCTGCTGTCTGCTTAGGCCTTTAAAAAATGCTAAAATAACCTCTTGCAGGCAAAATCAGCTGTGTTTTACAGACGCTTCCTTCTCTGATGCCCTTGTGATCTTGACAAGATACTGAGAAACTCCACTCATGGTGCTGTAACCCTGTCTCTAATGTAACAGGGACAAACTGCTATAAAACTGCAGCTATGCCATAAATGTGAGAAGTAATGCAATAATGGATTTCTGCTTTCTTAGCTCAGTAATTTCTAATGCTTCAGGGTTTTGAGTGTGATCCAACTAAACAGCAGCACTTAAGCCGTTATTCTTACATCTTTATTGAACCTCAGGGTGTGGAAGGTTTTTTCACTCATCTGTAATCCATGAAGTTGGCTATAAATAAACTCACAATGCTTGAAATTATTTTGTCAATTTGTCATGGACTATTCAGCCTAACTAAATTTAATTTTACTGCACGCAGTGAAGCTGAAGAAACTTCAATACACCAATCTGTCTTTAGTTAGCAGCAAAACACGGTAACAGATGATGCTTTATCTGGCTTGAGATGTTTTGTAATTTGCTGACAAAAAATTGATATTGCTAACAATACTGAGAAATGAGTGTTCCTCTTCCCGTCATGCCCAAATGTAATTAATAAAATCACATTAAGTGCTTGTAATTTTCCCATTCTAAATGCCACATTAGGTCTGGTTGTGATAGTATTTGATGAAAGGTGGAGGAACACTGAGGCGGGGATTTAATCAACTTGTGAGACAAAATGTGACCTTGACATCTTCATTTTTGCTCCCATAGCTGAGACGGCGGCAGAGACAAGAGCTGCCGAGTGGAAGCAAAGCGGCACAAGCAAATGAGTAATTGAAAAAGAGATTTATATTATCTTCTGTCAGGTGAATCTTAAAAAAATGTATGCCTGGAAAAAACATCCTTATTCAGCTTGGCACAATATGACAGAATGGAGCCAATTAGACCTGAATGATGGTTATCCAGTGACGTTATCGTCGTCGTCCCTTTTATTTTTGCAAGTAGGAAGAGGGGCATTAGACAGTAGAGAAGAAGCTAAGATGAAAAAGCTCAGAGACAGAGACAAAGGGAAACAGAGGGAGGGCGAGTTAAGAGGTGAAGCAAATTAATTGGTTTTGCTAAATCCTCCTCAAACAGCAGAAGCCAATGTGGTTCCACAAAAGGCCATTACCGGTAATCAATTTAAATCTGTTTTACCCTTCCCGAGGAAACCAATTAGTCAATTTAATTTGGCTTTTTTGATTCACAGCATAACCACAGCACAGGATGGGATGTCCAATTCCCATCCTGTGGAGAGGGACAAGTGGAAACACTGGGAGGTGTTGCTGCAACAAACAAAGCTATTGATCTGAGGTAAGACAGGAGATCAAGGGAGGAGAGGATAAATGCACAAATTTGTTTTTGTTAAGGAATTAAAAACACCCCTGCCTTATTATCTTCTTTAAAAATCACCTTAATAATCTAATTGTGTTTAAAGCTCCTTAATTTGTAGCTTAAGTTGAGTTTTCCTCAAAATCTCTGCTCCTTTTTTGAGCTCTTTCAGAAAGTCACTAGATGGCAGTACTTCCCTGCTGATGATTATCTCTGCAGGTGCTGCCGTCATGCAAAAGCTCTTTTCAATATTCCTTTGATTTCTACCATTGCATGCCCTTGGAATTCACATGCAACACACTTGCATCAAATACAAACGTGCACACAAACACTGAGGCTGCATCTCCTTGCACCAGTGAACCTATTACATCCAAACGACGCACTCTGAGTGTCTGCTTAATCAACAATGTCAACGCACAATTTTTGGTAGATTGGCTGCCGGGTCGGCATGCAGGGAAGTGTCAGTCAGCCGTGTCACACATCATAGCGAGCAAACAGGCCCTCTAAGGGGTCGCCGTACAGATGGGGGCCACGTTCCTGCACCCATGTGTTATCCATCCCCTACCATGGCTGTGTGTGGGGAAATATGATGTCAACTGGTGTGTTGTAGTAATGGGGAACATGTGTGATTGTGACAGACACGCAAGGCCGCTCATAAAGGGGATAAAGGGGACAGCTTTCTGGGGCTCAGCCAAATTAGGGGCCCATGGAGGTTGGTAAAGTTAAACTGTGATAACCATATCTTATTTGTAACCTGAACAATAATCACTCTTTTCAAACCAAACAAATAAATAAATAAATAAACAAATAAATAAACAAATAAATAAAATTAGAAACTGTGTCAGAATTCAAAGCTAAGCCATGATGTGTACAGATGCCAGGGTGCCCGAAAAACAAAACAGAAAAAACTGAGACAACTGTAATGGAGAATATTGACATAGTTGTGAAAAGAAACAAAAAGCAGAGGGAAAAGTGGGGGAAAAATGGGGAATAGCAGCAACAATGGGTCGAAATGGGTAAAAATGGACAAAATGCGGCAAAATGGGTTAAAAGTGGCAAAAAGAAGTGGTAAAATGGGCAAAAAGCAGCAAAAGTGGGTTAAACATGGAAATTGGCAAAAGTGGAACAATTGAGATATAAAAGAATTGGCAAAATTGGCATCAAGTAGCAAAAATGTGCATAAAGTGAAAAAATAGGTAAAATGGGATAAAATGGCTAAAATAAGAACTAAAAATAGACAAAAAGCAGCAAAATTGGGTTAAAGGTTGCAAAAATAGGTTAAAAGTTGCACAAAAATGGTCAAAGATGGGCAAAAAGTGGCAAAACTGGGATAATGGTGGCAAAAATAAATGTTAAGTGACAAACATGTACATAAAGTGGCAAAACAGTGTCAAAAATGGGCAAAAAGGTGCAAAATTGGGATAATAATGGCAATAAGAAGTGGAAAAATTTGCATAAAGTGTCAAAGCAGAGGCAAAGTGGCATCAAAGGGTGGAAAACAGGAAATATAGGTTTAATGTTGGAAAAAAAAGTGGAAAAACAACAGGTTTTGAGTGGCTAAAGTTGGCAAAGTGGTAAAAAGAAGTAGCAAATATTGACAAAAAATATGTTGAAAAGCGGTTAAAAAGTTGCACCAAATGAATACTTCCTACATCAGAACCCAGTAATAGTGTGACACACTTTTCAACTCCAAAATGAGGTACTTGCTAGCCAGGCCGCTACCACCAGCGCTACTGATCATTGATGTTATCTATTAATCACAGAGGGCCCATTCTCTGGGTTTATCAGGGGCCCAGACAATTCTGCGGGCAGCCCTGCAGACAGGAGTCAGGCATGATGCATACAGATGGTCAAAAAGCTAAATAAGAGCACGGCTTAATAAAAATGATTCACATGACTTCATAAGCACACATATTTCTGAAAAACAACCAAATAAATGGCCAGTAATCTCATCTTAACCTCTCCATCGTTTTTCTCTCCTTGCTTCACTTCTCCATCCTCCTCCTTTCCTCTCCAGCTGCATTTCTTGGACACCGCTCCTGGCTGCAGTCTGAGAGAGAAGGGCTGAGTGAAGCTAACCGTTTGAGAAAAACAGCTCTGGCAAGGCCAATTACACTCAGACAAAGCACTTTGCATGTTATTGTGTTAGGGAGTCATGCTTGATTGAGTGAATGGGTTCTAATGAGGCTGGGGAAATGACGTGCAGGATGAAAGAAACACTCCCTCCGTTTCCCGGATGGACTGGTTCACATGCACAAACACATGCAGGTACAAGCACACTTGCTGGTGCACAGTTACAATGCTAAATCTGCTGCAAAGATACGTGTAATCAACAATGACAGCATAATCTTTTCTGTAGGCTGGATTCCTGAACTCGCTGCTGTGTGTGTGTGGCACATAAAGAATATAGTAAAAAGGTAACTTGCTGTATTGCTTCTGCAGATGCTCCTATGTGAGTACTTCACTCCCACAGGCATCCTTTTATAGTATCACTTCACCTGGTAGAGTTGGATAAAGCAACAGATGGATTGGTAAAAGCCTACAGCAGCCGTAAAAAATGTCAGACATGATTCTTGTCGGGGCCTGTATAACAGATGTTTGTTTTATTTCAGTGTTTCGTTGGGTGCTCGTCTTCGACTCGACTAAGTTTCACATCTTTGAAGTTCTGTTTTTTGTTCTCTGTCTTGGCTGAATGAAGTTGAAATGGATATTACTAGCCACAGGCGAAGGAAAATAACAAATACAAGCCATGATGTTTGCAAGATCACTGTCAACATTATAAAAATTGAAAATTAAATTAGCTAGCAAGCAAAAGGTCTGGGCCATGGGCTGTATGAGCTGTATGCTGTTAGGAGCTGGGTAGAAGAACAAAGACAGAACAGCTGATATGCTGGACAAGTTTATAAATATAAACTTGTAAATTTTACATGGAAATAAAATAAATCATTGTCAAACAAGTCAAGCATTAAGCCTTTTCTTATTTAAGCCTGGCTCAGAAACTTAAAGACCAATCAAATGTTGAAAAATAAAGAAAGACCTGGCTACCATTACACCATAAGGACAAAAGAACACTCCTAGCAACTCAGACAAAAGGTTGCAATCATAGCAGACTGAGTTAAAAGCAAAGTACTTCCGTCATGCTGGACGCCTAGCGCTAATGGGCCTCATTCACTGATATCCTCCTAAAATGTTTCTTAAATTTGTTTTTAAGAAAGTTTCTGAGAAGCCTGTGTGGGATTCATGACATGTTCTTAAACTGCTGAATACCAGGTGCTCATAAGCTCTTACTTAACACAGGGAAACACCCTTCTATGCCCATATAAAGACATATAAGGGCCATGTGCAAAGACAGAAAGCTACAGGAGTGAGAGGAGAAGAAGAGTGATATCGTTAATGTTCAAATTAAAAAGATCATAAAAATAATTGCAATACCTCAGTAGTTCTAAAATGGATTTAGTACTGCTTAAAATGACACCACAAGAAGAAGGCTTAAATATATTCTTAGCACCAGAAGTGGACATTATATATGCTACAAACATATTTATTGGATTAACTCACTAGTTCAGATGGAGTATACTTTTTAGCATGCCATAGGCACTAATGCAATCCAATACCATCACAACAAGCTGGAGGTTCCCTCTCCTCATTAGTCTGCAGAACACCACATCCATGGTTTAAAAACAAAGAAAAAAAAAACATATTTTAATTAATTTGACCACAGAATGTTTTTCCATTTTGCCTCCGTCCAATTTAAATGATCCTTTGCCCAGAGAAAATGGCTCTGGATCACGTTCACACATGGCCTCTTCTTTTGCATGATACACCTTTAACTCACGTATGTGGATGGTAGGCCAACACAGTTGATAATGATTTCTGTAGGTGTTTTTGAGCCCATGCAGCAATTTCCGGTAAAGAATCATTTCTGTTTTAATACAGTGCCACCTGAGGGCCTGAAGATCATGAACAGCCAATACTGACCTTCAGCCTTTTTCTTTTGAACAAAGATTTCTGCAGATTCTCTGAATCTTTTGATGATATTATGTACTGTAGATTAGGGCTTAATGATTTGCAGAAATAATCTAATTGTGATTTTCTTCCCCAGTATTGTGACTGCAATTTAATATGCTGTTATCATCAGATTCCTCATCTTATGTATTTTTCAACAAATTCAAGCAATTAATCATTCTATATCATAGCATACATTTGGTCAGGAACACACTCATCATTCATATAACCTATTTTATTGAAGTTTTACTTGGTGTAGAAGACTGCTCAAAAGAAGCTCCTAACCCAGGGAGCACATGGCTAGAAACCCGGATAGATACAATTATGACAACATGTATTGAAGACAAATTATTTCAGAAGAAATTAATCCATAGTAGCATGAATCTGAAATTGAGGGTGCAACGAGCTTTCAGCTATAAAGGAGGTGGCTGGGTTGGAAGAGGTGAAGCTTTACCAGCAGCAGCATGGCACATCGGCATTGATGCAAGTGGGGATAAGTGAGAAGTATGTCATATTTAAATGGATCGCTATGATGACCCTTGAATGTTTGCATAATGTGCATAAAATCTGATGCTGCAAAAAATTAATATACATGTTATACTTGTATTTTGACATCTTTCAAGTTAAAGAAATATTGCTACTTCTGTGATTTGTAAATTGCAGCAGGCTACATTGCAATTTAATGTAATTCGCAATTAATTGCCCAGGCCTACTGTAGATAGTGGGATAATCAAAGTCTGTTCAATTTTACTTTTCCACAATTTTTAAATGCAGGTTTATTTTTGTTAAACCAATGTCCATCTTTACTTCTGAGAGACTCTGCCACGCTAAAATGCTCCTTTTATACCCAGTCATATTACTATCCAAATTAGCTGCAAAATTCTGTGTCAGGTGGTTTCATTAGATCCATTACTTTTCCAGCCTGTTGTTGCCCTGTCCCCTCTTTTTTTGAGATGTGTTGCTCCATCAAATTCAAAAAGAGCAAATATTTTTCATGAAATGGTAAAATGTGTCAGTTTCATCTGATCTGTTTTTTATGTTCTATTGTGAGTAAAATATGGATTTATGTGATTTGCACATTATTGCATTTTGTTTTTAATAACATTTTACACAGTGCCCCACTTTTTTGGGAACTGGGGTCCAGTGTGGTATGGCCAGATTTTTTGGAAGTGGAGAATCAGACTCAAAATCATTCTTGAAGTGAGGACTCTGCTTTTGGCTGGAGTCATGTGAAAAGTATTTACCATGGACTCTTCCTCCTCGTCTTTGTCCTTATTTTGCACGTCCTTCTCTCCCTCCCCCCTCTTCATTCATCATTCCTTGTTGCCCTTCCCTTTCCTCCCAGCCCTCTACCCCATCTTGCCGTCCCTGAGGTCAGGGTTAGGGGTCAATTGCCTGGGCTGCACCTCAGAGCCTGTTTTCGAAGCAGTAGTCATGTGTCTCGGCTCTGTCTTATTTTTTTTTGTCTTATATCACCTGACATCTGTTTCCCACAAGAGCTGGCCTCACTTTCACCTGCAGTAACCTCCTCACTGCACATGTGCATGACATTCCTGCATGCACCAGTGTGTGTTAGCATGCGGCTGCGTTTATTTGCCCACTCTTGTTTATTTGCCCTGCTGTCTTCCCTCTTATCTACCTCTCCTGACCTTTTTTCTCTTCCTCTCCATCGACAGCCACAGCTAATAAGGCAATTAAAGCCTAATTAAAGGAGTCTTCAGGAAGAGGGAAGGTCTCAGGCAACTTCGAGAGGGTAAAGGAGTGGTGTGTTTACCCACCTCTCCGGAGAGCTCTCCCTCACTCTCTCCTGACCAAACACAACAAAGTTGGAAAAAACAGAAGTGCAGAGATAATGAAAGGCCTGAGGAACTGTACACACAATCCTGTCCGAACTTAACAAAGTCTTCCAGCTCTGTACTTTTGGCGATATCAGGAAATGGGTAACACGAGGGGAACTAGCTAATTTGTTCAGCTTCAAGTGTATTTATCCAACCGGCGTCAGCCCACTCATTGTTGTCAAATTTGCCAGTGCAGATCAAAGGGCGCCGTGCAGCGTGTCAGCCAGGTTACCTCTCCCTGGCACTCGGAATCAAAGTCACGGATTAACGCAAAGTGTGTGTGTGAGTGTGTGCGTTTGGGGGCTTTCAAGGCCATTCGACTGACGATCACGCCGTCTTTGGGTTGCGAGCTGCCTGTCACATTCCAAAGCATCTCCAACATCCTTTAACATACGATCGC
The DNA here is from genome assembly GCF_018320785.1 of Cheilinus undulatus. NCBI lineage: Eukaryota > Metazoa > Chordata > Actinopteri > Labriformes > Labridae > Cheilinus > Cheilinus undulatus. The sequence goes on from NC_054882.1 coordinate 18,874,240, forward strand.
TATGTGCACTTGTAGTCTGAAACAAAATCTTTACCCCTGATTTAGAAGGCACTTACAATGCATTAGCTTTGTGGTAATTACTAGAAACTCAATTAGAAGAAACCGCTGAAGACCAAAACCAAACTGGAGGGCTTAAGCTGCAACGCTGGTAAATGGATTTGGAGTTAATTTAGTGAGTCAGAGGGTGAAACAGCCATCAGTGATGTTTTAAGCTGCAGCGAGTGAACCTGAGCGCTCAGAGCTCTGCGCCGTCGCCTCATCTCCTCTGTAGTCTGCTCTCAATTGGCATTCAGCCTCACTTCGCTTTGAGTGTTACATTAAATTGCTCTGGGAATTCATATTACACATGTATATGTGCGAGCGTGTGACAGTCCTTCACCCAGGCTTTCTTTATTGGCGTATTACGTCTTAGTCATGTTTACACTAGCGTAGATTTTTACCTTGTAAGCCTCAGGTCCTGTTCAGAGTGCAGAAATATATTTTATTCATGGATCTTTGCATGTTCTCTAACATGCCTTAGGGCGATTTTATGACCTTAAGCGTTGCCTGCTGTGTTTCTCCTGAATATCTCTATTAACCTTTTACTGCATGAGTCTTGTCTGTTATGGTGATTTATAGAACACATCTGACAGAGGGAAGAAATAATAAAAATATATGTTTTTAAGAGACATAGTTTTATATTGTAACTTATTTTCATCCTAATAGAGATAGGGATACTTTGAGAAGGATCTTGTCCCTTTTGAAGTAGATCCATAAATATGTGGATATTAGCTGCTTCTCAATTCAAGGGCAGCACTCCTGAAGGACCCAGTCTTTGTAGAATGTATACCTCTCAGGTTGATGCAGAATGAGACAGTCTGGCCTTTGGAGGATTCCCCATTTGCATCACCAGCTGTTGCCGCCTATCCCTATTGCTACAAAGTGTTGCTACAGTCATATAGCAGCCTTGACAGCTGCAGGAGCTAACTATTTAACCAGGAAAAGCTCACTGAGATCAATAATCTCATTTACAAGAGTGTGCCAGCATACATTGCCAAAGTATGTGTGGAATAAAGGGTACTTCAAAATCTTGGACTGGAAGGCCTCCGGAAGAGGACCTGAGCTTGATGGAGACACAAGATCATCTGAAGGGTTGATTGGGATTTTTTTCATAGGTTGTTTGCAATCACATGATCCCAGTCACACAGGAATGCCTGATGGGAGGCAGGAAGTGGAGAATAGCCATTACCCGCAATTTCCACATACAGTGGCTGTACCACGATCCACCAACAAATGATACTGCGGAGCAAATCTCTCCCTCTATTGTCAATCAGATCAGTTGGCAGTGGCGGCATTTCACTGGAGATACGCTGCAGGTCTATTTTCAGCACCAGCTGCTGCTGAAGCGCGTCAATCCCCATCGATCAGAATGTTCCGAACAGGAAGTCAAAAGCATAGAGTATCTGGTACTTTCAAAATACAACACAATGCACGGACTCCCAGTCAGAAATCATCACTATCAACAACAGGACTATCAACATTACGTCTCATACTGCAGCGAGAGCAAAGGGTCACCAGGAAGTCAGTGGGTCACAGAGCTACAACAGCGCCATTGACAAGGAAAAGTTAATTTTGAGGACATTCAACCAAAAATGTTTACATAAAACCACAGATCCTTTAAGCAAACACTAACCCTTTTAACTGCCTAATGTACTCACCCATGGAATGAGCAATATCATGGACTCATACCGGAAGTAATGATAAATTACCCCCAAAAAGGTTAAGTAATCTGTTGTTGGCATGCTATTCCTGCGTGAACTCCAGTGATCTCTGCCCGCTGATCAGGGCTTCTGCGTGGCACAGCTCTCTATACATGCTTCCAGTGAGTGAGGTTGCTCCCCTTTGGTTGGAGCAAAACCGTGGTGCTGTGAAGCACAGCGCAGATGTTGTTTATGGAAATTGCAATGAATGGGAACAAAGGAAAGCTAGATTCTGAACAGCTCTAAATGGACCCGTACGTTGCATTTAACATCAGAAAAATTTGACGTACACTGAGTATGATCCTAACACTATTCAAAAAGTAATTTTATACTGCAGTTTAATCGATTTACCTGGCATGGAGGGGATCAATAATGCAATTTACTCAGTCTTGCAGGCCTTCCTGCATTGTCTAGCAAGATAAGGGAGTCTTAAGGAGTCTTCAACTGAACTAAGAGGCTAGTTGAGCCCCAGTAACATATTAAAAAAAAAAACTTTTTGTCACACACATGCTTTTGATTGAAAGGGGGATATACTATCAACTGAACATGCCTTGTGAAGTAAGACTTAGTAATGGTGTACCGTTCACGAACAAGCCTGTTCTGTGCAATGCCACTGTAGCTTGCTTGAGACTGAGTGCCAGTCTCCTGTCCTCCATCCTTTTTCCACATTTAAAAAGTCAAACTATCACTAAATGAATCTCCTAAAAGACGGATTTCCCGTCATAATGAGGGAAACTGGATGGACACCACATGCATCCTTGGCAGATTGGACGAAACTTACGGTTCCAAGTGAGCCTGCAGCAAACTTTTATTTTTATTTTTCAGCATGGAATTTGGATTCGAACAACAATTTTTTCCAATAAATCGAGGAATAATTTGGTCTTCTGAATTTTAAATGTACATAATTTAAGATAAGATCAAGGAAATCTTACAAGAAAGAAAATGTGACGTCTGAAACTGCTTGTTTGGAGCCTAGGTATACAGATATAATGCACTAGCAAAGTAAGGCAACAAACACTAATAATGAAATGACATTCTATAAAATAGTTCAAGACTTTCTTCCAGTCTGAAATGATGGATTTACACAACTGCCTTAGCTTTATATTTGTAACGTAGTTCTTGACATTTTTTGGCAATCTAACAGAAACTCTTTAATTGGAGAAAAACTTAAATGATCTGCTAACGTTGGCAGTGCCAGTGAATTCATCTGCTGATTGTGTATTTACCTCAGACACCTGTACATATGGGACTGTGGGTAAAACAAACGCATCACATTTTGGACTCCGCTGTTAATCCATGGAGAGAGAAAAGAGCGGTAGAGTGAGCAGATGGACGCCACATTGGAGGAAGAGTGGGTGGTGAAGTCTGCGTGTCCCTGTAATGCTTCTATTGGTACCAGCATGTGTGTGTTCGAATGTGTGTATGTGTGTGTTCACAAAGGTGCTACCGCAGGATCCTGGCTTTTGCCTTAGAGTAAAGTGTGTGTGTGCTTTTCATGTTGGCTGCTGGTGAGTGGGTGTGTATCGTGACAGCACTGCTGTGGCTCCTTTTTTCAGGGACCAGATGGTGATGGAGCTGGTAGCTCCTCCTGACTATTCCTGACATCATCACTCAAAGGTGAAGGAAGGAAAGTGAGAATGTTTTATATATATGTTTATTTCAGAATTTTGGATTTACACGGTGTTGGAAAAGAACATTCTGGAATCACCTCTGACTGATCAACACTTTTCTAAAGTGTGACTGTACACTGTTTAAGTGTTGAAACTTTAAAACGTACTACTTATTTCATTTCAAGGCCTCTGTTTATTTTATCCCAAGGATCAAAAATGAAATCAAAACTTAAAGCTAAATGCATGGGAGTCCTAAATAAACTCTCATCCATTCATTTTTTTCTCTTGTCTTCCTGTGATGAGTACATTTCAGTTGTTTTCTCAGAACCTCTACTGATTTATCTTATTATCCTGGGATGACAATGCTGGTTGATAATGAGATTTTTCAACTGTTTTTTCCTTTAGATTTGTTAGCTTGTTATCATGAGAAACCAGCAGTGTTATCTCTGTAAACCAACAATAGGCTTTAAGTCTATAGCTTAAAAAACTATAATGGTATGGGGCTGTTTTTCAGGGTTTGTGCTAGGCCCCTCATCTAAAGTGAAGGCCAATCTTAATGCTTCAGTATACCAAGACCTTTTGGACAATGCTATGCTTCCAACTTTGTGGCAACAGTTCAGAGAAGACCCTTGTCTGCTCCAACATGTCTGTAACCTTGCAAAGCCGATTAACTTGCAGAACATTTTTATTTCTGTCATCGGTCCAATCCATTTTGAAAATCTCCAATCCACAACATTTGTGCCAAACCAAACACAGTTCCAACCAGTCGGTGTTGTTTGGGTAGAATGAGGCAGTAGCTATGGGTGGGATGTGGAAGAAGCAGTAGAAGCAGTTTTATCAGAACTGGACAACATTTCTTTATACGATAAAAAGCAAAGAACAGCATCGAAAAAACATCATGACGGAAAAGATGTTTTTGCCCTTCTGTCAACCTTCTATGAATGTGACAGACAGAGCATTTGTCCATTCACCTCCAAATAACTTTTTGAAAAGCCCTGCCCTTACCAAACGGTCTCTATGGGAGCTTTCCCATATGAATGTGGAATATATCCATGCAGGACATATGAAACAGTCTATCAGGTGTGTCAGGTTAACATGTGTGCAAAGCAAGGGCTGTAAAGACATGGCTTGATGAGTATGGCGAGGAAGAACTTGACTGGCCCACACAGAGCCCTGACCCCAACTCCACTGAGCACCTTTGGGATGAACTGGAATGGAGATTGTGAGCCAGGCCTTCTCGTCCAACATCAGTGCCTGACCTCATACATAAATTCTCTACAGAATAATTGGGCATAAAGTCCCACAGGAACACTGTTATAGGTGCAAAAGTGGGGGCATCTCTATATTAAAGTACATCTATCTAAATTTAATGCCATTACAGTCCCTGTAGGTGTAATGGTCAAGTGGCCGAATACTTTTGTCCACTACATTAACTGTCATTGTCAGTACATCTTTTTGAATGTACAGAGATGAAGTGCAACAAATCTTACCTTAATGAAGGTAACAGTGCATAGTTTTGCTCAGACCGTCAATTGATTATTCTAGGTAAGTGGGCATGTTGGAGCTTGCAGTGTGTGCCACTGTTGAAATGTTCTTATGTGTGTAATAAGTTTTATCTACCCTTATCAAACTGGCTGGACTTGAGTTTACCCCCCAAAATAATTAACTGAATCCCTTTTAACTAAGTTTTGAGACAAAACAAGAGAACAATTACAAAATGTAGGACTAAGCTGCAGACATTAAAAATTCATTCATTTAAGGCGAACACATCAGATAATTCTGCCAGACCTGATCCTTACCGTACTGCAGCAGGATCCGGCTTTAGCTAATTATCTTGAATTAGGGATTACAACTTTATAGTGTGCTTTTCTCTTTTGTTGCCTGTGTTAGTGATTAATTATAGATATCAACAATTTTGTAACAGTCTAAATGCAATTATAGTTTTTAGATTTAATGAAAGTTGAATGTAAAGCTATTATGTCTGAAACTATGGAGACAAGAAAAACAGTTTAAAGAGATTCATGGCACCAGCACATGCTCAAATAAAGAAATAGATCAGCCAGCACTGCAGCAATTAGAGATATAATGACCAGCTTTCCTTCTTTTTTACCATGGGAGATCTCTCACCAGCCAAAGTCAGCTGACAGAGTGTTTTCTTGTGCTGTTTTTTCTGACTGCATGCTGAATGTCAAGTCAAGTCAAATAACTTAAAAATGAGATGTTCAGTAGTGGCAGAAAAGGAAAAAGTTGAAACTGTGATTGTCATTTCAGCTTATGTATTCAGAAATTCTGTACTAATTTTACTCCAGATTAATAGGACATATACCTTCCAAAAAGTTTAACTTTTGCCTCATCAGTCCACATATTTTCCCAAAAGTCTTTGGGATGGCCAAGATGTCTTTTGTCAAATGTGAGATGAACCTTTGTGTTCTTTTTGGTAAGCAGTGGTTTTGTCCTTGGAACTCACACCATTATGTCATTTTTGCTCCATCTCTTATTGTTGAGCCATGAACACTCACCTTAACTGAGTTCAGTGAAGCCTGCAAGGCTTAAGATGTTAGCCTGGGTTCTTTTGTGACCTCCTGGAAGTGTCATTGATGCACTCTTGGAGTCATTTTGGTTGGCCGGCCACTCCTGGGAAGGTTTGCCACTGTTCCAAGTTTTCTCAATTTGTGGATAATGGCTCTCACCGTTTTTCACTTGAGTCCCAAATTCTTGTAAATGTCGTTGTAACCCTTTCTAGACTGATAGATGTCTTTGTTTCTCTGTTTTCATGCTTTGTAAACCAGAATGTCTCCTATCAGGTCAGACTGAGTGGTCTAAGCAGGCTACATAGGCTGGGTCCTTTGTTAGCTGAGTCCTTCAAGGGATGCTGTTCTTGAAATGGGACACAGACTAGGAAACAGCATTACACATCAATAAGGTAACTTTTAACATCCCCCCCCCCCCCCACTGTTTAATTATACTGTTAATTTTAAACAGTCCCATGACCGTATAACTTGTTAAAGGGATATTTCAGTATTTTTGAGGTTGGGTTGTGTAAGTACTTAGCAGTATTAGTGGCATCAGCCTCCAGAGATTTGCGTGTGCATTTTCCCTTTAGGCATGAAGGAAGTTTCAGGTAAAAACAATGTTGCCTTGGTTGTACACTTTAATTTTAGATTTAAGGTATTATTTTTCACCCAGAAAGCCTCTGTATTTGGCACTATTTTGCAATGCAAGCTTTGGCTACTATCTACATGCTCCTCTGCCTCAGTGTATATGTTCAGCTGTTTGAGTCTGCAGGCTTCAACATAGAGAACAACAATCTAAACTAAAACTGGTTAGTTCAGCTCAGTTTTTCCTCAGTTTTCCAATTCAAAAGCTGACAAATTGTTCTCCTAAAATAAACATAACGTGCTGACTGTAGCTTGTCAAAATCTCAGCCATTTGAAGAATTAAAGCAATAGCCTTAAACTTACTGGGATGATACATTTCCATTCAGCTCTTCAATCCAGTTTATTGCTGTCCCTGTCACAGCCTTCAGACTTATACAATGCTTAAATTTATTAGACCACCTGTCATATTTGTCTCAAAGACCATCCAGCATCATGAACTGCTTTAATGCAGACTCTTTCATTTTCGGTGAGCTCTCCATGTTTTACCATTTTTAACAGGAATGAGGAATTTCAAACTGAATTCACCTTTTTTTTTTACCCAAATTTGAGCCGGCTCACTGGGCTTCTCCGAGAAGTCAGAAATTAATCAAGAATAACATTCAACCACTAAAACTCATGTTTCTGTTCAGGAATGCAAGTAAATAAATATAATTAGACATATTAATCAAGAAATATTAATGTGATTTACTATTTTTTCAGTTTTTTTGTAAATCGGTAAATTTGAAAACTCATGGATAACAATAATAATTATATTTTAGCATTAAAAATATTGTTCTGGTCAAAGAGCTTCTACATATTGGTGTATTAACCATTGCAGAAACATAAAAAATAATGTTGGTAATTACCAGTGCTGTTAATTTAGGGCAGCTGTGGCATAAACCTTACTTTGTTTATGGTTAGGGTGGTCTAATAAATTTGTTAAGCACTGTACATCTAATTAGATACGTTGAGGCAGAAGAGCATGTAGCTGCAGCTTGCATTGCAAATTAGTGCCAAACACAGCAGCTATCTGGGAAAAAAATGAAACACTTCACACATTTTTGATGTACAACCAAGTCAACACTGTTTTTTTGGCCTGTTCTTAACCTAAAACTCCTTAAGTTACGTGGCACCTGTACCCACCTGTAGTGCTAAATTGCCAAGCTTCCCCCAGCGTGTCCTGTTTTAAGGGGCACCTCACACTGAAATCACTAGAGGCTAATGTCTCTACTTTAGTCCCTTAGACAAACCAACTTCAAAAATCCTTGAATATCCCATTAATAGGTCAAGAGTATCAAAAGAGTGTCTAGATAACATTCTGAAAACTAAGTTAACATAATGTTTGGTAAGGCTTTTGCTTGAGCACAGTGCCTGCTTTGACACACTCTACCAGTGGTTGCAAAAAGCCCCAAAATGTCTAAGTATACATCCATCCGTCTGTCTGTTGCGCTGGCAGCAGGCAAAGCAAGTCAACCCAGATGTCCCTCTTCCCAGCAACATTTTCCAGTTCCTCCTGAGGGATTCCGAGGTGCTCCCAGGCCAGATGGGATACAGAATCCCTCCAGGGAGTTCTGGCTCTACCACGGGGTCTCCTCCTAGTTGGACATGCCCGGAAAACCTCCACAGGGAGGCGACAAGACGGCCTCCTGATTAGATGCCCGAACCACCTCAACTGGCTTCTTTGGATGTGAAGGAGCAGCGGGTCTACTTTCGAGATCCCTCTGGATGTCTGAGCTCTTCACCATATCTTTCAGGCTGAGCCCAGACACCCTCTTGAGGACTGCTTAAATCCGTAATCTCATTCTTCTGGTCATTACTCAGAGTTCATGACCATAGATGAGGGTTGGGAGGCAACTCAAACTGTAAATCAAATCTTTGCTTTGCGGCACAACTCTCTCTTCCCCACAATGGTCCAGTACAACACCAAGACCCTTAGATACTTGAACTCCTTCACTTTGGGCAAAGACTCACTCCCCAAGGAGCAATACACTATTTTCCAGCAGAGGACCATGGCCTCAGACTTGGAGATGCTTATTCTCATACCAGCTGCTTCACACTCAGCTGCAAACTGTCCCAGTGCCTGCTGGAGGTCCCCAGCCAAGGAAGCCAATAGAACCACATCATCTGCAAACAGCAGAGATGGAATTCTGAATCGCTCCCCATCTTGTATTTGTCACCCTATAACTCTAGTAATGATTTTTCTGCACTTCTCAGGGGTATAACTAAGACTTGTGCAGCCTGGCCTGCATCTTGTAATTATGGAGAGTATAAATACATAATGTAGTCTGTTGATTGTAGATGTAGCTGTAAAAGGAGACATTTGTTGTTTGCTTCAGTCAAACCTGTACAAACTGCAGCTGAAATGATACAGTAGCTTACACTCATGAAGCATGAACTCCTACTGTATTCCCAGAATCCCACAGGTCCAAAATTACCACCAGTCTTTAGTGGATTGAGGCTGGGCTCATATAGAAATGTAAAGGTCATGTGTGAGTATTAATGAGTGTCTTTGTCATGGTATCTGTCTCCGGAGCTTGCTAATTGAGCCAGCATCTCTTTTTCTACATTCGCTGGATGTATGTGGAGTCCTAGGGAGAGACAGCTGACGAACCCATTCTTTTTTTAAACCTTCTGATGCCCCAAAATGTGATGGCGTATCGCTAAATGAGGCCTGTGATGGACACCTTACCAGACAGAGGCGTCAAAGCTTAGCACTCCCCTTCCCCTTCGCTGCCTGGTGTGCAGTGCAATGGCCAATCAAGCACTCACACAAAGGAGGAATTAGCATATTCCCTGGCACAAAATCGCTCCCTTAATTGCAGCTGCATCGAGCCCCTTGTTCTTCACACCTCCTCTACACTCTTTTGCTATCTCCCTTTTTTTCCCCTTCCACATCGCCTGCCTCTCCAAGTGTGTGTTTTTCTGTTAGACTTTCACTTCGTTCACCCTCCAATCATTCAGTCTTCATCAGACGGCTATTGTGCGAGCGCAGGGGGAGAATGTGCAAAGAGAGAGAAAGATGGGGGCTGGGAATGTGTTTGGCATGCTGTACTATAGGAACAAGGTTGTCAGTCTCAAATGATGCTCTCATAATCAGCACATTGGAGCTGGGCTGCTGCACAGAATGATAATATGAGCCTGGCAGTGTATGCATTTCTGTGGTCTCCCTATTGGCCTGTCAATCTTTCTTTATGTTTCTCTGTTTGCTTTCCTCTCTGTCCCGACATTTTTTGTTTGTTTCTTTCAGTCGTTCTATCCTTGCTGCGTTTTTCTGGCACACTAAACTGTTTTTTTGTGCAAATCTCCGTCTGCTCACGCCGTGCCTTGCCTCCAGTGTTTCATCTCCATCTTTTGCTCCTGTTTGCTTTTCACCATCTCCTTCCAGCCTTGGTTTACCCATTTCCTCCTTTACCTTTTTGTCTCAGCTCTCTTTCTTGTGTTAATTACAGGCAGCAGGGAGCAAGGTGGGACTTTCAAAGGTCTTTTTATGCTCGTTTTGTGTTCCTGAAGGGCTAGGTTTGCTAATGGCAGGACTGTTTTTGCACTAAACACTATTTAAATGTCAATTTCTTGAAAGATGTATTTTTCTCCTCCATCTTCCCTTTCAAATGTGCAGAAAACATTAGCAAAATGATTTAAAAGCCCTTTTTCTCATTATATTTCCAGAAAAACCCTGGCGTCTCAGCCTCAAAGTTTCTCCAGTCTTACTCCAGTTGTACTTTCATATTCATGGGGATCCTCTCTTTTCCTGTCACACTTGTATCCCTGCCTCCTAACTCTGTTGTCATCACTGGGCTCCCACATCTATCTCTGCTTACACTGTCAAACCTTTATCTCCTCCTGTATACTGTAGCTGTGTCTGTCTTCCTCTCTTGTTGCTTGTAGTTTGTCTTCCAGCATTGCTGTTGTGGTAATGGTGTTTACACTGCCAGTCAGAGACGAGGCAGCAAAGACAGCAACACTTCTGCCTGTGTTGTGGAGAGAGTCTGTGGGAAATGGGGGGGGGGGAGAAAGAGAGAGGCAGCTGCCACATTTCCTACTGTAAAGAGTCCCAGGTGATTTACACAGTTGTGCGCTTGAGATAAACTAAGGTCTTGACTGCTGTTATGCAGGATTTACGTACAGTTGGAATACTTATGCAGCGATGCATGAAAAGTTTGAGTGGCTTCACATCCAATTGAGCTCAACAGTGGTTGTGGAAGTAAAAGTCCCATTCCTTTTCTCTATAGCGCCATTATCAGCCAAGGTAGACATCACACCAGCTACCTGAAACAATGCACAGATGCACCTAAAAAAATAAAATATCATGAAAAGTTCCTTTTTTCCTGATTTAATTCAAGAAGTTAAACTTCCATATATTCTAGATTCATCTAATACAGAGTGACTTCTTTTTCAAACCATGATGATTAGATTAAAACAGTTGTTTTCAACCTTTTTTTGCCCAAGGCACAGCTAAGGTCAAGCCAAAATTTCAAGGCATACCAAATCTATATCTGCACAATCTACCTGTTTTAAAAATGTTACTGTAAATCAAGTGTATAGCATTAGTTCAGGCAGACCACTGAGTCAAGCACTGCTATATAATTGAGATCAGCTAAGCTCACGCAAGCCCTCATCAGCTGACGGCCAGCTGATTTGCTTTTAAGTACACTATTGGCTAATCGCACTCACACTGCCATATTTAAACTGCTCTAACCTGGCTATGCTTTGCTCCCTCTCCAAGCCACTTTCTACAACCCTCCTCCACCCCAACCTCTCCTTCTATTCATGACTGCAAATCATGCGTGTTTCTTGATAAAGTGGTCCTGACTGAACTTCAGTTATTGTATAGTTACAGTAATTATGAAAAGTTGTACAAATTGCAACGGCACACTAAGACTTAAGATGTGCTGCCTGTCACACCATTTGAGAACCACTGGATTAGAATACAATGATATTAAATCCACTATCTCAAAATATCAGAATATCATGGAAAAGTCCAATTTGCAAAGGTTTCCTGAGCCTTCGTTCTCTCACTCTGGTTCAGTACACACAACTGCAATCATGGGGAAGACACTGAATTCATGGTGTATGTTTGGAAAAAATCTTTGAGGCTGATTGGACAAATTTTCTGTCCGTCTAATCCTTCACTGGGGCCAATCAGAATGACCAAACATATAACAGCAGGCACGCAAAGCTCCAGTGAGTGAACTTGACACAAAGGCCGTCATCGTTGTGAACTATTAGTGGAGCCAGCTGATAGAACAAATTCATGCAGAAGCCGGTTGGAAGAAGAGCAAAATTTTCTCTTTTGGTGGTGGTGGTGGTTGCTGGAAATTTAAATACATCACCATACAAAGTTTTTGATAACAGAGAAGCAAACAATTTAAACCAAATTCACTTCTTTGAATCTGGCTGCAAACATAATTATTTCTGCTCTAGTTGGAGAGCGTCTGACATAGAAAAAAATCTCTGTTGCTATCAGCCAAACATTAAATCCCTCAATTGAAAATGCATCATATTAAGTGACATTATCATTGTCATTTCAAAAGGGATGCCAAGTCAGACTCTTTAGATGTTGGTGTCTAAAACCTCTGCTGTATTGTTTTTGACTCATACCTAGTATGGATGTGATAATAGCAGCTCTGATGGTATTAGCTTGCTCACTGATACGTGTTATCTTTAAATCCTGTGTTGTCACAGCAGTGTTATTATAAGTAATGTAGATTGTGTTTCAATCATTTACACTACCTTCTTCATGCATGTTGAAGGTAGTTTATTTTACTCTGTCATTTTGATCCAATCCCATCTACCTACTGCAATTACTCTAAAGCTAGTCTGTCACAGATTGCTTTATTATCACATGAAGCCCATTATAACAGTGCGGGATTTATTAAAACCTTATTCTCGTTGCCACATGAAGTATAAATAATTGAACATGCCTTAGATCTTCTTTTCCTGCTGACAGTTTATTAGTGCAATAATATGATTCTGTAAATTGAGGGTATATTATAAAAATAGCTGTGAAGAAGCCTGAGGAGTTTGCAGAAAACATGCCTCTGTGATATTAGCAGAAGATATTACTGCTGGAAATTACAGTCTGGTAAAAAACACAAGAAGTCCAATTTTTAGCCTTTTTTGAACTGTTTTTTTGTAGAGCAGCATGGTTCATGAGATAAATCACAATAATCATGGCGCTCTGGTATTAACAGTGTTTAAACTGCAGGGCCTGCACAAATCGCCTATTTATTAATAATGCTTGACAGAGCTTCTGGTTGGAAGCTAACGGCTCATTAGGATACACTAACTAGTCCCTGGTAGCAGAGACGCATGGATGCGGCTGGTCTCTAATAAAGGACACACTAATTGGCTAATTACATTCGCAGACAAAGCTCATCAGGGCTTCGCTTATGGACCTCATTTCAAAGGGCCTGTGTTTAAAATGCAGAGAAGAAAACTGTGGTCACTCTTCAGGAAATTCGCTGTATAATGACCCTCTAACCACACATAGACAAATGCACTTACAGCGACCACACAGATATTTTCATACTTTCACACTTTGACACAAACATAATTCTTTACAAAAAAGGATTAAAAAGCAGTAACTTTCTGTTCAGTAGTTTAGAAATAAATGAAATTGTAAATTTCATACTCTCGACCATTTAAACCAACATGGAGGAGCATTTTTCATATCTCCCTGTGAAGACCAGGCCAGCTGTAGTGCCTTAAGTCTCTTACTAATGCCTGTTTGCATGGGACTGGATTTACCAGTAGCCTTGCAAAGCAGATGGATATACCCGTTTCCATGATTCTCACTGGCGAATCCATCTTGCAACGCTCCCATCTGAACAGTTTGGGCCTAGTTAGAAGGTGACAGGACCAATTAGCGTTGAGGGGCAGTACTCTCGGGTGCAGCAGAGTCGTGACGTAAGCAAGCAGCAACAAGAGGCCGGTGCAATTATGGCAGAAGATTTTAGCATGGATGCTGCTATAGCGTTGGTTTGATCAGAACTTGACACTTCTTTGTTAAAAGAAGAAGAACAGCAGTGAGTTGTTTTCTTTTTTAAAGACAACAAAGGTCATTTACTGATATGTCTACAGCCACCATGGTTCGTGTTATGCAGTTCTCTATGGCAGCCTTTCTCACTTTGGGGTCCCGACCCTAATGGGGGGTCGCGAGATGATTTCTGGGGATCGCCAAATCATTTTGGAAAAATATAAACGCACAGGGAGTGGTTTTATTTGTTTTCTGCTTCATTATTTGTCCAAAATTCATTGTATCAACTGAGTTTGTATGATCTGAACTGCGCGTGTGAGACACAGCTTAAAAAACAAAGAGAAAGAAGAAAACTTGTCTGTTGTTGCTTTAGCCGTAGCTGCAGTAAGTTTGCTAGCTACCTGATGAAGAAAAATGGAGAAATGGCTTCACAGAAAGTGTTCCAGCTCAAGACTTGGTCCAGCAGCAGCAGCAGGGGTCTAAAGGTCAGTCACCAGGAAGCCTAACAGCAGCTCAACTACCTGAGAAATGTAAGGCACGAAAAACACCAGTGCATGTTAAATTGGGTGTTGCTTTCAGTGTTGCTCTCTGTGCTTGTTTGGATTTAGATACGTCTGGTTCAGACAAAAGTGCCACTGCGGCTCAGTCCCAGCTAATGACTAGCAGGCCTGCAAGTGTAGTCATTAGCTGGGACACAACAACTCTTTAGCTGTATACAACAACTAATCCTTTCCCCATAACTATCACATTGCCATGCCAAAGTGGGCGGCAGAGAAGTGACAACATTGTTTTCTGTCCCAGAAAGCTTTCCATGTTGTTCTCGGTGCTAACTGCGATGAAGAAATGTGTTGGTCTGGCTAAGGCTGAGCTAAAGTTTAGCTAGCAGGCCGTAAATACAAGCAAGTAAGTAACCCTTGTCCCCTTTAACTATCACACATTCATGCTGAAACAGTTTGGCAGAAGAGCAAAAACACCCTTTCTGTTACAGAAAGCTTCTAGTGTAGCTGTCTTTGCTTGTTTTAAAAAAGAAATGTCCAGTTTTAACCAGTGTTGCCAACTCCTCAGTATGGAAAGTAGCTATTGGCTGTCCTAAAAGTCGCCAGAAGTCGCTAAATGATGTCATCACCTAATTTGCATAATCATGGGTATGCATTTAATTGTAATGGATGCTGTAGGAGAGAAGGAAAACATTATGAGAGAGACAGAAAGTGAGTAAAAAGATCTTTAAGATGTATAGAACTACAAATGAACTTGCTCCTTTTTTTACTCCTTGCTCTTGTTTTTATAACATCACAATTCCAACCCTCCTCTGTTATCTGGGCTTGGGACTGGGAAAAAATGACTTGAGAGATACTCTGGCAGAGTAACTTTAATTTTTATTTTGTTTATCATTTTATTCACTATTCTATTTTTCTTAGAAGTTTAGCTTTCTTACTTTTGGTTTAGTTTTAAGCCTTATGGTCCACTTACAAGCCTACATCAAATTCCAGTGAAACATTAACATTTTTAACCATAACATTTATAAATATTTTTTGTATAAAGTCTTCATTAACAACTCTAAATCGACCAAAAAGAGACAACAGAAAAAACTGTTAAGGCACCTTCACAGAGCGGTTAATTTGCAGTCTGACATGGGGGCGTGAGCATCTCCTGCTCCGACTGCAGCTGAGACCACAGGCTGTAGAGGCTGAGACAGACTGCTGTGAGGACTGGGCTGCCTGTGAGTGCTTTGGGACGGAGAGGGGCCGACGGAGAAGAGCAACAACGATATATGCTTTAATGTCGGAGTCTCCAAAAGTCTCCAGTAACACCAGAGAAAGTCGCGAGATTTGTTGCTAGTCACTTTTTTGAAAAAGAGTCGCTACAGGGGTCTGAAAACTCACTAGATATAGCGACAAAGTCGCTAGGTTGGCAACGCTAGTTTTAACTAAAGTGCTGCTGTGATTAATTTAGAGCTAATCGCTCCTCGAGCAGCCAGCATTCACACAAGAAGTTACCTTTTCCCCCTCAACTATCACATCGTCATGCCAAAGCAGATCAGCAAAAGAGTGAAAACATCTTTCCCGACATGAAAAGCTTATAGGGTTGTTTTTATTCTTTGTCATACATAAATGTGGTCTAGTTCTGGTTAAACAGAGGCCATGCTAAAGCTATATCTGAGTATGTACAGCAGTGGAGGCAGCCACTAGAGGGCTTTCAGCAGAAGTAAACCCCACCCACAGCGCAACTCTGTATGTATGGCTCTAGTTAACACAGTGGAGGCAGCCATGACCGACAGCATTCAGTCCAAGCAAATGCCACTCTGTATTCTATGGCTTATAAATTAGCGTCACTCACTCAGTCAGTTACTTACTGAGTTACTTACTTACTTAGTTACTCAGACACAGCCATTGCCATGTGTAGGGCTGACCTCAATGGTGAGCCAAAAGTAAAAAAAAGGTATTATGATCTTGCTGCAGAATGCTTTTCTTGCATTAGCACTGACACTTTTGTAACAGATCCCCTGGATCACTTGAGGTTCATGGTCACAATCAAAGGCCTCATGGTGTTACACAGAAGATGACTGAAACCTCACAACACAGAAAAATTGATGACTTAATTATGGGAATATGGGGCTCTGTAGTTCAAGGCTGGATTCTGAAGTTTCTGACAGAGACGATCAAACCGGAGTCTCGTTAGAACGGGGCAGCCGTCTGCTTCAGAGCTAAAAAAAAAGTAAGCCTCTAGCATGCAGGGTTCTAAAGATATGAAAGATAGAGTAACCAATACTCTGTGATGTTTTATACATCGCAGGTCTAAGGGGGTTATTTTTTATATCAAGGAACTGACTCTGGTGACTAACAAGGAGATGGATATGGGGGGAAACAGGGGATTGGTTGTATTTGCAGAGAAAATTAATAGGTTGCTAAGCATGAATGTTGATTGGCTTAATTTGCTTCATTTGTTGTGCTGGTTATGCAGCTTAATCAGCCTTTGTTGTGCAGAACTATGAGGTTGACAAGCTATTTTTGGAAAATTTTGCAACAGCTCTAACTTTTAAAAGAGGTCCCATCTATGAGCTAAATAAAGGGAGAAGCTAGAGATAAAGAGCCGCATAAAAAGAAGAGCCTGAGACACAGTACAGCTGACCCGACAGGAAGTCTTTGACAGGGACCCACACGGCAGGTAGCAGAGGTTTAGGACTCTAACACTGAAACTAAGCGCACGGTCATCCATCACTGTGGCAACTCCGCCTGTCACTATGGCAAGCCCAGGGACGCTGAGGCTGCGCCGGGGCAGATGGGAAGGGAGGATGCGGCCTGGAGTCCTCCACCAGAGGAGCTGTGGTCAGAGTCGGAGACAGACACGGGACAGCAGCCAGAATGTGCACAAAAATACACAAGCTGAAATAGAGGCTAAAGTGTGTATTGACCATTGGCCTTTCCTGCTCCTCCGTCCACGCTGCAGACCAGCTGTCTGGAGGAAGTAGATGCAACACATCCATCATCCCACACTCTCCTGTCGCTGAGACCTCTACTCAAGCTGCGATTAAAGTGTGAATTTGGCGAGGAGTGCTTGGGCTCTCTCTGCCTTTGTCCTCTACATGTTTTTCATGACTGGCTACACTTGAAGCAAACAAAAAGAGGATGAAGAGTGCACATTTATTTGAGCTTATCCCCTTGTTGTCTTATTTACAAGTGCTATCAAGTACTGGAGTGCATAAGAGCATTTATATAAGGCCTGTTTACTCCTGGGGTCCTCATGGGAAGGGAATGATTAACATTTCATCTGACAACATTGTCTTTGGTGCATTGGTTCAGTTTATGTTTGTGTGCTGCTGCATCACAGAAAAATCTCAATCAATAACAATCAGACTGAGATGTGGCCTGAGATTACTCTGTCTTAATTTCATAGTCACATAAAAGCTGGTTACTGTAATCACTAGCTTGTTGTTCAAGGATTAAAGAAATACAAATAAACTATTAGCATCCAGATTACAAAATCTCCAAATATGAGGATCAAACAGCCACAGAAGGGGATGTTCCTGAAACACTGGTTAACATTTCTGATAAGTTCTGACAATGCTTCAAGAGAAAAGTTTCATGTTATACTGCTCTGGCTTTCTGATGGTCTGCACCAGGCCCATGCCCAAACTCTCAAGGTATCTTCCCAGGTATCTCTCTTTATTGTTTTTTTTTTTTTTATCTTAATGAACAACTTGCAGAAATAAAAAAAAACATTTAGGTCTTAGACTGCATGCCTACGTCCATATTACAGAACTGATATTCAGCACAACAGCGCTCCCTCATGTGTGATATTACCTAATTGCTAACAAACTGTTGCAACCCAGTTCTGCGTAGATATGATACAGTGTCTAAATAATTAAATTTGTTGTATACACAGTAAACCTGGCACAAAAAACACAACCTCAGCTTCCTGCTATTACACCTCTGCCAGATCTGTTTCACTGTGTCAGTTTTGCAGGAACAGATCACTCCATTTAATTTAGACACAGTAAATCTTTGGGCTCAGATTCAACAGATGATTAAAATATAACTCAGTTTACAGTCTCAGAGGGAAAAGGCAATCATCAGACTATGTTGTATCTAGTTAAATTGCAGGCGAGGATCATGTAGAGAAAACTGGGATATTGGCATCGTTCTGTATTAAACCAATGGTACAGTGCCTATAGAACCCTTAAATGTTTTACCCTTTTTTATTTTACAAATCAACCATGGTCAATATAATTTTAATTATACAAAGTAATTTCAAACAAAAATATGTAAGGTAAAATAAGTCATTACATAAATATCCACCCCCTATAAAGTGACTGACCTAATTGTACAGAGACCCAGCCAGTAGTCTCCCAATAAGTAGAATGGGAATCATGTGGTTGTACTATACAGTAAAGACACCTGTGTCTGTAAGGTCCAGTCACTAGTTAATCAGTATTCCTGGTGACCATTACACCAAAAGAACACCCCAAATAATTTAGAGAAAAGGTTATTGAAAAGTATAAGTCAGGGGAAGGAGACAAAAAAATTTCAAGGTGCTGAACATCCCCCGGAGTTCTGTCAAATCCATCATCAAGAAATGAAAGGAATATGAGTAAATCTGCCTCGAACGGGCCATCCTCACAAATTTAGTGACCGTGCAAAACAGAGACTAGTGAGAGAGGCCACCAAGACACCTAAGATTACTCAGAAGGAGTTGAAAACTTCATCAGCTGAGATGGGAGAGACTCTGTACACAACTGTTGGCCTGGCTCTGCATTAGTCAAAGCTTTACGGGAGTGAAGAAAACAGATTAAATCTAGACTAGAGTTTGCCAAAAGGCATGTGGGAGACTCCATGGTCAAGCAGGAGAAAGTTCTTTGGTCTGATGAGACCAAAATGGTGCTTTGATGCTATGTTTGGTGGACACCAAACACTGCACATCACCACAAACACACCATCCCTACTGTGAAGCAAAGTGGTGGCAGCATCATTCTGTGGGAATGCTTCTCGTAAGCCGACCCTGGAACACTTGTAAAGGTAGAAGTTAAAATGAATGCGGGGAAGTATAGGAAAATCCTGGAAGACAATCTTATTCAGTCTGTAAGACAACTAAGGCTTGGGTTTTGTGGCTGGACTTGAAACTAGCTGTTTATGTCCGATCCCTGTGCAACTTTACAGGGCTTAAGCACAGCAGATTGCAGTGTCTAGATGTGCAAGCCTGATTAAGACCTATCTACACAGACTCAGTGCTGTGATTGCAGCCAAAAGTGCATCTACTAAATACTACTTTCTTGTCAAAAAAGCCTGATTATATTGACCATGATTGATTTATAAAATCAATAAAAGGGTAAAACATCCAAGGGGGTGAATACTTTTTATAGACACTGTACCATAATCCTCTTTGATTAGCTAAGGTGCTGCAGTCAAGGATCAGTTCTGGGGTAAAGTCTCTGCAGGATGAAGGTTGAGACTTCAACATTTTTTAAAACAGTAGAGGCACTAAGTTACATGTGTGGGCGTGGGATATTAAAAGATGTTCTGGGTGTCAAAAGAGTCAAAAGAAAGTAAAAAGATTCCTGCATTTTTTTCCCTTTCCTATTCCTTCTTTTGACATTCTAATTAAAAAAAAACCTCACCTACTAATATAACTTTGTTCATTATTGCATTGTCTCAACCGTCGTCTGTGTCTGAACAGCGAGTCTGTAAATTAAAGGTGAGATCTGCAAGGTAAAGGTCAATCCTTTCTCAAACAAACTCCCAACTGTCTAATTAATTTGATTAATATCTGTGAGATTATGTGAATCATGCTGTTAATTGGCTTCAAGAATGCTTCTGTGCATCTGCTGCTATTTCTAATCAACTTATTGTAATGCAGCAACAACCATTTCCCAGGATGCACGCAAATAAAAGATAAACTCTTAATATATTAAGATTCTACATTTAGATTTCTCTCCTCAAGAGACTGACATGGAAGAATTCTTTACTTCAGCTATTATTGCTTGTATCAGAAAATTGGATGCGGGATAGATTATTCAAGACCTACAGTAACAAAAAGGAGAAGGAGCTGCTCCTCTCATCGATCCACCTCATCAATATTGAATCTGCTACTCTAGGATACACCAGACCGGAGCGCAGTGGGGAATTAGGAGTGGATGAAGACATGAAGGAGAGAGGAAAAAGGCTTTACGAAGTCAAATGCACTGAGGAGGTAGATTGTGAAGTTAAAGGAGATACAAAGGAATCACAGCCACTAACGCAGCCCCTGGGAGAGCTATACGGCATTATCTGTAATAGAGATGAGCTAAAGATAGACTAAATCACCAGCTGCTGCTCTTTTAGAACACTGCTTGTAAAGGCACACTTAAACTGTCTCCAACTGCAGCAATGATGTGATTGTAGCCTTCAAACAACATCATAATCGTGCCTCTAAAACCCCTAAATTCAATCATTTTTGTGTATCTTTATCTGAAATCAAACTCAAGACTGTGAGCATTGCAAGATATCCCAAGAGGCATAGCTGCTCCTTTAAACAAGACACAAATTTTGCAGTTCCACCAAGCTATCTGGTTTGTTTCAGCACAGTTTGGTACAGTCAACCCTGTTCTTGCTTGTGTTTCAGTAGTCAACCAGGTCATGGTTATTTATCACTGATCAGGTGGCAACTGGACTGGTTACAAAATCTTGAAGATGTTTTGTCTCTTCTTCAGAAGGTTTCTTCAGAAATTTTTCAGTTTTTCAGAACTGAAGAAACCTTTTGGAGAAGAGGCGAAACAAGATTTTGTAACCAGAGTAGTTGCCACTTGATCAGCGTTGGATAGCAGAGCATCATGTGCATCCCTCCGTGCCCCATCTCTCCAGGTATCTTCCCAGCTGGCCCATCCACAACGTACAACATACCGCCCCCAACATCTGGTCAACCCATTGGTCCTGGGCACCCAGTATGCAGTGAACTGGATAAGGCCAGGGAAAGCAGGCCAGGTGGCCGTACAAAATCTCCTGAGCTTGTCAGAATTAGACACAGGGTCTTGCCAGTGATACGCAAAAATGTGCCAGAGAGAAGTCACATGATACGCCACAGTTGCTGTCCCTGTTACCCGCCCCATTATCAAGTCCAGATAGGTACTGAAGCGAGTAGGAACATAGACAAACCTCTGCCATCCCCAGAATCAACTGGGAAGAAGACAGAGGTGGCCACAACACTTCACAGCACTCTCTGTGCCTGATTATAGGGCAGACAACAACCCTGTACTGAATTCCTGAAGGTGCTCGGTGAAGACCTAAAGTGCCAGGATGAGGTCTATTGTTAACCTCTTAGGTCTGCCTATGTCAATTAAACAACATCAAAAAAAGAAAACCAGCTCATAGACCTAAATTAGCTTGACCTTGCAGCTAGTGGCTGTCTTGGATTGAGCTATCATTCCAGTCCAATAAGTACTCTATAAGGTTTAGTTGCTTAGAGCACATCCTACTTTCCTTTGAAAACATGTTTATGACAATATAAGGGATGATATTGAAAATGCAAATAACTGCATACCTTACTGAAATAGTCTGAACTGAAATACTTTTTGGAAATGCATGTTCATTTTCTTATCCAAACACATAAAGCTCAACCTTCTATATGTTACTACACCTATGATATTTTCCACTAGGCCCACATACCACAGACTACATATTTACATGAGCACATCATCAGCATAGAGCAGTGGCTCTCATCTGTGGCTCACCAGTCCATTAAATCTCTTAAAACATCAACTCAACAGGCATCCCTGTGGCTGTCTCCATTACTGGAGTACCAGGTGAGTACAGCTAGATCACAGTAATCGCCTCCTGTTGCTCTTCAGTGGTTTGAGTGATGCTCCCCTGAGGTAACTGTACATGAAAGTGTATGAGTGTGTGTGTGTGAGTGTTCAGGTACTTTTTCTCTTTTTGCCATCCATGCATGTCAAGAAATTATAGCTTCAGAGCACGCTGAGTTCTGCAGGGGTGCTTGGGGTTGCTAAGCACCCTTGGACTATTGCTGAGGCACACTCAGAAAACTTTGGAGTTTGAGTTTACAACAAATCTCTGATAACTAGCCCATAGAATGACTCTCGTTGCACATCATCAGGGTAACAGGTTGATTTTTTTTGTCTCTGTGTCTCTCTTGAGATATAAAAAGTGAAGATATGGATGCATGTCTCCTTGACTGGTCACAGCTTTTCAGTTTCTGGGTTTCGACAACCTGTCAAAGGTACTTTCAGATAGTTTTACAGCACAGTTCCCAAGTACATTTATCATAAAGGTCAAGTTGCCTCTTGGTAAGAGAGGTGACCAAGAACCTAAGGGTCACTCTGACTTGAGCTCGAGAGATCCTGTGTGGAGAAGGGACACTGATCTAGTGATCTGAACTCTATGGCAGAGTAGCTAGACAGCAGCCTCTCCTCAATGCGAAACACATGAAAGCTCACTCAGAGTTTGCAGAAAAGCATCTGAAGGACTCTCAGACTGTGAGACACAAGATTCTCCAGTCTGATGAAACCAAGATTGAACTGTTTGCGCCTCGGTTCTAAATGTTCTGTCTGGAGGAAACCAGGCACTGCTCATCACCCGCCCAATAATATCCAAACAATGAAGCATGGTGGTGGCAGCATCATGCTGTGGGGGTGTTTTACAGCAGTAAGGACTGGTCAGGGATGAGGGAAAGCTGAATGGAGCAAACTACATGGGCATCATCAATGAAAACTTGTTCTGCAGTGTTCAGAACCTCAGTCTGGGCCAAAGTTTCACCTTCTAACATAACAATGACCCTCAGCACACAGCCAGGACAACACAGGAGCGGCCAAGGGACAACCCTGTAAATGTCCTAGAGTGGCCAAGTCAGAGACCTGACTGGAACCCTGTCCACCGACGGTTCCCATCCAACCTGACTGAGCTTGAGAGGATTTGCAAAGACAAACATACAATACATAATTTTGTGTAGTGGCCAGAACTGGTTGGCCCATGGTAGATCATTATAGACTCAATAATACAATTGAGACATGTCAGAATATGTACATGTGATGAGTTTGAGTGATAACAGCAAGTACTGCTGGGTATTTACATTTCAGCTTTTGGTATGACCTGTAGTTCTCAGGGTTGGTTACCAGAAAAGTGGTGTTTCAAAAATATTGTGTTGTTTCTATTGCTTTGAGCTAAATAGGGCAACCCTTCATATGGGCCAGGTTATGATGTCATTTTTTACTGGAACCAAAAGCATGCATATAACCAAGTCTTAAGCCTCTTACACATGCACATTCTGGTTAAAAATTATGATTCCTTCCTGGGTAATTTCTACATCAAGTCATGATTGCAATCTACTTTGGCTGGACCAAAAATAACCACCAGTGGAATAGCATAAAATCAGCCTCACAGCACAAAGTACACATGGGATGAAATTGAATGCATATGCTCCTTTAGCCTTGTGGTTCCTTGTAAACATAAACTGTCTCCATCCTGATCTCTTATGCATAAAAAAATAAACTCAGAAACACTGAAACACGTTAGGGATTGATTTCTCATGCCAGATCTGTCCATAGAACAATTTCTCCCTTGTAGCAACAGAGGCAAAAATGTTTTTTTTTTTTCAAAATATCTTGCACAAATAATCACTCCTGCAGTTGCTCCTTGAGTTTCCAGCGCTGATGATAACTGACTGCTTGCATAAATGAGCATCCAGCAAATAGTACACAGTGCATTCAGAAAGTATTCAGACCTGCTTCACTTTTTTTTTTAATTTTCTTATGTTGCAGCCTGACGCTACTGTTGAAAAAAACAACAGAAATATGACACTGACATAAGTTCCCTTTTAAAAAGTATTCACCCCTTGGATCTTTTGCCCTTTTATGGATTTAATTAATCAGTCATGGTCAATACAGTTTGGCTTTTTTGAGTAAAGAAATCCTTAAATCTTACAACAATTTGGAATGTAAAAGAAGTGATTGCATAATTATTCACTTTCTTTGGCTGCAATCACAACACTGAGTCTGTGTGGATATTTCTCAAACAGGCTTGCACGTGTAGACCCTGTATATTGTTTTACTCAACTTTTCTGTGCAAAACTGCTCAAGGTTGGACAGGGATCAAGTCCAGCCTTAAATTCTCTATTGGATCGAGGTCTGGGCTTTGACTGGGCCACTCCAGAACATTCCCCTTGTTTGCTTTAAACCATTTCCATATAGCTTTCTTTGTATGCTTCGGGTCATTGTCTTGCTGGAAAATAAATCTTCTCCCAAGCTATGGTTTCCTTGCAGACTGGATAAGATTGTCCTCCAGGATTTTCCTATATTTTGCTGTATTTACTTTCCCCTCTGCCGTTACAAGCCTTCAAGGGCCATCTGCTGAGAAGCGTCCCCGCAGCATGTTGCTGCCACCAGCGTGTTTCACAGTGGGGATGGTGTGTTTGTGGTGATGTGTTTGGTGTCCTCCAAACATAGCGTCTTGTCTGATTGCCAAAAAAGCACCATTTTGGTCTCATCAGATCAAAGAACTTTCTTCCACTTGACCATGGAGTATTCCTCATGCTTTTTGGTGAATTCTAGCCAAGATTTGATTTGAGTTTTCTTCAACAGTGGCTTTCTCTTTACCACTCTCCCATGAAGCTTTGAACAGTGAAGAACCTGGGCAACAGCTGTTGTTTACAGAGTCTCTCCCATCTCAGCTTCTGAAGCTTGGTGACCTCTCACTAGTCATTCAGTTTGTGAGGACGGCCTGATCTAGGCAGATTACACGTGCCATATTCCTTCCATTTCTTGATAATGGATTTAACAGAACTCCGGAGAATGTTCAGTGCCCAGAATTTTATTTTTATATCCATCCCCTGACTTACACTTTTCAATAACTTTCTCTCTGAGTTGCTTGGAGTGATCTTTTGTCTTCATGGTGTCATGGTAGCCAGGAAAACTGATTAACCAGTGACTGGATTTTGCAGTGAACGTGTCTTTATACTCTGGGTGAATATTTATGTCCATATATTGTATCACAGCATGGAGAGTGCATTCAGCATATGTACTGCAACTGTTTGTACTGTACCATTATTATAAACCATTTCCTGCCATTGCTGCCATTTCCTTTTCCTTTTAAGAAGCAGCCTCTATGATTATCTCACCACAGGCCTCCTTTGGAGATGGTTTTAAAGTTTGTACATCTGGATTCTCAGCAGACAGGTGCTTGTGTGCATACCTGTGTGTGTTTGTTAGAGTTATTTATGGTGCATAAATGGCATGACTGTTAGGCATTGTACCTGCTTTCCTTTTACAATGAGTTGCACAGTTATTACTGTGCATAGAAAATTAGAGGCATTCTCGTGAAACAGTGTAGTTGTCATCTCGCTGACTGATACTCTCATTTATATGTTCTATAGAATGTAATAGAAGGCCATCTGCAGGCAAGCATTTCTACAGCTATTCAATGACTTAAATACCCACTGTCACTAAATGAGTATCACTATAATAAATAATGTATGCCATGCAGGGGAGGGCCAGCGAATGCTTGAAAAAGTCTGTAATGAGATTGATTGATTGGATGTTCTTGTTCCTAATTGCTGTAATGAAGAATTAATATCATCTCTGAATATTTGTGTGGGTGATTACATATGATTGTACCAAAGGTAATGTGACTGTTAGTGAGTCTGTTGTCAGCTACCTGCTGGGGACTGAAAAGCAGCAAACAAAGATCCTCTATTAGTATGGAGGTCACACTCTTGGTGTTACCCAGCTAATTAGCCTGGAGCTCTGTATGGGCATAGTTCCAATTATTAGTCGATGTGCCCTTTTCAGCGTGCAACAGTTCTTTCTCTTGGCTGCGGTGCAAAAGTCTGAGTGGCAGCGACAGGTCAGCCAGTGGTGGACCATCAGCTCAGAGGTGATGGATGGCTCTCAAGTGCCGGTTTGGACAGAAGGAGCTGAAGACTGCTTTGTTTTCATGTATTTCCCTTTTCTTTTTTTTCCTGCACATTCCTTTTCTCTTTTTCTTCATCTGCCTCTTCTCTATTTTGCAACCCCCTTCTGCGTCTTCCCTTAATTTCTGCATCTCCCTCTTCTTTTTGCATGTCCTTCCTTCTGCATTTTCCTCTTCTTTTTACATTCCTGTCTCCTCTCTGTCTGCATCTCCCTATTCTCAATTTTTGAATCTTCCTCTTTCCTCTCTCCACATCTTCCTCTTCTCTTTTGTGAATCTCCCTTCTCACTGTCTCCCTTTCTTTTCAACACCTTCCTCTTTTTTTTCTGCATCTCCTCTTATTTCTGTGTCCCTGTCTTCTCTCTGTCAGCGTCTCTCTCCACTTTCTCCACATTTGCCTCTCCCTGCTGTTTTTGTCTTCATCTCCCTCCTTTCTTTTTTTCTGCATCTCCCTTTTCTCTTTTTCTCTTTCTTTCCTCTATTTCTGCATCTTTATTTTCTCTTTTTTTCTACATCTCCCTCTTCATTTTTTGCATCCTCCTCTTTTTCTTAAATGCATCTCCCTCTAAGCGTTTTCCTACATATACTTCTTCTTAATTCCTGCATCTCCCTCTTCTTTCTGCATCACCGTCTTCTCTCCTGTCTGCATCTCTCTTTCCACTTTTCTTTGTACAGACTCCATTTCTCTCTCTCTCTTCATCCCCCTTATGCTTTGCAGTCACAACATAGCTTCTCCATATGGCTGTTCTTTAGCAGTCTGGTTCTGCTTTATGTTTTTGCCTGTTTACAGGAAGTTTTTCCTTGCTAATGTAACTCTACTAAATGTTACTAAGTGTTTTGCTCATTGTGGATTAATGTTGGGTCGCCATGAATAATCTAACAAAGAGCCTGATCTAGACCAGCCCTCTTTATAAAGACTCTTGCTCATAGATTGACGCTATTTAAATAAAGACTGATTTGCAGATTGATTGTGGGATGGTGCAGGTTGCCCTTGAAGCTGAAAGATGAAGCTTAAAGGCCCTCTTCTTGTGTATATATTGAAGAAAATTAAGCCCTGAAAGCATGGCCCATTGTATTTTTTTATTGTTTAGTTATACATGACCATCATTACCTGATTACTTAGTGGGACATGCATAGAAAGAGAAATAATAGCAGCCACAAGTGTACAAACACAGTGTAGCCTCCATCCTATAAGTCACACAACACAACCTCTGAGATTTCAAAGCCAAAGGTTTGTTTTTCCCTCTTTTCTCTTCTTCCTCTTTTCCTTTCGTAGGTCAGCTCATTCATCTTGAGGCCTGCAGAGACGTCAGAGTGGGGCATGACTCAATCGATCAGGAAGTCCACCTGCCCTTTGTGTGTGAGTGAGCGTGTGTTTTCACATGCACGCATACAAGAGGCCTGACTGGAGCATTTTATTAGTGACCACAGGGACCTGCAGCAGTGGCCTTTACCTCTCCCATCACTCTCACATTTCCCCTCCCACGCTTCAGCACATACATATTCTTCTCTTATCCTCTCATTTTCTCCTGCATGTATCTATCATTCAATCTTCTAATTCCCCCCCAATCCCCTCACTCATTCATCGCCCTTCACATGCTCTCCGCTCTGTTTCTGACCTCTACCCCTAATCTACCTCATCTCCTTTCCTCCTCCTCCTCTCTTTCCAAAAGTGACACACTTGACAGCTTTATGACTTCACAGTATCTCCCCTCCGTTTACCCGCGGTGACACCTAATTAGCTGGTTGTCATAAGAGGAGTCGCAGCACGGCTGGATCACTTTACAG
Organism: Cheilinus undulatus; assembly: GCF_018320785.1. Classification (NCBI taxonomy): domain Eukaryota; kingdom Metazoa; phylum Chordata; class Actinopteri; order Labriformes; family Labridae; genus Cheilinus; species Cheilinus undulatus. Next base: position 18,901,879 of record NC_054882.1, read on the forward strand.
ATAAACGGCACCTGTTGTTGGGGATGCAATGAGAAGGCCAAGCCAGAGGAGGTTTGGAGGATTGAGGAAGGAGAGAAAGTAAAGTATAAATGACATGAGGGGATTAAGGTGTGGAAGAGGTGGGGAGGGGAGCAATGGAGACTGGAGATTTGAACGAGCTGAAACGGGATAGGAAGCAAGACGAGGAGGAATAATGGAGTCCAGGACTCACAATGTCAGAGATGAATTCTCAGGTACGTTTCTCCCTAAGGAGGAGCAAATAAAATTTAAGAGATGGAGCACTGCACATCACATCCACAAAAACAGACTTATTACAATAAGGCCTTACCTGAAATACCTGTTAACACTAGTTTTAGGCCTCATTCACCTGAAAAAAATCTAGATAAACATCTAATTTTCAAATATTCAAAACAATCCTGGACTTGTCAGTGGCTTTTTCATACATACAAGGATTTACTTTTGATGTGAAGTCAATTGAACAAATTTACTAAGATGAGATTTTTGCATTTTGTGGCTTTGAAAACAGAGTTGCAGATGACTTGTTTTTTGCTTCCACATTTATTGCAAAGCAAACTAAAATTAAAGACAGACTGCTCTTTTACTTTTCAACCTTGTCAAGACTTTTTTAAACTCATGTTTTATGGGCTTGGTTTTGTCCCAGTCTCAGCTTGTCTTGGTTTAATCTTGGTCTTCACCCCTAAAAGTCTTGGTCTTGTCTTGGTCTAGATGCACTCTGGTCTTGGGCATGTCTAAGCCTTTCAGATCACTGCGTGCTGGTTCTGGTTCCCAAACTTAATTTTGCTGGTGCATTCAAACCAAAACAATGTTTCTGGAAAGAAAAGAACTCAATGATGTTCTTTGTCCCTCTTTAAACAAAGAAATGTCGTCAAGTCCTGATAAAACTTATGCTATAGCAGCATCCACGCTGAAGTCTTCTGCCATAAGTGCACCAACCTCTTGCCGCCGTGCCTGGAAGTACGTCCTCTTACTCCTGATTGGTCCCGTCACTTTCTTACAGAGCCCAGTCTGTTCAGATGGGAGCTTTGCAAGATGAATTCTTTAGTGAGAAACACGGATATGGGTGAATCCATCTGCTTTGCAAGGTTAGCGATCGACAGAATTCCAGGTGAAGCTGAGGTAGTAAAAGGAAGAGCAAGTTTTATGCGGGACTTGCAGAAGACATGGTGGCTGGATTCACCTGAACACCAGACTAAATAATTACTAAACTCAAGAAACTGAAGAAGGAATACTGGGACAGCAAGAAAGACTTGGGCAAAAGTGGAGTCAGTTGGCTATTGTTGTGTTTACTTATGCCTGATTAACATAGAGAAACATCCTACCACTTTTAGACACTTTTTTCTTGTTAAATCTAACTGTATAAGAGTTTATTTACCACTGTCATTTTAACCAGAGTAACTGTACTTTTACTTTTACTTATGAAATTCATCCATTAGACAGAAAAGTGGTTCACTGTTTAGTAAATACAGTATATCAGATGTAGGGATGTACAGTATTATCAGTATGATATCAGTATTGGCAGATATGAAAATTAATGCTGATATTTACAAATATTTTGTCTGAAAAATTCTGCCTATATATCAGGTGTAAATATTTGTTGTATGAACAAATACGTGCATGAAGTTTTAGGCTGGTCCAACAGACTTACATCAGCTGAAGTCTTTGTCTTTATTTATCATCATTCCTTACACTTTTAAGTGTGTTTTAAGGACTAAAGTCTTATTGGCAGAATCCATTATCGTACATCCCTAACCTGATGGAGTGCAGTTTTTATTGAACTGAGTCTGTGTTTTAGAACAAGACTAAAGCAGTGGAGGTGGAGGGAGCTAAGCAGTGCATCTCTGCTTATCATCTTTTGTTATTGTTTTGAGTGAGGGCCCCCTAGTGGTGGAACCTGCCAGATTTCTACATCTTATTTTCCAACTGAGTGACATTTTCTTTGAAGGCAGCGTCTTAATCAGCCACTTCTGTGTCTGTGTGTATTTGCATACATATGAGGAGCATGGCTACCCTGTAGCAGCTGCTTCCCACCACTTCTCATTGATAAAGGATGAATGACAGTAATTAGGTAAGCGGAGGTAGCTAATAGCCAGTGTGGGCAAAGAACATACTGTACATGAATTTGATTCTCCATCTGAAAGTGATTGAAGACATTCAACTTGAAGTGTCGGCTACATAAATACATTAATTAGATGCTGGTTGTGTCAGCTTTTCTTGCTCCATGGTGATGGTTTGACAGTTAAAATAGTAATGATGCAGTCCTGGTCATTCGGTGTGAAGTAACACCGTAGGAATCTCAAAAGTAGCTCATAATTTAAGGATGACATTGAAGTAATTAGGGTTATAACTGACTCAATGTCTTTTACATCTGTGAAATGTCTTTGTGATCAGTTTTTCATTTCATCTAAATCAGCCTTTCCTGAGTCAAAGTTTTTGTTTTTCTTCCCAAATCTTAAAAAAAATCTTCAGATAAAGGAGCAGGAAAGTTTGGATCCTTGTCATTCTGCCGTGATAAACGGCCCAATTCAATTGATCATTATTCATAATTAGATTGTTGTTGATGGATTTTCTATCAATCAACTCATTAATTAAGTGTTGCAGAGAAGCAGTGGTTGGTTTTGCATGATTTAGCACCTGACAGATAAACACAGCTGATTTATTAAGACGTGATAAGCAGATGCACAAATATCCAGGAAGTGGATTTAATGACTTGTTAGCTTAAAGGCAGCTTTTTATTAACGTAGAGTTGTTAATGTGGTTTCTCAGGTTGTTTTTACTGTGTAGCATCTTCATTTCTAATTATATTATATTTATAAAAACTATGGTAGCTGACTTTTTGAATGTATTTATCTGTAAAGGATAAGGTCTTCATACTGCTCACACTAAACCTGTAATTCTCAGGCTGGGTCACATGTATTAACTCAAAAACAACTATTTTATTTCCACTCTGAATTATCCGCCAGCGCCTGAGTATGACTTTGCTGTGATGTGGAGTTGTGTGGACACAGCAGAAAATATTCAGGGATCTCATCACACCATCATTGGGTGCAGGGCCGGCTCCAGTTGTTTTGGTGACCTAGGGGAGATTATAATTTGGGACCCACCATCTTCATCACTTTTAATGACCTAGGTAAAAAAAAAGTTTAGTCAGTAATATTTGCATTTCATGTTTGTTGTTTTGCATTTTTGGATTTTGTCTGTAAGCAGGAACATTTTTCATATGATGCATTCTGAAATGGGATTTCAGTGGAGATGATTCAATTATATTATTATATTATATTATATTATATATTAAATATGAGGACATCACTGAGCCAGCTGAGGCACAGTCCAGACCTCAGCTGGGGGGTCAGGGGGTTTCTCCCCCAGGACTTTTTTGATAAAAAGCTCTTTTATGGTGTTTTATGCACTCAAGGCACTTTATTTATGATCAAATAAATCATGGAAAATTTCTTCCACGGTTTTACTTCGATAACCCTCCCTACACGTGACTTGATTCAGTGTATAGTCAAACCATTCCTGGAGCTTTTCAAAATAAAAGCCTTATGTATAAACAAAGAGAGTTTCCCCAAAGAAATGCTAAAGTGGACTTTAACTTTTTTAGTAAATTAAGACAAAAGAATACATGCACATATGAAAAGCACAGGTGGGACAAAAGAAACCCTTAAAGGCTTATAAGAGGGTCCCTAACATTAAAACATTTGAGAGATCCTGTCACAAAATTACCAGCCAATGTATATACTCAAATAAAGACTAAAATCAGGAATATAATAGCATTTACAGGAAAACTATTCATTTTTGTCCTTTAATGCAATGTTTTTAAAGACTGCTTTATGCAGTTTAAAGTGTTTAAGATGTTTTTAAAACTAAATAAAAGTGTGACTGCGGAGTGAGGCAGAAAGTCTGTTCCAGATTACAGGGCATCTGAACCTGATACTTTCAAAAGCTCAAACTGGAAGTGTTTTTGTACTGTGCACTCCAGCAAAATGACGTGACAATACCAGTGCAGACCAAAACACGGCGGCCTCCTAGTGAGTTTATAATTCCTTTTTAATTAGTTATTTAGTTCAATATGAATATGTGAGGTACAAATATCTTTGTTGACTGCTATTCCACATTTCACCTCCCATTGTTTGCCACTTTTTGCCCTTTGTGACCTATTTTCTCTATTATCCCATTTTAGCCACTTTCCAGCCACTTTCCACCATTTTCCCCACCCATTTTTACCCATTTTTTTGGCTTTCTTGGCCCTTTTTGTCACTTTTTAACTGCTTTTCCCCATTTCCCCTCCCCCTTGTTGCCTCTTTTTGCCCTTTGCGACCATTTTTTTCCATTTTCATCCAACTGTTGCCACCTTTTAACCACTTTCCTCCATTTTATCCACCAATTTTTACCTCGTCTAGCCTATCTTGGCCCATTTTTGTTTCTTCTAACCCATTTTTTGCTATTTCTTAACTGCTTTTCACCATATTCCTCCCCCTTTCCTCCCCCCTTTTTCAACGTACGGGACCCATTTTTGCCTCTTTAACTCATTTTTACTACTTTTTAATCAGTTTCCACTTTCCCCTTCCATTTTGTCTCTTCTTTCCCTTTCTGGACCTATTTTCAACCTTTGCCACTTTTTAACCAGTTTCCACCATTTTTTACTTTCTTGATCCATCTTTGTGTTTTTAACCAATATTTTGCCACTTTTCACCATTTTCCCATCCATGTTTTTACCCTCCTTGATCATTTTATGCCTTTCTTTAACCCATTTTTGCCTTTTCCCCCCAATTATTTCAGGTCTCTCTGCTATATTTTCTATCATCCTGACATTTGTGTACATCATGGATTAGCTATGAAGTCTGAAATTACTTACCTAACATATAAGTCTATTTGCCGATGCACTTGTTAACACTAGTAAAAAAGGTAATTTTGGTTTAAGAAAAGGTGTTTACACCTAATTAGGCTATAATGTACAACAGCAAAAATAAAGTTCATTTTTTCTTGCTTCGATAAGAGTGGTTATCATCTAGGTTAAAATAAGAAATGGTTTATTACAGCTTAATTTAACAAAAGACCATGGATTTCCTTGGGCCCCCTATTTGGCTGGACCCCAGAAAGCTCTCCCATTATATCCCCTTATGGGTGGCCTTGAGAGAAATAAAGAGAGAGTTTAGAGATGCACAAGAGTTTTCAATCCGTTACATGAATGGCTTCATTTAAAATGGTCAAGGCTCATGTCGGAACCCCCTTCAGTGTGGTGCTTGAGACGACCACCTGTTTTACCCATACCCAGAACCGACACAAGTGGGTGGCAAAAGTGATCACTACATTATTGTGTAATGTGTTTAAGAGTCTATTTACCTCCTTGTAACTCGTCAGTAAACTAGTTAAATTGAAATGCGATAGTTATAAACTCAAGTGTAGCTTTGTTCCTTGTTTTAAAGTGTTTATTTCTCCTCTGTGCTTTTTAAAAGTATTATCCAACAAACCATTGGCATTAAGAAATCATGCCTGCTGCTATTCAGTATAAATAAAGCCTAAAGTGTGTCCAAATCACCCTCTTGGGCCTAAAGATTATCTGGGCCAGCAAAGAAAACATTACTTTAACAAACGTAACAAATATTCATTTGATTTTTTCCACACTTATGTTAACAAAAGTGTGGAGTATCCTAACTCCCTCCTCGGCTTGAGTCTTAGTTTTCTGCTGTCCGGGGCTGGAGGGAGGATGTGTGGGCTCCTCAAGCTTAGAAAAGCTCCTCAGAGTGTCAAGTGGATGATCAAACAGTCTGGCGTGCTTTAAAACCCTGAAGAAAGTCTACTGTAGCACGCTTTGAACGAGAAAACACATTATACGCCCCAGCAAGTGGTCCGCAGGGACTGCTCTGTGTGTGTGAGAGTGTGTGTGTGTCCTGTGCTAATTGTGCTACACAGCTATGAATCATATCATTTCCATTACTGTTGAAATCAAAACATCAAAGTATCGTTCAGCTCAGCACAGAATGACAAGGGCCATTAGTAGATGTGAGACTATTAGACCAATCAATGCCAAACCAACTTCAAGCCTTTCTTAGAGCTTCAACTACAAAAAACTAAGACTTCAGGAGATCAAACAAGGATAATGACAGGCTCCTTTTAACCAAATCCTCTGAAAAAAACACACTATCAACAAGGCTAAAAGGTGACAGGAGAGATTAGATATAAATGATGTCAAATATATGAAGAGACGGAGCTGACGGGACAGAGCGATTCAGATGGTGATGGCCAGAATGTGTCTGAGGAGAGAAGGCGGCAGGGGGGCAGGTTGAAAATCTTTATGTCACTGTTTCAAATGTCCCTCACACCTCCATACCTTCAAAGAATGGCATTTTGAACCTTTGGGATGGGTACACCCTGGACTGGTCACCAGTCAATCAATGTGCTAAGATATAGAGACAAACAACCAGGCACACTCACACCCACAGCCAATTTAGAGTCACCAATTAACCTAATGAGCATGTCTTTGGTGGTTGGAGGAAGCTGGAGTACCCCAAAAGAATCCATGTGTGCACAGGGAGAACATGCAAACTCTGCACAGAAAGGCCCTGACTGGGGAGTGAACCAGGAACCTTCTTGCATTGAGGCAACAGTGCAATGCCCTTCACCACCATGCAGCCTTGTATTACATTGCTAGAATGTAGTGTTTTGTGCATGTTTTTTGCAGTGTTACACCAAAGTCAGGCTTTGTTTTACAACTTCCAACTTGGGATAAGCAAGACATTGGTTCAAACACACCTTTAGCTGGGGTTTGGTCAGTGAGTGTTTAGGTCTGCTCTGCTTTATTTATAAAGTGAGTTGTAACAAGCAGAAAAAAGGGGGTTTATTTATTACTGGGTTGAAATCACTCTGTCAGGTCAGGTTACTTTGATTTAGCTGCCCCAAAGGCCAGAAAGTTGAGCACAGTCACCTGACGCTGCTCAAAAGTAATTGCATTTGGCTGGTAGCAGGTGTTAATTTCCCAGCCTGGTTGGTACACCTACTAGTGGTCTGGCTTCACCAACAGACGCCGCACTGAGAGGGCGCTGCTGTTGGTTGCAAGCCATCTGGCCCCCTTGATATCAGAGGTAAGGCCTGTCAATGCACGTTTGCTGCACATCAGACTGACTCCATCATTGAGCTCAGTCTTGTTTGTTGCAGTCAATAGTCAGACATAAGGCGCTTCACCTGGCGTGCTTTGGGGCCTGATCCATCTCCCTGCATACTGGGTGCCCCGACTCAGTGGGCTGGTCCAGACGTTGGGATCGCTCAAGTGAATTGTGGAGGGGTCAGTTGGGAGGATACCTGGAGAGATGGGGCATGGGTCTAGTTCAGGCCTGGATGATGACCATTAGGAGGCCAGACCAGGTAAGACTAAAACCATAATCTCCCTTTGCACTGGTTCTATTGTTCCATCCTGGTCATACTGACAATTTTACACCTGAAGAAACAAAGACAAGTTACTACTTTATTAATCAGGGATTATTGGTCTGTTTAGAAAAAGAACTGACAATCAGATTCTCCTCTGTTGATGATTAATAAGACTACCTTCATGTGTTCCCTGCATATTTTTATTAGCTTTTACATCCATTTGAATTTAAATGCGGCGCTAATGGTTATGAAGCAGAAAATGCACCCATATCCTTGCTAAATCACCCTGCTTATTGTTGCTGAATCCACAAAGTCCAACTCCTGTGCACCTCAAACAGTTACTTTGAAAGATTGATACTAACAGCAGGGTCATTAGTTGTGTGGTTTATGGCTTCTGGTTTACACTCCGATTCATGTTTGCTAACTTGGACCATCCAGGATCACAGAGGAAGATGAAAAATACACACACAAACACACAAGGCTGTGTTCCTTTCCCCTTTAACTTATATTCACTGAAATTCTCATTCCTCCTACTCCTTTCTTCCCCTCCCTCCTCCTTCCCTCTGCTATCGCTGTGGGAGGTTATGAATATGGATGGAGGCTGCTGCAGAGGGGAGAGGAATAGGCCACGGTCTACAACCTCACGACACAAACACAACACATTTTGTTTTTGCGATTATGCCTGTGTCCCTTTATGTCCATTTTCTTCTGCAGGGCGTCATGCATGTGCATAAATCTTTAACATGATTATTCAACATTTTTGGATGCATTAGTATCTGTGGCACATTGGTTTACAACTGTACATTTGCTCTTTTTGCTCTTTTGTGGTGTTGACTGCTGTGGTTCAAAATCAGATTTTATGGATCATTTATTCCCTGAAAAAAACAATCAATAGTTTCGTGTAAGAGTGAAGCTGTTTTGCGACGATAATAGATGTGAAATGTATGTCTGCTGTGGGATCAAAGGCTTGGGTTCCACTTGGCCGACGCTGTGGTGCCTGCTGTTTTTCTGCCTTCATAACGCAGGTTATACACTGTTCAAATCCAGGTAACACTTAGCAGAAAATTACCCTGAAATGCCAGACTCTCACAGTCCGCAGCAGCTGCCTTTGTGATACAGCAGAAAAATACCGGACTCAGTATGCTTATAGAGTTTTGATTTTTAAGGGGACAAAAAGGCTTCTCTTAGAGAAAATTGTAACTTTTTGTCAACATACTTTCCTAAAATATTCAGCAGATGTATAATTACAAGAGGAGATCATGAATTAAGCTACTGTGCTGTGAAAAACCCTTCCTGATGTCTCATTTTGTGTTAATATTTGTCATGTTTCAAGGCATCAAACACATTTTAAAATTATACAAAGATAACCTGAGTAAATACAAAATGCAGTTTTTAAAGTTATGATTTCATTCATAAAGGGGAAAGAAACCATCTAAACCCACCTGGTCCTATGTGCAAAAGTCATTACCTCACCCTGTTAAATCAAGAATTAACTGTCATTACCATTTTTTTTGGAAAAACTGAGTTCAACATTACCAGCTTCGCCCAGGCCTGATTGCTGCCAGACCTGTTGAGTGGCCAGCCAACAAAAAATGACTCCTGCTGGCCTCACTTGACTCAATTAAGGTCAGAGTTCATGATTCAATTATAAATGGACCTGTTAAGTGGACTTGCATAGTGCTTTTCTAGGCATCTGACCAAGCAAAGCACTTTTACACCGCAGATCACATTTAGGCCAGCCACACACTACAGGGGTTTAAGCCAGATTTTAGCCAAGATTTGACTTCCCCTGATGGCGTACCCACAACAACCAGTGAGAGCGAGCACACTGGTAGCGTCACCAGATGAATCATACGTATCTTCACCACTCACAACCATAAACAAAACTGCACCTTAATTCCAGCCAGGATTTTGTCCCGAGTCTTCCCCTGTTTTGCGATTGTTGCTGGACCTGTAACACACGCAAGGACAGCCTGTTGTGGAGAGACAGCAAGATGGTATCGACAGACATACGTGTTTTTTTTTTTTCCTGAAGTCACGTGATCACGCGAGGTCGTAGGCAGGTCGGCAGGTGTGTGGTCTCCAGTGATCTGACAGTCTAGCTGAGTCGTCTAGTGTGAGTGTTCAGGGGATTAAAGATGAAAAATCTTTGGAAATTGTCCTGAAGGCTGTGGTCTCCCATGGTTTTAAAATAGTTTCAGATTAAAAAATCGTATAGTTCTCACCATTCACACACTGATGGAAAAGTTTTCTATAGAGAACTGGCCATCTGTATAAGCTAAACCCATTCATTCCAAACCCATTTACACACCACTGACTAAGCAGTGGGAGTAAATTTGGGGTTAAATTTCTTGTCCAAGGACACATTGACGTGTGACTGCAGGAGCTTGGGATCAAACCCATTACCTTGTGATGGCAAGACGACTTGCAACTGCCATTGTTTTTGAATGTCAGAGCTTCTCAGTGAATCTACTCAATACTGGTTCTGATTAAACTGTCGCTTTCCTACAGCTACATCTGAGCAAAAAGCTACCACGGTAGCAGCCATTGGATACACCGATAAACCCCACCAGTAACGATCTCAAACTCATGCTGAAGCAGGCTGGGAGAAGAGCAAAAACAGCTTTTTCTCTCATGAAAAGCTTTCAGTGTTGCTCTTGTTTTAATAGAGATCTTGTCCAGTTCTGACAAAACTATCGTTGTGGCTATGTCGGAGCTAATCAGTCTACTAGCTACCAATGCTGAACAATGAACATCTTGATCATTTTCAAGATGATTACAAAAATAGTCTGTGGACTGATGAGACAAAAGATGAAGTTTTTGGATAAAAAAAAAAAAAAAAACTATCACAGCATTTCATAAAAAGAACACCCTTCCAAAAGTCAAGCATGGTGGTGGTAGCCATTTGGCTGCTTTAGGACCTGGATGAATGATGGTAATTGATGGACACATGAATTCTGCTATCTAACAGAAAATCCTTAGTGACCTCAAACTGTGTACTTGGGTTTTGCAGCAGGACAATGATCCTGAACACACTAGCAAGTCCACCTCTGAATGGCTTGCACAAAAAAAAAAAATGAAGGTTTTGGAGTCGCCCAGTCAAAATCTGGACTTAAATCCATTTGAGATCCTGTAGAATGACCTTAAACAGGACATTCATGCTGGAAAGCCCTCCAGTGTGGCTGAATTTAAATGATTCTGCAAAGAAGAGTGGGCCAAAATTCCTCCATAGTGATGTGAAAGACTCATTGCCATTTATGGCAAATGCTTGCTTGCAATTATTGCAGCCAAGGGTGGAACAACCAGTTATTAGGTTAAGGCTGTATTACTTTTTCACTAGTGTCAGGTGTAGATGGCTGTTTCCCTTAACAATTGGAATTAACATTGCATGACAAATCACGGTTGGATCAGATCCAAAGCATCCAGAAGGATTTTTTAAGATGAGAAGACGTTTTATGTTTACTTTCCGATGAAATCAAACTGCAGAAAGAAAAATATTCAGGGTTTGTCTGTTTCAAGCAGTTCTAGATGAATGTAAAGGCATTTCCTTAAAGTGTTTGTGGGCTTTCTTGTTTAAAAATGGGACAGGTGATGAGGTAATAAAGTGTTTCAGCCCATCAAATCAGCCTGAGAGTTACTGAAATCAGTGTGTCTTTCCCACTGTGCAAATCACATCTGCAAATTACAGCAGCCCAATAATCCATCCTGTGAATGTCGTACAATAACTGGAACAGCTAGAAAGAAAGAGGGAGAGCGGCTGAGAGGGAAAAAATAGAAAAATAGAAATCTGTTTTTATCACAGAGCCTGTAAATTACTGATTCTGTAGACAGCTTGTTAGTTTCACCGCCTCTCCGTCTTTCTTTTCTGGAGCAATTAAACCAGACAATTGCTCCCCTGGAATTGCCTGTCTGAAAGAGGCGGCATGCCAGCTACTCAGGAGCCAATATCTCCCCTCTTTGCTTTTTACTGCTGCAGGCGAGCCGCGCTTCTCAAATGTGATAACATGTGAGTGGCCAAACAATGGAGCCAAGTTTCTGCCAATCATAGTCACAGTCAATCAAACACAATTGGCTTTCCACTAAGATGGCTGCAATAAGCGCGCAGCAGTTATAAACTTTTAGGGGAACATGATTTTGACATCTGTTATTGTTGGGGAGAGACAGCAGCTTTCAGCATGCAGCACAAAGGCGGCCTCGACATGCGGGAAACTGAGCCATTATCGAAAAAACTGCTTCCCTGACTCTGCTTGCTGTACAACGTTTTCCTCGACACTTGTGCATGAAGAGGAGAACAATTCAGAGGATCATGTCAGAAAGTTTAACCTCTCCCAGCGCCAGGATTCTGCTGACTCTCCTGGGCAGAGGTATTTCCAGACTTTTTTGCATTTTCCCCACCCTTCTGTTTATTCACACCTTGTTAGTGTGACTGAGACTGGGAAATGAAGAAAAAAAAAGAAACAACACTTTTTGACAGGAACCCACAACAGCTGTCAGAGGGATTCAGCGGTAAAAACAAAACGCAGCATCGTTTTTCGAATAGAGAAAGGAAGGAAAGAAAACATCTTTTGTTTTTTGGTACCTGACTCGGGTACAGGATGAGATATGGAGCAGAAGCTGTGACAGAACTGGGGTGATTGAAGGCTTGGGAAAATAACATTTCCTGGGAAGTCTTCAAAGATTCCTGAAGCAACTGGGTTGAATTGAACATTAAATACATTATGGAAAAGATTTTTACAAAGCCTGTCTTTTTGAATGCAAATTTACAGCCTGAACTCTGTCTAAGTCTGATGTTTTCAGACTGTTCAATGCTAAGCAGGCACACATGACACATTACTCTGTGCGCTCAGCATGTCAAGTATGCCTTGAACCTGACAGGCCTCAAGACCCTTTGTTCCTAATCAACTTTTTACTATATGTAACAAGATAATACATGACAATGTAAGCAGGATTCTCTGGGGAAAATATTATTTCAGGTAATTCCTCAAAGCCTTTACCACAAAGTCTGTTCACGAGCAAACATGGAGCTTTGATTGTGTGATATATATACTTTCAATTTCTTTTGTTCTTCCCATTAGCTGTATTAAAAATAGAAGACATGACAGCTCCCTATAAGTGAAGCCAAAAGATTTAGGACCATATCTTTAAAGAGCAGCACTTCTTTACTTGCGTGCTAAACCTGTGCAAATGACAGGAAATGTATAAAGAGGAAACTGCACTTTAAAGCAGACAAGGTCCTTGGTGAGCCTGTCATTTGTATGCATGCAAATCCATTAGGATCTGGCTGCAGACCTCTATGGTGGGTTGTTAAGCTGCAGACCTCTACAATGGGACGAACTCGACTGTGAGGTGGGAAATTACTTGCTTTCACACTAGCAACATCCCAGGCCCTCTTGCGTTTGTACTTAGTCTGGAACAGCAGGTGGCGGCATGCACATAGCTGGTTAACAACCCCACGAAGGAGGAGAGAGAAGAAGAAGCTACCATGGCAACCACTTAGGTCATGACCTGAGTGAAGACTGCTTATGTTTTAACCTGGCAAAAAAGTCCATCCTGCAGCCATGGATGATTTAAAATCAATTTTTAAGATGCCAGCAACATCGCTCTTCGTATCTGCACATCTACTACAGCTCAGAGGATTAAATGGGCTCGCGCTGCGCAGATACAGCAGTTTTTGAGGTGACAGGAGACTTTTATTGCCTTTGTACCTCCTCTCATTGACTCCAACTTGTGTCCATCTGTAAGGTGAGTCACAACAGACCTTTCATTGACTGGATTCTGAGGATTTCCGCCCCTTATTGAGGAAAAATGTGAACACACTGCCACCATGTGAAAAGAAGTTCAGTTTTTATGATGACGTCATAAAGCTGATACGATGCTCTGTCCTGTATCTGGGCCCAGTTGCATTCACATCTCATCTGAGCCGTGCCAGAGTCCACTTGAATTGCGCCTGAGGCCACCTCTCCAAGTGGGCCTGGTGCTCGGGCGCGGTTTGTTTGTATTCATACTAACCAAAATGAACCAGACTTCAGGCTCAAGTGCACACGAATCTGGGACCAGGCCCCTAGTGTGAAAGCCACCTTAGGCACCCGGACCCTAAAGGTTAGGTGAGGGGGAATGGGATAAGATTAAAAATAACACACCACAAACTATAGAAAAACCCACAGAGGATAAGGGTTAGGCACACGAACCTTAAGATTATTTTATGAATCACCTTGAGATGGACAATCAAATTCACTTCACAAATCACTTAGTGAGGCCAAAATAATTATATTATTCTTGATCCACTTCGGAAGAATATCTCAGTCCCCTGTGTGGTCATTGAATCCATGTAAAGTGTCCCCTCTCATACAGAAGGACTCTTAAGGGAAGCTTGAGTACTGTGCTCTTCCCATATTAATCCAAGGTTAAAGTTTTACACCATGGTTAGAGCAGATAAAAACACTACAGGATCCTCATGTCCTCTACACCTGTCTCAAAACAAAGTTAGATTCTCCCACTAATAATTTTATTATGCACACATATTCAACTGTTCAATAAGGAAAAATATCTAATCAGCCAATTACACGGCAGCAGCCAGTGCATTTAGACATGGCTATGACAATGTGCTGAAACAGAGGATCAAAATGGGGAAGATTATTTGATTTAAGTAACTTTAAATGTCAGTGGTTGTGGAAGATCTGGGCAGGTTTTCATGTTGTTCATTCTTAGCTTGAAAGGGTGACACTCAATGTGTTCTGCTTCTGACGCCCATGGGGTTGCTTAATGCACTGGGGCACAGTCATGTTGGAATAGAAAAGGGCCTTCCCCAAACTGTTGCCACAAAGTTGAAAGCATAGCATTGTCCATAATATCTGATGCATTAAGATTAGCCTTCACTGGGTATAAGGGGTTAGTCAAAACCCTGAAAAACAACTTGATACCATTAGCCTTCCTCCACCAAACTTCACAGTTGGCACAATGCAGTCCGGGAGGTAATGTTCCTCCGATATCCACCAAACTCAGACTCACCCATCTGACTGCCAGAGGATCATGATTCATCACTCCACAGTCCAGCGTCCATCTAATGCTTGGCACTGAGCATGGTGATATGAGGCTTGAATGCAACTGCTCGGCCATGGAAGCTCATGCCATGAAGCTCCCACCTTACAGTTTTTGTGATTACATTGGACTGAAACACCTGAATTTAGAAATTAACAGGTGTAGCCAAATGTGGTGCCATAATTTTGCACTTTATGTCTCTTCAAATGCTAACTCCAGAAAGTTAATACTTAGAGTGTACTGTAATGGGTTTTAGGGTTTTGGTGAGTCCCAGAAATTTTTAGGGTAAAAAGAGGGCCACAGCATACTTATGTTTGAGAACTGCTTGATTAAGCTTGCAAGTATACCTAATAAAATGATCAGTGAGTGTAAAAAGTCATGTTTAAAGAAGAAAAATGTTCACTTCTTTGGACAGCTTGAAACTGTGGAATTCCCAGTGTCTGAGCATGCAGACAAAAATCTTTCAGTCCCTGATCCTCAAGGTCTTATTATACTCTTGTGAGGCTTGGATGTTGACTGATGGCCACTCCTTGTGACAACTTCTCTTCAGTGCATCTGTGGGTATTGTTGGCAAGACTTTGTGTCTAATGCTGACTCACTCATGAGAGCGGGGATGGGAAGGGTCAGCTGCCTTAAGCGGGAATGACGGCTGCACTTTTACAGGCACCTGGCCCACTTTCCCAGGCCTAATCCAGCACACTGCATACTCGGTCCCAGGCTCCTTGGCTGGTCCAGACATTGGGGGTGACTGTTTGAATCTAAGGGGGCAGCTGAGAGGATACCTGGAGAGATGGGGCATGGGCCTGGAGCAGGCCAGGAGGATGGCCATCAGGTGCTAAACCAGCATGCTCCCATACCAGACCTGTGAATTAGATGTTTTTATAATTGCAGGTGCCTGCTCCAAACTGTCAAAAATATCTGTTCTGCTGTGAAATGTTGCAAGGGGGTTTGGCTTCACTTTTGTACAACAGAAGGAGGTGTGTTGTCCATCTCTATATACAGGCAATTATTTTTTCATGCACAATATGTGATATGAGTTGTGCTCAGCATGAACTGGATTGTGTATTTTTACTATTTGCACCTCTTGAATAGCATAAGGCCTTCAACAGCTGATATTTTTTGAGCAAATTTTGGTGAAAGACTTTTTTTTAACATTCCTGTTGACTCATGGTTCATTTGTTCATGCAATGTCTGCCAGACTCTTCACAAGGGAGCCTCCCTCTAACACTTTCCAGTAATGCCACGTCATTGCACAGCTCTGTTAAAGGTCAAATAAGGTCGGAGGAGAAAATGTTTCTACTCAGAATGCAATTGTCTAAGCAAAACATTGCTCACATCCACACAAAAGGACTTCGTTGCTCAGTATTTTTGGAGGCATCTTTGAGAAAAACTCAGACATAGAATCAAGACTTTTAGGTTATGTTAAAGAGAAGAATATCCTTGTTATTACTCTCTTTATATTAGCATATTCAAATGAAGCTTCCAGGCTTATGTAGAATAAAATGTGAATATTTCAAGGTTAATTTAGTTTGCATTTTCATTTTGATGACACTTTCTAGGAGTTTGCTATCATTTATTCGGTACAGTACCACCAAACTAAACAGTTTAGTCTCTGGAAGCTACATGAGGCAGAAAGATTTACCACGGCTCCCAGTTGGGTCGAGCAGGTGACTGACAGATGGAGCCGGGCTGGCCGGCCCGCTGACCAGCTGGTTCCCCCGTTGCGGGGAGGCCGCTCTCTCCCTCTGCTGGGCCACTAATCCTCTTCTGCCACTTCCAGTCGCAGTCCTGACCTCATGATCCCACACTGGTACCACCGTCACCTGCTTATGACAACTCAGCGCTTCCTTGCAGAGATATGTCCCCTCTGCACCCTGAGGAAGTGAAAAAACCAAAGGCATGTGAAGGCAGGGTAGCAGAAGGTTGGCGGATCAATCTCAGCTGGGAGTTGGCGATGTGATTTGTGACAGCGTGATATTCCCCGGCATGATTTTTTCCTCTATCGACCCTCTTTCGTGTCAACACTGAGCTCACATGGTTTCAGTACCACGTCTTGATCCTTCACCTTTGCTCTTCATCTTCTTTCCTACCCTGTTCATGCATCACTTCTTTCCTTGTTTCATCCCTTCTGTTATTTGTGTACTGGCATGGAGCGTTTTTAATTTATTCCTCTCCTCTGCTTACTCTTAAAGCCACCCAACAACATTTGCCATCTGATAAATACTTGTCAGAACACAACTTTGCAGCCAAGTTGGATGTTCTTTTTGCTAATAAAGTCATGCATCCTGTCTATCTTGTTTTATGGCTGAGCAATATGAGCTCTGGTTTGCTCTGTACACTAAAACCACAAGCTAAAATTACAGTTTACTCCACAGGGATTTCAATGCAAGCAGTAAAGGAAGATAGAAAACTTAATGTAAGAAGTGTGAGAAGAGAAATTAATCAGGAGAACGACAGAAAAGTAAGTACATGATCTATATACTGGCTGAAATATTCTGCTGAGCATTTCTGGCTCTTGACTTTGAAGCAAAAAGAAGGAAATATAAAGCACTCTGGAAAATGGCAGCTGCTCTCCAAGCTTAGGGAGGAATGCTAATCTATCCACAGAATATATACCTGCATCAGGATGGGCAAATATCTCTTGTGACAAATCGTTGTAACTTAGCAGGAGGGTTGCCAGAAAAACCCAAAATGCTTGCAGAACAAATGTAGCCAAAACTAAATGGCATTTTGTGGCAGATACATGGGGGGCTGTTAAATTGTCTGGCTATCAAAAATGCTGACACTGAAAGAAACCTACTTTCCAAGGATGCACTGGCTTCAAATCTTCAAGAGTAAAATTTAGATGCTGCCTCTGCTTCACTGCAATTACACAGCAGGAAGGGGAAGAATTATGACTTCAATCTGTTTTCATTTAAAAACCTGCGCTGATATAGCTAGAGAGACACAGTCTCCCTCTCTCTACCTCTCTCAATTTAACAGAACAACTCTTTCTATCAGAATCTATTCATTTTATAAGGTATTAGATTGATTTGATAGCCCCTTGTGTTCGTGACAGTGATCCGACTTAAAGATTCTGTGTGAAATCCAAAATTTGTGTATTAACACACTAGATATGTAGGAATATGGTTGCTGTAAACATGTGAAAACACTGAGATCTACATGTGACTGAATTTTGGATTTAGAACATTAGAAAGTTTTTCACCTTTTTCCTGGCTGGGTTTGATTTGGGTGGGGCAACTTTGTGGACTGGTGATGTCACCGGCTCACAATGTGGAGTTACCACGCCACCTTATTGCTACAGTGATATAAAATCCCTGTGCAGTTCATCTTAGTACGGTCAGTTATGAGCTGATTTCACTGCCTTTAGTGAATGTTAACAGTCAGTTAAATGCCACTTTTTGGTCTCCAAAATCAGGTGACATGGATGACTGGTAAAGCCAACACAGAGAGAGAGAGGCAAACAAACACTTGTGGGAGAAGCAGTGGTGAGACGTATTTTAAAGTAAATTGGTATCTATACTTTGTTAGAGTAAGTATACCAAAAAAGTAATTTGTATACTACTTGATACTCCCACCACTAAAAGAAGTGTGGTCCAGTTCTGATAAAACTGCCACTACACTGTAGCTAAATCTGAGCTAATTGCTCCACCATTATATACACCGACTCATTTCACCATGCCCCAATGCTCAGATCATCTCAAACTGGTTCTTGAACATGGCAGTGAGTTCACTATACTCCTATGACCTCCACAGTCACCAGATCTCTATCTGATAGAGCAGTGATTCTCAACAATGAGGTCAGAACCCCCTTGAGGGTCTCTAGACACTGAGAAAGGGTCTCCAGATGCCTTAAAAAAAACTTAGAATGTTTTTTTACTTACACATTTGCCACTTCACACTAATTTTGCCAAATTTTATCCAGTTTTCGTCACTTGTCTCACCAGTGTTGTCAATTTTAACACATTTTTGCCTCTTTAAAGTCATTTTTGTTGATGTCAAACTTTTTCAACCCTTTCAACCCCTTTCTGCCTAGTTTTGCCACTTCTAAAATAATTCTTACCGTTTTCCCCCTATTGCCTCTGTTGACCTCTTATTGCCACTATTAACCCCTTTTATGCCCAATTTAACCACATTCCATTATTTGTTTTGACCCTTTTTGCCAGTTTAACCCATTTCTGCCAATTTCTGCTTCAGTTAACCTATTTTTGCAATTTTAAACCATTTTTTCTTTGCATTTTTTGCCTCTTTAAACCCATTTCGGCCATTTCTTATCCCCTTTTATCACTTATTATGCCATTTTTTTTTGCCACTTTAACACATTTTTACCTTATTTTTTGACATATTTGTCTATTTTTTGCCAGTTAAACCCACTAGCAAGGCATACTTAACAAAGTGGCCGATGAGCATATATAACTGAGACTTTGTTCTCAGTTTTCAGTTCTGTCACCCAAACTGAGTGCTGCTAGCTAAATATGAACCTTCTTTTGAGTATTTCTGTCAAATGTCAATGACCCAGTGTCCACTTTTCCCTCTCATCCTAGTGCCATGAACATTACACAATGCAAACATGCAGCTATTGATTAGAAAGATTTACACCAACTGTGACTAGTTAGCAGGGATTAGCCAAGAATCAATAAGCATGTCAGTGGCCTACTAACATAAACACAAATTAGGAGTGAGTCATGTCAGCACCATGACATTGCTGGGAAATGGCAGAGGGTGGCAACTTGTTTGCTGTAAGCTAATGTGGTTAAAGGCAAGGTTGAATGCAACTCGGAGACACACGCTGGCTGGACGGCCCTGTTTAACCAACCATGAATGACAAGCCATCGGATCAGGCCTGAAGACTGACAGATGCATATTCTAATTCAGGACAATATGCACATGCGCAGCTAAGCATCCAGACAACAGAGAACACCCATGGGCTCTGTCAGTCCGATGCCAGGCTTTCATTAGCTTTTACATAACTGTCTGTTTCTCTCCTCACACCAAGTATCCCATGGAGTGCTTCTGGGGGAAGTAGGGGGTCTAACAAGCTGTGTGTCAGCTGGGAACTAAACGTCTTTTAGTTTTCATGTTAAAGATTGCCTCGTCTCTGGGGGAATGTTAGGTCATTCTAAAGAAGGGTTACAGGCACAACGAGCCTTACTCAAGGATGGGCTGTGGGTTTTTCTCTACTTGTCTTTTCATGTTGTTGAGGAATGAAACGATGAGGGTTTCAAGGTCTCTGGGCAGTCCTCATTAGAACCTCTAATGCATCTGAATGAACCCAGAATGACATGGCCCCTCTTAGATAGTCTCAGAGATTCCTGATCTGTCAGCTGCCATGAGTCATACTTGAGCCATGAGATGAATGAGCGATGACTGTGTTATTTTGTTTAGAGCATAACCAGAGCAGTGGCATCAAACACTCTGATTTTTATTTGGATTTTTATGTAATGAATCACATAAATCGCCGTGACATTGTCTCTCTTAATGGAGATAATACTCATCACAGAGAGTCTAATGTCTCAGGAGAAAATATAACCCTCTGAGTGAACCGCCTGATCCAGACTGACTGCATCTATAATTCACAAGGAGCAAACACCTTCCCAAGGGCAAGTCTGGAGCTTTACCTTCAACTACACCAAAAGGAGAACTCTTACAACTCAATTTATGGAGTTCACATAGGCACTTCACTATTCACCTTCAAGCTACAGAGAGTTTGAATGAAGGTGTGCTCAACCATAGCAGCATGCATCCCCGCCCATAAAGAACTCCATTTTAATTCATAACACAGGCGAACAAAAATGCACTTCTATTAAATTGGAAATGACATCGAGGAGAAAACAAAATCACGCTTTGCCACAAGCCAGAAGAGAGATTAAGGGAAGTGAGTGAAGAACTCAGTGGGACAATTTAATTGAAATCTCTTAAGGGATTGGGTGGCAGGAAAAGGGGAGAAAACATGAAATAAGAAAAAAAAGCCATCAAAAATTTTAGATGGAATGTAATTTTTCACTCAGTTCAAAGGAAAAGGTCAGCTGGCCTCCTGCAGCATTAATATACCGCCACTTATGATTGGTTTTCAATCATTCATTAAAACTTACCATGCTCCAAGGCACAAAGCTATGATTAAGAAACATTTCTTCCCCTTTCAGTCTGACCACCGGTCCTTTTTCCTGCTTAAGGCTCACTCGTCCATTCTGTTTCATTATTTAGTTTCTAATTAAACCACCTGCACTTATGTCTCAGTGTGCTCAGTACTCTAGAACTATAAATGTGTTATTAGAAATAAACATATTACATCATCACAAAAGTATAAAAACTATGTAGGTGACTTTAAGTGGTATGCTGTTTATCTGTTGTCTGAAAGTCTTACTGTTTCTCTCTTTTTGTCTTCTCCTTCTCTTTCAGTTGTTGAAATGTAAAGCCAAATATCCCTGTGATTGGTGCTGACGTATGCTGAGGTAAGTTAGATCCAAGGTATGTGCATAAGGGAGCTAGCTGCTGGCACCATGGGATTGACTCATGCTCCTTCCGCAAATCACAGCATGTGTTTAAATCATGGTAAAACATGTCAATCCATACCTGACTACACTGAAGTTTGAAAGTAAGTGAGCTTTTATGCAGCCAAATGAAGAACTTCATTGAAACAGCCAGAAATGTTGTGTTTATGCAGCCAATCAGGAGCACTGCTTTCATACAGCCAATAGGAGCTCAGTTGAACAGCTAATCCAGTCTATCAGAGTGCTTCATTCATCCAGCCAGTGGGAACAATGCATTCATCCAGACGAAAAAAATGCTATGAAACTGCCATTAGAATTGCAGCTCCCATCTAACCAATGGGAGTGCTGCATACGTACAGCAAATTGAATTGCTGTATTGAATAAGCCAATGTAATCACAGATTTCACTAAGCCAATAAGAGGGCTGCATTCATCCAAAATTTAGAAGAGGTGCATTAAAACAGCCAATAGGAGCACTTCATTAAAACAGCCTATAGGAGCACAGCTTTAATCTAACCTATACTTGAGCATCTCAAAAAATTAGAATATCATGAAAAAGTTCAATATTTTTTGTCACTTGTTTCTGAAAGTGAAACCCATATATTACGTAGACTCATTACACACAGAGTGAGGTATTTCAAGCCTTTACTTCTTGAAATGTTGATGATTAAGGATTACAGATAAGAAAAGCCAAAATTCAGTGTCTCAAAAAATTAGAATATTATAAGATCAATTAAAAAAAAGATATTTTCAACAGAAATGTCAGGCTTCTGAAAAGTATGTTAATTTCTATGCCTTCAATACTTGGTTGGGCCTCCTTTTGCATGAATTACTGCATCAGTTGCGATGTGGCATGGAGGCGATCAGCCTGTGGCACTGCTCAGGTGTAACTGAAGCCAAGGTTGCTTTGATAGCGGCCTTCAGGTCATCTGCATTGTTGAGTCTGGTGTCTCTCATCTTCCTCTTGACAATACCCCATAGATTCTCTATGAGGTTCAGGTCAGGCCAATTTGCTGGCTAGTCAAGCACAGTAACACCATGGTCATTGAACCAGCTTTTGGTACCTTTGGCAGTGTGGGCAGGTGCCAAGTCCTGCTGGAAAAATGAAATCAGCATCTCCATAAAGCTTGTCAGCAGAAGGAAGCATGAAGTGCTCTAAAATGTCCTGGTAGATGGCTGCATTGACTGTGGACTTCAGAAAACACAGTGGACCAACACCAGCAGATGCCATGGCAGCCCAAATCATCACTGACTGTGGAAACTTCACAATGGACATCAAGCAACTTGGATTCAAGGTCCCAGAGTCTGGAGGAAGAATGGAGAGGCACAGAATCCAAGTTGCTTGAAGTCCAGTGTGAAGTTTCCACAGTCAGTGATGATTTGGGCTGCCATGGCATCTGCTGGTGTTGGTCCACTGTGTTTTCTGAAGTCCACAGTCAACACAGCCATCTACCAGGACAAAAAATATTGTGACAAAAAATATTGAACTTTTTCATGATATTCTAATTTTTTGAGATGCACTAGTAGGAGCCGGCATAAATGCAGCCAATAGAAGTGCTGCATTCATGCAGTCAATACAATGCCATGAAACAGCCAATAGAAATGACGCTTTTATCTAGCCAATAGGAGTACTGCTCTCATACAGCAAATGTGATTACAGTTTTCATACAGCCAATGAGAGTGCTGCATTCATCCAAACAATTGGAGAGTTGTACTGAAACAGTCAATAGGAGTACTGCATTGCAACGGCCTATAGGAGCTCAGAGTTATTATAGCCAATAGGAGTGCTGCATTCAACCAGACAATGGGAACAGTGCATTCGTCCAGTCAATACAAACACTATGAATCAGCTAGTGGGTGTTTAGCTTTTGTCTAGCATCTAGGAGTGCTGTATTCATACAGCAAGTATTGGCATTGCTTTCATATATCAAATAAGAGTGCTGCTTATATACTGGCAATTAAAGCACCGTTTTTTATACAGCCAATAGGAGTTCTGCTTTCATCCAGCCAAAGTAGAGCTGCTTAAATACAGCCAGTAGCAGCCCTGCTTTTTACATCCATTGGGAACAATGCATTCATCCAGTCAATAGAAAAGCTATGCAGCAGCCAATGGAAATGCAGCTTTCATATAACCAATGGGAGAACTGCACTGAAACAGCAAATGTGATTGCAGTTGTCTTACATCCAATGAGCGGATTTTATTCATCCAAACAATAGCAGGGCTCCATTAAAACAGCCAATAGGGGCACTGCATTGCAACAGCCTATAGGAGCACCACCAGTGTGCATCAATGAAGATAGAATAGTGTATGAAGCTAAGTGCATGGATCATGATTTTACTGATATTTTCAAGTTGCAGGGAAACTTTTTCTACTGGAACTACATTAACTGTGTACTTGTTTCCTCTATTGTTTCAGTCATTATCCCAGCAGACAAGTGAGTGCCAGACAAGTAGGTGGTAAATTTGTCATTATGGTCCTGTAAAATCTGTTTATTGCCATTCAAAGCTCCAAATATAAGGCTTTCTGTCTCTAATGTAGTTAACTATATTTCCAGGGTATGGGCTCTGATTGCTGTTTATATGTTTGTACACATTGGCCATTAGCATAGTAATAGAAGGAGTCACAGACCGATGGATCAATGAAATATATTGAGAAGGGTGGCACATGCTTAAATTGTGCCTAACATAGTTCAGAACCCTGCAGCTGCATGTGCTCACAATCTATCAATTGATCCAGCTATTTCTGCAGGGTGCACAGTTTACCACTGGGCAGAGTGCCAGCTCCACTCCAGGGAGGAGAGCCGATCAGTCCTACCACAGTCGCTTTGTATGACAACCAGGGGACCCAGAGAGAGCCAGCAATGTGGCATACAGTATGCATACAGCATCCAGCATGTAGCAGAAAGCCAATTCAGTGAGGATGCATTATGTTTAAATGAGCTGACAGAAGACTGAGTGTGCAGGCACACAGTTAAATGAGATTGTACAACCCCAGTTCCAAAAAAGTTGGGGTGCTGCGAAAATGTAAACAAAATCAGAATGCAATTTTTGCAAGCCCCATAATTCCATATTTAATTGGCAATAGAATTTAAAAAACATGAAAGAAGTTGGAAATTAGACATTTTTTCATTCCATGAAAAATATTTGCTTGTGCTGAATTTACAATCTACTTTCCGGCATTGATAGTGCTTTTCCAGATGTAAGCTACCCACGCCATAGTCACTAATGCAACCTCATACAGTGTGAGATGATGGATGGTCCCTCTCCTCTTTGGCCAGCAGGACACAGCATTTGTGGTTTCCACAAAGAATTTCACATTTTGATTCATCTGACCACAGAACAGTTTTCCATTTTGCCTCAGTCCAATTTAAATGAGTTTTGGCCCAGGGAGTGTCAGTCCATTATGAATTAGCTTTGGCCCAGGAAACGATTTCTGGAAGTGTTCCTGTGCCCATGCAGTGATTTCCAGTACAGGATCATGCCTGTTTTTAATGCAGTGCCACCTGAGGGGTCAAAGATCTCAAGCATCCAATACTGACCTTTGGCCTTGTCCCTTGGGCGCAGAGATTTCTCCAGATTCTCTGAATCTTTTAATGATATTATGGACTGCAGATGGTGGGATATTCAGTCTTTGCAACATTTTAGAGGTGATGGTGTTGTATTCAAATACATGTATTTTAATATGGAATAGCTCAACCTTTTGCAGCTAACATCCCCTCTTCTTGGAAGGCTTTCCACAAGATTTTGGAGTGTTTCTGTAGCAATTTGTGCCTACTCATGCTGTAGAGCATTTATGAGGTCAGGCACTGATGTTGGATGAGAAGGCCTGACTCGCCATCTCCGTTCCAGTTCATCTCAAAGGTGCTCAAAGGGGTTGAGGTCAGGGCTCTGTCAGGTCAGTCAAGTTCTACACTGAACTCCTCAAACCATGTCTTTATGGTCCTTGTTTTTGTTTTGTTTTGTTTTGTTTTAATTTTGCATTATTATGTTGTCTGGCTAACATCAAGACTAATGCCAACCTAAACTGACTGGACCATATAAAAAACTACGGACATTTCTCTGAAAAGTCTATCATCAATGACAGAGGGGAGACAGCAAAAACATGTTAAAATAATAAAAACTAAACTGGCAAGAGAATAGAAATCATCAAGGAGAGCAGACATTACATAGTGTGGCTTTTAGGACAAATGTATTATTCACCTTAATGTTGAGTATACGGGAATGTTTGACTTTTGATACCCCTGTTTATACAAAAAAGTCTTACACTGTGGATTCATAAGGGACGGTAGTGGGATTTCAATTTAGCAGCTTTCATATGCATTTTTGATTCGACCATGAAAACAAACTGGCTTGAGATTCTGCAAGTGAAAATCACCTTGAGTAATCAGTGAATATTTTTACACCATAGGAGGTGGAAAAGTTTCCTTATTGATGCAAATACAATGTGACTTTTGCAGTGGAAGCACATTTAGTGAATAAATGATGATGTTTCTGGATTAACATGCATTAGTAAGCACCCAAGGCTGTTACTAAAACTCTTCCAGGAACAGAAAAGTTGTTCAAGACTTTCCATTTCTGTGGATAGAATCCTCCTTTGTTTGGTTATCTGTTCGCAAAGTCCCAAAATATAGTCTGTGTGCTATAATGGATCAGTGTTGAGGCCTCTTCTTCTGTAGGGTTTTTCTAATGTTTTCATTAGTACATCACCTACTGTTCAACCCACTGACTTCTCAACTTGCATAACAGTGGTGGATGGAAACATGCATACATTTGTATTTTCTTTTACTAATTCCATAAAATGAGTTTGCATTTTTGATGCATTTGGATGGAAACCCCACCAACTATTTATCAGAGGGGTCAGCAACCTTAGTTTTTTATTCCTGGCATTTCATGAGTGTCAATGGTACTTTAATTATCAATTGGTGTAATTGGTGAAATATGGCACATTTACCTTGCCATACCCAGAGATGCTATTTAAGTTTGGTTGAAAAAGCAACTAAAATCTAGCCATATTTCATGTCTGTCTTCAGGTAGATCCATCTTGCAAAACCTCAATCCGAAACACTTGTTCTTGGTTAGGGAATAAATGGGCCAGTCAGCCTTATTTGAGGAGAATGAGGCGGTAGCTTCTGGTGTGGTACTGCAAGCCAATGAAGTAGCTGATGAATAGTGACCGCTGAAGAGGTTAGCACTGGTGCAGCTCTAGTGATAGTTTAATTAGAATTGGACAGCATTTATTAAAATAAGAGCAAAGAACCACACTGCAAGTTTTTCTTCCAAAAAAAAAAGAAAAAAAAGTTTTGTGCTAAGCTTCACAGTTGGTACAATGCTGTCAGGCATGTAACATTCTCCCAGACTCGCCCATCTGACTGCTAAACAGAGAAACATGATTCGTCACTCCACAGAACATGTTTCCACTGTCCCACAATCCAATGACGTTGTGCTTTACACCACTCCACTTGGCATTAGAGTTTGTGATAAGGCTTACATGCAGCTGCTCAGCCATGGAAACCCATTCCATGAAGCTCCCGCTGCACAGTTTTTGTGTTTACATTAATGCCAGTGGAAGGTCAGACCTATTCAGCCTTGGAATCAGCAGAACAATGACGACTTTTATGCACCAGTCGTTGACCTCTCTCTGTGATTTTACATCTTCTGCTTCGTGGCTGAGTCACTGTTGTTCCTAAATGCTCCCACTTTGCAAAAATAACACTTACAACTGACTATGGTATATCCAGAAGAGATGAAATTCCATGAATCATCTTATTGCAAAGGTGGCATCCATCACTGAGGTCACTGAGCTCTTGCTAAGTGCTTAATTTGCTACACCTGTGGCAACTGGTCACAATGAACCACTTGAATTTAATAAATAACAGATGTGGCCAGTCTATCTGCCATGTCAAGTTTACTAAAACATCAAGCTCACGAAAATGTCCCTATTTTTAAGTTGATCACAATCTTGACAACTTTTACACCTAATCAGCAAATGCTAAAAAGCTACTTTGAGTAGCTCTGGGTTTTTTCCTCAGTGTTGCCTTCTTAAAAAAAGCCATTATCATCACTTTCAAATCACCTCACTAATGAACTTCAAGAATACCACAGGGACTTGACCAGTGTTGGTAGTCTGCAGGAAATGATGCAGGGTGTGATTGCAGAGAGGTGAGAAGGTCAGACACTGTCCAAGACTCTCACTAATGATGTCGCTAAGTGCCTAAATAAAGCTGGCTGGGGAAAGTGCTGACGCGGACCAAAAAGGACAAAAAAGAACAACAAAACCTCACATCTTTCTCTACCCTTCAACTCAATCCAATTTCCTATATTCCCAGATTAACTTTACCCCACTTACTCCCACCCTGATTTCTCAGTGATACACGTCCAATTATAGCTTAATTATAAGGAACTTCATCTATCCGAGATATGAACATGAAATTACATATTCATACTTTGCTCAGGGTACAGTAGTTTGTGGGTAATGATGATGTACGATCTAATAACACATTTCTGCTTCTGTCATATCAGACACCTATTAGCATTCATGTGCTTGTCCAATTAGCTCCTCTGATTAATGTGCCAATCAATTGAACTTAATGATTAGTGTTATGAAACAATGTTGCATAACAGTGTAAGCCTCGTTCAAACAGCGGGAGATTGTGATTAGTCAGACAAGTGCACAACAAACTGTCAAGGAACCAGGAGGAACATTTAATGAGGAGAAATTGTCAGAAGAAGCAGGAAGAGAGGTGAGGCAGGGCATGAGGGGTGGTTTTAAGGTTTCTTGGTGTATGAGGTTTAAGTTGCAATGTGGGATAATGCCTGGTGAGGTGAGTTTGTGCACAGAAATATTTACTCTCACATGCAAAACCCATTCAGAGAGGTCAGATTAAGATGGCATGATTATTTAGGAAGGAAAAGCACGGCATAAAATCAAGACCGAAGAGCATCCAGTCCAGTCAAACAGACAAGAACTGAGCTTTTTTTTTAGAATTTGATTTTGGATCTGCCTTATCCTGTCTCCGGTGACTTTGTACTTTTTTGGACTGCCTTGCAGCAGTCTGAACGGAGCGTTGCAGCTCGAATGAAGCAATCTAATGGAGTCGCCAGCGATTCAGCCTGTTAAGTCGTAGAGAGCGGGTTTAAGAATGCAGCAACCAGAGAAATGTGCAAAGGGAAATATAAATCTGGTTTTGAAAGGCTATATACATCCATTGCAGCACGGCAACGAAATTTCACAGCAGATATAGACACTAAAATTCTTTTCTAGCACAGTTTTTCTATAACAAATATATCCGCCGAGAATAATTAATGTTCTACTGACGTATTCAGCTCCTATAGCCTTGAATTTCTCATGGATTATCCAGTAAAGCGCAGCGCTTCCTACTTATGAGCGCAGCCAAATAAAGGTAAGGAGAACCTTTTTTAAACAATGTTTCTATTTCAATTTTTCACATCTATCTACTTCTTGGAAATATTAGGCAAACATCGATCTTTTTAAACTTCAGCCTGCCAAACTCCTGTCTCCTCCATCAGCTGTCATCTGGCTTAACAGCTGATGGAGGAGACAGCAGAGTTGTCAGACTGAGATTTAAGGGTGAAAACTAAAAAAAAGAATATATAGTCATTTCCAAGGAGCAGACATATGATAAAGGGAAATAGACACAACCTTTTGGAAAGTCCCTCATTCTCCAGCTGCGGTTGTACGCAGGAAGCGCTGCGCTTCATGTGATAAACCATGAGAAATCCAAGGCTGTAGAAGCCTGACTTGTTCACAAAAAAATAATAGCTTTCAGCAAGTATCTTCATTATGACAAGAATGAGACAGAAAAGCATTTTTGTGCTCATACGGCTGTTAAACTGTGCTGCAGTGCTGCGAAACCTCTGCCTTAAAACTTCTGTCTCCTCCAGCAGCAGCACATCAGGCTTTAATGTGCAGCTGATGGGCTGAAGTTTCTGTGTAATAACACAAAAAAAGGGAATCGATGTGATCATTTCCAAGAGGTAGATAATGCAATAAATAAATAAACGAAAGGTTAATAGATTATGTCGTTTGAAAAGGATCTCTCTTTCCAGCTGCGCACGGACAGGACGCACGGCGCTTTATGAGATAAGAATGAGCTAAATCTGTCCTTGGGGGGAAAAAAATTGTCAGCGGATATGTTCATTATGACATGGGCATTTTTGTGTTTATATGCGCTGTTAAACTGCGCTGCCGTGCTGCGAAACTTCTGCCTTTAAACTCCTGCCTTCTCTATAGCACATCAGGCTTAAATGCGCAGCAGACAGAATAAAGTTTCTGTGCAACAACAACAACGAAAAGGATCTATGAGATCACAGCAGGCAAGTAATATAAACGTATTACTTGTATTAATATAAACGTAGGCACATTACGCCAAAGTCATCCTGCGTTCACCCGGGTGTGACGTTCCCACCGAAGCCGATCGGAGGCGAGCCGATTAAAACCCATGTCCATTGCAGGGTCAGTCGACGCGGGTCTGAATGCCGATTAGAGCCTTTCCCACTGCCGACAGGAGCCAATGGTTAGTGGGTTTAAACAGGTCTTTCAGCCAGTGGGAAAGGGGTATTACACTTTATCTTCATAGGCGTATTATTTCTATGCAGTATATCCTGCATCTTTGCAGCATAACTGCTTAGATTTCTCTCCATTGATATAAATCTTTATGCAAATCTAATTACTTTGAGAAACTCTAATTTCTCTCACACCTCTGAGGATCTCAACCCATCGGTGCCAAATCTTATGGGTTAATTTAATCCAATGCCGCAAATGACTACAAAAAGTGTTGCAGAGCACAACAAACAGGTCTGGAAGGCTGGCACTATGAAGGGAACATGGAAAAGTTTCAACTTATTTTCTGCCACACAGTGAAAACAATAACCCCTCTGGCTAGCTTCTTAATTAAAAATATGGCCTGCGAGAGGCTTTTTTTTCCTATGTGGTTGGGGTAGCTAACTTGCTTACAAGCTTACAAATTAAGGTACCATGTGGCTGCTGTGGTTAATATTAAAATTCTTTTCTGTACACTATATCCTCTGTGGCCACACTACCCACAGTGCACTGTCAGGTGCCGCTTTGAATATCTAAACTGTACTGCTGCTTGCAATGCTGCCTCATTTCAGGGAACCAGATTAATAATCATTTCAAGTCATGAATTCTGAGTGAAAACTACCCGGATAGGTGTCCCTTTGATTATAAAAGACTTCCTGTATGAGGGTACAGAGAGATGTGGACACAACTGAGAATAACTGAATATCTTTATTTCTTCAAGTTTTCCGGAGTTTTAAATATCTGAACTGACTCAGAGTGAAATTGGAAACATGTTTTGCAGGTTTGGATGCATTATATGCCGTGACTTAGTGTTTACGTTTCAATAAAAGCGAGTGATTCACAAAGGTCCACTCTCCAAATTGAGGCAGTCTGTAGCAGCAGGGGGGAAACAAGCCTTGGGAATCATCAGCGCTGATTCATCACAGCTCAAACCACAATATGAACAACATTTCCACATCTCCTGTGTTTTCCTGACATCATTTTTAAGGTCTTTTGTATGACTATACACGGAATATGCAACCCTAGTTCCGAAAAAGTTTGTGCACTGTGGAAAATGTAAATTAAAACTGAATGCAATAATTAGCAAATCTCACAAAACCATATTTAATCTTTAATAGACAATAGAAACTAGTATAATTATTATTACAGCTTGGATTTATATAGCGCCTTTCATGGGACCCAAGGTCATTTTACAGAAGAACAGAAGACAAACACTAAATTGAGTGTATGTAGGGGAGAAGGTTTAGGGGAGACTGTAAGCTGTGGTGAACAGGTGGTACTTGAGGAGTTTTTTTAAACATGCCCAAGTATGGAGCATTGCAAATGTTTTTTAGGTAGGGTGATCCAGAGGATGGGGGCTGTCGTCCTGAAGGCTCTGTCTCCATAGGTGTGAAATTCAGTGGTGGGAACCGTGAGAAAGCCAGTGTCTGAGGACCTGAGGCTCCGAGTTGGTGTGTATGAGTGTCGAAGGTCAGAGAGGTACTGAGGGGCAAGGCCATGAAGGGATTTGTAAGTGAAGAAGAGGATTTTGAATTGTACACTTCAGGTGGCAATGCGTTGAAATCAGACATGGTGTACAGGAAATCACTGTGGTGGTTTAGGATCGCTTCCAGAATTTGTTGTACGTCAACACAGTTGATGGTGCCATCCGCACATGTAAGTTAAAGCTGTATCATGTAAAGAAGAAGCCATATGTGAACACAATCCAGAAATGCCACCATCTTCTCTGTGCCAAAGCTAATTTAAAATGGACTGAGGTGAAATGGAAAACTGTTCTGTGGTCACGTGAATCGAAATTTGAAATCCTTTTTGGAAACCATGGATGCTGAGTCCTGCAGACTACAAAGGAGAGGGACCACTTTGCTCATTGTCAGCACACAGTTCAGAGACTCCATGTCTGATGGTATCGGGTTGCATCAGTGCCCATGGCGTGGGCAACTTACACATCTGGAAGGCACTATCAATGCTGAAAAGAGGTAAGAGGTACATATGCTCCCATCCGGACAACCTCTATGTCAGGGAAGGCCTTGGATATTTCGGCAAGACAATGCTAAACCACATACCACATCTATCACAACAGCATGGCTTCACAGTGGATTAGTCCAGATGCTGAACTTGCCTGCCTGCAGTCCACACCAAACATTTGGTGCATCATGAAATAAAAAATATGACCAGGACTGATGGGCAGCTAGAAGCCCGCATTAGACAAGAATGGGACAACATTCCTCTCCCAAAACTTTAGCAATACTCCTCACTTTTAAGAAGTGGAGGTAGTACATAATAGTAAACATGGCACTGTCCCTACTTTTTTGAGATGTGTTGCTCTCATCAGAGTCAAAATGAGCTTGTTTTTCATGAATTTGTAAAATGTCTTAGGTTCAGTATCTGATATGTGGTTAATGTTCCACTCTGAAAAAAATATGAGTTTATGAGATTTGACAATCATAGTGAAGTGTTTTATTTACATTTTACACTGCGCCTCAACTTTTATGGAATTGGGGTTGTAGTTTCTCCACATTTGGAAGCCATATTCCTGATCTACAGTACTGTGAGTTTGCAGTGCCAGATTTATTGGAAATGAAATGTGAGTTTCTGCATGTGCTCTAAATTGTTTATGTGATTTTGACTGCTGGGCCATTGTAAGGATGCACATCTGTCCTTCAGCTCAACATAATGACATAAAGGCAGGGCCTCAGCTGTAGCAGGCTGCACAATGGTCCCATGTATCACACCACACTGGTGTCATGGACTCCAGCCCTGCGTGTGTACGTGCATTCATGTTTGTGTGTGTTTTGCGTGTGTGTGTAAGTCGGGCAGGTGGCCATCCCTGGCAGAGCCTCCCTCCGAGGATGTGTCTGAATACAGAGGGGCCACTGTTAATGGAAGGTCTGTTTCTCTGTTTTCTACATCTGAGGGCCCATACAGACCTCCACAGGCCTCCTCTTCACAATGTGTGTGTGTGTGTGTTGGCAAGACATTCAGTCCCATCACAGTGGGACTCTCTTCCTGTCTAACACCAGGGTGTCGGGGCTTTTCACATCACAGATCAGAGTCAGAGCCAAGAGGAAGAATGGGAGAAGGTCAAAGGGATGTGTAGACGGAGGAAATGGTATCAGGATAATGGATGCACGGCTGAGCAAAACATCAGGGTTTTCATGCAGGGACTGAATACCAGGGGAAGAAGGAAACTGGCCAATCGAGCTCTGAATGCCTTTTGTTTTAACAATTATATTTTTGTCTCTTTTGTCTGCTCAATAAGATTGAATAGTTACACTGCATAGCAATGCCTTCTGTCATCATTACTACAGTCAAGAAGCTAAAGACAGTAGCATTAAAGCAGACATAATGCACTATATGGACAAAAGTATAAAGCTTTTAAATTGTTGTCTTCAACAGTGGCCACCAAGCTGATGCAAAAGTAACCACTGACAAAATTTTGCTATTCCTACGACCCAGCATCCTTATACAAAGACGTTACATTTTGGGTTCCCTGCACCATTATTCAGCCTTACGACTGACTGGAGACCAGTCCAGTGTTTACCCTGCCACTCGCCCAATGACAGCCTGGATAGGCTCCAGCTCCCCCCTGCGGTGTAGAAAGTGGATGGATGGCATGCACCATTACTCTTAGTTTGTTCGACCCTTACATAATGTTTGGGTCAAATCTGACCTGTTTTGACATTTGACAGCAGTAAAAAATATCTTCATTCTTTTAGCCAGAAATTGGATGACTTTTCTTAAAGTGACCCAAAATACACAAAAATGAAAATATATTAAAATGTTACAGGTGCTACAAATGTTTGTACACAGAGGCTGTTGTGGGTCAGATTTGACACAGATCTATTGAGATGGACTAGATCTACTAGTGTGGGTCAAATCAAGGAAAATGTTGGTTTTAGGGGATCTTGAAACTGTAATGATGTGTCATTTGTGAACGATCCAGTTCAAAGAGACTTTTTTTCTCATCCATTTTCCGTATGGCTTATCCCGTTGGGGGTCGCAGGGGGTGCTGGAGCCTATCCCAGCTGTCATAGGGCGAAAGGCGGGTAGATCCTAGACTGTTCGCCAGTAAATCGCAGGGCTGACATATAGATCAGAGCAGTGCAAGTGTTTTGTTTAAGTGTTTTGTGCCTTAAACAATTAAAAAGCCATCACATAAGGCATGTTTTGTTATTTTCAAATATAGTGTTGTAATACTCGAGAAGGTCTTGGTCTTGAGACCAGTCTCAAGACCACATTCTGAATGTCTTTGTCTTGACTCGGACTCGAGAGTATTTTTACAATGTCTTGTCTCAGTCTCAGACTGGGGTGACTTGGGATTTCCCATCAAGACCAGTTGGGACCAGCACTGGTCTGCTATTCTTCGACTTCATTAATGTGATAATAAGGAGAGGCATTTGCTAAAACAACAAATAGCTACACCTGCAAAAACTCGGACATCAGTCCATCTTTTATCTAGTCAGAATACCTTTAGGTCTCATTCACCTGACAAATCTAGATAAACATCTCATTTTCAGACATTTAAAATAATTCTAGACTTGTCAGTGCCTTTTAAAGACATAGAATGATTTTTTACAAGACTTTAGTTGAACAAATTTGTGAAGATTTGAAATTTTTGTATGTTGTGCTTTGAAAGGGTTGTAGACACCTTGTTTTTATCTGTCAAATTTGTTATAAAAAACCCCCTAGAATTAAAGAGTTGTCTCGATCTTGACTCGGTCTCAACCCCCAAAAGTCTTGATCTTGACTTGGTCTGTGCACTCTGGTCTCTGGTGAGTCTTTGTCTTGGATTGTGTGGCCTTAAGTTCAACTCTATTCAAATGAAAACAGAGTGTCAAGGAAGAGTTCTGTGTCTTTTGGCTGAAACTAGAGAGGACTAAAGCTGGCTAATGTTGGATTGGTGCTGTTATTAATGACTTTAAGCTAGCAATTGCTGTGTGACAGCAGAAACTGTAGTCTGTCTGCCTCTTAACAGCTTTTTCACACATTACATTCAAGTGTTAAGATCCAACACACAAAAGGTGATGTCAGTTTATGACATCTCCAGTCACAAGATGGGACTGTTTGTCCAGTTTGACGGAGGAAGCCTGAGCACACCCTCATGTTATTCAATAATTTTGTTTATTTCATATTTTTACAATGCAAGTATTCTTTCATAAATGTCCAACAATATACGTGTTTCTCACTGGCCATTAGAATTTGGCTCCCAATAACCGTTTAACTGTATGGTTTTTATATTTTAAGATTTTAAATCCTTAATGACCCAATCTTTCCCGCTGACTGTCGTTCATCTATAAGGAATGTTTTCCCCCAGAAAGGGGCAGGGCTGGAATTTGGGCAAAATGCCCCTATGGGTTACTCTGGTCTATAGAGACAGCCAGGCACTCTCACAAAACTTGGTGAAAAATTCACCCTGCTCGTTAAGGAAGACTGGGTGCACCTTGATGGCTGCTCCCAGCTGAGAGCTGTTGGTAATCAGCTGCTCATTTCAGTTGGGTTACGTCTGCCAGGGAGGCCACACCATCAGCTAGCTCTCTTTGAGTCGAGGTTGAAAATGAATATTTGCTTGAGTGCTTGTTTGCGTTTCAGGAGGGAAGAAAAAATTTCAAAATATCTATTTTTTCACTTTGATGACCCTTTAATCTAAAGACTTCTACTTGTCCTTATTTTGGGTCACATTTTTAGTTTATCTATCCTTTTGGCAGAATAAGTGCATGGAAGCATGGAAATGTAATCCCCTGCCACCTTTTAGAAATCAAAGACACATTTTGTATCTGCTCATTTTCATTGTGCAATTTTTGTTAGTTTTCCCCATTAGTGAAGACAAAAATATAAGAAACTGAAAAAAACAAGCAAGATTTAAGTGAAAAAAAAGCTAAGATATGTGAACCTTGAGTGTTTATCAGATTGCATCAGTTTGGTAGAATTGCCTGTGTTATGTTACACAATGGTGTCTTTACTGTTACATTAAAATTGACCCACTGTCCACTTATGAGGACATCAGTTTTTTGAAAACTACTCGTTGCCATTCAATGTTAGTTTCTATTCTTATCAGGCCCTTCTAATCCTAAATAAGCAGGAGATATCAAAAATGTATACCAAACAAAAGCTCAGGTCTCAGGAGGTTTCCCATGCAATACCAGAAAATCTTAAAAATCAACAAAAAACAACTGCTGATTTTGAAAACTTGTCTCTCTCAGTTCACAGGCTAGCATACATTACTCCAATAAGTAGCTGCGGTGCTATGTATGTTTCTACAATCATCTTTCTATATGCTTCCTGCTTTTCCTGTGCATGCTGGGATATTGCTGATCACAGTTATAATAAAAAGATTGCCTTATAGGGGTATCATAACCCATATCTTGTTCTATCCTTGTACCCATTTCTGTCAGCCTTTTTTGTCATATCTGTGTACATGACTTTTTGTGTTATCGATTTACAGCGTGCGTTGGGTCTGCAGCGTTTTGCCAAAAGCAGGACTGAGATGATTGATAGGGGTTATCGTTTCAAAACATGTAATTCATCAGCACTTGACAAATCCATATCTGACACAAACAACATCACCAGCAGCTACACCTTCCTTGGGTTTTTTTTTCTTTTCTGTGTTTCACTTCAGATGGAATCTCTGATGTGATAGGTGAGTGTGTGTTTGTGTGTATCCCTGTGTGGAGCAGAGAGGGGGGTGAAAGCAGAGGGGGGATTGACAGTGCAGGATTGAACAATATTTATCTACAACAGAGCTGAGGAAAATAGGTTTGTCCCTGATGACATTTTCATCGATTGAAATGTGTACTGCCCCCTTTCCCTCTGAAAATGACTAATCTCGGGTCTTGCGGTGGAGCTTTTTGTTCTTGGGAGGTCAAGGTACCATGTCGGCGCAACATGTTGGATTCCAGATGAATTCTCTGTTTTTATCCCAACATGGATTTTTCAATCTTGCCCCTAACTGAACTGAAAAAAAGGCTGAAAAAATGTATAGAAAAAGAGATCCCTCAAATATCACATGCTTGCTGCACTTGTCACAATACTAGAGATGAATGAGAAGCAAAAAGGACAACTTTGTGCATATTCAAGCAGCTTTAAATGTCACGGATTCTAAAGAGGAACCACTGCCAGCTGAAAATCTGCCTCTGTCTCTTCTCAAAGGCTGAAACTTGCATTAAAAGTTACCCTCAAATGAAATAGCCCCTTTTGTGTAACTGTTTTATTGAAGCCTCCAGATGACATACAGGGTTATATTAAAGAATTGAAACTTAACTAGGGAGGTTTAAGAGGACTGAACTCTACTTTCATAACTTAACTGACCTCTTTCTCAGGTCATAGAATATTGGAAAATCCATTTGGTGTCACATAAAGGTGCAAAAGTTTTAATAGCTGTAGATCGAAAGAGAATGGAGTACAGACTATATAAAACATGGATGCCACCTCAGTGACATCACCCAGTCCTTTCTGAAGTCGAGTTTAAATTTTTTTTTAATAGTGAGAGGTTGCTGCTTGGATCAGAGTCAGTGTAGTCTGAGAACCGTATCATCCTAACCTTGGCCCTTTCAGCTGTGAGCTTCATCCCACTGCCAACAACTTTGAGAGGGGTCTGGCTGAAGGCTGTACATTTCTTCAGATTTATTTATTTATTTATTTTATGGGGGACATATTTCACCTTTTTAAGACAAATTTATATTGTTCTCAGAGGTCCCCAAAACATGGCTGTGAAGGTCGTTGCTGAAAAAACACTAGTAATCTAGTCTTCTAGAGTCTAGGCTAACTTAGCAGTACAGATAATATAGATTTGTAACGTACAGAGCTGTTTTATGGGGTTAGCTTTAGCTACGTAGCTACATTAGCTATGTAGCTTACACAGCTGACTAAGCTGTGTAAGCTACACTGGATGTGTTTGAGTATTTTCATGGAGGCAGAGGGTTTTTTTTTTTTTTGGCCATTCTCTCAACTTTTTGAAATGTTTTGTAATCAGGTTTTACAGGTCAGGTTTTTGACCTTTAATTTTGTTACCCTAACCCTTATCAGAAGTTTAATCTGATTTTATTTCTCAGATATACAGCATCTCAGATGATGGGTCTGTGAGAGTGGCTGTCAGAAATGAACGGTCTGCAGCCAGACTGTTTTGACAACTGTAGACCCAAAGAGTCCCAGACAAAGTAAAATGATCAAGTTGGAAAACACAGAAAGATCCTCCAAAACAAACTTCTACTGGCTAATAAGGGATTTCTTAAAGGGACTCGTTGCAGTCATTGCAACTTTTTTCTTTATTTGAAAAATAATTGTCCTAAAAGAGAAATAACCCCTTTCTTGGTGTCAAGTCAGACTTGAGCCCAGGTTGCCCACATATTGGGCACGAGTCAACTGCAAGGCCATCTGCCCCCACCAAAAAAAAGTTTTATGTAGCTGTGATATCAGTATCCTTTGAATAAGTATCATATAAACATTTAAAATTCTGGGAGAGCAACTCCAGGTCTTACACCAATATATCCAAACTTGAGGTTTTAGTTACCACTCACTCAATGGTGGATTATCGCTGGGCTTCTTTAATAATATTACGAGGCGAGTGGTCCAAATGTGCTCGATATGTGTTCCGAGATAACTTTTGTAAAGACTGATTGACCGATAACAGATCAGTGCTTGTTGAGCAGCTTGTATGGATTCATTATCATCTTGGAATATGGAGAACATAGCGTTGGAACCATAGGATGCATCTGCTCCCATAAAAATGGCAAACCGCTTTGCTGTTATGTGACCCCGCAGAGCGATCAATGGACCTAATGACTGCAAGAACACAGCAGCTCGTGGCTGCTCAGATCCTCCATGATGAGCAGATGGCAGGAAGGCATTTGTGGGCTGGAGCAGTGATTTGCTCCCAGCAAACATCAACCCAGTCCAATGTGATACACAATAGACCAAATGACTTGCTGTTTTTTACGGGTCCAAGGATTTTAGTCATTACATCAGCTTATTTATCTTGTGTTTTGGCATGCAAATGCTGTCTGGTTAGCAGCCTTAAAAGGGGTTGCCAGATTTGAGTGACACCAAAATGGGTCAATCAGAGCCTCAAATGCACCAATTTGTTGTCATTTCTTCCTTTTGCTTATTTTGACGGTTCATAATGCATTTCTGTAATCATGGTGGTTTTGTTTAAAGTCTGGACCAGAATAAAAATGCCACATACACACAGACACAGACAGATTTTTTTCAGCTATGCCTAAAAACAACCTTTTCGGGGGTGGCTGTAAGAGTGCAAGAAGAAAAATAAGGCAATCAGAAAAAGTATTTCAAGTCTTCTGTGTAAGGATCAAAAACCGCTTGTGCCTTGGATTTATCAGAGGGATGTTTCTAAGGGAGTGCAATAACTTGTAATCAGCTGAAATAACATTAAGTTCTGCCAGTTCAGAAAAAGACATCCCATTACTGCCAGGTTAATGTCTCCTTTCCAGATGGTAGGGGCATTTTCAAAGAGAAAACAGAGGAAAGTGTTTGGGTTTCCCTTTTGTTCAGATTATTAAAACTTTAGAAAATCCAAATGGTTTGTGTCTGATTTCAAACTACTACTGTAACAACTCAGGCCAGGAGTACTGATATCTAAACGCCCAAACTTGGTCAAAAAGCTGATAAGTATTATTCACTCTTCACTTCTTCAGTTTTGTTTTGTTGCAGCCTGATACTATAATTGCTTGCATTCATATTTGCTCTCAGTAAACTACACTTGTTGAACACCTTTGGCAGCAGTTACAGCCTCAAGTCTTTTTGAATAGCTGTTGCTAGCTTTGCACACCTGGATTGGGGGATTTTCTGCCATTCTCTTGCAAATCCTCTTAAGCTCAGTCAGGTTGGATTGGGACCGTTGTTGGCAGCCATTTGCAGGTCTCTCCAGAGATGTTTGACAGGGTTCAAGCCCGGGCTCTGGCTGAGCCACTCTAGGACATTCACAGAGTTGTACCTAGGCTACTCTTGCGTTGTCTCGGCTGTGTGCTTAGGGTGACTGTCATGGTAAAAGGTGAACTTTCAGCCCAGTCTGAATTTGACAGAACAGGTTTTCATTGAGGATATCTCTCCATTCAGCTTGGCCTCAACCCTGACCGGTCACCCACTCCCTTCTGCTGAGAAACACCCCCATGGCATGATGCTGCCACAACCACCCTAACGAGCAATTTTCAGTGTTTAAAATTGAGGCCAAACAGTTCTATCTTGACTTCAGTAGACCAGAGAATCTTGTTTTTCACTCCAAGTAGGTATTCCTGGTTTTGCACCAAGGAGAGGTTTCCATCTAGCCACTCTGCCATAAAGCCCAGATCAGGTGCAGCGCTGCAGTAATGTTTGTCCCTCTGGAACTTTGTTCCATCTTCACACAGGGTCTCTGGAGCAAAGTCCGAGTGCCCATCAGGTTCTTGGTCTCCTCTCTTACTAAGGCCCATCTCCCCCATTGGCTGGATGACCAGCTCTTGAAAGAGTCCTGGTTGTGCCAAACCTCTATCATGGAAGCAGTTGTGTTTTTGGAAATCTTCAGTGCAGCAGAAATGTTTTGGTAGCCTTTCCCCGATCTGTGCCTTGCAGCAATTCTGTGTCTGAGCTCTGCAGGCAGTTTCTTTGACCTCATGGCTTAGTATTTGCACTGACATGCCTCAAGGTGTAGGAACATCTCAGCAACAACCAAGAGAAATGGGGGCAACCTGAGCTAAATTTCAAGTCTCAGAGGGTCATAATACTAATGTCAATGTAATATTTCAGTTTTTTCTTTTTAATAAATTTGAAAAAAAAAAAAAAATCTAAATATCTGTAATCACTTTGTCATGATGGGGTATTTAGCGTTGATTAATGAGAGAACAATGAATTAAACAGTTTTAACATCAGGCTGCAACATGCACATCCATAACTGCAAGAATCCACAAGACTGGGAAACAGAGCAAACACTCAGAGAGACTGAGTGTTTGCTGCAGGTAAAGGTGATACAAAGCTTGTGAAAATCTGCTATCTCTTCTTTTGTATCTTTGGAGGAAACACAGTTCTTAAGGCTTCAGTGCCCTAATTTCTGATCCAAAGAGCCAACCAAATGTTACAAAAGTACATCAAGGTAAGATCCATAAATCTGTTCAAAGATGGGCAGACAAATAAAGTTGGGTAACAACAGAAAGACCAATCTAAAGCTCAATTGATATATAATAGCCTTTGCTGCTGAAATAAAAATGTGCATGCTCAATTTCCATGGTCATTTGAGACGAATATTTGGATACGTTAAAGTCAGAGCTTCAACTTGTGGCTCCTGTTTGCAGCAGATGATGACACTGTTCTTCTCAGACAGATGACAGCATTGACTGCTTGCTTAAATAGCGTTAAATAATCTGTGTTTTTATATTTCCCTTTCAAGCCATCTCTTATAAATAATGACTGTACACTGTAGAAAGCATTGCACAGCAATTGTGATGAATAGCGTGACATTTTATAGCAGCAGAGCGGTAGAATGAGGTCAGGGTAGATGATGGCTTTAATATTAGAGCGCTTGTATTTCTGTGTCCTTTTTCCTGCAGTAACTACACACTGATTTCAAAACTTTTCCTCGCCTTTACTGGAATGCACCAGCATCTAAAACAAGACCTTTAATTCTTTTAACCTAAACCGTGATTTTAACAGTTTGTGTGTTTTTAATTTTTTTTTTTGTGTGTGTGTGTGAAAGAAAATATTTTCATTGGTTTTAAGACTGTGGGTTTGACTTCAGATGAACTCTTACTACAACGCTCTGTCATTGGGCCCCGCAGCCTCTTTGAGTGGGCGGGGCTATGTTTCATGAACCGTATAGCAGCAGGGCTAACTAGAAGGTGTAAAGGAGTTTATGGGATACTATTTCTAATGGTTATATTTATTTTTATTGATCTGATTTTCAGAAGAATGCATATTTAGCCTCTAAATGTTTGTCTTTTATTGCTGAGATTTTTAATTTTTGTTATTGAAATGTTATGATGTCATTATGTTTTTCCAGTTGTCCATTTGTCTCTCCTTATGTTCAGTCTATCGGTTCAGGCCATTCTCATGAACACAATATCTCAGAAACACTTTGAGGGATTTCCTTCAAACTTTGCAAAAATGTCCATTCTGACTCGAGGAGAATCTAATCCGATTTTGGAGCTAAAAGGCCTCATAAGGCCTCGTGTTTATCCATTGCTTCTGTAATGGGCATGGGATGACATCTGCTTGCAGATGTAAGATGTCTGTAAAGACAAAGAAAGCAGACTGAGTCGCCTGTGCTTGTTAACCTTCCTCTTGTCCTGCCAGACTTTAATAAACAATTGTTTACTTTTTCACAAAACATACAGAATGTTGTTTTACATGTGCATACCAGTCACATTGCTAAAGAGAAACACCTACTGTATAATCTTCACCAATTCTTCACTATGCATTAACACATCAGTGTAAACCTAAAGTCATCCTGGTAAAATATCCCTGTTTAACATTTGCTAACAAGCAGTATTTCTAATGAGAAAAACTAATTTAACTGACAGAGCAACATGTAAATTAATATTAATACATACACACACTACTAAATTGACCTTTATATTAACATTGTCACAGAAGCCGTTTAAACAACTAAAATCTACAGGGAGACTAACCTAAACTTAGCAAAAAGTTAGCAATCATCCACATGACACTGTTAGCACTTAACATGTTAGCATTCCTAGCGCTCTTTTACACTTTTCTTTTACAACACTAACAACGGACAAAACGTTACAACACATGGGAAAATATGTGCAGAGTTTACCTCTAAATCACTTTAAAAGCATGTTAGGTTTGCAACTTTTCTTACTAACCTGTAAAGACAAAGAAAGCAGACTGAGTCGGCTGTACTTGTTAACCTTGTTCTTGCTTCTGCCAGACGGAAGTACAGCCAGCCCAGCTGGGCGCTGCCCCCTTGTGGCACTTTCAGGAATCTAATCTATCGTTCACTGTATATGCATTTTACTAACATTTGTGCAAAATCCATACAAAATAAACAAATACAAAATACAGAATGGGACAGCACTTTACTGTGTGTCACACCTCCATTCTGTGGGATTTCTTCAAACTTAAAGATTTATAGTACAAAGTATAGTACAAAGGTCAGAGCAACTACGCTTCATATTCAGCCCTTGCTTGTGAATGCAAAACCTTTGGAGGTTCTGACAAAATTTTTTCAGACTTTGTAAAAAGTCAACTGCAATTAGTGACGTCTTTTGGGGTCAAGGGCCAAGCTTACTGGGCCTCATGGTTTGGTGATGTCAGTGGGTCACTGCAAGAAAAGGATTTTCAACTAAATGTTAAGTCTTATTCACTTTAATCTATTGTAAGTCTATCTGTTCCAGTACTTTGCTCATCTAAAAATTTGGTTTTCCATTACAAATAATGCTATCTGCTAACTTGTGTATCATATCCAGATGTTAATACCTGAAAGTAAAAGCTGCAATGTTGATCTCCTGTCTCATATTCATCTTTTTGTGTCCAACCCAAATATTTTCAGTCTACAACAAAAATAAAGGAACTGGCCTCACTGTTCCATTACTTTTAGAGGGGAATGTATCTGCCAGGCTGTAGCTCTAGTTATTTTGTCTTTTTTTGTCATTAGGCTCTCTGTCAGACACATCTGTGTGTTCATGGGCCTCTAGAGGGTCTTGTTCAGCAGTAACTGTCTCTCTGATGGGCTCAGGGTAAATTCCAACCCGATGCTGTCAGTGTCCAATGAGCACAAAGCACCCATTTTGTTAACCAGCTAATGGTCCAAAATTTTTGGTGTGATTTAACTTTTCTAGACCCTGTTTTTTGAAGTGAGCACTGCTAAAAGAATCCTGACCTCTCAGAGTCACACACACTCCCTGCAGATCTAACGTGCAGTAATCATTCCAGTATTCTGCAAATCTAAAAATTCATTTGAAACCCTCCTTTTTCCACCATATTAAAACAACTCACTGCCAAAAACCTGATGTTTCTCCCTCAGCAGTGTCTGGGGGATAGTGACTCATTGAGTCATGTCATTAGATAATGGCTTTGGAGGAGGTATTCAAACAAACACAGTTCCTGGATGTAAAAAGAAGGCAGGGAGTTTGGTGTTGATTCTTTTTTTTTCACGGGGGATACCAGGGGGATTTCCAGCGAGGCTGCAGGGCCCATCTGTTGTAGATCGAAGCGGCCTTACAGAAGCACTGACCCATACTGCAGCTGCCCTGTCACAATATTGTTTTTAAAGGTACACCACCGCGGCAGCCATCTGCACATTATTGTCACTGGCTTTCAAAAACATATTATTGGTGTAATACTGATAGTAAGAAGTAATCCTGGAGCTGAAAGCAGGTCTGAAGTTCATCATTTTCTTGTTATTGATCAGCTGAACTCCCCTGTGATCACAGCAGTGCATTGGCTCAGGTTTATCTGTGTGGGATGTATGACAGAGCCTCCAGCACAAAAACAACTACTATTATGTTTGCTCTGTCAGGATCATTAATAACAATATTAACAACTCAACACATTTACATGTTTCAAAATGTGCCTGAATAAACTGTGTCCACATTTAGCTGCTGCCAAACCTGAATATTTCTGTGGAAATACCAAAGAAACAAAGAAGAAACAAAAGCCTTAGTTGGATATTGAATGTGAGTAACCACATTTTTTGGAAAGCTCCACACCCATCTCCAAGCCACACCAAGGGCTGATTATTGCCAGACCTTCTGAATGAAGAAATTGCTTAAACATAACCTGCATGACATAGTGAAGTAGGCCAAAAGATCTCAAAAACCAACACATCATGGCGCCATCCAAAGAACTTCAATGACAAACATGACATGACTACTAATCTTGAAAGGGTTACAAAATTATTTGTAAGATTTGGAACTCCTGTGAACCACAGTGAGAGCCGCTGACCACAAATGGAGAAAACGTGGAACATTGATAAACCTTTCCAGAAGTGGCCGGCCTACCAAAAAAACTTGTAGAGTATATCAACGACTCATCCACAAAAGAACCCAGGACGACTTCTAACAACCCGCAGGCCTTGCTT
This sequence comes from Cheilinus undulatus, assembly GCF_018320785.1. NCBI lineage: Eukaryota > Metazoa > Chordata > Actinopteri > Labriformes > Labridae > Cheilinus > Cheilinus undulatus. The sequence goes on from NC_054882.1 coordinate 18,946,375, forward strand.
GACTCACTTAAGGTCAGTGTTCATCGTTCAACAATAAGATAGAGAAACCCCTGCTGACCAAAAAGAACACAAAGGTGTTTGTGCATTTGTTTATAAATGACCTGGATTTTGCTGAGTGCCTGCCTAATGCTTGCTGCTACCTAGCAAAAAGGCCTTGTTTAGCCCCTTTGGCCATTCAAAACTAAAACAGTGAGACTTACTTCAGTAAGATGAAATCAGTGAAAAGTTAGTGTCACCCCTTGCAAATATATGGTGAACCTTGGAACATTAAACTTACTCCAGAAATGGATAGGCAACATGTTAAGTGTTTCATAAAATTCCGGATCACTCCCAAAATCTAATTTGCCGATTACTCTCTTCCTGGTAGGGTGGAGACAAGGTGAGGCAAAGCATTGGCTTTGCTACGTGTGGACTGTCATGGTGGAAGCATTGCCTGCCGGTGCCAACAGATGCACTGACAGTCTTACCCATGGTCTCACCGGACAACTGAAAGTTAAAGTTCAAAATATTCATTTTACACACTCACCAATCCAGTTGATCCAAAAACTCCACTTTTTCAAAGTATGGATGCAGCAGCCATGACAATTGGGAACAAACTTCACACACTGCCAACCGATCTTGTCACGTTGATGGACAGAATTTTGAAATAGCCCCTCCCCCTCTTAAAGAACTAAACATCCTAAGTTATCTCAGCTTAACATAATCATTGCATTGCATCTTTCAGCTGAATAATATAGACGACTAATTTGATTTAGTAATGTCAATGTTTTTTTACAAAACATAAAAGAATGATTAATGATTGCTCAGAAGTTTAATTAGAAACAAAATCAGGGTTTACAGTGTACTCTGAAGTTTCCGACCTCTGACGTAAATATGTATGCCGTGACACTGCTTAAAGTCGGACCTCCAACTCAGAAACATGGAGGGAAAAAGTCTATTGGATCTAATCGATCAAAATGAATGTTCATGTTATTTTCCACTTATTTCATTTAGAAAATACAAAGTTTTGAACCGAGAAATCCAGAGTTTCGAGTTTCATTGAAAGTAGCAGCTCGGGCAGCGGCTGCCATCTGATTATGGGATACCGGGGTGTGTGTGTAAGTTCAGGCGTGCGCGGCTCTGTTACACCGTTGTGTGAATTGCTTGTTGCAGAACAGAGACAGGCATTCCTTTTCGCCTTTATTGCGGAATCTCTGTGTAGAAACGGCTTTAATCTCTGGTGTCTCTTCTTTCTCTTGACCATACTCCAGAGATTCTCTATGGGGTTCACTCACCCATCCTAATAATTGAAATCAGGTGTTCCAAATATTTCCATGGCCACAGGTGTATAAAATCAAGCACCTAGGCATGCAGACTGTTTATACAAACATTTGTGAAAGAATGGGTCGCTCTCAGGAGCTCAGTGAATTCCAGTGTGGTATTGTGATAGGATGCCACCTGTGCAACAAGTCCAGGCGTGAAAATTCCTAAATATTTCACAGTCAACTGTCAGTGGTATTATAACAAAGTGGAAGTGATTGGGAACAAAAGCAACTCAGCCACGAAGTAGTAGGCCACGTAAAATGATGTAGCGGAGTCAGTGGATCCTGAGGCACATAGTGTGCAGAGGTCGCCAACTTTCTGCCGAGTCAATCGCGACAGACCTCCAAATTTCATGTGGCCTTTTGATTAGCTCAAGAACAGTGTGTAGAGAGCTTCATGGAATGGGTTCCCATGGCTGAGCAGCTGCATCCAAGCCATACATCACCAAGTGAAATGCAAAGTGTCAGATGCAGTGGTGTGAACCACTGGACTCTAGGGCAGTGGACACACATTCTCCTATGTGATGAATCACGCTTCTCCATCTGGCAATCTGATGGACGAGTCTGGGTTTGGTGGTTGCCAGGAGATCGGTACTTGTCTGACTGGATTGTGGCAAGTGTAAAGTTTGGTGGAGGGGGGAGTATGGTGTGCGGTTGTTTCTTAGGAGCTGGGCTTGGCCCCTTAGTTCCAGTGAAAGGAACTCTGAATGCTTCAGCAAACCAAGAGATTTTGGGCAATTCCATGCTCCCAACTTTGTGGGAACAGTTTGGGGATGGCCTCTTCCTGTTCCAACATGACTGTGCACCAGTGAACAAAGCAAGGTCCATAAAGACACGGATGAGAGAGTTGGTATGGATGAACTTGACTGGCCTGCACAGAGTCCTGACCTTAACCAGAAAGAACACCTATGGGATGAATTAGAGCGGAGACTGAGAGCCAGGCCTTCTCGTCTAACATCAGTGTGTGACTTCACAAATGCGCTTCTGGAAGAATGGTCAAAAATTCCCATAAACACACTCCTAAACCTTGTTGAAAGCCTTCCCAGAAGAGTTGAAGCTGTTATAGCGGCAAAGGGTGGACTGACATCATATTAAACCCCATGGATTAAGAAAGGGATGTCACTTAAGTTCATATGCCAGTCAAGGCAGGTGAGTAAATACTTTTGGCAATATAGTGTATGTGGTTCAGGACTGGCTTGACACTAAGAACATGACACTTGTAGCCCATTTCCTGGACCCGTCTGTGTGGTGGCTCTTGATCAACTGACTCCAGTCTCAGTCCACTCCTTGGGAAGCTCCCCTAAGTTCTTGAATCTGCTTTGTTTGACAGTCCTCTGAAGGCTGAGCTTATCCTTCTTGCTTGTACACCAACCTTCCATGATTATGCTTTGATACAGCCTCTGAGAACAGCCTGGCCTTTCAGTAGTGACCTCTGTGGCTTATCCTCCTTGTGGAGGGTATCAATGATTGTCCTCTGGGACATTTGTCAAGTCAGCAGTCTTCCCCATGATTGTGGTTGTGTGTACTGAACCAGGGAATGAGGGCTCAGGAAACCTTTGCAAATTGGACTTTGCTACAATATTCTAATAATGCCAGATGGTGGAAACAGACTGAAGCAGTTCTTTCTTAAAATATTGTTCATATTTAACATGGAGCATTCTTCCTGCAGGAAATGTCTAATTTATGAAGCATGCAATCATCTCTTTGATGCCAGTGAATGCATTTTTTTTCATACTGTACATGGCACCTTCTCTATGTGTGTCTACATCACCTCATTTCCTCCTTCAGCCCATTTCCTCCTTTGTTTCAGAGTAATTTCAGAAATAAACTGCCCTCTAAACGCTCCTGTATTTCTTCAGTTTCAAACTGAAGTAATTGAGTAATCAATGATGGATGCACACTGGATCCCTGCACGCTGTTCCAGACAAGAGAATACTGAAACTGGATGTCAGATTTACGCTTGGCCTCAGGGCGTGCATTTTTTCCTCCTTTATTGTTGTATTCTTTTATTCTCTCTGAGCCCGTGGCCGTACTGTATTGACAGGCTGGCTGTGCCGAGGCTTGGCTGAAAGGCTCTCAGGGCTTTTAGTCGCGCCCTCGTTTAGACGGCTTTGAAAAGAGGAGCTTGGCCTCTGTGGTTATCGCTGGCACGTTAGAGGGAGTGAATATAGATTTTATCCTTTCCACCTCCCACCTCTTTTTTTTTGCACTTTTTTGTCTATTTATCTCTCTTCCTTTTCCTCTCTCTCACCCTGGTCCTTGCAATAATGACAGCAATTCATATTGGATTTCTCTATTCTCCGAAGGTGATGAAGATGAGGCTGTGGAGAGAAGGGTGCAAACAGTGTGAGACGGCAGTTCATCAGGAGAAAAGACCCCAGAGAAGAGAGAGGAAGTGAGGGTTGAGCCTGATGAAGAACGGAGAAGAAAAGATGTAAAAAGAGTGGAATTGGGTGGAAGAATTTATTTGGAGTGAAAGGAAGAAAGATGAGGGAAAAGGGAGAAGTGGAGCATCCTAACTGGGAATGGGTGGGAGTAGACAAGGAATGACAGGGTTGGGAAATCCCAGAGGAGATGAGGGATGAGAGAGCACAAAGAGGAAAAATGGGATGAGCTCCACTGCACTGGGCTTTGTACCCCAGAGACCTGCTATGTGTGTGGGTGCTCTCACACAAATCTTAATTATTCTGGAAGTAAAGGGATATTTCAATATTTTTTGAGTTGGGTTGAAGTATTCAGCAGTAGTAGTAGCATTAGCCTCCAGAGATTTTAATGAGCATTGCCCCTTTAAGTGAGACAGGCTGGGGGCACCAGCAGGGAAGCTAGGCTAAAGGCTACAGTGTAACAGGTGGGTACAGTGTCTCCATGTAATTTCACAAGTTTTAGGGGAACAAGGGAAAAAAACATTTTAGCTCAAATGTACACTTTGTCAAAAATGTTTGAGTTTCATTTCACCCCTATAAAGCCTCTGTGTTCAGGTAATATTTTGCTATGCAGCATTTTGCCTCCTGTGCTCTTCCGCCACAGCATAACATCATCTTCTGATCAGCTGTTTGGGTCTGTGTGCTTCATCAGAGTAAACAACAATGAACTAAGCTCAAAAATGTTTTGACATGCTGTTTTCTGTGGAGGTGCACCATACTTTTACACAGAGGAACAACCTCTACAGATTGAGACTCAACGGTAAGAGACAGAGAGGAAAGAAACTTTAGTGGAGACTGGTTAGCAAGAGAGATCCATGTAAAATGTGTAAAATGTGGGCCCATGCTCACTGAGCAATTGTTGTCACATGATGGACTTCACAGCAATTCTTCAGGACATTTTTGATCAAAGATAGCAGGTCACAGATGCCTGCAGCCTGCATCACTCCTCATCCAGAGTTCATTACCTTTTTGAACTTCAACTTTTTCGAGATAGATTGGAAAAACCGAGTCTGACCAGAAGAGGTGAGGGGACATTGGTCATCCAAGTAAGTTAATGGCTTTCAATGACTGATAAGACGAGTTTCAGTCGGCACAATATGTATGGAGCTTGGGTCTGTTGAAGGTGGCATGCTGCTGAAGCTGTGTGGGGCATGTGGTACGATAGGTAAATTGATGTCTCCGTGTTGGCATGGTTAGTGGTGAGAGCTGGCATGGAGAGGGGTGGCTCTGGGAAGCTGGAGGTGTCATGGGACTAACTAGATGAAACACTGACAAAGGAGGGTTCCCACTTGACAACCCTGGTGAAGTGCTGGTTTCTTACTACCCATCAGTCTGCACGGTTGACTTGGGGAGGCAGATAGTAATGGATTAGGGATTTCTTCACTGAGCACTGCTCCTCTTTATAGGGCACAAGTATCTTGTATTTTATTCAGAATGTTAACTATCTGAAAATGATGTGCCAGGAACTGGAGTGGAAAACTGAGCTGAAATAACTGTTTTGCTTTCAGCTTTTGGTTGTCTTTGTCGAAGCCCAAAGACCCAAAAAGCTGATCAGATACCCTGAGGCAGAAGAGCACGTAGTCGTATAGCCAAAGCTTGATTTGTAAAATAGTGCTAAACGCAACTCCTTCCTGGGTGAAAATTAAGAACTTCAAAAATTTTCAGTTTTTCAAACTATTGAGCCAGCATTACTTTTTTGGCCCTTTTTCACCTCTAACTTTCTAAATTACATGTAGCAGCTGTATCTGTCTGTAGCGCTGTGTAGCCCAACTCTGGGCTTGGACCTCATGATGAATATGAAGAAAGCGGTGAAGTTTGAGAAATCTCATGTCATCAATAACCACCTGGATACTGAGATCGTCTCAAAGTCTGATACTAAAGAGGAAGGGACTCACGTCCTTATTTTGGAGGGCTTTCTGCTTTACACCTACAAACCTTTGATCAACCAACGTTCAGCGTGTCAGTGGTTCTCAACTGGTGGATGGGACCCAAAGAGGGTCATGAGGCCCTTTCCAGTGTGTTGCGAATGCGTGCCAGGAAAAAAAAAAAAAAGGCAAACGTCTTTGTACAAATTTTCTTTGGATTACAAAGTTGCTTTTGTTAACAAAACAATTCCTTGAGAAATTACCTAATTACCATGCTGTCTGGAGTAGAAAAAGATCTATTCTTGCATGTCCTTCTGTAATGATGTGCTTTTTGGAAATGTTTGGGAGTACCCCCGGAGTAGACCAGGGGTCTCCAGGGTGTATTACCAGGGGCAAGGCAACCCATAAGGGAGAATAAAGGGGAGAGCCTACTGGGGCCCAGCCAAGCAAAATCATGGTCCATTGTAATGTTACGATGTGATAACCCTATTTTATCTTCTTACCTAAATAATGACAACTCTTAACAAAAAAAAAAAATCTATAATTTATTTATGCTATAGTATATAGCCTTTTTCAAAATGTAAACCCCTTTTCTTAAAACAGAATTACCTTTCTTTAACAATGATTGTTAACAATGTGGATGGATGCACTGAACTTAACCATTTGGAAAGTAAAACCAGACTTCATATCTAAGCCATGCTGTGCACAAATGTCAGCATGCAAAAAATAAAAGAGAAAATGAGACACCTATACGTAAAAAATATTTTTAAAATGTGAAAAAAGGTTAAAAAAAATAGGGCAAAAAGTGTCGGTAGAAGCGGGGTTAAAATTCATATGGGTGGGTTAACAGAGGCAATAAGGTAAAAAAGTGGCAAAAATGGATTAAAGAGGGCAGTAAAAGGCAGAAAAGTGATGAAAGTGGCTTAAAATGTGGCAAAAATGGCTTACAAGTGAGAAAAATGGGAGGAAAGGTGGTGTAATTTATATGTAAAAAAAGTGGAAAAATAGTAATAAAAAATGTTTTGCACAGACACTAATTAGGCTAAAAGTGTCAAAAACTGGTTAAGGGGGCAAAAACCTGCAGGAAAAAGTGGTGAAAAAGGTAAAAAAAAAAAAAAAAATGAAAAAAAGGTGGTGAAATGGGATTTTAAAAGTGGTCAATGGGCAAAAAAAAGGGATGAAGAACAGTTACAATATGGCAAAAAACTGTTTGAATGTGGTTAAATAGCACATTTGTCCCTATGACCAATGCTTAAAACTCATACACACGACTGTATAGAAGTACTCGTCTTTATATCAGTGGGGAAATTCTACATGTTGTTCCTTTAGACATTTATTACGTTCCAATAAATTAAAACTTCTGTTCTCCTGCAGACCAAAAAAATGAATTTACTTCCTGTGTCTGTGAGAGCACACTGATAGACCACATAAAGATAAAACTGTCTCAGAGAAAAGACGAAGAGCAGAAACACTGAAGCAAAATCAAGAATGAAAAAGCATCTAAATCCTCTACATGAGCTGGCAGCCTTCTTTTTTTCCGGGCTCATCAATAACTCAGACATGATGGGAAATCTTTTCACCTCCTCTGTTCTTACAACAGTACAAGGTTTTTTGGCAAAAGCTTCCCATGTGGTTGAACCAGGAAGTCGGACTCATTTGACACCTGTCTGGAGGAATCATTCCTCATGCACCATCATTTATAGCCTGAAACTCTGCAGGTGAAGCTGACCTCACTCAAATGTCTCATTATTCATGAGAGGATGTTTAAAACATTGGGTTGGAGTTAGCCTGGTTAGGATGGCCCTGAAGGCTTTAAATTTTAAAGCTAAGAAAATGACTTTGATAAAGATTTCTTATAATAAAATGTGAAGCCAAAAATCTGAAATTAATGATTTTTCAACTTATTTTACCATCAAAATTTTGTTGTCAGATTTTCTGGTAATTTTTTTTTTTTTCTCAACCCTTAAAACAATATTTTGCTTATTCACCAAGCCTTGTATGGTGCTACTTTTACCCACAATGCAACAAAAAAACAAACAAACAAACAAAAAATCAGGACTGTATAGCCCTAAAAACTGCAAGTCTAAAATTCCACTAGAGAAAATCATCAACTATTTACACTACACTTCCTTTTTGCTAAAACCATTTTTGCAAATGGCACCTGTATAACTGCATAAAGCCTCTAAATTTCACTGCAGTCCTCAAAGAGTTATTCCACATATTTATTCTTTTCTGATTGAAAGAACACTTTCAGAGAAGCATTGTGACATGAAATGAGATCAAATGTTTTGTGTTTGTTGTGCTCATCAACCGCTGAAAAGATTTCATGGTGAGCTGTGTTGGCAAACCGTAATCAGGCAATATAATTTTCAACCAAAATAAAAAAGAATTGCAATTACAGGTTACCTAGCAACAGCCTATCACAGAGCTGAGCTGAGTTAGCGGTGTTGGAGTGGATGTTGGTGCTCAGCTGCGGCTCACTGTAACTTGTTAGTGGGTAATTAGGTCAGCTTGATACATCAAACAGCACAAACGCTCTCATGGCCTCACGCTGCTCTGCATGCAGCCAAATTAAGGCAACGGCCTTGAAAAGCAGAAACATCAGAGGGACAAATATGAGGAGGGAAAACTAAGAATTTAAGAGCTCAAGAGCAGGGTCAAATGATCACGATGACTCGTGAGTGACCCATAAGTCACTGGTTTGATCTCTACAAGCACAGCTGGGGAGTAAATGGGAAAGCAAAAGCAGTAATGACATTTAGATATGTGAACCAGGCTATACAATGTGGGTAAAAAATCTAGAACCAAGAATGGTTGTTGTGTAAAAACAAAGGTTTCACCAGGAAATATATATTTAAATAGGGTAAAGTGAATAACACCAATACTGAGTGAGATAACATGAAATAGAAATATAAATTCATCAAAAAATATGAATTTCATTGTGTGTATATGAGGTATATGATGTGGACTGGGTAAAAATGTATACAAGTGCCAAAAGGACAACGTTACAGCAGTGACTGTTGAGTTGTCATCAGAGTAACTCTGTGACTGTTGAAGGGCATCGGAGTAACTGACTGTTGAAGGGTCATCAGAGTGACTCTGTGACTGTTGAAGGGTCATCAGAGTGACTCTTTGACTGTTGAAGGGCCATCAGAATAACTGACTGTTGAAGGGTCATCAGAGTAACTCTGTGACTGTTGAAGGGCCATCAGAGTAACTGACTGTTGAAGGGTCATCAGAGTAACTCTGTGACTGTTGAAGGGTCATCAGAGTAACTGACTGTTGAAGGGTCATCAGAGTAACTCTGTGACTGTTGAAGGGTCATCAGAGTGACTCTGTGACTGTTGAAGGGCCATCAGAGTGACTCTGTGACTGTTGAAGGGTCATCAGAGTGACTCTGTGACTGTTGAAGGGTCATCAGAGTGACTCTGTGACTGTTGAAGGGTCATCAGAGTGACTCTGTGACTGTTGAAGGGTCATCAGTGTGACTCTGTGACTGTTGAAGGGACATCAGGGTAACTCTGTGAGGGCCCTTTAGAGGGGATATAGATGGCCTAACAATTTCTGTGAGCAGGTCTCTCTACATGCAGAGCAAAATATAGCGCAAAGCTCAGTTTGTAACCTCTTGAATCTCTAAAATATAGATGAGGCTCTTTGTATTTCTGCAACACGTCATGTTCATTTGTAGATTTCGTGTGGAAGTCTGGGTTCTACTGGCCGAAAATGTGTTTTTTATGTAGGGTAAAAAGACAGAAGGAAGAAACAGGATGAATAAAGATAGCTGAGAAATATAAAAGGGAAAAAATGTCTGATTCCCATTGACAGTAGGCAGACAGGTCATCCCCAGGGGGCTGCAGAGCTAAGGGGACAACTTTACACCAAACTTTCCTTCAACCTAACCTTTCTTTCCTGTTCATTTTTCCACCACTTTTCTTCGTATAGGTACATTTTACCATCTATAAAATAAGACAGTAAGTCTGGTCCTCTGTCCTTTATCTCCAGGCGTACAAGAAAATGGTGCAGGGCCACCAGCAGGACACAAACCCTATTTTTAGAGCAGCCATAACTCAGTCAAGCTGCCTTGATGAGACTCATAACTACTGTATGAATTTACAGTCGCTCAAGTTCTTCCCCCTTGTACTCCTGGCTGCACGCTCACCTCCATTCACCCTCTCTCCTTCAGTGTAAGCCATTATAATGACTTCGACTAAGCGCTTTAGGATAATTAATTTATGGCACAGCACTGTGACATCCTAAAGTCCTCTTTGAGCAATTACAGTGTGTGGTCAACTCACTCTTCTTGTCAAAGACTGAACTCAAACGCCCTTAATTCTCTCTGAAAAGTGGGTTTAGAGGCACATGGATATTGTACTACAACATTGACAGTATGGCTGGATTAAAATTTCTATAAGCTGCTGTGTTTTTACAGTCAAAGGGCGGCTTACTATGTCAAAGAATGTCTGCTTACGTGTCTCCCTTGCACACAAAACATTCAATCACTCTATCATGAATTTCAAGTGATGTTGAAGCCACCAGGCATTCCTGATTAAAGGAAACCAGGAATAATCAGGATGAAAAAACAACAAACAAAGCACAGGAAAAACAACCTGCTCAAAGGCAAACAAAGAAACACTTCATGCTTCAGAAGCAAATCAATCAGAAATTAAATCTTGAAAATATCTTATCATTTTTCCACACAGATCCCTAATTAGTAAAAAGACAAGTGATCCTCACCTGAAGCCCTTTCTGCTTTGTATTGGTGAAACAATCACATTCTCACACTCTAAGTCCCGGCCTTCTGTCTTCTTTTACTTTCCATGGGAAGCTTTGGGTTTATCGTGGGTCTGACAGGATGCCATTTGACTGTATATTTTTTCTTACTTTTTACACTTAAAATTGATGAGCTGTTCATTTTGAACATTTCAAATTTCATGGTTTTCTCAAAGATTTTCTTCTTCTTTGTCGTTTGGGTACGCAGCATCCAAGTAGCTGCAGTTGTACTGCCACCTTCAGGTTGCATTGAGACGCATTTCCATTTTAGCTCATGAGACCTGAGCTTTATTCTGGAATGCCATTTTAGTTTCTCCCACTTATTTGGTAAAAGTAAGACCATAGAAGTTCAAAACCTCAGACTTGTCTTTAAAAAGGAGTTAGGTTTGACCCAAATATTATGTCCGAAAATCTCCCATAAGTCCTGTGTCTGCAGAAAATACAGGAACAGGTTGATTTCAGAGCATATGTTTTGGCTGTGTTTACCAGTTGAGGGTCTTTAGTCAGTCAGAAATGGTGTCAGTCAATGAGAGAGGTATGACAGAGACACAAGCTTGTTTAACATTTCCAGTTAAGTCTCTTAATTTCTTGGAATTTTTGTTTCCAAAATCACACAAAATCCCTAAAATTTGGAAGAAATGACTTTGAATTTTAGTGAAAATCCTTGATCATATTTCATATATCCCATAAAAAGTAATTAAAATGTCATCAAAAACTTCCTTAATGTTTCAGTGGAACTTCATCATTAAGCCAAAACATCTATCCATCCATTTTCTATGCTGTTTATCCAGATTGAGTTCGTGGGGGACTGGAGCCTATCCCAGCTGTCACTGTGCAAGAGATGGGGTACACCCTGGTCTGGTCATTAGTCAATTACAGGGCTGACATACAGAGACAGACAACCAGACACTCTCGTACTCACACCTTCAGCCAATTAAGAGTCACAAAATAACATAACATCCAATCTCTGCACAGATAGGTTCTTACCAGGAACCTTCTTCCTTTGAGGCAACAGTGCTAACCCCTGGGCCACCATGAAGCCCAGCTTAAACATTTCAATTAAAATTTCCCTAACAATTCCATAAAAATTAATAAACATGTTTCAAGGAATTTCCCCCCGAAATGTCTTAGTGAATTGCCCCATAAAGTTTCTTATCTAGTTGATGCCAAACGGTTACATTGTTTATCCCATATATTTTCCTATATTTCGTATCTCATTCAAGATATTTTTCTCATCTAACTCATTGTCTATGGTGTCCTCTTGATAACTTACCTTTGTGAGAGTATTCTGTGAATGATTAGGAAGGATATGTTTCAGTCTTTGGTTTATTGCATTGAATGTTTTCCTACAGACAAGCTGGCATGAACCTGTGTCGCATAATTCATTCATGTATTTATGTGGTCTGATACTTCTTCACTCTCTTGTCTCTCTTTTTTGATCCTGCATACATTGATGTCCAACTCTGGAGATCTGAGTGGGGGTTCAGTAATAGCAGCCCCAGTATGCCTAGGGCCAAATGCAGCAGGGAATCCTTCACACTACAGTTTTTTCTAAAGTCAAATTGGATTAATTTGGTCTTTGGGGTACCAAGACCAGTCAAATCTCCCACCATGGGCCATATGACTCTGACTCCTGACAGTTCAAAGCCCAAATGACCAGTGTTGAGTGAAGCAGAATGGGTCAGCAGTAGAGCTCAGTTAACCCTGCAACTTACTCTCCAGACTTACTCCAGAAAGCTTAGCAAGCCCAGAAGCTTAGCTCTCTCATTCTTGGTGTCAAATCCAGGCCAAACTTTTTTGTTACTGTCTGTGACTATACTATGCTACTTTTAACCTTGCAAAGCAGATGGATTTGCCCGTTTCCATGTTTCTCACTGGCGAATCCATCTTGCAAAGCTCCCATCTGAACAGTTTGGGCCCAGTTAGAAAGTGACAGGACAAATCAGCAACAAGGGGCAGTACTTTCAGGTGCAGCAGAATAATGACGTAAACAAGCAGCAGCAAGAGCTGGTGCAGTTATGGAGGAAGAGATCAGTGTGAATGTTACTAAAGCACCAGTTTAATCAGAACTTGACAACATTTTGTCGTTAAAAGAAGAACAAAGAACAGCAGTGAGTTGTTTTCTTTTCAAAAATGACAAAAGTCGAGTTCTTACATGTCTATAGTCGCCATGTTCCACATTATTCCTCAGTAGCTGCACACGCGCAGCTCAAAAGTGGCTACGTCATGTGTTTTGTTGCTCTGATTGGCCCGTAGGAGATGTGACGGACAGAACGTTCACCTAATCACACTCCAAGTTTTTTTCAAAGCCTCTGCCTTTTCTCAGATGTTTTCCTATTGAAGCTTTCCCAGATGGATGTGTGAAACACATCCATCTGGCGTGTCAGGTTATGCTACTTAACCCTCCACTTTTCTTTCCTCTACCTAATTCATTCTCTTAAATAAGAAATTGTGGCACAGAGACCAGGTGTGGTAACTGTGTTATGGCTGAGTCATGGTTTGGCTTTCATTTCAGTGTTCAGATAATCAGGTCAGTCTTTTCAAACTGGTCTGGACTGCAGACAGGACAGCTCGGCACCCAGACTCTTCTACTGTGAAGTCATGCTGTTCGGATGGATGTGGTATGTGGTTTTGCCTTGTCTTACAGAAATATACAAGGCCTTCCCTGGGAGAGAAGTTGTCTGGATGGAAGCATATGTTGCTCTAAAACCTCTATGTACTTTTCAGCATTGATGGTTCTTATCCAGGTGTGTGAGGTGTCTATGCCATTCGCCATAGGCACTAATGCAACCCCATACCATGCTTTCTGAAAGAATATCAAAATTTGATTCATGTGACCACAGAACAACTTTCCATTTTGCTTCAGTCCATTTTAAATGAGCAGCATTTCTGGATCATTTTCATGGATGGCTTCTTTTTTGCATGATACAGTTTTAACTTGCATATGTGGATGGCACAGTCAACTGTGTTGACAGACAGCGATTTCCAGAGGCGTCTGTTGCAGACATCTACAATGGAGCAAGCTTGACCACGTTGAGGGGAGTGATGTAATAACCCTTGTTGGGGGTTTTCCTTAGTTTGTGGTGAGTTAAATTTAATTTTATTCCCCTCTTTCTTACTCTAACCTTAACTTTTAGGGTTCAGGTCCTAACCCTAATCCTAAAACTGTCAAAGAAGACCCAGGACTGTTGACCCAGGACTTGTTTAAAGTAGATAAGGTGCTACACATGCTGTCCTTATCTTTTTTTTCCAAGCTATACATCAGACTATGTGCGTACGTTCAGGGCTATGCAAACCTATGCATAGATTTGACACAAAAGTATAAATCAGGCTTAGGTAAAACTTGTCTCTCTGTCAGGGTATTTTATTTGGTGTCTTTGTCCAAGCATGATGCTTTGCAGCATTATTTCACCACACGGCCAGGCTACTCTGTGACACAGTGTGTGAGCGGTCAGCTGGAGATGCCAGCAGATTTACACGAAGAGGACACTCTGTCCGACTCTGATCCACACACCACAGAGCACCAACACAATAGAGTTAGTAAGTGAAGTCTATCTGCCATAAACTAAATCCCTCTCACTCTCTGCAACTCCCTGCATCCCCTCTCGACTGCTCTGTCCCCCCATTCCCCTCACACTCTCTCTCTGCACACACACAATGAAATGCTCTTTAACTCTGCTGAATGCCCAAGCGTAACAACCGCCTTCCCCCCTCACCCACTCTCCATCCCTTCTCCCGTGCACTCATGCCGATGTGTTGGGTGGGATTATGCGCTAAGGCTGTGCGCTGTGCCGTCCCCCTGCGGCGAGGGGCCGTATGCCGCTGGCCCCAGTCTGCATGGCTGACTGTATTAAACATAAGCAGCTTTACTTGATAGGGCTCCATCCAGCTTTAATTACCACAAACTCACAAAGTCTGTGGACAGCACTCCTTGCTCAACAAATAGGCCAAAAGCCAGTCGTTTGGAAATCTGAGAGAGGAGACATGATGCTGATGTGACAATGAATATTCTGACAGTTAACATATGCAGCTTATAATAACCATCATCATAATAACCAGCTGTAATAGTCCTCTCTGTTAGCACAGCAGCAGACTCAGTAACCCACAGCAGAACTGAATAATGCTTCACAGCCAAATTGAATTAGTTATAGCTTACTGAAAGTTGGGATTTTGACCACATAGGACAAATAAAGGAGTGTAAGGAAGATTTGAAAACATTTCATGGTTAGTTTAGTCATATTTTCTACAACTGACAACTGAGAATGGATCTACCAACAGGGTGTCCAGGGTGCTCTGCAGGAGCCATGAATTTCAGGCTATAAAAGCAATCCAGTAAACCAAATTAAGGCTTTAGTAAACAGAAAAATACCACTGTAAAAACTAAAAGAACTCATTTGTTCAGCCCCAATTCCAAAATAGACGGGGTGCTGTATGAAAGGTAAATAAACAGAGAATGCAGTGATTGTCAAATCTCATAAACCCATAATTTATTTATTTATACACAAAAGACTCATGTGGTTAACTGGAAACAGGTCAGTAACATGGCAAGGTATAAAAGGAGCATTTTAGAGAGACAGAATATCTCAGAAGTAAAGATGGATTGTGGAACAATTTCAGAAAAAAATGTTCCTCAACATGGAATATGGAATATCCCACCATCTACGATCTACATCTAAAAAAATAATCTGAAGAAAATGTTGTGTAAAGGAAAAGGCCGACGGGTACTCTGTCCAAACAATACCAGCCTTTCTGGGGGAAAACAGTCCACAAAAATGAACGGCAGTCAATGGGAAAGATTGGGTCATTAGGGAATTAAAAGCTTAAATATGAAAACCGTAGGGTTAAACAGTTGTTGAAAGTCAAAACCAAATGGCCAGTGAGATAAACATATAATGTAGGACATTTATAAAAAAAACACTTGAATTGTAACAATATGAAATAAACAAAAATAAATATGTACATGAGGGTGTGTTCAGGCTCCCTCCGTCAAACTGGACGAACAGTCCCATCTTGTGATTGGAGATGTCATAAACCAACATCACATACTAGAGCCCGACTGATATGCGATTTTTGGGGCTGATGCTGATACCGATATTGGGAGCTAAAAAAAGAGCCGATATCTGATGTACTGGCCAATATCCGATATATTGGCTGATAACCGATATATCGGCCGATATATGAAATAAGAACATTGGTATACACAGGATATATACTGTACATGAACATAAATGTGGACATGTGAATTAACAGTTCCATTTATCTTTGGCTGTGTCTGAAATCACTCCCTATTTACTATATAGTGCACTATATAGTGAACACGCCATTTTGTTGTGGTGTCCAAATTCTGAGTGAGCATTGTTATTCACTATATAGTGCACTCATTCTATCCCACAATGCATTGTGAAAAGTAGTGAACAACCGACAGTCACTAGCCCAGCAATATTTACCATAACGCATCACGGTTGCTGCTCTCAAACATGACGGATGAACGAGATGAGCACAGGAACATATATAAAAACATTTTAAAATGCTTTTTTGTTTGTTGGTTTTACCAAATCTGTAAGAAAACATTCAAGATTCAAAACGGAGTAACTTTTTCCCCCTATGATGATTACAAGACAAGAGACCATCATCTTTTCGCAAAAATAAGGGATAACACACACAAACATGTTATTTTGTCACTATAGAGACAACTTTTTATCTATTAGTATATTTATTTTTTTGTGAAAATACGTTACATTTTGTAGCAGTTTTCATTGAAATTCTCCCGTTAATTTCAATCCTCAGCCGTTGTCAAGGGAATTTACGAGCTGTTGCCAAACGTTTTAATTGTGAGACAGCAATGACGTCATCGCCCGCGGCCGGAATAGTGTCCAAAATCATTTTAGTGTTTTGCAGTTGAGTCTACTATATAGTTCACTATATGCTGCTCACTATAGAGTGGATAGGGAGTAGGGAACAAGTGTGTGGTTTCGGACACAGCCTTTGTTTATTTCACAAAGATGCAACGACATTAAAACGCTGTATAATAGTCTGATAAATGGAGAGCCATATTTACATCATTGTGGCAAATATGCACATAGAATATGTTTACAATGTGTTTTTTGATAACCCTGAGGAAGGCCACAAGCTTAAATGAGCCTGTTTTACAAACTTGTTCTCTAAAGATCTACTATTAGTGAAATTTTCTGTCTCCTCACTGGTAGAATATGTCACAGGAAAGATAAACACCATATGAATGCTTTTCTGGTTTGTGCTTTTCAAAGTAAAAGCCTGGTTTAGCATTTCTATAGAGAAACTCCGTTCACTTGTACAGAATGCTTTTATTTTGAATAGTTTCTGACAGGGGCGGACTGGGACAATAATTCAGGCCGGGAATTTGATACCATCCCAGGCCACCACCACCCGATTAATGCAAAACACCAAGAGTGAGTTAGGTTGGGCGCCTACCGATGTAAGAATGTAAAATAATAAAACAAAGGCTACGCATGTGCCCACACCCAGCTTTTCTGTTTCTTTTCCTTACAAAAAAAATGTTTCTGTTGTGTTGCAGTAACCTGTATTTAAGTCACATAAAGTGAAATTATTCTGTTTCATCTACTACTACACTTTTAATATGCAGGCTGCACATTTGAGTGTAGTATTTGATGAAATAAAATAGGTTACAGTACACCATCATCCACCTAAACTTGAGACCAATCCTATTTTTATTGTAACAGGTACCAGACTAGTTATAAATTGGACCACTGTGTCAACCATAGTATCATACCACAAGTGAGAGGTACACAGGTGGTGGTGCACTGCAGAGGTTTATTCTGTGAAATATTAAACAAGAAAACTTCAAACACAAACACAGAGAAATTTAAAATATGATACAATAGTCACAGTGAGTAAAAAAGAAAGAAAAGTTTACAACGTTCAATCACTTGTGTGAAAAAAAAGAAACGGTTATTAATTCATACACTAGTACACCAGCAGGCGGCGCAGTTGGTCACTGCTCTCTGCCATCCTATCAGTGATGTCCTCTTTGTCCATTTCCATCAGAATCTCTTTCTCTGTTGCCATCAAAAGAAATGCTTCAAGGCTCTCTTGACTGAGGGAGGTTCTTAGGTGGTTCTTCACTAACTTCAGGGTAGAGAAGGTCCTCTCACAGGCAACCTGAGTGATGGATGGTGTGAGGAGGAACTTGTGGCCCAGACCAATGGTATGATATGCATTGGTGAGCAGATTGTATTGTGAAAGAAGTATATAACAGCATACTGGGAAGTTTTTACAAGTGGAACAACTCCTGCTCACCAACTTCACACTTTCATCAGTGTCCTCCATGCCTTCGCCTGTTTCATCGCTGGAGGCAGCTATCCTGGTGTTGTAGTTATCCAGTGGTGACTGTTTCAATCTATCCCACTGCTGTGCAAGGCTGATCAGTTCAGCCTGCAATCTATCAACGCTGGCAGGTTCATCAAATTCCAGCAGACATTTGCTGAGCTCTCTCATGGCAGTGTCTGGAAGGCCTTTCTCCCTGATTTCTGGGAAATGTTTCGGATCCATGCAGGACACATCACTGCATTTGCTGCATAACGGCAGTGAATACTTTCAACGACAGTATCCAGAATCATGTTGTGAACGTGGATTTTATAATGCATGTCAGCATCAGCAATGGGCTTATCTTCTGCCAACTCACCTGGATTCCTCTTCATTCTTTTAATTGTCTTCTCTAGGAGGGCAGTCTGAACTTCTGCATCACTGTCCTGCTGCTTCTCCAGCATGCCATTAACCCACTCGACAAAAGTATCTGCCCCCCTCTTGACACCCTCAAAGTCTCTGGCAAACTTTCTCAAGTGAACCTCCATTCCTGTCACCAAGCTCTGTGCTGTTGCGAGGTCCATGCCACTTGTTTGCAGGTATTTAGAAAGGGGGGATGTCTGTTCAAAAATCCTGAGAAAAACCTCAGCTGTAAGTATGGTTTCATACTTTAGGAGAGCATCCTTGTAAGCATGGGCCTTGCTTCGGATGACAGGTTTTATGATCACATCCTTCTGCATTTTTTCCAAAGTGATGACCAGATCTGCATACAGTGCATTGTCAGGCTTTGCAAAGCTTCCAAACACCTTCCTCGAGGCCTCGTCTTTGGCCCACCAGCGGGTTTCACCGATTGCACCAAGTCGTCGGTGTCTCTTGTCTTCACTGGTTTCTTTCCATAACTTCATGCGCTTGTAAGAATCTCGAATAAACACTGCAATGTCATTTAGCAGTGAGAAAAGAGATTCACTTGCCACAACAACCCCCGTGGTCTCAGTAAGCACAAGGTTGAGTGAATGTGAGTAACACCATATGTGTACTTGGTTAGGTGACGCTGCTGTGAGCAACACAGAGAAGCCACTGTATTGTCCCTGCATGTTCGCTGCTCCATCTGTTGCATTCCCAACACACTGCTTGATGTCTCTGGTCATCTTCTCAAGGGTCTGTTTCACAAGGTCTATGAAGTACTGTCCAGTTGATGACTCACAGTCAATGACAGCAATGAGTCTCTTGTGGACAGCATCAGTAACACAGAACTAACGCACACTGATCTTTGGATGTTAAATCCGGTGTTGTGTCCATTTGTATAGAAAACATCCCTGCCTTTCTCACTTCAGCTGTAATTTTTTGCTGGATTAAGTTCCTGATTACTTCAATGGCTTCATTTACTGTTGTTTTAGAAATCATAGTTACAAAGGACCCCCTTCCTTTACTTCCCATCTGCTTTTTACTTTTCTAAATGCAATTTGAGACTTGCTCTTGTGGGCAAATGTCATACTTGCTTAGCAACAGTACATGCTCCATAAAGTTGCCATGACTGACAGCCATGTTTTCTAAGTCATATGCAGCTTGATGACGGTGTCCTCTGTAGCTAAGCCCACATTTACCAATAACTTTCACTACATCGATAACACGTTCCATGACCTGCCTCCTCTTTCTGACCTGGTCTCGCTGAACTGACATTTGCTTATCACATAAAAGGGTATGGATGTCTGATTTGCTGGCTCTGAGGAAAAAGGCTTCTGCACTTTCTCTATGGACATTGCTTCTCTCATGCTCTTGTATTATCTGATGGACATGTTTCCAAGCCTGCATGCCTTCTTTGACAAATGCACTGTCACTAGCTGAGGGCTTCGCAAATGCAAGATATACTGAACAGAATAGGGAGTGATTAGCTTCATTGTATGTCAGCCATTTTCTCTTTGTGCCATCTATTGAGACGAATACATTGGGAATGACTCTTTGACTTGTCTGATTTGGGTGGTACTTAAAAAATAAATCAAAATCCTTGGAGTCAAGGTGGGCAAAATAATCATATGGATTTTCATGGTTTTTGCTGTCCTCGTCTTTCCCTGTATCTCTCTCTCTCTCACTCAGTACATCTTGTTGCTCTGCAGAATGAAATTAACACTTTAAATAATCTATATTTGTGAAGTTAATTGTATATAATGATTATCATAAGTGAAGCACAAATTATTCTAAAATCATAGCCTGCATGTTTGGTTTGGACTCTTAAGTTGTACCTGAAGGTTCCTTCTCTGACTCTTCACTGCTGCTGTCCACCACGGCCATGACATCAGGAGCTCTTGCAGCACTAGCGCTCCTGACTGTGCTGGCACTGCCCCCATCTCCACCTTTGTAAAGAAAAATCCAAAAGCCACCCATAATTTCCAAGCTATTCAAATTCACTAATTGACATTTTTTTTTAATGTATTTGCTATGTTCATATAACAACCAATATGTTCTTAATCTCAATTGGATATTACCTGGTTGAATAAAGGTTAAATGAAATAATATAATAAAATGATTTCAATATTCATATAATTCATTACGTTGTGTCTATGTAAGTTAACTATATTCTAAAATTTGCAATATCCTTTGTTAAAACTTAAAACATTTGTTTTATTAAGTCAGTTTTAGCCCCATCACTTTCCACAAAGTGGAACTAAACTCCTCCTTAAGCTAGTCGTGCTGGATAGGCACGACTAGCTTAAGGATATTTTATATTACCTGCTCCCTTACTGACGAACATGTCAGTAATTTTACAGCACTTCGCTGCATCTGTAGCCAGTGCTTTTAATTTTTTGAGCCTCTCCCTTTCTGCTCCACCTTTCCTCTTGGGTTGGCAATCTCGCTCCATTTTTCATTGTTTTGTAATGGACTGTTCATGGCAGGTTCACTGTCCAGCGTCAATGTTAAAAAAATGTAGCCAGTTCAGAGTGTGACTGTTGGCAGAGTTCTAAGATTTTCAGAGTGTCAGTGAACATATCAGTTAGACAGACGTGAGAGTTTGCAGCATGATGAGAGACGAGCGAGATTCTAGGAAGTCACGGCAAGTAATGTTTGTTGTTTTGGCGGCGGCTACCGCCACAGTAGCCTGTGCACTTCTGTGAAATAAGGTTGCAACAAAACTGACTAACATCACACTGTCTGCTTATTTAGGGATGTTACAGTAGAACTACAGGCGCAGGAGGAGGGGGCCAGGGGCACAACTTAGTGTGTGTGTGCTTGCACACTGCAGTAGAGAGCCTCAGAAAAAGAGAGGAGGGGGTGTGTTTGTGCCCTACGTTGCTGCTTAATCTGTGTGAGCTTCATTGAGGCAGATGCCCTGCCTGAGCTGCATGACGGATTGTTTATTAAGAAATCATGCACGCCCCAATCCAAGCCTTTGATCCCGACTCTCTACAATCGCTGAGTGGGCCAGTTTGGTGCCCAGGCCATTGGGAAATGTCCCGGTGCTCCCGATGGCTAGTCTGCCACTGGTTCCTGACAAAATTCCACTGTACACTGAATCAAGTCGCTTTTAGGGGGGTTTATTGAGGTAAAACCTATGAAGGACAGAGCTTTGAGAGCAGTGAGATGCGGCTGACATGCAGAAAACTCGTGCCCTGTGTGAAAGTCACACCGGCAGGAACCGGAGCTGACACGCGCAGCACACGCAAGCAGCAACACGCTCCCTGTCTGAAACGGGCAGCCAAGTGAGTCTGACTGCAGCAGAGACTGCTGCGGACTGGGCTGCCTATGAGCGCTTAGGGACGGGGAGGGGCCCATGGCAGTATCCACTGCTCACTGAGAAGAGCAATAACGATATGTGCTTTCACATCAGAGTCTCCTAACTCTCAAACAACACCAGAAAAAGTTGCTGGATTTGTCGCTAGTCACTTTTAGGAAAAAGAGTTGCTAGAGGGATCTGAAAACTCATTAAATATAGCGACAAAGTCACTAAGTTGGCAACACTGAGTGGGGGAGAGCTGCTGCTGCAATCACTTGTGTCTTGGGCCAGGCACCTGGGCTGAGGTCAGCAGGGACACACAGACAGAATCCCCGCGCAGCATAAAAGTGAATATATAGGCTACACATTAGCTGATGCTGATTAATCTGTGATACGCTACATTCAGCCCCATTAACCAGCCCGCCGATCAATCGGTCGGGCTCTATCACATACCTTATGTGTGTTGGGTCTTAACACTTGAAGTGGTTGATAAGTTAGTGTGACTACAGACTACAGCTCCTGCTGTCCCAGAGCAATAGCTAGCTTAAAGTCACTAAAAACACAGCATCGGTCCAACATTAGCTCGCTTTACTCCTCTCTAGTTTCAGCCAAAAGAGAACACAGCTTTGACACTCTGTTGTCATGTAAGAATAACAAAACATGCCTTACTGTATGGCTTTTTAATTTTTTAAGGCACAAAACACAACACAATGGCTTTGTATCACACTGTTACCAATGCTTTCTAGCCTACCACCATTTAGTGTAAGGATTTGTTTTCCCTCAAATGGGGGTGTGGTCACACTGGAAAGCAAGAAGTGATATTGCACTGCTCTTATCCACATTCAATGTTTGTGATCTTCAGGCCCCCAGGCAGCACTGCATTAAAACCACGCAGGATTCTGTAATGAGGAACAGTCTTCAGAACACTTTTCCTTTTTCCTCACTTACTCATTTTAGAAAAGCTTTGGCCCAAAAGACGGCAGCATTTCTGGATCATGTTCACATATGGTTTCTCCTTCACATGATACACCTTTAACTTGCATTTGTGGATGGCATGGTGAACTGTGTTGACAAACAGTGATTTCTTGAAGTCTTCCTGAGCCCATGCAGTGATTTCCAGTACAGAATCATACCTGTTTTTGATGCAGTGCTGCCTGAGAGTGCGATGATGCACAAGCATCCATTATTAACCTTCAGCCTTGCCCCATACACACAGAGATTTCTGGATCTTTTGATGCTATTATGTATTGCAGATAGAGAATTATTCAAAGTCTTTGCAGTTTTACTTAAATTGTTTTTGACAGTTATTCACAGATTGGGGGAAACCTCTGCCAATCTTTAATCTGAGAGACTCTGCCTCTCTAAAATGCTCCTTTTATACCCAGTCATGTTATTGACCTGTTGCTTATTAACCTGATTAGTTGCAAACTGCTTCTCCAGCTGTTCTTCATCAGTACCACTTACTTTTCCAGCCTTTTGTTGCACCACCTCCCTACTTTTTTGAGATGTGTTGCTGCCATCAAATTCAAAATGAGCTAATATTTTTCATGAAATGGTAAAATGTCTCAGTTTCAACACCTTATATGTTGTTTATGTTCTATTGTGGATAAAATATGGGTTTATGAAATTTTCAAATCATTTCGCTCTGTTGTTATTTACACTTTTGACAGTGCACCAACTTTTTTAGAACTGGGCTTGTAATCTTTAACCTAATGTGACTCAGTAAGAATGAATGCAGGTGACTCTTGTCTTACATAACTGTATTAAATAAAGGTAACACAAAAGAGCATCAAACAAAACTCATCACATTATTGGCAGGAGGCTATTAGCTTTAATATTTGAGCATTATTTATAAAGGCTGGTAGTGAGGTTTTCTGAAAATGTGATTTCTTTGAGAAAAGGAGTATCTGAAAATAAAACAGGAAAAAACAGGAGCAGGGGTTTGGAATCTAAACTTTCCTGTTATCTTGGGTCATGTTTTATTCATCACAGAAATATTAGGTATTCTTAATAAAAGGTTTATAAGTAGGGTAAAATCAGGGGCAACAGCCTCAAAGGAGTGAGGATACGAATATAAAGGGACCTTGTGATTGTAAAAGATAGTGGAATAAAAAGCCGTGTATGTGCTTTTAGAGAGAGCTTTTGTGTATGGCCAAAAAAATTGGTGCTCCACCAAAATGTCCTCCAAATTCAGCATCTAAGTGCAATGTTTGCCCCTGTTCTTTTCAACAGCAAAAAGACACTTTTACTGATCTTATGCCACTGTTGGCAGGATAAAAATACAGAAATAGAGTTAGATTTATTTCAGTCCAAAACCATATGAAATGTTAGATTTGCATTCTCACTCTGAAGAAAAAAATATTAATAGTATCAAACCAACACAGCTTTGTGTCCTTGCTTTCATTTCCACACTGTATGAGCATAGAAGGGCTACATGATGAATCAGTAAATTTCAGGTGTCTGAAGAAAAGGTGTGAAAACATGCGTACACTATATGGACAAAAGTATTCGGCCACACCATTTATTTACTGAATTCAGGCGTTTCAGCCAGACCCACTGTCGTAGGTGTATAAAATCAATCACCTATGCAGTCTCCATTTACAAACATTTGTGATACTCAGGGGGACGTTCTGAAGAGCTCACGTGATATTATTAGAAAGTGGAAGCATTTTAACCTGACACTCCTGATGGATTTGTTTCACACATCCATCTGGGAAAGCTTCAATAGAAAATGTTTGAGAAAAGGCAGAGGCTTTGAAAAAAACTTGGAGTGTGATTGGATGAACGTTCTGTCTGTCACATCTCTATGGGCCAATCAGAGCAACAAAACACGTGACGTAGCAGCTATCGAGCTGTGTGCATGCAGCTATGGGGAATAACGCGAAACACGCGACTACAGACATGTAAGTACTCGACTTTTGTAATTTTTAAAAAGATACAACTCACTGCTGTTCTTTGTTCTTCTTCTGATGAAGAATTGTCGTCAAGTTCCGATAAAACTGGCGCTTTAGCAGCATCCATGCTAAGCTCTTCTGCCATAATTGCACCAGCCTCTTGCTGCTGCTTGTTTATGTCACGACTCTGCCATGCCTGAAAGTACTGCCCCTCGTCGCTGATTGGTCCTGTCACTTTCAAACCGGGCCCAAACGGTTCAGATGGGAGCTTTACAAGATGGATTCACCAGTGAGAAACATGGAAATGGGCGTATCCATCTGCTTTGTAAGATTAGAAGCATTTAGGAACAACAGGAACTTAGATGCATGGTGCGTAAAGGTCTCCAACATTCTGCTGATTCCATAGCTGAAGAGTTCTGAACTTCCACTAGACTGTGGAGCAGTGGAAACGTGTTTAGCAGAGTGACGGATCATGCTTTCATGTTTGGCAGTTAGATTGGTAAGTCTGGGTTTGGCAGATGTCAGGTGACTGTTACCTATCTGACTGCATTTTGTCTGTTAAGGTCCTTCATGTCTGCTGTGACTCCTCTGAGCTCATGGAGGAGCAGCAGGCACACCTGTGCAGGCTGCAGCAATCAGCCACAGGTGTATTTACTTTCACCCCAATCAGAAGTCCATATAGGACTCCAGAGCCCATTGTTCTGTTTGCTCTGATTCTGACAAGGCCTATATTCACCCTAGCTGTCATGTGTGCCAAAACTGAGTGTTGTATAATGCTAATTAGTTTATGAAGTGTATTGTAGCCTATTTTAATTCAATGTTTAACTGACGTACTTTTTTACTAAATGAAAACTTTAAATCTGTTAGAAAAATGATGTTTTAGTCAAGCATTATTGATTTTTTTTTGTTTGAAGACAAGCAATTAATCAATAATGTTTATACCTTAACTTGGAAACTTGTCCCTGCTCTGAATGTGATTCCTCATATCCAAATGTTGAAGAACTCTAGCCCTATTCAACTCCAGCACATTTAAAACAGTGCCAACTGTGAGGTTTGGTGGAGTAGGGATGATGGCTGGTTTGCAGGGTTTGGGCTAGGCCCCTCATCTCCAGTGAAGACCAATCATAATGCTTCAGCATACCAAGATATTTTGGACAATGCTATGCTTCCAACTTTGTGACAACAGTTTGGGGAAAGCCCTTTTCTATTCCAGCATGACTCTGCCTCGGTGCACAAAGACTATAAAGACGTGGTTTGATGAGTTTGGTGTGGAACAACTTGACTGGCCTAAACAGAGGCCTGACCTCAACCCCATCAAGCACCTTTGGGAGGAACTGGAGCAGTGATTGCAAGCCAGGCCTTCTAGTTCAACATCAGTGCCTGACCTGATAAGTGCAGAATAAGTGGGCACAAACAAAGCTGCCTACAGAATTGGCTTGGCCCCTGAGAAAGCCCAGTGAATGGGCCCTCCCAAGTTGTGATTTATTGATGATATGCATGTATGTTGGATTTGTAGCAGCGACGCTAGCTCCCTGGCTAAGTTGCTTCATTTTGACCTGAAATTGGTTCAAACTATTATTTGGTTCTGATGTTCAAGTAACTTATTCATGCTACTTTTTTGTTCCTTCTCTATACAATTTCTGACAAATTTTCCAACTTCCTTGTGCCACTGTTTTGCCACTTTTTTTTAACCTCTTTATGCTTTTTGTTGCCCTTTTTGTCCACTTTTTTTTTTTTTTTTTGCAATTTTATTAAATTGTTCCACTCTATCTTTTCCACTTTATGCCCATTTTTGGCCATTCATTTTGGCAATTTCAATTCACTTTAATTCTATTTTTGTTATTTTTTTGCCCCTTTGGCCACTTTAAACCCATGTTTTCCACTTTCTGTCCCTTTTTACCACCTTTTCCCCACTTAACCACACTTTTGCTGATTTTTGCCACTTGTAACCCAGTTTTTACCACTGTATTGCAACTTTTGGACACTTTTTTGCCATTTAGTCAATTTTTGCCACAGTTTTCCCCCTATCTGTCCTTTTTGCCATATGTTTTGGCCATTTAATGGTATTTTTACCATATTTGCCCATTGTTGCAACTGTTTGCCACTTTTAACCCATTTACCTCAGCTTTACACCTATTTAACCACCTTTATTGGCACTTTAAACCCACTTTTTTCAATTTTTTTTTACCACTTTAAACCCACTATGATGATTATTAACCCAGTTTTTTGCCACTGTTTTGTAACTTTTGACTCATTTCTACCTTTTTTTGCCCTTTTTGGCACTGTATGCCCATATTTGCCACTTGAATTGGCCATTTGATTCCATTTTTGCCTTTTCTTTGCCCATTTTTGCAATTGTTTTGCCATTTTTAAACCATTTATACTTCTTTACACCCATTTTTTCTACTTTTTTGGCCACTTTTAACCCACTTTGCCTGTTGCTCCTTTTTGCATATTTCTAACCCATCTTTGCCTCTTGTTTACAATAATACAAAAGCATTCCATTAAATTTATCTTTGTTTTTTCAGCTTCATGTTCTGGCATCCTGATGATTGTGCTTTGCTCTGAAATCTCACTACTTTCAATTAGTTCAGTGTTTCCATCCACATTGTTCACATTATCGATAAAAAGACATTGCTGTTTTAAGAAAAGGGATTTACATATTTATTTTTTGTTGCTTTGATAAAAGTGTTTATTTTTTAAGAAAATATGAAATATAGTTATAACTTCACAGTGGATAATGATTTAGTCCCCCATGTGGCTGGGCCCCAGAAAGCTTTCCTGAACAGTCTTGTGCTGAAATTCCCACACAAACACTCCAAAATCTTGTGTTTGGTTTTTAGAGGGTGGAGAGCTTCAATCAACAGGTGAAGGGAGCGACATCTGACTGTAATAGCTGTTAATCATTGCCTTTACCAAACACACAATCAAGCCCACTGATTAACACATTGTTCAGGCCCCAGTTTTCGGACCTAGGAAAAATCATGTTGTACGTTGGCTAAAGGAAAGTGTGGGGAATGTTTTGCATTAACATTTGACAACCGATAATTGAATTCATGGGGTGTGTTTGGTTCCGTAATCGTGCTGAGTTGTAGCTGCTTCACAGCGTGCATTTCCATAACTGATTCCTGAGAAGTGGAGAGGGAGTTGTCCGGCTTGTATTCCTAAATGGGAGGCATACAGTGCTGTAATTTCACAGCTGTAATGTAGCATCAAATTAGCCTTTCAGATCAATGCCTAATCTAACCTCGGCCCAGAAAAATAGATCTGAGCGATCCAGTCTGGAAGCAGGCTGCCAAATCCCCCAGCATCCTTAGCGGTGGTGCCGTGACAACACTTTAATAAGCTGTAAGCTCCTCTTCTTGATTTAAGACAACCTGAAATATAACACTAATTCCCTTGATGAAAGGAGTGTTATTTCTATAAATGTGACACATGTAACACAAGCTGAGGGAAGAGGAGGGGAATGAAGATGAGGATTTGCTTTCTGTCTAATGCACATATTTGCTGAAGAGGCTTCAGCCAGAGTCTTTTGAGCTGACCTCCTCTTGCTCTTCAAAGAAGAAAAAGGTTTCAGGGTGGTATTCCTTCCCACTTTTCTGCAAGATGTTTGATCTAGGAGCTTAGAAGAGGGTATTAGACTTCACAAAGGCGAGCCGTTGATACCCCAGGGATCAATACACCCGGACCGGTCAATTCATTAGAGCTGTACAGTGATTAATTAAGTTGTCCTAACCATCGGAAGTCAGGAGCGACAGACGATGTTAAAAGGGGGCGAGAAGAGATGAAAAAGAGCCGGCCTGGCTCGACCCGGGCGATGTGACGCCCTGAAATGTGATGTGCGCTTTCGAGTTTTTTCATCCGTCTTCACCCCTGTCTGCTCCGTCCTTGGAGCTCAGGCTGTTCATTAGAGGAGGAGGATGAGGAGGCTGGATACCACAGTGTGAAATAGGGAGAGATGCTAATCCTGACAGGTTAGTCATTAAGAAGCCCTTAGAGAGTAAGAAGAGACAGAAGGGGAAGGGAGGCGGGATGAGAAGAAGGGCAAGAGAGAGAACAGAGAGTAAAAGAGGAGACATATTAACCTTTTTATTAACCCAGCTTTGACACGGTGTGAAGCACAGTGACATTTGACCTCCTCTGCTTGTGTCTTTCCTTTTCTCTTTTGTTGTTTCCTTTCATGTTCTAGTTACAGTGTGAGGAAGTCAGAAAAGCTTTTAGATGTCACTGACTGGTCAATACTGATCTTTGACCTCTACAAAAAGGGTTCTGTTTCTGTTGCTGCTGTTAACTGCTGCTAATTGAACATATGGACAGAGAGTCACAGAGCAGAGGTTTTAAGGTTACACTGGATTAATGGCATAGATCCGTGTTTAACTCGCCGCACAGTAAACACTTTCAAACCTTTACTGTTTTCAGAAAGACCACAGACATAAGGACAGTTTCAACTCATTTTAACATTAAAATCTTCTAAAGCTGTGGTCTCCAACCACCAGGCCATGGACCAGGACTGGTCTATGGGTCATTTGGTACCAGGCAGCAAAGAAAGAATAGATTTAGGGCCTGAGCCCTGACCTAGGGTTAGCGAGGACCCTATAATATCTATGTGTCCTTTTTCTGTCAGAAGTGTCGCTAATTGGGAGGTTGCTCAAAACTCTCCAACTTTACAGAAAATTGTCCCCCAGAAGAAATTTGGAATTTGGTGGAGGTCCATCAAACAGGGGCCACACAGCTGCCCCAAATGCAGGATAGGGGACTGGGTAAGAGCTACATACATTAAAACTGGTACACATATGTATCATGATTCGACCAAAAAAAATATCTTGGGAAAATTCTCTAAAATGAACTGGAAGTGCACTGCAAACACTCTAAAGGTGAAATTTTGGCATTTTTGGTGATTCTCAAGTTTCATGTATGAACAAACTAGTCCGAGGGATTTCATTCAGTTGACTCCAGAATATTTTTGCTCAAACTAGACAACTCGGAGATCTAAAGTTGTTCTAATTGTTATTTTTCATCATAAGGCAGGGCCATGACAAGAGCCCAAACTTTGACTACATGATGTATATTTTTGCAGTGAAAATACAGCAATCATGCTGTATAACTTTTTAGTGCTTATTAGGGCTGGGCAATTAATCGCAAATGAGATTAAATCGCAATATGACCTACTGCTATTTACAAAACACAAAAGTTGCAATATTTCTTTAACTTGAAAGGTATCAAAATACCAGTATAATTTATATTAATTTTTTTTGCAGCAGATTTTATGCACAATATGCAACAGTGGTCTGTTTAAACATACTTCTCACTTATCCCTGCTTGCATCAGTGCTGATGTGCCATGCTGCTGCTGGTAAAGCTTCACCTCTTCCACCCCAGCTGCCTCCTTTATAACTGAAAGGTTGTTGCACTCTCATATTCAGATTCATGCTACCATGGATTAATTGCTTCTGAATTAGTTTGTTTTAAATACACATTGTCATAATGTTATCTATCTATATGGGGTTTCTAGCCATGTGCAGAGCCTTCTCCACCAAGAAAAACTTTATATCCATTTTTCAGTAAAATTGTTAAATGTTTGATGAGTGTTCCTGACTGAATGAAGGCTAAAATAAGAATGAGTAATTGCTTGGATTTGTTGGAAAATAAATAAGATGAGGAACCTAATAACAACCGCATATCATACTGCAGTCACAATAGTGGGGAAGAAAATTGCAATTAGATTTTTTCTGCAAATCGTTCAGCCCTAGTCCTTATGTCAGTTATCACCAAACTTTACAGGGATGCTCACACATTGACCCTGAATAAATTCATTCATCAATATCATTACTTTCTCACAGTGCCCCCCTCTGGCAATTGAACATTTCTGCCTTTATTTCAAGGGCCTGAGCGTTGGCTTCTGACAAAAGAATTGTTAATTTGATGGCTTTAACATGTGCAAAAACTCAACAAACTACAGAAAATTGTCCCCTAGTGGAAATTTTGGTGGAATCATGAAACTCCATCAATCAGGGGCCCCACAGGGGCCCAACAAGAGATAGGGAACTGGGTAAGAGCTACGTGCATTAAAAATGGTGCACATATGGTAGGGCTTTAATAAATATTTGAATTTCTAAGTTAATGGAACTTTTTTTCCCTAACAATCTTGAACCGTTTAGTCTTACAGTGAAAGACTGAAATTTTCATTTGTTCCAGAAAGTGCACTAGTACAGGGCTCAGTAAATGATCCTTTTCATAAAGGGGGTGATCCAGTTATGTAACAGAGTCAATAACTTCACTCATGGTGCAAAAGTGTCTAATTCTTAAATATATTCTGGAAAAACTGTAGATTAAAGGGGACATACTGTATTAAGCAAAGTCACTTTTTCAGGCTTTAATAAATATGGGCCCCTGGCCTGTCCACAATCCCCCAAAAATGAAAAACAAAACAAACAAACAAACAAACAAAAAAAAAAACAAACAAAAACAAACAAACAAACAAAAAAAACCCCACAAAAACAAAAACCAATTCCCTCCCCCCATCTCTTTCTCCACCTTTCAGAAAATGTATGCTGAAACAAGCCGTTCTCAGATTTTCCCCTCATGACGTCATGTGGGGAGTTAGCACCGCCCCCAGGTTCAGTTGGCCCTCCCTGCTTGGAGAAAAGTTCCGCCCTCCTCTGCTGATCAGCTGAGAGGAGGATCAGGACAGCCACATCCATTTCCAGAGAGGGGTGTGGTTAGAGGTGGAGTCAGACAGCTCATCAACATTTAAAGCCACAGACACAGAAACAGCTCGTTCTGAGCAGGGTTTAAACAGAGGGGTTTTTAGACATACAAAAATCTTATACTAGAGTGTTTTTTTTCAGCAAAAAACTTCGCAGGCATGTTTTGGGGAACTCTGAGACCAATATAAACTTGTCTTAAAAGGGTGAAATATGTCCCCTTTAAGGGTGAATGTTAAATTATCAGAGTGTAATGACAAAAACAGTTATGATGGCTGGGTACTATTTACTTAAAAACTAAAAATGTCAACTCAGAGAAAAAGAGCTGAAATAGCTTTTTGGGATTTTTAAGTTAAAACAACCCAGTTTTTCAACAGCTTCTACTAGAAGGTGTTACAGCGTGGTTAGGAACAAAAGTTTCAAATGTGTTTATGTTTTAGTGGCACTTCAGTTATATCTCTCTCACACGGCTGGCTGTGTTTCTGTAAGTCCCGTGTGAACTCTTTGGTCTCAAGGGTTGAGCAGTCCATGATGCACACTGAAAATACAGTCTGTGGGTGTTGATGGACACGGGGCAGGCAGTCAAATGGCTTTGATGGACTGGAGACTGACCCAGTGGAAGTCCCGGGTTAGAGTAGAGAAAAGGTGTATTAAGAGGAGCAGGGAGAGGCTGGCACACACTCTTCGGGGCAACAACTGCAAACCAAAGAGGTTGGTTTGTAAACTCTAGATTGCTGGGCTTAGAAAAGCTTTAAAATGGGCAACATGTCTCTTTAAATTGAAGGTGTTTATTTCACAGCTCCCAAATAGAAAGTGAGTGAAAGAAGTAAAAAAATATTGCAGCAATTACACCGCAGTCCCTCAACTTTTCTCCTAAATTACTGTGGGAAAAATCTTATTTCTGTCCCATTTGTGTCTGTCTGTCAGTATTTATGATTTATGAGCTCCGTTTACAGCCCTGACTAATGTTGCTCACAAACAGTTTTCTCTTCCTGGGCATGTTAAAGTGAAGCCTGGCCTGCTGTCACTCAGTAGAATTTGATTTCTCCATGTGGGTCCATGTTTTGCTGACAGTCACAAAAACAGTTTAATTAATGAGTTAGCTGTCAGTCAGTATAACTGCCTGTTTACAGCTCTGCATTTGTAAAAATTCAGTGTAAACATGAACCTGACCAGAACAGAGAGCAAACTTTTTATTTTCCCCCCATGGAGATGGAATGAAAAGAACTCCAGGTGTGCAGAAGCTGTCAATCTCTCACACATCGAAGCTTCTTCCCTCAAATCAAAATGAAAATCCTTCCTGTTCATCTTTCCACACATTTTATGGTTGCACAAAGGTGGGACAGTCGATACAAACTCATTAGCATAAAGCTGAAGGGATTCAAATTATAGGCCCTTTTGAAGCCTTCAAACATAAATTGGGTGAAATTACAAGTATAGAATGGGTGGTTTTTGCAGATGCTGATGCCGACATAATTACAGAGTGCTGGCAAGATAAGGAGGCTCTGATGAATGTGCCCTGATTGCCACTATTTAGCAACATCGTCATGATTGCACACATACAGCACATGTGACAGGTATCTGTTAATCCTTTGCATCTTTTATTTAGAGTGCATTTTTTTTTGTCTATGGGCTTTCATGTTCACCTCTGTCTGCAGAGAACCTCATCCTACTGCAGCGACCCCGATGTGATGGTGAAGCCATCCGCTCCAGGGCCTGGTTGTCAAAAAGTGTGTGGTTGGGCATTGGATATATCATACCTTTAAAATGTGTTGTTAGAATAAGAACTAAAACTCCCACCTGGCAGACACACACACACGAACAAAATTGTTAGTACCTTTCGGTTAAAGAA
Organism: Cheilinus undulatus; assembly: GCF_018320785.1. Taxonomy (NCBI): domain Eukaryota; kingdom Metazoa; phylum Chordata; class Actinopteri; order Labriformes; family Labridae; genus Cheilinus; species Cheilinus undulatus. The sequence continues at coordinate 18,979,194 of NC_054882.1, forward strand.
AGAAAAACCCACAATGTTAATAATGGATAAAAATGTACTGAAAATGAACTAATGAAAATCAGGCATTGCTTTTAGTTGTGATTCAACAGAATCAAATTAAAAAAGAAACTAATGAGTAAGCATCCAGAAAAAAAAGAACACTTTAGCTACTGTGAAACATGTTCTGGGGCTGCTTTGCTGCATCTGGCACAGGGTGACTTGAGTCTGTGCAGGGAACAATGAAATCTCAAGATTATCAAGGCATTCTGGAGCCAAATGTGCTGCACAGTGTCACAAAGCTTGGTCTCAGTTGAAGGTCATGGGTCCACCAACAGGAAAAAGACCCAAAACACAGAGCTAAAAACAGCCAAGAATGGCTGAGGACTTTTTTTGCTAACCCTTAAACAATTATTGCGAATAATTTGTTAGGGGATTATCATTTCAATTTGATTGCAATTTGTTGCATTCAAAGCCAGGGATGAGCATCACCTTCGTCCTCCAAAGTTTGAATCAGTTTATTCTTGAGTTGGAGTAGATGCTGACGCAAAGACGTGAAGCAAACACAGCATGCAGTGTTTATGCTTTACAGAAAGAATAAGCACAAGTCCCTAAACTTAGTTCATTTCTTACTATTTGCCTCCACAAGTCAACGGTGCCGACAGATAGGCAGAAAGAAGACAAGACTTTGCCTGGGTCATCAAGTGGGAACCCCACTTCGCCGGTGTTTGGTCCAATTAGTCCCACGACACCTCCAGGGGCCTGAACAGTAATCTTCAGTGTCCCAGAGCCGACCCCCTCTATGCTAGCTCTCACTGCCAACCGAGCCATACCCACCCTCCGACATGGCCAATCAGCACTGCCACCTTCAACAGGCCCAGGCTCAGCAAGAGGGTTGGAGAAGCAGAGCTAGGGTGAGGTGCCCTGACCTGGGCTTGCACTGACCCCTGCCAGACTAGTCTGACAGTCTACCTCCCCCTTCTTCCTCCTACCCTACAACAAGATGACCTTTCCTATCACCAACATGACAAAACTCCTCCAACCATAAAAGGATTTTGAAAAAAGATTGATGAGTTTATCCATTTGTGTTTTTTAGTCTGAATCAAAGCTCTATATTGTATCTTTAAAAGCACTGGTAGCCTGGATGTTGTAGTCTTGAAAAGGCTTGATCTGGGTCCATGTATTCCACTCCACTATTGCATTTAAAAAGGTCAAATAGATAAGCTGATCTCGCAACACAATAAATCTCACATTCTAGTCTGCATAATATGATACCTTTTTGTCTAGAGCTGGGCTCAGGGTTGCCAACGGGGAAAGTTAACTATTGCATTTCTATAACAACTGTTCAATTAGTGTGGATGTGGCATGATTTGATGCTGCAACAATAACCCTGGTGTTAGAGTACATGAAATGAGGGCTCTATTGAACAAGCAAACAATACAAACAGTTAAGAGGGTAAGACAATGGAATGTGTTACAAACGAGCAGGACAAAAACACACAGAAAAGCACACACACATTTGCACCATCTAAATCTGCCCACACAAAGCTAATTACTGGCATCCTTTCTGCCATTTTTCCCCTCTAGCTGTCAACATAGCACATTTCCTGCACGATGACAAATAAGCAAATATAGCCATTTTTTTCTTCAATTACACTGATGCATTGCAAGATTATTGTTTTGCACAAGAGATATTACCTCCATTTGGCCTTGAAAAACTTGTTAGATGAGTATAATTATACATTTTCCCACTGACAAGTGATGCATTATGGTCTGTGTTTTCTGACAGTTGGTTTCCAAGGCTGGTGTAATGATATCAAGCTGAGTTAAGATGAAGGGAAGGAAGGGGAGAAAAAAACAGAGAAGCATAATCCACCAGTGGGACGTGGAAGCCTGTGGAATCCCGTCTTCCTGCCATTCCAGGCCCCGTGGTCCCATTTGAGATAATCAGTCTTTCACAAATAGGACTATTTTTTGCTTCTGTGGAAATAGCTCCTCAGATGATGGCTTCACAATGAGACAGGATGGAGCGCTCTGCACAGGGAAAATGCTTTAAATAATAAAAGCACATGGGGCTTCATGAATAGAGTATTATGGGGCTGTGAATGGAGGCTTTTTCCCCCGTCTTTATGCCTTTTGCCTTTTGCTTCCAATGCCGGCTCCAAAAAACACACTGCCCGCTGTCTGGCTTTTCCCGCAGGAAATGCAGAGAGAGAGAGAGAGAGAGAGAGAGAGAGAGAGAGAGAGAGAGTTAGAGAGAGATGGAGAGAGAGATACAGGGAAAGATAGGAGCAGCACCCATTAAAGGCTTATATTCAGAATCTGAGGACCATTACGTGTTTTATGGAGTAAATATTGGCTTTAATAACAAACAAGGGGATTTGTAATCTGAACATGCAGCAAATCCTGAAAATGCATATGTGCTTTAAAAATGTTTCTTTTTTTAAGTAATGGGGACAGGGCTTTTTGTTTTCTTTTAGTTTTCTTGTTTATCAAATACATAAACATGAAAAAATATGAAAATCTAACACTTTTAACTGTATCAAGACTTAAGAACACGTTCGTATCAGGAAATGTACATGTGAGGCAAGCATGGTAAACACAAGGCTATGTCTGCCTTCATCCAGCACACATGTAAGATATACGATAATGAAATAATTGGTTTTTAATATAGATCTTTTTTTGTTAATGAGATTCAGGGAAATGCAGAGTAAAGCAATATTTCTGACTTCTTTTACTGGTTGCTTCTCGTAAACCAATGTGTGACATTTGTTGTACAACCTATCAAGCCAGTATGCTGAGCTAAGATCATGGCTTGTGAAGTTTTTTGAAAAAGTACTTGTTTTTGAACGATGATTTTGCTTTACTGGGTTTTAAAATGGGTTTATGAAACTTGCAAATCATTGCATTGTTTTTATTTACATTTTACACGGCGCCCCAACTTTTTTGACTTAAGGGTTGTAGTTCCTGTGTTTTTTATAGGTAGGGCTTCTTTTATTATCCATTCTTGGGTTTCCCCTGCTTTCTACCCACAGCCTCTTAAATGACTTTGTCTTTTTGCCTCCACATAAAAGGGATCCCGTGTGCCGGCGATCATGCCTATGCATACGTGTGAAACTGGCCTGACAGGTGGACGGTGTGTTCAGGGACCCCTCCCATCGCCTCCTTTACTCTCCAGCAACCAACAGAGGAATCCACCACCACGTCACATCTCCCCCTCCGGTTCACGCATCACCACCTGGCGCTCTGACAGCGTCTGCTGCCCGTCGTGGCCCCCTTGTCAAACCCTGTTGCCATAGCCCCTGACACCTTCCCCCATATCTCCGCTCAAAGTGCCAAAACCACCACCGCTGAGTGTTTGATTTCTATTTATTCATGTGGCGTTTCTGCCCCCCTCCCAACCCCCGAGCTCTTGAATAACTTTGAAAATATACTGTATATCTAAAACACAGAGCGGCCTGCTTGTGTAAGGGAGCTGTCAGGCGGCTGTCATGTTAGTCTGCTCTGCTCGGCAAACACACTGTCTCATGAATTCATGAGCTTGAAGATGAAAAATCTCTGTAACCGTGTGAGTGTCTGTGTGAGTGTACATATGTTTGCCTTTGATTCAACATTTGCATGGAGGTGGCAAAGCTTGGGCGCCATGCTGCACGAATATAACTGCAAAAAAACTAACATAAGTAATGATTTGGAGTAATATTTACAAGTTTGTTTAATTATGTGCAGGGCTCAGACAAATTAATACGTGCACGTTATGACCTTCCCCATTTAAAAAATGGCACTTTTTATGGAGAGGCCCGTCTGATTAAATACTCTGCCGTTTTTTATGTGAAAGCTTTCTTCTAATCAGCCTCAGACTGCACTGACTTAGCATTGGAGCCCATCTCTCCCTGTCCTTAATCAAGCGCTCATGATTTTTCCCGCGCTGCATGAATGATTCACTGTCAGTCAGAGCTGAGCACGTGGACAGCCTCACAAGGACTTGTTTTCTGTCTATGACTTCTGAAACATCTTCCAGGCTTTTTTTTTTTTTTTTTTTTTAAAGATAAAACAGAATCATCAAGGCAGCTGGAGCGATGAAGGAGGGATATAATGGTGTCGCAGAAGACTTTCTTGTGATAAACTTTCAGCACATCGGTGCTCTGTAGGTCAGTGCTGCTTCAATGTGAGGTCAAGGCTGTGCTGTTGAATGCTTTCATAGCTCAGGTCAGACCTTCTGTACGTCACCAACAAAGACACAAACATCGCTTTGAGTTGCAGACCTGTTTGGCCTGAAAACATCACAAAGTATCACAACCATCAGAAGTGAGGAAAATATCTTTCACAATTTTGCTTTTATCTTATCTTTAATGCTTAATACTTTGATGCATTTCAAACTGCGTTAAGATCAGGTGACAGTTTGTGCTTTGCTTTTCTTTGAGATGATCTTGCTATTCTTTTGCATATTTATTTACCCACTTTCTCTACTGAACACAAAGCTTCATATTTCTGCTGCTTTGTCTGTTGAAACTCAAAGCAGGTGAAATTGAAAGGTGGTGTAAAGGAAGAAAATGGTGAAAGCTTTTATGAAACCATGATTATTGTGCAATTTGCAGCAGAGAGGTAAAAATATCTGTAAGTGTCCTTCTTTTGCTTCTTGCTTTAAGTAAAGAACATTCCTTTTTAAAAAGCTACCTGCAGACTGTAAGTGCAACACTTAACGCTATAAATTCTTCCCTCACTTTCCAAACATTCTAAGTGTTTTGTACTTTTAGCTTTAACTGTATGATTGAAATATTTTATATATATCACTGCTTTCTGTACATGTTTCGCAAAACAAGGCTCAACTTTGACCTTTGCAACTTTATTTTCAATGTTTTAAAGCATTGCATTGCCTTGCATCGCATCCCTTCACATACCATGATCCAACCTGCATTCCACTGAATATTTTTTCCATGCTCTGTGAATTTCAGGCTTCAGAAATAGAAATGTGTTGCTACGAGCCCTGTGTTGGCACATGTGAATCACAGATATGGATGTTATTAATCAACATCCCCACTTTATAAAACAGGCTGAGAAGCTCTGTTGAGTGATGCAAGGGCAAGGAAATCATGAACGTCTTCCTGTCCAGCACTCCAGTTGTTTTGTCATCTCCCTTTTTCCTTCTTCCTTGCCCATATAAATGCAACTGACAGAGAGGAAAAAAACACTGCTGCCTGTGTGTGAAGATGCTTTAAAAGCAGCGGTAGAAAGTAACTAATTACTTGTGTACTTCTACTTTTTTGAGTATATTTCGAAATCAGTACTTTTACATGAGAACTATACTCTTATTTACTCTCCCTCTGTGGACTAGTTGCACATAATAAGAGAATGATTCCCCATCAAATCCAAAAACAGCAAAAACTGGAGTGTTAATATCACAGGGTTGAACGTTTCTGAGCTGATTTCACTTTAAAGTGTAGTTTTAACTCTATTCTGAGTGAAATGATCTCCACTGTCTTGACAGTGGTGATCCACCAGTGTTAGCTCAGCTCTGTAAAGAGACACTTGATCTGGGGTGCACATGGCCTAGTGGTTTAAGGTGCACCCCATGTACACTGACTCACCTGTTTAGACAGGCCTTTGGTTAACTGATTTTTCTTTCATGTAATGTGAACTGTTTATATTGTGTGTTTCTAATAATATTACTCATATTTTCATACAGTACTATTGCTGTTATGACTATTGCAGTCGTGGTGATTTCATAATCATCACTTTTATTCTCTATATTTTTTTGTCTGTGTAAAGCACTTTGTGACTGCTGTCTGTGAAAAGTGCTAAACAAATAAACTTTACTTACTTACTTAAGCGGGCGGCCTGGGTTCGTATCCTGCCTCTGGTCCTTCCCCACGTCTCTCCCTACTCTCTCCTCCCTGTTTCCGACTGTCCTCCTCTATCAATAAAGGCAAAAAGCCCCAAATACATCTTTGAGAGGAGTCAAATGATCAGCCTGCTGCGCTGTCAAATCTGGGATTTGTGGAAAGAGTTCCACATCACACCCTTGGGATGTGTTTAGTTGTGTTTAGATGTTGCCTGCTGGGGTTCTTTTGCTCATGTTTCTGGTCGACCGTCGTTGTTTTTGATGCAAGACACATTTGCACCATGAATGAAGTTGTCCACTGAGTTAGAGTTTCAGCCTGTGACTTCAGGTGCTCCTAAAGGGCTCATAGTGTGTTCTTCTCCAGTATGGATTGCCTTGAGGTTGACTCTCTTCTTTGTTAGACTCACCTTACCACACAATTCTCAAGAGTCACTGCAGCCTTCTCATATTGGGAAATATTTAAGACTCTCGAAAGTGTACTTAAACCATATGAAGTGTGGACAAATATAGACACTTCCATAGTTTTAAATTGAACTTCTTATGAGTCTAATTAACACAGTCAATTTTGCTGTGTATTTAATTTTATTATAGAGGTGGGACTTTACCTGAACAACAACATGGTAATAGTATTCAGTGACTTTTTATAAGCTTCCTATAAAGTAAACTCGCGAATTGATGAAGATCGTTATTGTTGCATAATGTGGGAATTAAATCGTGTTTAAGGCCCAACGTAATCTATTTATAAGCACATGGAATATTACTTCACATTGCTAGGTATGATCATTGTATGGATTATTATTTCTCATCTGAGAAGAAGGGAGGGAAGGAGGAGGAAAAAGAGACTGCTTATGTGCCATAAAGGAAAAAGGGAAACTTCATTTGATTCTCTGTCCTGATGTGACTCGGTATACCTGTGAGTTGTGAAAACAATGCTTCAACTATTACAATTCCAGCAGTCTTGTAAATGTTGCCTAAAAATATTGTTTTTTAAGGCTCAAAGCATTTTATCAAAGGTATGAAAAAAAAATGCCTGTAGAGGCGCACACTCTGCTCACTGTGCTTGCACATGCACACCAGCAAGTGCTTGTACGATGTGGTTTTAAAACACCTGGCAGTAATAGCGCTGACCATGGTAAAATTTGGGTAGGTTATGATGGTGTCAAAAATGAAATACTGCCCAGTCCTAATCTGTGCCTTGGTTGTGTCATATCAGCTGTAGTCTGGAGAATGAGCACTCTTCTGAAGCAGTTGTTACCACCAATTTGGCGTTTTAGAGAGCTTGGTAAGTGTAGGGAAGGTAACTTTATCATGTTTTGTCCTATGGAAGGGTGCCAAAGAGGTCCAAGTTTTACCCCTAAAAGGTGCTTTGTTGCATATAGTTAAATAAGAAGGCTACCTAGAGAGCACTTTCACATGTGTTGCCCAATAGAAGGGTACCCTGGAGGGAATTTCATCCCTTTACATCGACTAAGAGGACACCCTGAAGGCACTGGATTATGTTTTATTTTCCAAAGCGCCATTCAAGAGGGCATTTTTTTCAATCATCAGGGCACCTGTTAATTTTTGCCACCCTGATCTGAGACCACCAGTGTTGCAGTCTGCCAGTAGGAATCACTGTAATCAACTTGACTTTGTTGCTTGGAGTCACATGCAGTTAGGACACACTACACAGCTTAAGTGTATTCCTAACTTTAATGTGAAAGAAGTGCAACCATGTGTACATGTCCAAGCCCAACTGATCCAAGCACAGCTGTCCTTATCTGTTAGTAAGGACACTAACACCTTTATTATGTCCTCTTTCTCCTTTGTCATGGGATGTCCTTCCACCTTAATCCCTTACACCCCTCCCTGACCCTCCCGTCCAACATTTGCTCAGATAATAAGCCGAGTATTTCATCTGAAACCATTTTTCCTCTTGATTCACTGCGCACCATGGCAGCTTTCCAAATGAGAATGTTTATTTATGGCCATCAATATTTAATTGAGTTTACTCTAATCTTGCGTTAGCGGGTTCAGAAGTCTCTGCATGGCTGTTTAAATATTAAAATTAATTGGAGTGGAGATACTGTAAAGAGGCTTGGCTTAATTGTTCTGGGAGAACAGGTAGCTTCTGAAGCTACGGGCACACAGACGCATACACACACACACAATGTACGCACACTATGAGATGAGCTCCTTTAAATTTCCTGTTGAATGAACAGACGAGTGTTTGTCCTCAGTCGAGTCGTGATGTTAAGTGTTTATGAAGAGTGTTCGATCAGCTGTAGCACAAGTTAATAAGGTTAACATTAATAGAGTTGATATTAAATACTGGTTATCTATCCCCATGTGATAAAACACAAGTCATGCATGGGAGGCTCATTTTAAATGCATTAGTACAGACCTTTAGCATCTTATATTAGGATAATTGACCTGCCTCAGCCTGGACAGCAAAAAGGGACATGTTACTGACTGGATTCCAGTTTGATTCTTGAAATGCAGCTCCACTTTAGTGGGATTACTTCTGTTTCTGAGTTGATCTTGCTTTAACATTCTCTGAATGGTTAAGTCAGCTAGAGGCGGTAACGCTCTACCTTTTATATAGAGTTTGTGACATAGAACCCTACCGATGGTCGGTTTCTATGTCACTTAAGCCCCACCTTTTCAGAAAAGATTTTTCAAGGCAGATGTCTGTTTGAGCTAATTAAAAGCCGTAAAATCCAGATTTTTATCAGTTTGGTGCAAATTTCAGCTATAACACCAACACTGATGTGTTTTATTAAAGTTCAGTAAATTACCTTAGTGTACAGATGAAAAAAATGTTTAAGTGTTCACTACCTCTTTAATAGATATACATGCAGTTACAGTACTGTGCATACATTTTAGGCATGTGGAGCTCTTTCTGCAGCCAAGGTCAAGCTTGACAGCATTTCCAGATCTTTTCATCCCTGGTGTTATGCCCAGAGAATGCTAACTGTTTTCTCACTCTTAGAACATCCATTGCACAACCAGTGGTTTATGGCAACTGTACTACCTGCCTGGACAGTACCCTAGGCCAGTGGTTCCCAACCTGGGGTTTGTGACTTCCTAAAGGGGTTGTCAAAGATCCATGGGGGGGTCTCAAAGCTTGGTCTGCTCTGAAGTTGTCAGTGAAATCATGATAAAACACCTGATGGAATAGTTTGTACAATGGTCTTTTGGAACGAAAAATATGTGCAGTGCCAATTTCTTAGAATTTTTGTCAATAAAACAATTAGATGAATGTTGATTTTTGACAACAGTATGATGACACTTTTTTGGGGGGGGGTCTTGGGGGGCCCAGCTTCTATTAAACACAAGTAGGGGGGGCTTCAACAAAGAAAGGTTGGGAATGGTTAGCCCACTCACACAGCCCACATGCCTTAAAGTTTTGTAAAGTAGTGTACATCTTACGATCAACTTCCAGATTTTGTCTCTGGACGACAGCACCATTAATGCTGCTAACATGACTAGTTGGACTGTAAGCGATGGCATTGGTTCGAAGTCCATTATCCTCAGCATCATGGGAAGTCATGAAAAGATGGTCTTGACACTATCACCATCAAATGATAGCTAATGGGTTCCAACATTGACAATTATGCAGATAGCTGGTTTTGCCAAAATATAACAGCATGCAGATTGATAGATTACGCTGCCAAAGTAGGTGAACTGCTCCACAATTTCCATGCCCTCACCATTCACAGACACATATTAAATGGCAGCATCGATCCAAGGCATACCAAAATACCTGGATCCTTGTGTTGTCCCAGGAGACGTGTATTCCCAATGTTTCAGCCTCCTCACTCAGCAAGTTAAGAGCCCCCACAAGGACATCTACAGTCTCCACGAGGATCACAGCATCATCAGCAGTCTAGATCAGTGATCTGGACATCACCAGATGACATGCCACATCTGTCCCTATAACCTGTGCCATTATCTAGTCCTGTGGTTCTCAAATGGTGTGGCAAGGCACACTGGTTTGCCCTGAGGCAAGTCTTGATGTGCCATGGCATTTTGAACAACCATACATTATTACTAAAACTGCACAACAAAACAAGCACACAGTGTTAATTCAGACAGGCCACAGAGTCGTGTTGCCATAATTTAGATCAGCTAAAATCACGCAAGTCCTCTTCAGCTGATGGACAGCTGATTTGCTCTAAGCACGCTGATGGCTAATCACTCTCATGCTGCCTTATCTAAACTGCTCTTGCCTGGCTATGCTCTGCCGCTCTCTCTGCAAGCTGCTCTTGCAACTTTCCTCCACCCCAGCTCCTCATTATGCTTCTGACTTTATCATTGTCATTCTGTTGTCATTGATGCTCTGTTGTCTACTTCTCTTTCTTCCTTCAGCTTTCCTTATCAGCATAGGAAGAGCCGGAAATTGTGCTTTTCCTGCATTTCAAGTAGGCTCGTGGAAGGGCAGGGGGATCCCAGAACAGCCACACCACAAACATAAATAACAGCAATAGGTGCCAATTAATAACTGCAAAATAAAAACATTCTTATAGCTACAAAACATGTGTGTTTCTTGACAAAGTGGTCCTGACTGACCTTCACTTACTTTAATATGCTTTAAAGGGGCTTTTTTGTATGGCTATGGTGTGCCTCAAGATTCTGACTTGATTTTAGAGGTGCCTTGGGCCAAAAAGATTGGAAACTACTGACGTACTCCAGAAGTTTATATGTCTTTCTATTCCTTTTCGCTCACGTAAACTGAGGTACTTAAGAATTGGCAGATTCAAGTTAATGTCTTGTTTTGTTTTCATTTTTTGATGTTCACTTATTTGTATTTTTAACTGTTTTTAAGTTGTCATTTACATGACAGAAATAAAGATATCAATCAATAAATCAAGTTTTAACTTATTTTGAACAAAGCAGGCTGCTGAGCTAAGTTGGGCTTATCATAGACAGACATGGTGGTTCAATCTTCTTTCACCAAGACAACATTGTCAAGTGTTTCTGCTAATTTGTTATTGCAATGTAGATTACATTTGCCTCTGTTGGGTTTGGTTCACAGGGGCACAGATTTCCCAGTTTATATTGTGGTTAATTCAGTTTAAATTGACTCCTTTTAAATTAAATTTGATTGGCAGATGCAGTATGTTGATTTGATTCAGTGTGGTTGAGTTAGTCTCAGTATGTTTCGCCCCGGCTTCCTCTGGCGGACTTTCTGTGGATATGATTGTTTGGTTTGGTTGGCTGAGGTATGAAAACAGGTCTGAAAAACAGCAGAGAGCCCGTGTTAGGCCTCAGGTTACGCTGTTGAGGTGATTTAAATAACACTGTCTGTCTCTCATTTCATTAATACACTCTCCCTCTCTCACAGAGCCTCAGGGCACACAGCCCGAGCAGCAGCTGAATGAAATTCTGTTTTTTAAAATGAGCAGCGTACTCGAAAGCGATGGTAATCTCAGATGTAGAAATTGGAAAAGTCAGCACAGCAAATGCATCAGCAGCTTTCCTCCAGACAAACATGCAATATTGATTCTCTTTCGGAACAGGTCATATTTTATGTATTTGTTTTAAAGATTTCAATATTGTGCTCTGGTGCTCTTCAGGTTTGTGAGGGGGGAGTTTTGACTGTAAATTAACATTAATGATGACTGAAACAGACGTACACTGACCGCCTGGTCACCTCAAAAACCTGCTCACTTCATCAATCTTAATTGAATCAGTGTTTGTGTATGCGTACTATCCATGTTCCCATTTGACCCTGCAATGTGTGACTGTCTATGTGCATTAACCTCCCATTGCACTAACCATAAAACACACTCTGCAGCAGTCTATGCAAATAATAACTTTTGTTTACTCACATCTGCATCCTCCTCCTGTAGTTAAAATTCAAATCCAAACACATGCATCAACTTAACTGCACCCAGACACTATGAAGCAGATTATTTACCATAATGACATACAAGTAAATAACCAATAAACAAAGACAAGAGGAGAGTGAGTCAGACAAAGAATATCCTCTGATATTATTTCTGTGCAGCGCCGCCGACAACAGTCACTCTTCCAGCCAATTCAGCTGACAATGAATTGTCAAATAGCGGCAACATCAAGAAGACAGATTTGTTCATAAAAGCTGCCTTCAGTGACACATAAACAGCAGCAGGAAATGAACTGGAGTTTGAATTGCAAAGGGGTGTGAGGCAGGGAGGTCTATGATCATTAAGCCAGGAGGAAGAAGAAGGTAGATAGATGGATGCACGGTGTATTTTGCATCTCCCCAGACTCTTTCCTACATCTATTTGTGCAACTGCGAAAACATGTGCAGCACCGCCACTTTGGTGACTCTCTTTCCTGCTCCGTAGGTTAATCCTCACTGACTCTCATGACTTAATCTAAATGCAGGACAATTATCCCCCAGGGCTCCGCTTCAAACAAGCCCAAAATCCTAAAAAAAAAAGGTGCCTGTTTTGTTCACATGAGAAATAGTGGCAGCTAACCTTAAAGCATGGCTGATTGCAAGAGCTGAAATTGCAGCACTTTCTTAAGTTCAAGTCATTTCCTATCAGAGTGAAAGAAAGTGTTTCCTGTACAGAAGGCTCTGCATTTTTCAAGTGTTGGATACTTGAGTGTTGAATGAGGAAGTTCAGGTGCTGAAGGATATGATTCCTCTTGGAGATTAACACTTCATCTAAATTCAGTACACTTTTTCCTCCAGTGAATAGAAACCAATAAAAAAGACTCTCCAGCTGCTTCTGAATGACACAAGTAAGAAATTATACTTTCCTTCATGATCTTATTTGCTTTCCAACATCTGACACAGACTACATGCTGAAAATTGTAACAGAATTCAAATCTGTGTAGGCAATGAATGTTAGACATATTTTGTTTGTTTTTAGCAGCAGGGCTGTCAGAACTTTTGAGGACCACATACAGAAAAATATAATGACTGGGTCACTTTTATTGTATATACCTCACTTTTAGTCCATTAAAGATGACTTCTTCCCTCTGCATTCAGACACAAAAAGAGGAAAGTAAACTAAATAGCTGTGTAGGGGATATACTTTATCAACTGGAAGATTGCAGGGCAAATTCATGTGATTCATGCTGCTGAACAGAACAAAGGTCAGTGTTCTAATCCAGGACTAAATTATGTAAAGACCCAATCTAGAAGTAGTAGCATGAACAGTAGCTGCCTTTAGCTCTGTTAACTTTAGCTAAAGCTTACTTAGCTAGACTAGCTACATAGTAATGTTACTAGTACACCAATGTAGCTACATTAGCTTTAGCAACATTAGTTTTAGGAAATGTAGCTCATGCTAATGTTGCTACGTAGGTAGCACAGCTGGCAAAGTTAGCTCTGGCAAACATATCATAGGCTAACATTGCTAATGTACAGTGCTTAACAAATTTATTAGACCACCACCCAAAGTAAGGTTTATGCCACAGCTGCCCTAAATGAACAGCATTGGTAATTACCAAAATCATTTTTTATGTTTCTGCAATGGTTAATACAGCAATATGTAGAAGCTCTTTAATCCAAATGATATTTTTAATGCTAAAATATAATTACTATTGTTATCCATTAATTTTCAAATGTACTGATTTAGAAAAAAACTGAGAAAATAGTAAATCACATTAATATTTCTTGACTAATATTTCAAATTATAGTTATTTACTTGCATTCCTAAGCAGAAAAATTAGTTTTAGTGGTTGAATGTTATGCTTGATCAATTTCTGACTTCTCAGAGAAGCCCAGTGAGCCGGCTCAAATTTGGGTATAAAAAGGTGAATTCAGTTTGAAATTCCTCATTCCTGTTCAAAATGGTAAAACGTGGAGAGCTCACTGAAAATGAAAGAGTCGTCATTAAAGTACTTCATGATGCTGGATGGTCTCTGAGACAGATATGACAGGTGGTTTAATAAATTTGTTAAGCACTGTAGCTTTGATTGCTTTTTTTCTGCGTTGGCTATGTAACAATTTTAAGTGAATACGACATTGGTTTATGAGATATGTAAAACGGGGTTAAATGGGTTAATTCTTCAGCTGCATTACCTACGTAGTTTACTTACATTTGTTAGCTTTTGTCCTAGCTACGTTAGCGACGTTAGAATGTTTTCCCTGTTTTGCTTTTCCATTTTTAAACAGTAATTGGTAAAAAGTTTGTATCTTGATGTTGGATTTCTCATATCAAAAATAAATAAATAAATAAATAAACCATTGGCCATAAAATACATTAACCCAAATGGCCCCCTTTCATTGAAAGAAGTGTCTGGCAGCAGACTGCAGATTTCAGACATTCTGTTTTGCAGAGCATTACTGTGAAACCCTGTGAGGACGGAAGTGGTGTAATTTGATAGTACAGCAAAACTGCCATTTCAGAAGTATTTTTTTTAATTCGACTTTATTCATAAACAAACTCTGACAGTAACATTCATGAAAAAAACACATTACAAACAGTGCAGACTAAGTAACATTTCATAAATAAAACAGAAAAAGGTCAATGTTCTAATTGCTCTGCAGCCCAGTCCCATAACAAGCCCTTCTCCCTCAGCTAGTCTCTCATGAGCCCTTATTAAACTGTGTAAGAGTTATTTAATTAATGAAATTAATAAAAAAGTTGGCCCCTCCTCCTCCTGCCAGTTTGGCTGAAGAGAGGGAATGGCACTGATCATGGCATTGAGAAATAAACAGTGCTGGCTGTACCATTATGCATGGTGCAAGAGGAAAAAGACACAAATTTCAGTTCATTCTGATGCATCTCAGTTTACTAGTCAACAGTAGAAACAATCTTACAGATTTGTGTAGTTTAATTTTTGTATATGTATATTTACAAACAAAATTCCAAAAAAGATGGGACGCTGTGTAAAATGTAAATCAAAACTAAATGCCATGATTTGCAAATCTCACAAACCCATGTTTTATTCACTATAGAACATAAACAACATATCAGATGTTGAAACTGAGACGTTTGACCATTTCATGAAAAATATTAGCTCATTTTGAATTTGATGACTGCAACACATTACGTCGTTTGTTGTGTGTTCAGACTGATACTTTGCACAAAAGGGAATTCAGATGATCAAAACATTGGTTTACAGATTAAACCCTGAACCTGTGCAAATAACATAATCAGACTTCTGAACAATTCAAACAGGCTACTTTTGTTAGAAAATGTGATTCTGAAATGTGATTGGATTAATTTTCTTCAAGCACAAGCTTTATGCTTTTATTCAGGCCATATTTCATTTTGGTTTTAGATTTTGCCTCAGGCCAATTAAAAATGGACCGCCATAGTCTGGAGACCTCTGCTTTAGAGGTCAGACAGGAAGGCAGAGAGATATGGGAGCAAAAACTCTCATGCAAAAAGTCTGTATGGTATAAAATCAGAGCCTGACTAACATTTCAATATAGGTTTTAGCAACATAAAGATGGGGGAACAGGATGAAGATGGAGGTAAGAGTTATGTGAAGGTTTTGGTAAGAAGGAGACTGTGATGGACAGTATGTGTATGTAAGTGCTAAAGGGGTCCAACTGCTTTAAATTAGACAGCACATTGCTGCAACGGCTGAAGAATTTTATTAAGAGTCTTTATATCTTGTGCCTTAAGCTGGCCCGATCAGCATAATCCCAGTCCAAACAAGAGATAATGAATCTTCTCTTTTAGCATCGGGTTAGACGGAGGGAAGCATGATGCCAGCACAGAGGGGGAGGAAAGGAGGGAGGGAGGGAGGAGTGCACAAATTATTGGATTTAGATTAGGACGGGCCTATTTTAATGGGTTTGAAGTAATACCACAACGTTAATGAAAAGTTGCCCCAGGCCTACACGACTGTGCGTGTTTGTGTGTGTGAGAAAGATAGAGAAAGCAGATTGGGCGATAAGCTGTTCTTAACACAGCTCATTGAAGACGCCGGGCTATTGTTCCAGCGGATGTTTTTGTCTTTGTCTTGGTATGCAATCTTGTTCATATGTTGTGGTTTATTTTTAGCATTTTAATTGTGATTTATCATGACTGTGAGTGCCTGTGTTTTCAAGGGCTGCTCATACAGCTGCTAATAACACAAACTGTTGTTTAAGTCTGCTTATCTGTATATAAATTCATGCTTTTAAATTTCCCCCTTCACTCTAGTCAAAGGGAATTAAAGCAGAAGTATAAAATAAAACAATTAATTCAATCCTTTTATGTTTATCTGCACTGCCAAGGCTGCATCTCATAAAGTTTCTAATGACCTTGGAAACACTTTTGATCTTGTTCAGCTCAGAAGATGCAAATATATCTCAAACTCGCCTTTCTGAAGCATGCATTGTTGGGTTGTTTATGCCGCAGCTCTCTCTCCACTTCTAAACCTTTCTTCATCGACGGGCTTTTGTTATTAAAAGTCGCTTTATTGCAAAGTCAGATAAAGCTAGAGAGTGTATCCCTGCAGGGTACGGCTAATTTACTCATCTAAATATAGGATGGAGTGGCCAACATGCAGAGCAACAAAAAACATTTTATTCCTGTTGTGTTTCCCATTATTTTTTCCCCACAATATTGGCTTTTATCTTAAGGTGGTATTGTTTATTGTCAGGGGGTCAGCATGCTGAGAACAGGTGCTTTCCACCTGTTTTAACCCTCTGGGGGATAAATGTACCAGAATTCTGTCATTGCTCTGCCTCCAATACTTTTTTGTGTTCTTTTTAAGATATAGCATCACAAGAACTTACTGTAACTAGAAAAATAATTGGCTGCAGTGGGTGTGTCATTGTTTATAAGGAGGCCCCTTTCTGGAGCACAGGATGCTGCACCAAAAACTGGTTGAATACTTTTATTTTGTATAATTAAAGTGAAATAACTTATATACCTATTCACCACATCTGCATCACCCTCAACAGCTGCAACATCAAGTCTCTGGAGAAGGTGTATGCAGACTTGATCTGTGGAGCCAAGGAGAAGAACCTGAGGCTGAAAGGACCTGTCCACACGCCAACCGAGATTCACCACCAGAAAGACCCCTGTGGGGAAGGATCTGGAACTTGAGATGGTTTCCAGATGAGGATCCACAAACATCTTATTGACCAAAAGGGGTCTGGCTGAAGACCATGCATCTGATAAACACTCTAACAGACTGTTCATCCAAGATGCTGTCTCACTCAGAACAGAGATACACGCTAAAACTTTCTAAATAAAATAAAATAAAATTAAACTTCTGTTGCTGGTATAGGTCAACAGTTAGGATACCAAATGTTGAAAGTAAAAAACCTGACTTGCAAAACCTGATGACAAAATCTTTAATAAACTGGAGTAAACAGGAACAAAGCTCTCCCTCCATTAAAACATCTTAATGCTGGCAACATAGCTAAAGAACGTCTGTTAGCTACAACAGATACGTAGGTAACCTAGCTGAAGCCTGTAAACCTTTTACACTTTTACATATCTTATAAACCTACGTCTTATTCACCTAAAAGAGCTATGTAGCTAATGTAGCTAAAGCTAATAAAGCTATGTTAGTGATGTCAGCTCATGCCACATTTGCTAAAGCTAACTTAACTATGTTATCTATGTAGCTACATCACCTATGTAGCTAACCATAAGCGACTTTTGCTTAAGCTAATGTAGCTACATTGGTGCATTCTAGCAAGGTTCACTACATATTTAGCACTGCAACATTAGCTTTAGATAAAGCTTACGAAGCAAAAGCGAGCCAATGTTTGTGTTAAACAGGTCTGTATATAATTTAATCTCAGATTACACCTCTGACCTTTGTCCTCTGTTTTATTTATAAAATATCACTTAGTCTGTAACGTTTGCAATGTGTTTTTTGATGAATGTAACTGGAAGACTTTGTTTATGAATAAAGTTAAATTTAAAAAAAAAAGTTTAAAATGGAAAATACATTTCACTGTCAAATTACATCACCTCTGTCCTGACAAAGGCAACGTCTCACAGTAGTGGTCTGCAAGAGGGAGTGTCTGAGAGCTGCAGTCTGCAGCCGGACCCCTCCTGGCAATTACCTCCATGAAAACATTCCTACACAGCATCTAAGCTACGAGGTCAATAAAGCTGTGTAGCTAATGAAGCTAAGTAGCTAACATAGCTAAAGCTAAGCTCAAAAAGCAGCTGCGTAGCTTTGTTAGCTTCAGCTTAATTTGATGAAACCCAAATGGCTTAGCTAATTTAGCTACATTTGCTTATGTAGTAACATATAACTACATCCCTAAGGTAGCTACATTAGCTCTAGCTAAAGCTAATGAAGCTAAAACGAGTTCCTGTTTGTGTAACTACTTTTAAAATGGGTCTTTATATAATTCAATCCTGGATTAGACCTCTGATCTTTTTGTTTTGTTTCTGAAATGTTTCTTCGTTGGTAATGTTTGAAATATGGTTATTTCATGAATGTTATTACCAGACTTTGCTTATGAATAAAGTTGATTTTTAAAAACCAGTCTTAGGAGTTGTACCGGCAAATTATGACACATCAGCCCTGAAAGAACTGGCATCTTAGATTAACAGTCTGTGAGAATGGCCATCAGAGATGAACGGTTTGTAGCCAGACTACAGAGGATTGATCTGTTTATTTACAACCACCAGCACCATCTATTCAACTTATACAACATTCAGACTCATAGAACCACTTCCACTGACACGTACAAACTCCTCCATGCAAGTGTGCATGCAGAGGACAAGTAAACTTAGTTGCTTACACTAGTCTTTGCTTATTTGTAAAAGAGGGGCATAGAGGGTTAAAGGGTAAAACTAAGTGTGAATAAGGTTGACTCATCCTCTCAACTCCTCAAGCTCATCCATGTCTTCATAATATAAAAATCAGTCAACCTTGGTCTCTAAAGAGCCATTTACATGCACACACTCTCGCTGCCACTCTTCCTGGCAGAGTAGTGCAAATTAATCGACGCAGTAACACCTCAACCTTGGCACTGAAATGAAAGCCACAGACAGCAGAGCGACATTCAGACGAGTTCTTGTGTCTGTCCTCTTTCACTTTTCTCTACGTGACACAAAGAGAGGTAGAGAGCGTCTGTGCAGAATGATATAAAAAGAGCTGGATGGGCAGGTAATGGTAAAGTGCGAGACAGACAGAGAGAGTGAGGAGGAGGTGCAGACTGTGATAAGAGCAGACATGTACAAGGTCCTCTGTGGCATCTGTTACCCACAAGCACGAAACCCAGATTTACCTCCAACAGTCATGGAACAGGAAGAGGAAAAAGCTGCGCTAGTCTCCTGTCCCAGTCTCCTCACTCACAGACTTAGAGGTGTGCTCTGGTTGGTGCATTAGTACGACTGGCTTTCCTATGCTCAAGTCATTAAGCCATTTCCTGGATGTTGTACCAATTCAGATAAAAATCCACAGTATGTATCAGACCAGTCTACCTCACACACTGTTTCCCTCATTGCAAAGGGCCAACTGATCAGAGTCCAAAATGATGGACAGCAACAGCTTGTAGCTGCAGCATTACCCTCCATTTCCACGTATGGTTACACAGGTGAGTCAACCAGAAGTCTATTCATTCCTGTGGGAATCTCTGTGATAACTAATGTGCCTACAAAACTCCTGCCCCCTGTGGTATTTTTGTTGAATGTGTTGTGATTGTATTGGAAAAATTGAGCTTTGGTGGTGGATTTTGGGGAGACCGCATGGCAGTGTCCTTGTCTAGCAAACAAGCTGCTTAGCTCACAGCCTACATCTACAGCAGGTATGAACTAAAAATGAAATACAACATGATTTTTCTGTCACTATGAAGCGTTGTTACATCATCTAGGCAGTGTGAAATAAAATTGCATGCCTTAGTGAGAAGGTATAACCCCAATTCCAAAAATGTTCGAGCACAGTGACCAAAATAGAATTCAATGATTTTAAAACTCATATCTTATATTTACTACTAACATCTTATATTTAATACTCACATTCATGAAAAATATATGCTCATTCTGAATTTGATGGCAGCAACACATCTCAGAAAGGTAGGGATGGGACAACAAAGGCTGGAAAAGTATTTGGTACTCATGTTAAGATGGAGAAGCATTTTGCATCTAATTAGGTTAATTGGTCAGTAGCATGACTGGGTATAAAATGAGCCTATTAGAGAGGCAGGGAAGTAAATATGGACAGAGATTTACCAATCTGCGAAAAACTGCATCAAAAAAATTATGGATGAATTTCAGAAAAATATCCCTCAACGTAAAATTACAACAGCTTTTGACTGAGGCAAAATGGAAAACTGTTCTGTGGTCACTGTGGTGGAAATTGTATTGTTTCATGATCAAGTAATTCTGTAGCTGTGTTTTTTCTAATGGAAAGACACTGAGAGTGTGTTTATGTAAAGAAATTTATGTAGGTGTCCTAGTTTATACCTTATCATAAACTAAAGAGGGCACACAGCTTGACCTGAGAACAGGGAGTACAGCTAGGGAGGACAGCCTTAAGACACCGGTTATTAGTATCATCCACTATGTGATATGGGAACAAAGGACATCTGGATGCAGTCAATTCTAGTAAAGTGTGTGTTTTACAGAAAAACATGAATCTGCTTTATGATAATGACGTTCTTTGTGTGTGTGTGTGTGTGTACATTTCATGTTCCTGCAGAACTCACTCTGCAGAGCCATTCATGATTATTTGAATGAAAATTTGGAAAAAAAAAAAAAAAAAAAACATCAGAAACCACTGATACCTTGTCCCGAAGACAAAGGAGGATTTAAGTTAAATGCAAAGTTTTAGTTCAGAAACACAAAACAAAAGGGCATCAAAATACCAAGTGAGCGCAGTGACATCAGTTAACCATATGTTCAACAGCTGCTTCTTTCAATTTCTCCTAGAATTGAGAGAGTGTGGCACTGTAATGTTGTCTTCATGTCACAGTCTTTCTCAGTTTTCAAGAGGAATTTGCTAATGATTATTTAGGCTCACTATATTATTCTAAGATGAAGATTATCCTAATTGTCCCTCTTGCCATGTTTGTAGTTTACATCCCACACACCAAGTTTACAGCCTGAGCGCTCTCGTGTTTTCTCTAGTGGTGTCCTCTAGTAATGCATGTCATATAAAGGCAAGTATATTTACAAAACGTTTTTATGGCAACAGTTTGGGGAATCCCTTTTCTCTTCCAGCATGACTGTGCACCAGTTGACAAAGCAAGGACTATAAAGACCTGGTTTGATGAGTTTGGTGTGGAAGAACCTGCACAGAGTTTTGACTTCAACCCTGTCGAGCACCTTTAGGATGAACTGGAATGAAGATGTGAGCCAGGCCCTCTCATCCAACATCAGTGCCTGACCTCATAAATGCTCTACAGAATGAGTGGGCTCAAATTCCCACAGGGCCTGGGTTCGGTGGAAGAGACTGATCATGCTGGTGGGACTGGTGTAAATGATGGCTGATGATGACAGCTTGTCAACTTGGCAGTGATGGAGAGATTGGGGGCTGCATGCAACAATGTCATGAATAAACAAGTGGAGGCAGAGGACAGCAGCAACATAATAGGTTAACCATGAAGGAGCAGAGCAGTGCTATAGGATATGACCAGGTGAGGTATACTGATGATTACATGAATATGAATGAGCATGCATGGAAGTCAACATAGTGTGAGAATGAACATCGAATTTGCCTAAACTGTTACGCCATAAATTTTAAGGCTTCTAATATTAACCAAATTGACAAAAGAGTGAGAGCCCACCACCTAAGCTCCATCATCCCCTTCTCTTAGCACTCAGTCTCTATCTCTGAATGTGAACATCATCTCCCACATCTTCTGTTTCCTCTGCTACCGGCAGGTTTCCAAACATCCATGCCTTAATCTTGGTTTCTTTTTGTCTCAAAGCCTTTTCCTCCTTCCCTATCCAGATGTCACAGATGTAAAACAGTTGCTTGCATGGAGGCATCATTAGTTAACAAAACATCAAAACCGAATCACACAGTACCTTCCAACACTGACACAGTGAGAGGCCAGGAGCTTTACATTCCCTCATTTAGCTAATTACTGCAAATTATCTCTGCCTCCTGTGCCAATTACAGCTGTATTGATGAGGACCCCAGATGTGCCGTTCTAATTAATAATTGGGTAATATTATAGCTTAGCACGTGCTCACTAGGTTGCTGTCCACCTGTGGAGCTGTGTGTAACAGCAACAGTCTGGGTCTACATTACGACAGGCGGTTGAATTGATGCGGCTGTCAGCTTCAATTAGAAATGTGATGTCTGGGATAAAGAGAGGAGGGGGCCTGGATCAGGGGAGAGGGAAAGAAGGATGGAGGTCAGATTCAGAAAGTGAAGTGACGTGCTAAAGGGCAGCAGCCGAGAAGGGGGGGAAAGGCCAGAGGATAAGAGAAGGCGTGAGGAGGTCAGGAGAGAAGCAAAAGGGAGAAATGCTGTGTTATAAGTCAACATGGAAGCTAATGATGAGAGAAAAGGTCAAAACTACATCAGATTGCGCTGCTGCAGCCTGTTTGAGATGAAGCTAAGCTGATCTGTAACACATGACGTAAGTCTCTTTTTTACTGCAGAAAGATGACTTGTTGCTGCTACTTTTATGCTGTGTTTTGACTACAGTGATGCTTTACATACTTTTTAAATCTTTGGATACTGGATACCATGGAGCGTTGAGGATCTTAACTCACCATACTCTATACTCTTGCCTGGCCTGCCTTGACAAAGTTAGCAGCATATCCATTTTAATAAGGCAATATTTCGCCTGTCAATCTCATACTTTAGTAATATTATTCATTTGAAAAATTCTGCAAGCTACAGTCTTTGCTCTGTGACCCATTTGCAGAACTTATTCTTGCTAACTATCCTCAAAGAATGTCTTGAAATGGAGAAAAAGAGTTTCAGGTGCACTCCTCCATCAGCTTGGAATCTGCTGCAGGAGGATTTGGGTCTATGGGATCTGGTCTCTAAAATTCAGATAGCCTATGTATACCTTGCATTATCAGCCATTTTAGATACCAAGTTGACTCTAGTATTTTTGTTGATCCCATGCATCAACAATATGTAGAACTTATGGTCCATGCATCATCTCTGTGGCTACTGTAGCTTATTTCCATCCATCCAGCCTCACTGGCCATTGGTGGATTTGAACTGAGACGCAATTTTAAGAAAATCCGACAAGGTCTATTTACAAAATAGTTTGTCTGTTTACTTTAAAAGTATTTTTATGATAAAATGAAGCTGCTAAGCTAGCCCTTACCATGCAGGGATACCTAGTCCAATTAGCCTTGAGCTAAGAGACTAACAGTGCCTTTTTAACAGCTTTTCTCCCTTATTTTTTCCTAATAATGCTTTCAAAGGGCACTTTGGCAAACTAATCTTGTGGGATACTGATTAGATGAAAATGAAAACAACACTAAATGACAAAAGTTTTTGGCCACATTTGGAGATAATTGAATGTGGGTGTTTCAATCAGACCTTTTGCCACAGGTGTATAAAATCAGGCACCTAGCTATGCAGTCTCTGTTTGCAACATTTGTGATTCTTAAGAGCTCAGTGACTTCAAGCATGATATTTTCATAAATGCCACCTTTGAAATAAGATGGTTCATGAAATTTCATCTGTTGGATATTCCACAGTCAACTGTAAGTGATATTATTAGAAAGTGGAAGAGTTTAGGAACACCAGCAACTCAGCCATGAAGTGGGATCATTGACCGTTAAAGACACATGATGTGTAAAAGTTATCTGCTTATTCCATAACAATGTGGATGGACACACTGAAGTAAACCATTTGGGAAGTAAGCGTAGACTTCAAAGCTAGGCTATGCTGTATACAAATGCCAAAATAATTACATATTTGTGAAAAGAGGCAAAAAATAACTAACAAGTTGCACTAAATTGGTAAAAACTGGCAAAGCAGCAAAATGAGTGAAAAGCAACGAAAATGGGTGATGAGCAGCAAAAACTGGAATAGAAATGCCAGAATAAAGTGGCAGAAATGGGTGGCAAGTGGCAAAGAGCGGCAATAAGGGGCAAAGAAAAAGCAAAGATGTGTTAAATGTGGCTAAATAATGGCCAAAATAGGTGTAAAGTGGCATGTATAGGTTGAAAGTCTCAAAAAGGTGAAAAATTATCAAAATGTCATAGAATTGGCAAAAAGAAGCAGCAAGAATGCACGGAAAAAGTTATGAAAAGGGGTTAAGAAGTAGCACAAATGAATGATTCCAACATCAGAACCCAGTGATTGTTTGACGCACTTTTCAGCTCCAAAATGACTGTTGGCCTGGATGCTGAGCCTAATGCTCCAGGTCACTAAATAGAGCGTCAATTCCAACTACACAAGTGAGGATGGGCTTAAGTAAGCTATGCTTTCTTTCTTAATTGCAGACTACCACAGACCTGTCAGTTTACAGAGTGGTACTGAATACCTGCCAGTACTCAAAGCATCTACCAAACCAGACAAAGGCAGCCCAGACTACCTTCATATGCAGTCTGAGCTATCGGTCATCAGTAGTACACACTAAGGTTCATCCATACCCAGCATTAAAGATTACCTCTTGGTATCTAAATGCTCAAAATTGAAGGGAATCCATGTTAATGAGAGGTATAAACAACCCCAAAGCCTTTAAAACTAGATTGAAGGTACTGAAGGAAGACTCATCAGGTTGTAGATGCTTTGTGTAATGATTAAGGATTTGTTGACATCATCTTTTAGAAGAATTGACATAATAATTGTGTGTCAATTATTTTTGTGTTTTGAGCATTTCATTTTTTTCCTCTTTGAGAGCCAAAGTGAGTGAGAGAGACTTGAACAGACATAACTGAACACATTTCC